>NC_140992.1:124315910-125515910 GCF_052327205.1 Somniosus microcephalus | reverse complement strand
CACATAAACACCAACACACACAAACACCGACACACACAAATACCTACACACACAAACACCAGCACACACGAACACCGACACACACAAACACCGACACACAGAAACACCGACACACACAAACATCTACACACACAAACACCGACACACACTACACCAACACACACAAACACCTACACACACAAACACCGACACACACAAACACCTACACACAAAAACAGCTACACACACATACACCTACACACACAAACACCTACACACACAAACACCGACAGACAGAAACACCTACACACACAAACAGCTACACACACAAACACCGACACACACAAACACCGACACACACAAACACAAACACAAACAAACACCTACACACACAAACACCGACACACACAAACAACTACATACACAAACACCTACACACACAAACACCTACACACAAAAACACCGACACACACAAACGCTGACACACACAAACACCGACACACACAAACACCTACACACACAAACACCAACACACACAAACACCGACACTCACAAACACCTACACACACAAACACCTACACACACAAACACCGACACACACAAACACCGACACACACAAACACTGACACACACAAGCACCGACACACACAAACACCGACACACACAAACACCAACACACACAAACACCGACAGACACAAACACCAACACACACAAACACCAACATACACAAACACCGACACACACAAACACCGACACACACAAACACCGACACACACAAACAACGACACACACAAACACCAACACACACAAACACCGACACACACAAACACCGACACACACAAACACCGACACACACAAACACCGACACTCACAAACTCCTACACACACAAACACCGACACACACAAACACCTACACACACAAACACCGACACACACAAACACCGACACACACGAACACCTACACACACAAACAGCGACACACACAAACACCTATACACACAAACACCGACACACAGAAACACCGACACACACAAACACAGACACACACAAACACCAACACACACAATCACCGACACACACAAACACCAACACACACAAACAACTAGACACACAATCACCTACACACACAAACACCGACACACACCAACACCAACACACACAAACACCGACACGCACAAACACCGACACACACAAACACCGACACACACAAACACCAACACACACAAACACCGACATGCACAAACATCGACACACACAAACACCGACACACACAAACACCAACACACACAAACACCGACACACACAAATACCTACACACACAAACACCAGCACACATGAACACCGACACACACAAACACCGACACACAGAAACACCGACACACACAAACATCTACACACACAAACACCGACACACACTACACCAACACACACAAACACCTACACACACAAACACCGACACACACAAACACCTACACACAAAAACAGCTACACACACAAACACCGACACACACAAACACCGACACACACAAACACAAACACAAACAAACACCTACACACACAAACACCGATACACACAAACAACTACATACACAAACACCTACACACACAAACACCTACACACAAAAACACCGACACACACAAACGCTGACACACACAAACACCGACACACACAAACACCAACACACACAAACACCGACACTCACAAACACCTACACACACAAACACCTACACACACAAACACCGACACACACAAACACCGACACACACGAACACCTACACACACAAACACCGACACACACAAACACCTACACTCACAAACACCGACACACACAAACACCGACACACACGAACATCTACACACACAAACAGCGACACACACAAACACCGACACACACAAACACCGACACACACAAACACAAACACAAAAAAACACCTACACACACAAACACTGACACACACAAACACCAACACACACAAATACCTACACACACACACACCGACACACACACACCTACACCCTCACACACTGACACATACAAACACCTACACACACTCACACACCGACACACACATACACCTACACACACAAACATCTAAACACACAAACACCTACACACACGAACACCGACACACACAAACACCGACACACACAAACACCAACACACACAAACACCTACACACACAATCACCGACACACACAAACACCTACACACACAAACACTGACACACACAAACACCAACACACACAAACACCGACACACACAAACACCAAGACACACAAACACCAACATACACAAACACCTACACACACAAACACCTACACACACAAACACCTACACACACAAACACCGACACACACAAACACCGACACACACAAACACCAACACACACAAACACCGACACACACAAACACCTACACACAGAAGCACCGACACACACAAACTCCGATACACACAAACACTGACACACAAACACCGACACACACAAACACCTACACACACAAACACCGACACACACAAACACCGAACGCACAAACACCGACACACACAAACACCGACACACACAAACACCGACACACACAAACACCGACACACTCAAACACGTACACACACGATCACCTACATGCACAAACACCTGCACACACAAACAGCGACACACAGAAACACCAACACACACAAACACCGACACACACAAGCACCGACACACACTAACAACTACACACACAAACACCTACACACACAAACACAAACACACAAAAACACCGACACACACAAACGCTGACACACACAAACACCGACACACACAAACACCTACACATACAAACACCAACACACACAAACACCGACACACCCAAACACCTACACACACAAACACCTACACACACAAACACCAACACACACAAACACCTACACACACCAACATCGACATATACAAACACCGACACACCCGAACACCTACACACACAAACAGCGACCCACACAAACACCTACACACACAAACACCGACAAACACAAACACCAACACACACAAACACCGACACACACAAACACCAACACACACAAACACCGACACACACAAACACCAACACACACATACACCTACACACACAATCACCTACACACATAAACACCGACACACACAAACACCAACACACACAAACACCGACACGCACAAACACCGACACTCACAAACACCGCCATACACAAACACAAACACACACAAACACCGACACACACAAACACTGACACACACAAACACCGACACACACAAACACCAACACACACAAACACCGACAGACACAAACACCTACACAGACAAACACTGACACACACATACACCTACACAAACAATACCCGACACACACAAACACCGACACACACAAACACCTATACACACCAACAACGACACACACAAACACCAACACACACAAACACCGACACACACAAACACCGACACACACAAACACCGACAAACACAAACACCAACACACACAAATACCTACACACACAATCACCTACACACACAAACAGCGACACACACAAACACCAACACACACAAACACCGACACGCACAAACACCGACACACACAAACACCGACACACACAAACACCGACACACACAATCACCTACACAAACAATAACCTACACACACAAACACCGACACACACAAACACCTATACACACAAACACCGACACACACAAACACCAACACACACAAACACCGACACAAACAAACACCGACACACACAAACACCGACACACACAAACACCAACACACACAACAACCTACACACACAATCACCTACACACACAAGCAGCGACACTCACAAACACCCACACACACAAACACCGACACGCACAAACACCGACACACACAAACATCGACACACAAACATACCAACACACACAAACACCGACACACACAAACACCGACACACACAAACATCGACACACACAAACAGCTACACACACAAACACTGACACACACGAACACCGACACACACAAACACCTACACACAGAAACACCTACACACACAAACAGCTGCATACACAAACACCGACACACACAAACACCTACACACACAAACACCGACACACACAAACACCGACACACACAAACACCGACACACACAAACACCTACACACACAAACACCGACACACACAAACACCGACAGACACGAACACCTACACACACAAACAGCGACACACACAAACACCTATACACACAAACACCGAAACACACAAACACCAACACACACAAACACAGACACACACAAACACCAACACACACAATCACCGACACACACAAACACCAACACACACAAACAACTAGACACACAATCACCTACACACACAAACACCGACACGCACAAACACCGACACACACAAACACCGACACACACAAACACCAACACACACAAACACCGACATGCACAAACACCGACACAGACAAACACCGACACACATAAACACCAACACACACAAACACCGACACACACAAATACCTACACACACAAACACCAGCACACACGAACACCGACACACACAAACACCGACACACAGAAACACCGACACACACAAACATCTACACACACAAACACCGACACACACTACACCAACACACACAAACACCTACACACACAAACACCGACACACACAAACACCTACACACAAAAACAGCTACACACACATACACCTACACACACAAACACCTACAGACACAAACACCGACAGACAGAAACACCTACACACACAAACAGCTACACACACAAACACCGACACACACAAACACCGACACACACAGACACAAACACAAACAAACACCTACACACACAAACACCGACACACACAAACACCTACACACAAAAACACCGACACACACAAACGCTGACACACACAAACACCGACACACACAAACACCAACACACACAAACACCAACACACACAAACACCGACACTCAAAAACACCTACACACACAAACACCTACACACACAAACACCGACACACACAAACACCGACACACACGAACACCTACACACACAAACACCGACACACACAAACACCTACACTCACAAACACCGACACACACAAACACCGACACACACGAACATCTACACACACAAACAGCGACACACACAAACACCGACACACACAAACACCGACACACACAAACACAAACACAAAAAAACACCTACACACACAAACACTGACACACACAAACACCAACACACACAAATACCTACACACACACACACCGACACACACACACCTACACCCTCACACACTGACACATACAAACACCTACACACACTCACACACCGACACACACATACACCTACACACACAAACATCTAAACACACAAACACCTACACACACGAACACCGACACACACAAACACCGACACACACAAACACCAACACACACAAACACCTACACACACAATCACCGACACACACAAACACCTACACACACAAACACTGACACACACAAACACCAACACACACAAACACCGACACACACAAACACCAAGACACACAAACACCAACATACACAAACACCTACACACACAAACACCTACACACACAAACACCTACACACACAAACACCGACACACACAAACACCGACACACACAAACACCAACACACACAAACACCGACACACACAAACACCTACACACAGAAGCACCGACACACACAAACTCCGATACACACAAACACTGACACACAAACACCGACACACACAAACACCTACACACACAAACACCGACACACACAAACACCGAACGCACAAACACCGACACACACAAACACCGACACACACAAACACCGACACACACAAACACCGACACACTCAAACACGTACACACACGATCACCTACATGCACAAACACCTGCACACACAAACAGCGACACACAGAAACACCAACACACACAAACACCGACACACACAAGCACCGACACACACTAACAACTACACACACAAACACCTACACACACAAACACAAACACACAAAAACACCGACACACACAAACGCTGACACACACAAACACCGACACACACAAACACCTACACATACAAACACCAACACACACAAACACCGACACACCCAAACACCTACACACACAAACACCTACACACACAAACACCAACACACACAAACACCTACACACACCAACATCGACATATACAAACACCGACACACCCGAACACCTACACACACAAACAGCGACCCACACAAACACCTACACACACAAACACCGACAAACACAAACACCAACACACACAAACACCGACACACACAAACACCAACACACACAAACACCGACACACACAAACACCAACACACACATACACCTACACACACAATCACCTACACACATAAACACCGACACACACAAACACCAACACACACAAACACCGACACGCACAAACACCGACACTCACAAACACCGCCATACACAAACACAAACACACACAAACACCGACACACACAAACACTGACACACACAAACACCGACACACACAAACACCAACACACACAAACACCGACAGACACAAACACCTACACAGACAAACACTGACACACACATACACCTACACAAACAATACCCGACACACACAAACACCGACACACACAAACACCTATACACACCAACAACGACACACACAAACACCAACACACACAAACACCGACACACACAAACACCGACACACACAAACACCGACAAACACAAACACCAACACACACAAATACCTACACACACAATCACCTACACACACAAACAGCGACACACACAAACACCAACACACACAAACACCGACACGCACAAACACCGACACACACAAACACCGACACACACAAACACCGACACACACAATCACCTACACAAACAATAACCTACACACACAAACACCGACACACACAAACACCTATACACACAAACACCGACACACACAAACACCAACACACACAAACACCGACACAAACAAACACCGACACACACAAACACCGACACACACAAACACCAACACACACAACAACCTACACACACAATCACCTACACACACAAGCAGCGACACACACAAACACCCACACACACAAACACCGACACGCACAAACACCGACACACACAAACATCGACACACAAACATACCAACACACACAAACACCGACACACACAAACACCGACACACACAAACACCGACACACACAAACACCAACACACACAAACATCGACACACACAAACAGCTACACACACAAACACTGACACACACGAACACCGACACACACAAACACCTACACACAGAAACACCTACACACACAAACAGCTGCATACACAAACACCGACACACACAAACACCTACACACACAAACACCGACACACACAAACACCGACACACACAAACACCGACACACACAAACACCTACACACACAAACACCGACACACACAAACACCGACAGACACGAACACCTACACACACAAACAGCGACACACACAAACACCTATACACACAAACACCGAAACACACAAACACCAACACACACAAACACAGACACACACAAACACCAACACACACAATCACCGACACACACAAACACCAACACACACAAACAACTAGACACACAATCACCTACACACACAAACACCGACACGCACAAACACCGACACACACAAACACCGACACACACAAACACCAACACACACAAACACCGACATGCACAAACACCGACACAGACAAACACCGACACACATAAACACCAACACACACAAACACCGACACACACAAATACCTACACACACAAACACCAGCACACACGAACACCGACACACACAAACACCGACACACAGAAACACCGACACACACAAACATCTACACACACAAACACCGACACACACTACACCAACACACACAAACACCTACACACACAAACACCGACACACACAAACACCTACACACAAAAACAGCTACACACACATACACCTACACACACAAACACCTACAGACACAAACACCGACAGACAGAAACACCTACACACACAAACAGCTACACACACAAACACCGACACACACAAACACCGACACACACAGACACAAACACAAACAAACACCTACACACACAAACACCGACACACACAAACAACTACATACACAAACACCTACACACACAAACACCTACACACAAAAACACCGACACACACAAACGCTGACACACACAAACACCGACACACACAAACACCTACACACACAAACACCAACACACACAAACACCGACACTCACAAACACCTACACACACAAACACCTACACACACAAACACCGACACACACAAACACCGACACACACAAACACTGACACACACAAGCACCGACACACACAAACACCGACACACACAAACACCAACACACACAAACACCGACAGACACAAACACCAACACACACAAACACCAACATACACAAACACCGACACACACAAACACCGACACACACAAACACCGACACACACAAACAACGACACACACAAACACCAACACACACAAACACCGACACACACAAACACCGACACACACAAACACCGACACACACAAACACCGACACTCACAAACTCCTACACACACAAACACCGACACACACAAACACCTACACACACAAACACCGACACACACAAACACCGACACACACGAACACCTACACACACAAACAGCGACACACACAAACACCTATACACACAAACACCGACACACAGAAACACCGACACACACAAACACAGACACACACAAACACCAACACACACAATCACCGACACACACAAACACCAACACACACAAACAACTAGACACACAATCACCTACACACACAAACACCGACACACACCAACACCAACACACACAAACACCGACACGCACAAACACCGACACACACAAACACCGACACACACAAACACCAACACACACAAACACCGACATGCACAAACATCGACACACACAAACACCGACACACACAAACACCAACACACACAAACACCGACACACACAAATACCTACACACACAAACACCAGCACACATGAACACCGACACACACAAACACCGACACACAGAAACACCGACACACACAAACATCTACACACACAAACACCGACACACACTACACCAACACACACAAACACCTACACACACAAACACCGACACACACAAACACCTACACACAAAAACAGCTACACACACAAACACCGACACACACAAACACCGACACACACAAACACAAACACAAACAAACACCTACACACACAAACACCGATACACACAAACAACTACATACACAAACACCTACACACACAAACACCTACACACAAAAACACCGACACACACAAACGCTGACACACACAAACACCGACACACACAAACACCAACACACACAAACACCAACACACACAAACACCGACACTCACAAACACCTACACACACAAACACCTACACACACAAACACCGACACACACAAACACCGACACACACGAACACCTACACACACAAACACCGACACACACAAACACCTACACTCACAAACACCGACACACACAAACACCGACACACACGAACATCTACACACACAAACAGCGACACACACAAACACCGACACACACAAACACCGACACACACAAACACAAACACAAAAAAACACCTACACACACAAACACTGACACACACAAACACCAACACACACAAATACCTACACACACACACACCGACACACACACACCTACACCCTCACACACTGACACATACAAACACCTACACACACTCACACACCGACACACACATACACCTACACACACAAACATCTAAACACACAAACACCTACACACACGAACACCGACACACACAAACACCGACACACACAAACACCAACACACACAAACACCTACACACACAATCACCGACACACACAAACACCTACACACACAAACACTGACACACACAAACACCAACACACACAAACACCGACACACACAAACACCAAGACACACAAACACCAACATACACAAACACCTACACACACAAACACCTACACACACAAACACCTACACACACAAACACCGACACACACAAACACCGACACACACAAACACCAACACACACAAACACCGACACACACAAACACCTACACACAGAAGCACCGACACACACAAACTCCGATACACACAAACACTGACACACAAACACCGACACACACAAACACCTACACACACAAACACCGACACACACAAACACCGAACGCACAAACACCGACACACACAAACACCGACACACACAAACACCGACACACACAAACACCGACACACTCAAACACGTACACACACGATCACCTACATGCACAAACACCTGCACACACAAACAGCGACACACAGAAACACCAACACACACAAACACCGACACACACAAGCACCGACACACACTAACAACTACACACACAAACACCTACACACACAAACACAAACACACAAAAACACCGACACACACAAACGCTGACACACACAAACACCGACACACACAAACACCTACACATACAAACACCAACACACACAAACACCGACACACCCAAACACCTACACACACAAACACCTACACACACAAACACCAACACACACAAACACCTACACACACCAACATCGACATATACAAACACCGACACACCCGAACACCTACACACACAAACAGCGACCCACACAAACACCTACACACACAAACACCGACAAACACAAACACCAACACACACAAACACCGACACACACAAACACCAACACACACAAACACCGACACACACAAACACCAACACACACATACACCTACACACACAATCACCTACACACATAAACACCGACACACACAAACACCAACACACACAAACACCGACACGCACAAACACCGACACTCACAAACACCGCCATACACAAACACAAACACACACAAACACCGACACACACAAACACTGACACACACAAACACCGACACACACAAACACCAACACACACAAACACCGACAGACACAAACACCTACACAGACAAACACTGACACACACATACACCTACACAAACAATACCCGACACACACAAACACCGACACACACAAACACCTATACACACCAACAACGACACACACAAACACCAACACACACAAACACCGACACACACAAACACCGACACACACAAACACCGACAAACACAAACACCAACACACACAAATACCTACACACACAATCACCTACACACACAAACAGCGACACACACAAACACCAACACACACAAACACCGACACGCACAAACACCGACACACACAAACACCGACACACACAAACACCGACACACACAATCACCTACACAAACAATAACCTACACACACAAACACCGACACACACAAACACCTATACACACAAACACCGACACACACAAACACCAACACACACAAACACCGACACAAACAAACACCGACACACACAAACACCGACACACACAAACACCAACACACACAACAACCTACACACACAATCACCTACACACACAAGCAGCGACACACACAAACACCCACACACACAAACACTGACACGCACAAACACCTACACACACAAACAGCGACACACACAAACACCTATACACACAAACACCGAAACACACAAACACCAACACACACAAACACAGACACACACAAACACCAACACACACAATCACCGACACACACAAACACCAACACACACAAACAACTAGACACACAATCACCTACACACACAAACACCGACACGCACAAACACCGACACACACAAACACCGACACACACAAACACCAACACACACAAACACCGACATGCACAAACACCGACACAGACAAACACCGACACACATAAACACCAACACACACAAACACCGACACACACAAATACCTACACACACAAACACCAGCACACACGAACACCGACACACACAAACACCGACACACAGAAACACCGACACACACAAACATCTACACACACAAACACCGACACACACTACACCAACACACACAAACACCTACACACACAAACACCGACACACACAAACACCTACACACAAAAACAGCTACACACACATACACCTACACACACAAACACCTACAGACACAAACACCGACAGACAGAAACACCTACACACACAAACAGCTACACACACAAACACCGACACACACAAACACCGACACACACAGACACAAACACAAACAAACACCTACACACACAAACACCGACACACACAAACAACTACATACACAAACACCTACACACACAAACACCTACACACAAAAACACCGACACACACAAACGCTGACACACACAAACACCGACACACACAAACACCTACACACACAAACACCAACACACACAAACACCGACACTCACAAACACCTACACACACAAACACCTACACACACAAACACCGACACACACAAACACCGACACACACAAACACTGACACACACAAGCACCGACACACACAAACACCGACACACACAAACACCAACACACACAAACACCGACAGACACAAACACCAACACACACAAACACCAACATACACAAACACCGACACACACAAACACCGACACACACAAACACCGACACACACAAACAACGACACACACAAACACCAACACACACAAACACCGACACACACAAACACCGACACACACAAACACCGACACACACAAACACCGACACTCACAAACTCCTACACACACAAACACCGACACACACAAACACCTACACACACAAACACCGACACACACAAACACCGACACACACGAACACCTACACACACAAACAGCGACACACACAAACACCTATACACACAAACACCGACACACAGAAACACCGACACACACAAACACAGACACACAAACACCAACACACACAATCACCGACACACACAAACACCAACACACACAAACAACTAGACACACAATCACCTACACACACAAACACCGACACACACCAACACCAACACACACAAACACCGACACGCACAAACACCGACACACACAAACACCGACACACACAAACACCAACACACACAAACACCGACATGCACAAACATCGACACACACAAACACCGACACACACAAACACCAACACACACAAACACCGACACACACAAATACCTACACACACAAACACCAGCACACATGAACACCGACACACACAAACACCGACACACAGAAACACCGACACACACAAACATCTACACACACAAACACCGACACACACTACACCAACACACACAAACACCTACACACACAAACACCGACACACACAAACACCTACACACAAAAACAGCTACACACACAAACACCGACACACACAAACACCGACACACACAAACACAAACACAAACAAACACCTACACACACAAACACCGATACACACAAACAACTACATACACAAACACCTACACACACAAACACCTACACACAAAAACACCGACACACACAAACGCTGACACACACAAACACCGACACACACAAACACCAACACACACAAACACCAACACACACAAACACCGACACTCACAAACACCTACACACACAAACACCTACACACACAAACACCGACACACACAAACACCGACACACACGAACACCTACACACACAAACACCGACACACACAAACACCTACACTCACAAACACCGACACACACAAACACCGACACACACGAACATCTACACACACAAACAGCGACACACACAAACACCGACACACACAAACACCGACACACACAAACACAAACACAAAAAAACACCTACACACACAAACACTGACACACACAAACACCAACACACACAAATACCTACACACACACACACCGACACACACACACCTACACCCTCACACACTGACACATACAAACACCTACACACACTCACACACCGACACACACATACACCTACACACACAAACATCTAAACACACAAACACCTACACACACGAACACCGACACACACAAACACCGACACACACAAACACCAACACACACAAACACCTACACACACAATCACCGACACACACAAACACCTACACACACAAACACTGACACACACAAACACCAACACACACAAACACCGACACACACAAACACCAAGACACACAAACACCAACATACACAAACACCTACACACACAAACACCTACACACACAAACACCTACACACACAAACACCGACACACACAAACACCGACACACACAAACACCAACACACACAAACACCGACACACACAAACACCTACACACAGAAGCACCGACACACACAAACTCCGATACACACAAACACTGACACACAAACACCGACACACACAAACACCTACACACACAAACACCGACACACACAAACACCGAACGCACAAACACCGACACACACAAACACCGACACACACAAACACCGACACACACAAACACCGACACACTCAAACACGTACACACACGATCACCTACATGCACAAACACCTGCACACACAAACAGCGACACACAGAAACACCAACACACACAAACACCGACACACACAAGCACCGACACACACTAACAACTACACACACAAACACCTACACACACAAACACAAACACACAAAAACACCGACACACACAAACGCTGACACACACAAACACCGACACACACAAACACCTACACATACAAACACCAACACACACAAACACCGACACACCCAAACACCTACACACACAAACACCTACACACACAAACACCAACACACACAAACACCTACACACACCAACATCGACATATACAAACACCGACACACCCGAACACCTACACACACAAACAGCGACCCACACAAACACCTACACACACAAACACCGACAAACACAAACACCAACACACACAAACACCGACACACACAAACACCAACACACACAAACACCGACACACACAAACACCAACACACACATACACCTACACACACAATCACCTACACACATAAACACCGACACACACAAACACCAACACACACAAACACCGACACGCACAAACACCGACACTCACAAACACCGCCATACACAAACACAAACACACACAAACACCGACACACACAAACACTGACACACACAAACACCGACACACACAAACACCAACACACACAAACACCGACAGACACAAACACCTACACAGACAAACACTGACACACACATACACCTACACAAACAATACCCGACACACACAAACACCGACACACACAAACACCTATACACACCAACAACGACACACACAAACACCAACACACACAAACACCGACACACACAAACACCGACACACACAAACACCGACAAACACAAACACCAACACACACAAATACCTACACACACAATCACCTACACACACAAACAGCGACACACACAAACACCAACACACACAAACACCGACACGCACAAACACCGACACACACAAACACCGACACACACAAACACCGACACACACAATCACCTACACAAACAATAACCTACACACACAAACACCGACACACACAAACACCTATACACACAAACACCGACACACACAAACACCAACACACACAAACACCGACACAAACAAACACCGACACACACAAACACCGACACACACAAACACCAACACACACAACAACCTACACACACAATCACCTACACACACAAGCAGCGACACACACAAACACCCACACACACAAACACTGACACGCACAAACACCGACACACACAAACATCGACACACAAACATACCAACACACACAAACACCGACACACACAAACACCGACACACACAAACACCGACACACACAAACACCAACACACACAAACATCGACACACACAAACAGCTACACACACAAACACTGACACACACGAACACCGACACACACAAACACCTACACACAGAAACACCTACACACACAAACAGCTGCATACACAAACACCGACACACACAAATACCGACACACACAAACACCGACACAAACAAACACCTACACACACATACACCGACACACACAAACACCTACACAGACAAATACCTACACACACACACACCGACACACACACACGTACAACTTCACACACTGACACACACAAACACCTACACACACACAAACACCGACACACAGAAACACCTACACACACAAACACCGACACACACAAACACCTACACACACAAACAGCGACACACACAAACACCGACACACACAAACACTGACACACACAAACACCGACACACACAAACACCGACACACACAAACACCAACACACACAAACACCGACAGACACAAACACCAACACACACAAACACCAACATACACAAACACCGACACACACAAACACCGACACACACAAACACCTATACACACAAACAACGACACACACAAACACCAACACACACAAACACCGACACACACAAACACCGACACACACAAACACCGACACACACAAACACCGACACTCACAAACACCTACACACACAAACACCGACACACACAAACACCTACACACACAAACACCGACACACACAAACACCGACACACACGAACACCTACACACACAAACAGCGACACACACAAACACCTATACACACAAACACCGAAACACACAAACACCAACACACACAAACACAGACACACACAAACACCAACACACACAATCACCGACACACACAAACACCAACACACACAAACAACTAGACACACAATCACCTACACACACAAACACCGACACGCACAAACTCCGACACACACAAACACCGACACACACAAACACCAACACACACAAACACCGACATGCACAAACACCGACACAGACAAACACCGACACACATAAACACCAACACACACAAACACCGACACACACAAATACCTACACACACAAACACCAGCACACACGAACACCGACACACACAAACACCGACACACAGAAACACCGACAGACACAAACATCTACACACACAAACACCGACACACACTACACCAACACACACAAACACCTACACACACAAACACCGACACACACAAACACCTACACACAAAAACAGCTACACACACATACACCTACACACACAAACACCTACACACACAAACACCGACAGACAGAAACACCTACACACACAAACAGCTACACACACAAACACCGACACACACAAACACCGACACACACAAACACAAACACAAACAAACACCTACACACACAAACACCGACACACACAAACAACTACATACACAAACACCTACACACACAAACACCTACACACAAAAACACCGACACACACAAACACTGACACACACAAACACCGACACACACAAACACCTACACACACAAACACCAACACACACAAACACCGACACTCACAAACACCTACACACACAAACACCTACACACACAAACACCGACACACACAAACACCGACACACACAAACACTGACACACACAAGCACCGACACACACAAACACCGACACACACAAACACCAACACACACAAACACCGACAGACACAAACACCAACACACACAAACACCAACATACACAAACACCGACACACACAAACACCGACACACACAAACACCGACACACACAAACAACGACACACACAAACACCAACACACACAAACACCGACACACACAAACACCGACACACACAAACACCGACACACACAAACACCGACACTCACAAACTCCTACACACACAAACACCGACACACACAAACACCTACACACACAAACACCGACACACACAAACACCGACACACACGAACACCTACACACACAAACAGCGACACACACAAACACCTATACACACAAACACCGACACACACAAACACCAACACTCACAAACACAGACACACACAAACACCAACACACACAATCACCGACACACACAAACACCAACACACACAAACAACTAGACACACAATCACCTACACACACAAACACCGACACACACCAACACCAACACACACAAACACCGACACGCACAAACACCGACACACACAAACACCGACACACACAAACACCAACACACACCAACACCGACATGCACAAACACCGACACACACAAACACCGACACACACAAACTCCGACACACACAAACACCGACACACACAAACACATACACAAACAAACACCTACACACACAAACACCGACACACACAAACACCTACACACACAAATACCTACACACACACACACCGACACACACACACCTACATCCTCACACACTGACACATACAAACACCTACACACACACACACACACCGACACACACATACACCTACACACACAAACAGCAGCACACACAAACACCTACACACACAAATACCTACACACACACACACCGACACACACACACCTACACCCTCACACACTGACACACACAAACACCGACACACACTACACCAACACACACAAACACCTACACACACCAACACCGACACACACGAACACCTACACACACAAACAGCAACACACACAAACACCTACACACACCAACACCGACACACACAAACACCGACACACACAAACAACGACACACACAAACACCAACACACACAAACACCGACACACACAAACACCTACACACACAAATACCTACGCACACACACACCGACACACACACACCTACACCCTCACACACCTACACACACCAACACCTACACACACAAACACCGACAGACACAAACACCTACACACACAAACTGCTACACACACAAACACCGACACACACAAACACCGGCACGCACAAACACATACACAAACAAACACCTACACACACAAACACCGACACACACAAACACCTACCCACACAAATACCTACACACACACACACCGACACACACACACCTACACCCTCACACACTGACACATACAAACACCTGCACACACACACACACCGACACACACATACACCTACACACACAAACATCTACACACACAAACACCTACACACACAAACACCGACACACACAAACACCTACACACATGGACAACTACACACACAAACACCGACACACAAAAAACCAACACACACAGACACCAACACTCATGAACACCTACACACACAAACACCGACACACACAAACACAAACACACACAAATACCGACACACACAAACACCGACACACACGAACACCTACATACACAAACAGCGACACACACAAACACCTACACACACAAACACCGACACACACAAACACCGACACACACAAACAACGACACACACAAACACCAACACACACAAACACCGACACACAAAAACACCAACACACAAAAACACCAACATACACAAACACCTACACACACAATCACCTACACACACAAACACCTACACACACAAACAGCTACACACACAAACACCGACACACACAAACACCGACACACACAGACACAAACACAAACAAACACCTACACACACAAACACCGACACACACAAACAACTACATACACAAACACCTACACACACAAACACCTACACACAAAAACACCGACACACACAAACGCTGACACACACAAACACCGACACACACAAACACCTACACACACAAACACCAACACACACAAACACCGACACTCACAAACACCTACACACACAAACACCTACACACACAAACACCGACACACACAAACACCGACACACACAAACACTGACACACACAAGCACCGACACACACAAACACCGACACACACAAACACCAACACACACAAACACCGACAGACACAAACACCAACACACACAAACACCAACATACACAAACACCGACACACACAAACACCGACACACACAAACACCGACACACACAAACAACGACACACACAAACACCAACACACACAAACACCGACACACACAAACACCGACACACACAAACACCGACACACACAAACACCGACACTCACAAACTCCTACACACACAAACACCGACACACACAAACACCTACACACACAAACACCGACACACACAAACACCGACACACACGAACACCTACACACACAAACAGCGACACACACAAACACCTATACACACAAACACCGACACACAGAAACACCGACACACACAAACACAGACACACACAAACACCAACACACACAATCACCGACACACACAAACACCAACACACACAAACAACTAGACACACAATCACCTACACACACAAACACCGACACACACCAACACCAACACACACAAACACCGACACGCACAAACACCGACACACACAAACACCGACACACACAAACACCAACACACACAAACACCGACATGCACAAACATCGACACACACAAACACCGACACACACAAACACCAACACACACAAACACCGACACACACAAATACCTACACACACAAACACCAGCACACATGAACACCGACACACACAAACACCGACACACAGAAACACCGACACACACAAACATCTACACACACAAACACCGACACACACTACACCAACACACACAAACACCTACACACACAAACACCGACACACACAAACACCTACACACAAAAACAGCTACACACACAAACACCGACACACACAAACACCGACACACACAAACACAAACACAAACAAACACCTACACACACAAACACCGATACACACAAACAACTACATACACAAACACCTACACACACAAACACCTACACACAAAAACACCGACACACACAAACGCTGACACACACAAACACCGACACACACAAACACCAACACACACAAACACCAACACACACAAACACCGACACTCAAAAACACCTACACACACAAACACCTACACACACAAACACCGACACACACAAACACCGACACACACGAACACCTACACACACAAACACCGACACACACAAACACCTACACTCACAAACACCGACACACACAAACACCGACACACACGAACATCTACACACACAAACAGCGACACACACAAACACCGACACACACAAACACCGACACACACAAACACAAACACAAAAAAACACCTACACACACAAACACTGACACACACAAACACCAACACACACAAATACCTACACACACACACACCGACACACACACACCTACACCCTCACACACTGACACATACAAACACCTACACACACTCACACACCGACACACACATACACCTACACACACAAACATCTAAACACACAAACACCTACACACACGAACACCGACACACACAAACACCGACACACACAAACACCAACACACACAAACACCTACACACACAATCACCGACACACACAAACACCTACACACACAAACACTGACACACACAAACACCAACACACACAAACACCGACACACACAAACACCAAGACACACAAACACCAACATACACAAACACCTACACACACAAACACCTACACACACAAACACCTACACACACAAACACCGACACACACAAACACCGACACACACAAACACCAACACACACAAACACCGACACACACAAACACCTACACACAGAAGCACCGACACACACAAACTCCGATACACACAAACACTGACACACAAACACCGACACACACAAACACCTACACACACAAACACCGACACACACAAACACCGAACGCACAAACACCGACACACACAAACACCGACACACACAAACACCGACACACACAAACACCGACACACTCAAACACGTACACACACGATCACCTACATGCACAAACACCTGCACACACAAACAGCGACACACAGAAACACCAACACACACAAACACCGACACACACAAGCACCGACACACACTAACAACTACACACACAAACACCTACACACACAAACACAAACACACAAAAACACCGACACACACAAACGCTGACACACACAAACACCGACACACACAAACACCTACACATACAAACACCAACACACACAAACACCGACACACCCAAACACCTACACACACAAACACCTACACACACAAACACCAACACACACAAACACCTACACACACCAACATCGACATATACAAACACCGACACACCCGAACACCTACACACACAAACAGCGACCCACACAAACACCTACACACACAAACACCGACAAACACAAACACCAACACACACAAACACCGACACACACAAACACCAACACACACAAACACCGACACACACAAACACCAACACACACATACACCTACACACACAATCACCTACACACATAAACACCGACACACACAAACACCAACACACACAAACACCGACACGCACAAACACCGACACTCACAAACACCGCCATACACAAACACAAACACACACAAACACCGACACACACAAACACTGACACACACAAACACCGACACACACAAACACCAACACACACAAACACCGACAGACACAAACACCTACACAGACAAACACTGACACACACATACACCTACACAAACAATACCCGACACACACAAACACCGACACACACAAACACCTATACACACCAACAACGACACACACAAACACCAACACACACAAACACCGACACACACAAACACCGACACACACAAACACCGACAAACACAAACACCAACACACACAAATACCTACACACACAATCACCTACACACACAAACAGCGACACACACAAACACCAACACACACAAACACCGACACGCACAAACACCGACACACACAAACACCGACACACACAAACACCGACACACACAATCACCTACACAAACAATAACCTACACACACAAACACCGACACACACAAACACCTATACACACAAACACCGACACACACAAACACCAACACACACAAACACCGACACAAACAAACACCGACACACACAAACACCGACACACACAAACACCAACACACACAACAACCTACACACACAATCACCTACACACACAAGCAGCGACACACACAAACACCCAGACACACAAACACTGACACGCACAAACACCGACACACACAAACATCGACACACAAACATACCAACACACACAAACACCGACACACACAAACACCGACACACACAAACACCGACACACACAAACACCAACACACACAAACATCGACACACACAAACAGCTACACACACAAACACTGACACACACGAACACCGACACACACAAACACCTACACACAGAAACACCTACACACACAAACAGCTGCATACACAAACACCGACACACACAAATACCGACACACACAAACACCGACACAAACAAACACCTACACACACATACACCGACACACACAAACACCTACACAGACAAATACCTACACACACACACACACCGACACACACACACGTACAACTTCACACACTGACACACACAAACACCTACACACACACAAACACCGACACACAGAAACACCTACACACACAAACACCGACACACACAAACACCTACACACACAAACAGCGACACACACAAACACCGACACACACAAACACTGACACACACAAACACCGACACACACAAACACCGACACACACAAACACCAACACACACAAACACCGACAGACACAAACACCAACACACACAAACACCAACATACACAAACACCGACACACACAAACACCGACACACACAAACACCTATACACACAAACAACGACACACACAAACACCAACACACACAAACACCGACACACACAAACACCGACACACACAAACACCGACACACACAAACACCGACACTCACAAACACCTACACACACAAACACCGACACACACAAACACCTACACACACAAACACCGACACACACAAACACCGACACACACGAACACCTACACACACAAACAGCGACACACACAAACACCTATACACACAAACACCGAAACACACAAACACCAACACACACAAACACAGACACACACAAACACCAACACACACAATCACCGACACACACAAACACCAACACACACAAACAACTAGACACACAATCACCTACACACACAAACACCGACACGCACAAACTCCGACACACACAAACACCGACACACACAAACACCAACACACACAAACACCGACATGCACAAACACCGACACAGACAAACACCGACACACATAAACACCAACACACACAAACACCGACACACACAAATACCTACACACACAAACACCAGCACACACGAACACCGACACACACAAACACCGACACACAGAAACACCGACAGACACAAACATCTACACACACAAACACCGACACACACTACACCAACACACACAAACACCTACACACACAAACACCGACACACACAAACACCTACACACAAAAACAGCTACACACACATACACCTACACACACAAACACCTACACACACAAACACCGACAGACAGAAACACCTACACACACAAACAGCTACACACACAAACACCGACACACACAAACACCGACACACACAAACACAAACACAAACAAACACCTACACACACAAACACCGACACACACAAACAACTACATACACAAACACCTACACACACAAACACCTACACACAAAAACACCGACACACACAAACGCTGACACACACAAACACCGACACACACAAACACCTACACACACAAACACCAACACACACAAACACCGACACTCACAAACACCTACACACACAAACACCTACACACACAAACACCGACACACACAAACACCGACACACACAAACACTGACACACACAAGCACCGACACACACAAACACCGACACACACAAACACCAACACACACAAACACCGACAGACACAAACACCAACACACACAAACACCAACATACACAAACACCGACACACACAAACACCGACACACACAAACACCGACACACACAAACAACGACACACACAAACACCAACACACACAAACACCGACACACACAAACACCGACACACACAAACACCGACACACACAAACACCGACACTCACAAACTCCTACACACACAAACACCGACACACACAAACACCTACACACACAAACACCGACACACACAAACACCGACACACACGAACACCTACACACACAAACAGCGACACACACAAACACCTATACACACAAACACCGACACACACAAACACCAACACTCACAAACACAGACACACACAAACACCAACACACACAATCACCGACACACACAAACACCAACACACACAAACAACTAGACACACAATCACCTACACACACAAACACCGACACACACCAACACCAACACACACAAACACCGACACGCACAAACACCGACACACACAAACACCGACACACACAAACACCAACACACACCAACACCGACATGCACAAACACCGACACACACAAACACCGACACACACAAACTCCGACACACACAAACACCGACACACACAAACACATACACAAACAAACACCTACACACACAAACACCGACACACACAAACACCTACACACACAAATACCTACACACACACACACCGACACACACACACCTGCATCCTCACACACTGACACATACAAACACCTACACACACACACACACACCGACACACACATACACCTACACACACAAACACCAGCACACACAAACACCTACACACACAAATACCTACACACACACACACCGACACACACACACCTACACCCTCACACACTGACACACACAAACACCGACACACACTACACCAACACACACAAACACCTACACACACCAACACCGACACACACGAACACCTACACACACAAACAGCAACACACACAAACACCTACACACACCAACACCGACACACACAAACACCGACACACACAAACAACGACACACACAAACACCAACACACACAAACACCGACACACACAAACACCTACACACACAAATACCTACGCACACACACACCGACACACACACACCTACACCCTCACACACCTACACACACCAACACCTACACACACAAACACCGACAGACACAAACACCTACACACACAAACTGCTACACACACAAACACCGACACACACAAACACCGGCACGCACAAACACATACACAAACAAACACCTACACACACAAACACCGACACACACAAACACCTACCCACACAAATACCTACACACACACACACCGACACACACACACCTACACCCTCACACACTGACACATACAAACACCTGCACACACACACACACCGACACACACATACACCTACACACACAAACATCTACACACACAAACACCTACACACACAAACACCGACACACACAAACACCTACACACATGGACAACTACACACACAAACACCGACACACAAAAAACCAACACACACAGACACCAACACTCATGAACACCTACACACACAAACACCGACACACACAAACACAAACACACACAAATACCGACACACACAAACACCGACACACACGAACACCTACATACACAAACAGCGACACACACAAACACCTACACACACAAACACCGACACACACAAACACCGACACACACAAACAACGACACACACAAACACCAACACACACAAACACCGACACACAAAAACACCAACACACAAAAACACCAACATACACAAACACCTACACACACAATCACCTACACACACAAACACCTACACACACAAAATCCTACACACACAAACACCGACACACACAAACACCAACACACACAAACACCGACACACACAAACAACTACACACACAAGCACCGACACACACAAACACCGACACACACAAACACCGACACACACAAACACCGACACACACAAACACCTACACACACAAACACCGACACACACAAACACCGACATACACAAACACCTACACACACAATCACCTACACACACAAACACCTACACACACAAAATCCTACACACACAAACACCGACACACACAAACAACAACACACACAAACACCGACACACACAAACAACTACACACACAAGCACCGACACACACAAACACCAACACACACAAACACCGACACACACAAACACCGACACACACAAACACCTACACACACAACCACCGACACACACAAACACCGACACACACAAACACCTACACACACAAACACCTACACACACAAACACCTACACACACAAACACCGACAGACACAAACACCTACACACACAAACAGCTACACACACTAACACCGACACACACAAACACCGACACACACAAACACATGCACAAACAAACACCTACACACACAAACACCGACACACACAAACACCTACACAAACAAATACCTACACACACACACCGACACACACAAACACCTACACCCTCACACACTGACACATACAAACACCTACACACACACACACACCGTCACACATATACACCTACACACACAAACGTCTACACACACAAACACCTACACACACAAACACCGACACACACAAACACCTACACACATGAACAACTACACACACAAACACCGACACACACAAAAACCAACACACACAAACACCGACACACACTAACACCGACACACACAAACAACGACACACAAAAACACCAACACACACAAACACCAACATACACAAACACCTACACACACAATCACCTACACAAACAAACACCTACACACACAAACACCTACACACAGAAACACCGACACACACAAACACCAACACACACAAACACCAACACACACAAACAACTACACACACAAGCACTGACACGCACAAACACCGACACACACAAACTCCGACACACACAAACACCGACACACACAAACACATACACAAACAAACACCTACACACACAAACACCGATACACACAAACACCTACACACACAAATACCTACACACACACACACCGACACACACACACCTACACCCTCACACACTGACACATACAAACACCTACACACACACACACACACCGACACACACATACACCTACACACACAAACACCAGCACACACAAACACCTACACACACAAATACCTACACACACACACACCGACACACACACACCTACACCCTCACACACTGACACACACAAACACCGACACACACTAACACCGACACACACAAACAACGACACACAAAAACACCAACACACACAAACACCAACATACACAAACACCTACACACACAATCACCTACACAAACAAACACCTACACACACAAACACCTACACGCAGAAACACCGACACACACAAACACCAACACACACAAACACCAACACACACAAACAACTAAACACACAAGCACTGACACGCACAAACACTGACACACACAAACTCCGACACACACAAACACCGACACACACAAACACATACACAAACAAACACCTACACACACAAACACCGACACACACAAACACCTACACACACAAATACCTACACACACACACACCGACACACACACACCTACACCCTCACACACTGACACATACAAACACCTACACACACACACACACACCGACACACACATACACCTACACACACAAACACCAGCACACACAAACACCTACACACACAAATACCTACACACACACACACCGACACACACACACCTACACCCTCACACACTGACACACACAAACACCGACACACACTACACCAACACACACAAACACCTACACACACCAACACCGACACACACGAACACCTACACACACAAACAGCAACACACACAAACACCTACACACACCAACACCGACACACACAAACACCGACACACACAAACAACGACACACACAAACACCAACACACACAAACACCGACACACACAAACACCTACACACACAAATACCTACGCACACACACACCGACACACACACACCTACACCCTCACACACCTACACACACCAACACCTACACACACAAACACCGACCGACACAAACACCTACACACACAAACAGCTACACACACAAACACCGACACACACAAACACCGGCACACACAAACACATACACAAACAAACACCTACACACACAAACACCGACACACACAAACACCTACCCACACAAATACCTACACACACACACACCGACACACACACACCTACACCCTCACACACTGACACATACAAACACCTGCAGACACACACACACCGACACACACATACACCTACACACACAAACATCTACACACACAAACACCTACACACACAAACACCGACACACACAAACACCTACACACATGGACAACTACACACACAAACACCGACACACAAAAAACCAACACACACAGACACCAACACTCATGAACACCTACACACACAAACACCGACACACACAAACACAAACACACACAAATACCGACACACACAAACACCGACACACACGAACACCTACATACACAAACAGCGACACACACAAACACCTACACACACAAACACCGACACACACAAACACCGACACACACAAACAACGACACACACAAACACCAACACACACAAACACCGACACACAAAAACACCAACACACAAAAACACCAACATACACAAACACCTACACACACAATCACCTACACACACAAACACCTACACACACAAAATCCTACACACACAAACACCGACACACACAAACACCAACACACACAAACACCGACACACACAAACAACTACACACACAAGCACCGACACACACAAACACCGACACACACAAACACCGACACACACAAACACCGACACACACAAACACCTACACACACAAACACCGACACACACAAACACCGACATACACAAACACCTACACACACAATCACCTACACACACAAACACCTACACACACAAAATCCTACACACACAAACACCGACACACACAAACAACAACACACACAAACACCGACACACACAAACAACTACACACACAAGCACCGACACACACAAACACCAACACACACAAACACCGACACACACAAACACCGACACACACAAACACCTACACACACAACCACCGACACACACAAACACCGACACACACAAACACCTACACACACAAACACCTACACACACAAACACCTACACACACAAACACCGACAGACACAAACACCTACACACACAAACAGCTACACACACTAACACCGACACACACAAACACCGACACACACAAACACATGCACAAACAAACACCTACACACACAAACACCGACACACACAAACACCTACACAAACAAATACCTACACACACACACCGACACACACAAACACCTACACCCTCACACACTGACACATACAAACACCTACACACACACACACACCGTCACACATATACACCTACACACACAAACGTCTACACACACAAACACCTACACACACAAACACCGACACACACAAACACCTACACACATGAACAACTACACACACAAACACCGACACACACAAAAACCAACACACACAAACACCGACACACACTAACACCGACACACACAAACAACGACACACAAAAACACCAACACACACAAACACCAACATACACAAACACCTACACACACAATCACCTACACAAACAAACACCTACACACACAAACACCTACACACAGAAACACCGACACACACAAACACCAACACACACAAACACCAACACACACAAACAACTACACACACAAGCACTGACACGCACAAACACCGACACACACAAACTCCGACACACACAAACACCGACACACACAAACACATACACAAACAAACACCTACACACACAAACACCGATACACACAAACACCTACACACACAAATACCTACACACACACACACCGACACACACACACCTACACCCTCACACACTGACACATACAAACACCTACACACACACACACACACCGACACACACATACACCTACACACACAAACACCAGCACACACAAACACCTACACACACAAATACCTACACACACACACACCGACACACACACACCTACACCCTCACACACTGACACACACAAACACCGACACACACTAACACCGACACACACAAACAACGACACACAAAAACACCAACACACACAAACACCAACATACACAAACACCTACACACACAATCACCTACACAAACAAACACCTACACACACAAACACCTACACGCAGAAACACCGACACACACAAACACCAACACACACAAACACCAACACACACAAACAACTAAACACACAAGCACTGACACGCACAAACACTGACACACACAAACTCCGACACACACAAACACCGACACACACAAACACATACACAAACAAACACCTACACACACAAACACCGACACACACAAACACCTACACACACAAATACCTACACACACACACACCGACACACACACACCTACACCCTCACACACTGACACATACAAACACCTACACACACACACACACACCGACACACACATACACCTACACACACAAACACCAGCACACACAAACACCTACACACACAAATACCTACACACACACACACCGACACACACACACCTACACCCTCACACACTGACACACACAAACACCGACACACACTACACCAACACACACAAACACCTACACACACCAACACCGACACACACGAACACCTACACACACAAACAGCAACACACACAAACACCTACACACACCAACACCGACACACACAAACACCGACACACACAAACAACGACACACACAAACACCAACACACACAAACACCGACACACACAAACACCTACACACACAAATACCTACGCACACACACACCGACACACACACACCTACACCCTCACACACCTACACACACCAACACCTACACACACAAACACCGACCGACACAAACACCTACACACACAAACAGCTACACACACAAACACCGACACACACAAACACCGGCACACACAAACACATACACAAACAAACACCTACACACACAAACACCGACACACACAAACACCTACCCACACAAATACCTACACACACACACACCGACACACACACACCTACACCCTCACACACTGACACATACAAACACCTGCAGACACACACACACCGACACACACATACACCTACACACACAAACATCTACACACACAAACACCTACACACACAAACACCGACACACACAAACACCTACACACATGGACAACTACACACAAAAACACCGACACACAAAAAACCAACACACACAGACACCAACACTCATGAACACCTACACACACAAACACCGACACACACAAACACAAACACACACAAATACCGACACACACAAACACCGACACACACGAACACCTACATACACAAACAGCGACACACACAAACACCAACACACACAAACACCGACACACAAAAACACCAACACACAAAAACACCAACATACACAAACACCTACACACACAATCACCTACACACACAAACACCTACACACACAAAATCCTACACACACAAACACCGACACACACAAACACCAACACACACAAACACCGACACACACAAACAACTACACACACAAGCACCGACACACACAAACACCGACACACACAAACAACTACACACACAAACACCGACACACACAAACACCTACACACACAAACACCGACACACACAAACACCGACAGACACAAACACCTACACACACAAACAGCTACACACACAAAAACCAACACACACTAATACCGACACACACAAACACCGACACACACGAACACCTACATACACAAACAGCGACACACACAAACACCGACACACACAAACAACGACACACACAAACACCAACACACACAAACACCGACACACAAAAACACCAACACACAAAAACACCAACATACACAAACACCTACACACACAATCACCTACACACACAAACACCTACACACACAAAATCCTACACACACAAACACCGACACACACAAACACCAACACACACAAACACCGACACACACAAACAACTACACACACAAGCACCGACACACACAAACACCGACACACACAAACACCGACACATACAAACACCGACACACACAAACACCGACACACACAAACACCGACACACACAAACACCTACACACACAAAAACCAACACACACAAACACCGACACACACAAACACTGACACACACAGACACCGACACACACAAACACAAACACACACAAACACCGACACACACAAACACCTACACACGCAAACACCGACACACATGAACACCGACACACATAAAAACCTACACACAAAAACACCAACACACACAAAAACCTACACACACAAACACCGACACACACAAACAACAATGCACACAAACTCCTACACACACAAACACCGACACACACAAACACATACACACACAAACAGGTACACACACAAACACCTACACACACAAACACTTACACACACAAACACCGACAGACAGAAACACCTTCACACACAAACACCTACACACACAAACACCGACACACACAAACACCGACACACACAAACACCTACACAACCAAACATCTACACACACAAACACCAGCACACACAAACACCTACACACACAAATACCTACACACACACACACCGACACACACACACCTACACCCTCACACACTGACACACACAAACACCGACACACACTACACCAACACACACAAACACCTACACACAAAAACACCAACACACACAAACAGCTACACACAAAAACAGCTACACACACAAACACCTACACACACCAACACCGACACACACAAACACCGACACACACAAACACCTACACACACAAACACCGACACACACAAACTCCGACACACTCAAAGACCTACACACACAAACACCGACACACACAAACACCTACACACAAAAACAGCTACACACACAAACACCTACACACACAAACACCTACACACACAAACACCTACACACACAAACACCGACAGACACAAACACCTACACACACATACAGCTACACACACAAACACCGACACACACAAACACCGACACACACAAACACCGACACACACAGACACCGACACACACAAACACCAACACACGCAAACACCGACACACACAAACACCTACACACACAAACATCGACAGACATGAACACCGACACAGACAAACAAATACACAAACAAACACCTGCACACACAAACACCGACACACACAAACACCGACACACACTACACCAACACACACAAACACCTACACACACAAACACCAACACACACAAACACCTACAAACAAAAACAGCTACACACACAAACACCTACACACACAAACACAGACACACACAAACACCGACACACACAAACACCGACACACACAGACACTGACACACACAAACACCAACACACACAAACACCGACACACACAAACACCTACACACACACACACACACCGTCACACACATACACCTACACACACAAACATCTACACACACAAACACCTACACACACAAACACCGACACACACAAACACCCACACACATGAACAACTACACACACAAACACCGACACACACAAAAACCAACACACACAAACACCGACACACACTAACACCGACACACACAAACAACGACACACAAAAACACCAACACACACAAGCACCAACATACACAAACACCTACACACACAATCACCTACACAAACAAACACCTACACACACAAACACCTACACACAGAAACACCGACACACACAAACACCAACACACACAAACACCAACACACACAAACAACTGCACACACAAGCACTGACACGCACAAACACCGACACACACAAACTCCGACACACACAAACACCGACACACACAAACACATACACAAACAAACACCGACAAACACAAACACCAACACACACAAGCACCGTCACACACAAACACCTACACACACAAACAGCTAAACACACAAACACCTACACACACAAACATCTACACAAAAACACCAACACACACAAACGCCTACACACACAAACACCGACACACACAAACACCGACACACATGAACATCTACACACACAAACACCGACACACACAAACACCTACACACATGAGCAACTACACACAGAAACACCGACACACACAAACACCAACACACACAAACGCCGACACACACGTACACCTACACACACAAACACCGACGCACACAAACACCTATGCACACAAACACCGACACACACAAACACCGACACACACGAACACCCACACACAAACAGCGACACAAACAAACACCTACACACACAAGCACCGACACACACATACACCGACACACACAAACACCGACACACACAAACACCAACACACACAAACACCGACACACACAAACACCAAAACACCAAAAACCAACATACACAAACACCGACACACACAAACACCGACACACACAAACACAAACACACACAAACACCGACACACACAAACAACTGCACACACATACACCTACACACACAAACACCTGCACACACAAACCCCGACACACACAAACACAAACACCTACACACACAAACACCAACACACACAAACACCGACACACAGAAACACCTACACACACAATCACCTATACACACAAACATCAACACACGCAAACACCGACACACAAACACCTACACACACAAACACCTACACACACAAACACCAACACTCACGAACACCTACACACACAAACACCTGCACACACAAACACCTACACACACAAACACCTACACACAAACACCTACACACACAAACACTGACACACACAAACATCGACACACACAAACACCTACACACGCAAACACTTACACACACAAAAACCTACACACAATAACACCGACACACACAAACACCTATACACACAAACACCGACACACACAAACAGCTACAGACACAAGCACCGACTCACACAAACACCTACACACACAAACACCTACACACACAAACACCTACACACACAAGCACCTACACACACAAACACCGACACACACAAGCACCGACACACACAAATACCTACACACACAAACACCGACACACACAAATACCTACACACACACACAGACACACACAAGCACCTACACATACGAACACCTACACACACAAACACCGACACACACAAACACCTGCACACACAAACACCGACACACACAAACACCTATACATATGAACATCTACACACACAAACACCTACACACACAAACACCTGCAAACACAAACACCGACACACACAAACACCGGCACACACAAACACCAACACACACAATCACCGACACACACAAACACCTACACACACAAACACCGACACACACGAACACCGACACACACAAACACCTACACACACAAACACCGACACACACCACACCAACACACACAAACACCTACACACACAAACACCGACAGGCACAAACACCGACACACAAAAACAGCTACACACACAAACACCGACACACACAAACACCGACACACACAAACACCTACACACAAATACCTACACACACACACACCGACACACACACACCTACACCCTCACACACTGACACATACAAACACCTACACAGACACACACACCGAAACTCACATACACCTACACACACAAACATCTACACACACAAACACCTACACACACAAACAACGACACACACAAACACCTACAAACATGAACAACTACACACACAAACACCGACGCACACAAACACCTACACACAGAAACACCGACACACACAAACACCTACACACACAAACACCGACACACACTACACCAACACACACAAACACCTACACACATAAACACCGAGACACACAAACTCCTACCCACACAAACAGCTACACACACAAACATCTACACACACAAACACGTACACACACAAAGACCGACAGACACAAACACCTACACACAAACACCTACACACACAAACACCGACACACACAAACCCCGACACACACAAACACAAACACCTACACACACAAACACCAACACACACAAAGACCGACACACAGAAACACCTACACACACAAACACCTACACACACAAACATCAACACACGCAAACACCGACACACAAACACCTACACACACAAACACCTACACACACAAACACCAACACACACGAACACCTACACACACAAACACCTACACACACAAACACCTACACAAACAAACACCTACACACACAAACAGCGACACACACAAACACCTACACACACAAACACCGACACACAAACACCGAAACACACAAACGACGACACACACATACACCAACACACACAAACACCGACAAACACAAACACCAACACACACAAGCGCCGTCACACACAAACACCTGCACACACAAACAGCTACACACACAACACCTACACACGCAAACATCTACACAAAAACACCGACACACACAAACGCCTACACACACAAACACCGACACACACAAACACCGACACACATGAACATCTACACACACAAACAGCGACACACACAAACATCAGCACACAAAAACACCTACACACACAAACACCGACACACAGACACCTACACACATGAACAACTACACACAGAAACACCGACACACACAAACACCAACACACACAAACGCCGACACACAAGTATACCTACACACACAAACACCGACGCACACAAACACCTACACACACAAACACCGACACACACAAACACCGACACACACGAACACCCACACACAAACAGCGACACAAACAAACACCTACACACACAAACACCGACACACAAATACACCGACACACACAAACACCGACACACACAAACACCAACACACACAAACACCGACACACACAAACATCAAAACACCAAACACCAACATACACAAACACCTGCACACATAAACACCTACACACACAATCACATACACACAGAAACACCTACAAACACAAACACCGACACACACAAACACCTACACACACAAACACCGACACACAAAAGCACCGACACACACAAACACAAACACACACAAACACCGACACACACAAACATCTACACACACAAACACCTACACACACAAACACCGACATGCACAGACACCTCCACACATGAACAACTACACACACAAACACCGACACACACAAAAACCAACACACACAAACACCGACAGACACGAACACCTACACACACAAACACCGACACACACAAACACATACACACACAAATACCGATACACACAAACACCGACACACACGAACACCTACACACACAAACAGCGACAAACACAAACACCTACACACACAAACACCGGCACACAAACACCTACACACACAAACACCTACACACACAAACACCAACACGCACGAACACCTGCAAACACAAACACCGACACACACAAACACCTACACACACAAATACCTACACACACACACACTGACACACACACACCTACACCCTCACACACTGACACATACAAACACCTACACAGACACACACACCGACACACACATACACCTACACACACAAACATCTACACACACAAACACCTACACACACAAACACCGACACACACAAACACCTACACACATGAACAACTACACACACAAACACCGACACACACAAACACCTACATACAGAAACACCGACACACACAAACACCTACACACACAAACACCGACACACACTACACCAACACACACAAACACCTACACACATAAACACCGAGACACACAAACTCCTACCCACACAAACAGCTACACACACAAACACCTACACACACAAACACGTACACACACAAAGACCGACAGACACAAACACCTACACACAAACACCTACACACACAAACACCGACACACACAAACACCGACACACACAAACACCTACACAAACAAACACCTAAATACACAAACACCTACACACACAAACACCGACACACACAAACATCTTCACACACAAACACCTACACACACAAACACCGACACGCACAAACACCTCCAGACATGAACAACTACACACAGAAACACCGACACACACAAAAACCAACACACACAAACACCGACACACACGAACACCTACACACACAAACACCGACACACACAAACACATACACACACAAATACCGATACACACAAACACCGACACACACGAACACCTACACACACAAACAGCGACACACACAAACACCTACACACACAAACACCGACATACAAACACCGACACATACAAACACCGACACACACAAACACCGACACACACAAACACCGACACACACAAACACCTACACACACAAACACCGACACACACAAACACCGACACACACAAACACCGACACACACAAACACCGACACACACAAACACGTACACACACAAACACCGACACACACAAACACCTACACACACGAACACCTACATGTACAAACACCTACACACACAAACACTGACACACTCAAACACCGACACACACAAACACCGACACACACAAACATTGACACACACATACACCGACACACACAAACACCGACACACACAAACACCTACACACACAAACAACAACACACACAAACAGCGACACACACAAACAACTACACATACAAACACCTACACACACAAACACCTACACACAAAAACACCGACACACCCAAACACCGACACACACAAACACTGACACACACAAACACCAACACACACAAACACCGACACACACAAACACCGACACACACGAACACATACACACACAAACACCGACACACACAAACATCTACACTCACAAACACCGACACACACAAACAACGACACACATGAACATCTACACACACAAACAGCGACACACACAAACACCAGCACACAAAAACACCTACACACACAATCACCGACACACACAAACACCTACACACATGAGCATCTACATACAGAAACACCGACACAAACAAACACCAACACACACAAACGCCGACACACACGTACACCTACACACACAAACACCGACACACACAAACACTTACACACACTAACACCGACACACACAAACACCGACACACACGAACACCCACACACAAGCAGCGACACAAACAAACACCTACACACACAAACACCGACACACACAAACACCGACACACACAAACACCGACACACACAAACACCAACACACACAAACACCGACACACACAAACATCAAAACACCAAACACCAACATACACAAACACCTACACACACAAACACCTACACACACAATCGCATACACACAGAAACACCTACAAAAACAAATACCGACACACACAAACACCTACACTCACAAACACCGACACACAAAAGCACCAACACAGACAAACACAAACACACACAAACACCGACACACACAAACAACTGCACACACATACACCTACACACACAAACACCTACACACACAAACCCCGACACACACAAACACAAACACCTACAAACACAAACACCAACACACACAAACACCGACACACAGAAACACCTACACACACAAACACCTACACACACAAACACCAACACACACAAACACCGACACACAAACACCTACACACACAAACACCTACACACACAAACACCAACACACACGAACACCTACACACACAAACACCTACACACACAAGCACCTACACACACAAACACCTACACACACAAACACCTACAGACACAAACACTGACACACACAAACATCGACACACACAAACACCTACACACACAAACACCTACACACACAAAAACCTACACACAAAAACACTGACACACACAAACACCTATACACACAAATACCGACACACACAAACACCTACAGACACAAACACCGACTCACACAAACACCTACACACACAAACACCTACACACACAAATACCTACACACACACACACACACACACAAACACCTACACATACAAACACCTACACACACAAACACCGACACACACAAACATCTACACACACAAACACCTACACACACAAACACCTGCAAACACAAACACCGACACACACAAACACCGGCACACACAAACACCAACACACACAATCACCGACACACACAAACACCTACACACACAAACACCGACACACACAAACAACTGCACACACATACACCTACACACACAAACACCTACACACACAAACCCCGACACACACAAACACAAACACCTACACACACAAACACCAACACACACAAACACCGACACACAGAAACACCTACACACACAAACACCTACACACACAAACACCAACACACACAAACACCGACACACAAACACCTACACACACAAACACCTACACACACAAACACCAACACACACGAACACCTACACACACAAACACCTGCACACACAAGCACCTACACACACAAACACCTACACACACAAACACCTACAGACACAAACACTGACACACATAAACATCGACACACACAAACACCTACACACACAAACACCTACACACACAAAAACCGACACACAAAAACACCGACACACACAAACACATATACACACAAACACCGACACACACAAACACCTACAGACACAAACACCGACACACACAAACACCTACACACACAAACACCTACACACACAAATACCTACACACACACACAGACACACACAAACACCTACACATACGAACACCTACACACACAAACACCGACACACACAAACATCTACACACACAAACACCTACACACACAAACACCTGCAAACACAAACACCGACACACACAAACACCGGCACACACAAACACCAACACACACAATCACCGACACACACAAACACCTACACACACAAACACCGACACACACGAACACTGACACACACAAACACCTACACACAAAAACACCGACACACACAAATCCTACACACACAAACACCGACACACACTGCACCAACACACACAAACACCTACACACTCAAACACCAACACACACAAACACCTGCACACAATAACAGCTACGAACACAAACACCTACACTCACAAACAACTACACACACAAACACCGACAGGCACAAACACCTACACAGAAAAACAGCTACACACACAAACACCGACACACACAAACATCGACACACACAAAAACATACACAAACAAACACCTACACACACAAACTCCGACACACACAAACACCTACACACACAAATACCTACACACACACATACCGACACAGACACACCTACACCCTCACACACTGACACATTCAAACACCTACACAGACACACACACCGACATACACATACACCTACACACACAAACATCTACACACACAAACACCTACACACACAAACACCGACGCACACAAACACCTACACACATGAACAACTACACACACAAACACCGACACACACAAACACCTACACACAGAAACACCGACACACACAAACACCTACACACACAAACACCGAAACACACTACACCAACACACACAAACACCTACACACATAAACACCGAGACAAACAAACTCCTACCCACACAAACAGCTACACACACAAACATCTACACACACAAACACGTACACACACAAAGACCGACAGACACAAACACCTACACACACAAACACCTACGCACACAAACACCGACACACACAAACACCGACACACACAAATACCTACACAAACAAACACCTAAATACACAAACACCTACACACACAAACACCGACACACACAAACATCTACACACACAAACACCGACACACACAAACACCGACACACACGAACACCCACACACAAACAGCGACACAAACAAACACCTACACACACAAACACCGACACACAAATACACCGACACACACAAACACCGACACACACAAACACCAACACACACAAACACCGACACACACAAACACCAAAACACCAAACACCAACATACACAAACACCTGCACACATAAACACCTACACACACAATCACATACACACAGAAACACCTACAAACACAAACACCGACACACACAAACACCTACACACACAAACACCGACACACAAAAGCACCGACACACACAAACACAAACACACACAAACACCGACACACACAAACATCTACACACACAAACACCTACACACACAAACACCAACACACAAACACCTACACACACAAACACCTACACACACAAACACCTACACACACAAATACCTACACACACAAACACCGAAAGACACGAACACCTACACACACAAACACCGACACACACAAACACATACACACACAAATACCAATACACACAAACACCGACACACACGAACACCTACACACACAAACAGCGACACACACAAACACCTACACACACAAACACCAACACACAAACACCTACACACACAAACACCTACACACACAAACACCGACACACATGAACATCTACACACACAAACACCGACACACACAAACACCGACAAACATGAGCAACTACACACAGAAACACCGACACACACAAACACCAACACACACAAACGCCGACACACACGTATACCTACACACACAAACACCGACGCACACAAGCACCTACACACACAAACACCGACACACACAAACACCGACACACACGAACACCCACACACAAACAGCGACACAAACAAACACCTACACACACAAACACCGACACACAAATACACCGACACACACAAACACCGACACACACAAACACCAACACACACAAACACCGACAAACACAAACACCAAAACACCAAACACCAACATACACAAACACCTGCACACATAAACACCTACACACACAATCACATACACACAGAAACACCTACAAACACAAACACCGACACACACAAACACCTACACACACAAACACCGACACACAAAAGCACCGACACACACAAACACAAACACACACAAACACCGACACACACAAACATCTACACACACAAACACCTACACACACAAACACCAACACACAAACACCTACACACACAAACACCTACACACACAAACACCTACACACACAAATACCTACACACACAAACACCGACAGACACGAACACCTACACACACAAACACCGACACACACAAACACATACACACACAAATACCGATACACACAAACACCGACACACACAAACGCCTACACTCACAAACACCGACACACACAAACAACGACACACATGAACATCTACACACACAAACAGCGACACACACAAACACCAGCACACAAAAACACCTACACACACAATCACCGACACACACAAACACCTACACACATGAGCAACTACATACAGAAACACCGACACAAACAAACACCAACACACACAAACGCCGACACACACGTACACCTACACACACAAACACCGACACACACAAACACTTACACACACTAACACCGACACACACAAACACCGACACACACGAACACCCACACACAAGCAGCGACACAAACAAACACCTACACACACAAACACCGACACACACAAACACCGACACACACAAACACCGACACACACAAACACCAACACACACAAACACCGACACACACAAACATCAAAACACCAAACACCAACATACACAAACACCTACACACACAAACACCTACACACACAATCGCATACACACAGAAACACCTACAAAAACAAATACCGACACACACAAACACCTACACTCACAAACACCGACACACAAAAGCACCGACACAGACAAACACAAACACACACAAACACCGACACACACAAACAACTGCACACACATACACCTACACACACAAACACCTACACACACAAACCCCGACACACACAAACACAAACACCTACACACACAAACACCAACACACACAAACACCGACACACAGAAACACCTACACACACAAACACCTACACACACAAACACCAACACACACAAACACCGACACACAAACAACTACACACACAAACACCTACACACACAAACACCAACACACACGAACACCTACACACACAAACACCTACACACACAAGCACCTACACACACAAACACCTACACACACAAACACCTACAGACACAAACACTGACACACACAAACATCGACACACACAAACACCTACACACACAAACACCTACACACACAAAAACCTACACACAAAAACACCGACACACACAAACACCTATACACACAAATACCGACACACACAAACACCTACAGACACAAACACCGACTCACACAAACACCTACACACACAAACACCTACACACACAAATACCTACACACACACACACACACACACAAACACCTACACATACAAACACCTACACACACAAACACCGACACACACAAACATCTACACACACAAACACCTACACACACAAACACCTGCAAACACAAACACCGACACACACAAACACCGGCACACACAAACACCAACACACACAATCACCGACACACACAAACACCTACACACACAAACACCGACACACACAAACAACTGCACACACATACACCTACACACACAAACACCTACACACACAAACCCCGACACACACAAACACAAACACCTACACACACAAACACCAACACACACAAACACCGACACACAGAAACACCTACACACACAAACACCTACACACACAAACACCAACACACACAAACACCGACACACAAACACCTACACACACAAACACCTACACACACAAACACCAACACACACGAACACCTACACACACAAACACCTGCACACACAAGCACCTACACACACAAACACCTACACACACAAACACCTACAGACACAAACACTGACACACATAAACATCGACACACACAAACACCTACACACACAAACACCTACACACACAAAAACCGACACACAAAAACACCGACACACACAAACACATATACACACAAACACCGACACACACAAACACCTACAGACACAAACACCGACACACACAAACACCTACACACACAAACACCTACACACACAAATACCTACACACACACACAGACACACACAAACACCTACACATACGAACACCTACACACACAAACACCGACACACACAAACATCTACACACACAAACACCTACACACACAAACACCTGCAAACACAAACACCGACACACACAAACACCGGCACACACAAACACCAACACACACAATCACCGACACACACAAACACCTACACACACAAACACCGACACACACGAACACTGACACACACAAACACCTACACACAAAAACACCGACACACACAAATCATACACACACAAACACCGACACACACTGCACCAACACACACAAACACCTACACACACAAACACCAACACACACAAACACCTGCACACAATAACAGCTACGAACACAAACACCTACACTCACAAACAACTACACACACAAACACCGACAGGCACAAACACCTACACAGAAAAACAGCTACACACACAAACACCGACACACACAAACATCGACACACACAAAAACATACACAAACAAACACCTACACACACAAACTCCGACACACACAAACACCTACACACACAAATACCTACACACACACATACCGACACAGACACACCTACACCCTCACACACTGACACATTCAAACACCTACACAGACACACACACCGACATACACATACACCTACACACACAAACATCTACACACACAAACACCTACACACACAAACACCGACGCACACAAACACCTACACACATGAACAACTACACACACAAACACCGACACACACAAACACCTACACACAGAAACACCGACACACACAAACACCTACACACACAAACACCGAAACACACTACACCAACACACACAAACACCTACACACATAAACACCGAGACAAACAAACTCCTACCCACACAAACAGCTACACACACAAACATCTACACACACAAACACGTACACACACAAAGACCGACAGACACAAACACCTACACACACAAACACCTACGCACACAAACACCGACACACACAAACACCGACACACACAAATACCTACACAAACAAACACCTAAATACACAAACACCTACACACACAAACACCGACACACACAAACATCTACACACACAAACACCTACACACACAAACACCGACATGCACAGACACCTCCACACATGAACAACTACACACACAAACACCGACACACACAAAAACCAACACACACAAACACCGACAGACACGAACACCTACACACACAAACACCGACAAACACAAACACATACACACACAAATACCGATACACAAACAGCGACACACACGAACACCTACACACACAAACAGCGACACACACAAACACCTACACACACAAACACCGACACACAAACACCGAAACACACAAACGACGACACACACATACACCAACACACACAAACACCGACAAACACAAACACCAACACACACAAGCACCGTCACACACAAACACCTACACACACAAACAGCTAAACACACAAACACCTACACACACAAATATCTACACAAAAACACCGACACACACAAACGCCTACACACACAAACACCGACACACACAAACACCGACACACATGAACATCTACACACACAAACACCGACACACACAAACACCGACAAACATGAGCAACTACACACAGAAACACCGACACACACAAACACCAACACACACAAACGCCGACACACACGTATACCTACACACACAAACACCGACGCACACAAGCACCTACACACACAAACACCGACACACACAAACACCGACACACACGAACACCCACACACAAACAGCGACACAAACAAACACCTACACACACAAACACCGACACACAAATACACCGACACACACAAACACCGACACACACAAACACCAAAACACACAAACACCGACACACACAAACACCAAAACACCAAACACCAACATACACAAACACCTGCACACATAAACACCTACACACACAATCACATACACACAGAAACACCTACAAACACAAACACCGACACACACAAACACCTACACACACAAACACCGACACACAAAAGCACCGACACACACACACACAAACACACACAAACACCGACACACACAAACATCTACACACACAAACACCTACACACACAAACACCAACACACAAACACCTACACACACAAACACCTACACACACAAACACCTACACACACAAATACCTACACACACAAACACCGACAGACACGAACACCTACACACACAAACACCGACACACACAAACACATACACACACAAATACCGATACACACAAACACCGACACACACGAACACCTACACACACAAACAGCGACACACACAAACACCTACACACACAAACACCAACACACAAACACCTACACACACAAACACCTACACACACAAACACCTACACACACAAACACCTACACACACATACACCAACACACACAAACACCGACAAACACAAACACCAACACACACAAGCACCGTCACACAAACACCGAAACACACAAACGACGACACACACATACACCAACACACACAAGCACCGACAAACACAAACACCAACACACACAAGCACCCTCACACACAAACACCTACACACACAAACAGCTAAACACACAAACACCTACACACACAAACATCTACACAAAAACTCCGACACACACAAACGCCTACACACACAAACACCGACACACACAAACACCGACACACACGAACACCCACACACAAACAGCGACACAAACAAACACCTACACACACAAACACCGACACACACATACACCGACACACACAAACACCGACACACACAAACACCAACACACACAAACACCGACACACACAAACACCAAAACACCAAACACCAACATACACAAACACCTACACACATAAACACCTACACACACAATCACATACACACAGAAACACCTACAAACACAAACACCGACACACACAAACACCGACAAACACAAACACCAACACACACAAGCACCGTCACACACAAACACCTACACACACAAACAGCTAAACACACAAACACCTACACACACAAACATCTACACAAAAACACCGACACACACAAACGCCTACACACACAAACACCGACACACACAAACACCTACACACATGAGCAACTACACACAGAAACACCGACACACACAAACACCAACACACACAAACGCCGACACACACGTACACCTACACACACAAACACCGACGCACACAAACACCTACGCACACAAACACCGACACACACAAACACCGACACACACGAACACCCACACACAAACAGCGACACAAACAAACACCTACACACACAAACACCGACACACACATACACCGACACACACAAACACCGACACACACAAACACCAACACACACAAACACCGACACACACAAACACCAAAACACCAAAAACCAACATACACAAACACCGACACACACAAACACCGACACACACAAACACAAACACACACAAACACCGACACACACAAACAACTGCACACACATACACCTACACACACAAACACCTACACACACAAACCCCGACACACACAAACACAAACACCTACACACACAAACACCAACACACACAAACACCGACACACAGAAACACCTACACACACAATCACCTACACACACAAACATCAACACACGCAAACACCGACACACAAACACCTACACACACAAACACCTACACACACAAACACCAACACTCACGAACACCTACACACACAAACACCTGCACACACAAACACCTACACACACAAACACCTACACACAAACACCTACACACACAAACACTGACACACACAAAAACCTACACACAAAAACACCGACACACACAAACACCTATACACACAAACACCGACACACACAAACACCTACAGACACAAACACCGACTCACACAAACACCTACACACACAAACACCTACACACACAAACACCTACACACACAAGCACTACACACACAAACACCGACACACACAAGCACCGACACACACAAATACCTACACACACAAACACCGACACACACAAATACCTACACACACACACAGACACACACAAGCACCTACACATACGAACACCTACACCCACAAACACCGACACACACAAACACCTGCACACACAAACACCGACACACACAAACACCTATACATACGAACATCTACACACACAAACACCTACACACACAAACACCTGCAAACACAAACACCGACACACACAAACACCGGCACACACAAACACCAACACACACAATCACCGACACACACAAACACCTACACACACAAACACCGACACACACGAACACCGACACACACAAACACCTACACACACAAACACCGACACACACCACACCAACACACACAAACACCTACACACACAAACACCGACAGGCACAAACACCGACACACAAAAACAGCTACACACACAAACACCGACACACACAAACACCGACACACACAAACACCTACACACACAAATACCTACACACACACACACCGACACACACACACCTACACCCTCACACACTGACACATACAAACACCTACACAGACACACACACCTACACACACATACACCTACACACACAAACATCTACACACACAAACACCTACACACACAAACAACGACACACACAAACACCTACAAACATGAACAACTACACACACAAACACCGACGCACACAAACACCTACACACAGAAACACCGACACACACAAACACCTACACACACAAACACCGACACACACTACACCAACACACACAAACACCTACACACATAAACACCGAGACACACAAACTCCTACCCACACAAACAGCTACACACACAAACATCTACACACACAAACACGTACACACACAAAGACCGACAGACACAAACACCTACACACAAACACCTACACACACAAACACCGACACACACAAACCCCGACACACACAAACACAAACACCTACACACACAAGCACCAACACACACAAAGACCGACACACAGAAACACCTACACACACAAACACCTACACACACAAACATCAACACACGCAAACACCGACACACAAACACCTACACACACAAACACCTACACACACAAACACCAACACACACGAACACCTACACACACAAACACCTACACACACAAACACCTACACAAACAAACACCTACACACACAAACAGCGACACACACAAACACCTACACACACAAACACCGACACACAAACACCGAAACACACAAACGACGAAACACACATACACCAACACACACAAACACCGACAAACACAAACACCAACACACACAAGCACCGTCACACACAAACACCTGCACACACAAACAGCTACACACACAACACCTACACACACAAACATCTACACAAAAACACCGACACACACAAACGCCTACACACACAAACACCGACACACACAAACACCGACACACATGAACATCTACACACACAAACAGCGACACACACAAACATCAGCACACAAAAACACCTACACACACAAACACCGACACACAGACACCTACACACATGAACAACTACACACAGAAACACCGACACACACAAACACCAACACACACAAACGCCGACACACAAGTATACCTACACACACAAACACCGACGCACACAAACACCTACACACACAAACTCCGACACACACAAACACCGACACACACGAACACCCACACACAAACAGCGACACAACAAACACCTACACACACAAACACCGACACACAAATACACCGACACACACAAACACCGACACACACAAACACCAACACACACAAACACCGACACACACAAACATCAAAACACCAAACACCAACATACACAAACACCTGCACACATAAACACCTACACACACAATCACATACACACAGAAACACCTACAAACACAAACACCGACACACACAAACACCTACACACACAAACACCGACACACAAAAGCACCGACACACACAAACACAAACACACACAAACACCGACACACACAAACATCTACACACACAAACACCTACACACACAAACACCGACATGCACAGACACCTCCACACATGAACAACTACACACACAAACACCGACACATACAAAAACCAACACACACAAACACCGACAGACACGAACACCTACACACACAAACACCGACACACACAAACACATACACACACAAATACCGATACACACAAACACCGTCACACACGAACACCTACACACACAAACAGCGACAAACACAAACACCTACACACACAAACACCGGCACACAAACACCTACACACACAAACACCTACACACACAAACACCAACACGCACGAACACCTGCAAACACAAACACCGACACACACAAACACCTACACACACAAATACCTACACACACACACACTGACACACACACACCTACACCCTCACACACTGACACATACAAACACCTACACAGACACACACACCGACACACACATACACCTACACACACAAACATCTACACACACAAACACCTACACACACAAACACCGACACACACAAACACCTACACACATGAACAACAACACACACAAACACCGACACACACAAACACCTACATACAGAAACACCGACACACACAAACACCTACACACACAAACACCGACACACACTACACCAACACACACAAACACCTACACACATAAACACCGAGACACACAAACTCCTACCCACACAAACAGCTACACACACAAACACCTACACACACAAACACGTACACGCACAAAGACCGACAGACACAAACACCTACACACAAACACCTACACACACAAACACCGACACACACAAACACCGACACACACAAACACCAACACAAACAAACACCTAAATACACAAACACCTACACACACAAACACCGACACACACAAACACCGACACACACGAACACCGACACACACGAACACCTACACACACAAACAGCGACACACACAAACACCTACACACACAAACACCGACATACAAACACCGACACATACAAACACCGACACACACAAACACCGACACACACAAACACCGACACACACAAACACCTACACACACAAACACCGACACACACAAACACCGACACACACAAACACCGACACACACAAACACCGACACACACAAACACGTACACACACAAACACCGACACACACAAACACCTACACACACGAACACCTACATGTACAAACACCTACACACACAAACACTGACACACTCAAACACCGACACACACAAACACCGACACACACAAACATTGACATACACATACACCGACACACACAAACACCGACACACACAAACACCTACACACACAAACAACAACACACACAAACAGCGACACACACAAACAACTACACATACAAACACCTGCACACACAAACACCTACACACAAAAACACCGACACACCCAAACACCGACACACACAAACACCGACACACACAAACACCAACACACACAAACACCGACACACACAAACACCGACACACACGAACACATACACACACAAACACCGACACACACAAACATCTACACACACAAACACTGACACACACGAACACCTACACACACAAACACCGACACACACAAACATCTACACACACAAACACCTACACACACTAACACCGACACACACAAACACCTACACACATGAACAACTACACACACAAACACCGACACACACAAACACCAACATACACAAACACCGACAAACACGAACTCCTACACACACAAACACCGACACACACAAACGCCTACACTCACAAACACCGACACACACAAACAACGACACACATGAACATCTACACACACAAACAGCGACACACACAAACACCAGCACACAAAAACACCTACACACACAATCACCGACACACACAAACACCTACACACATGAGCAACTACATACAGAAACACCGACACAAACAAACACCAACACACACAAACGCCGACACACACGTACACCTACACACACAAACACCGACACACACAAACACTTACACACACAAACACCGACACACACAAACACCGACACACACGAACACCCACACACAAACAGCGACACAAACAAACACCTACACACACAAACACCGACACACACAAACACCGACACACACAAATACCGACACACACAAACACCGACACACACGAACACCCACACACAAACAGCGACACAAACAAACACCTACACACACAAACACCGACACACACAAACACCGACACACACAAACACCGACACACACAAACACCAACATACACAAACACCTACACACACAAACACCTACACACACAATCACATACACACAGAAACACCTACAAACACAAATACCGACACACACAAACACCTACACTCACAAACACCGACACACAAAAGCACCGACACACACAAACACAAACACACACAAACACCGACACACACAAACAACTGCACACACATACACCTACACACACAAACACCTACACACACAAACCCCGACACACACAAACACAAACACCTACACACACAAACACCAACACACACAAACACCGACACACAGAAACACCTACACACACAAACACCTACACACACAAACACCAACACACACAAACACCGACACACAAACACCTACACACACAAACACCTACACACACAAACACCAACACACACGAACACCTACACACACAAACACCTACACACACAAGCACCTACACACACAAACACCTACACACACAAACACCTACAGACACAAACACTGACACACACAAACATCGACACACACAAACACCTACACACACAAACACCAACACACACAAACACCGACACACAAACACCTACACACACAAACACCTACACACACAAACACCAACACACACGAACACCTACACACACAAACACCTACACACACAAGCACCTACACACACAAACACCTACACACACAAACACCTACAGACACAAACACTGACACACACAAACATCGACACACACAAACACCTACACACACAAACACCTACACACACAAAAACCTACACACAAAAACACCGACACACACAAACACCTATACACACAAACACCGACACACACAAACACCTACAGACACAAACACCGACTCACACAAACACCTACACACACAAACACCTACACACACAAATACCTACACACACACACACACACACACAAACACCTACACATACAAACACCTACACACACAAACACCGACACACACAAACATCTACACACACAAACACCTACACACACAAACACCTGCAAACACAAACACCGACACACACAAACACCGGCACACACAAACACCAACACACACAATCACCGACACACACAAACACCTACACACACAAACACCGACACACACAAACAACTGCACACACATACACCTACACACACAAACACCTACACACACAAACCCCGACACACACAAACACAAACACCTACACACACAAACACCAACACACACAAACACCGACACACAGAAACACCTACACACACAAACACCTACACACACAAACACCAACACACACAAACACCGACACACAAACACCTACACACACAAACACCTACACACACAAACACCAACACACACGAACACCTACACACACAAACACCTGCACACACAAGCACCTACACACACAAACACCTACACACACAAACACCTACAGACACAAACACTGACACACATAAACATCGACACACACAAACACCTACACACACAAACACCTACACACACAAAAACCGACACACAAAAACACCGACACACACAAACACATATACACACAAACACCGACACACACAAACACCTACAGACACAAACACCGACACACACAAACACCTACACACACAAACACCTACACACACAAATACCTACACACACACACAGACACACACAAACACCTACACATACGAACACCTACACACACAAACACCGACACACACAAACATCTACACACACAAACACCTACACACACAAACACCTGCAAACACAAACACCGACACACACAAACACCGGCACACACAAACACCAACACACACAATCACCGACACACACAAACACCTACACACACAAACACCGACACACACGAACACTGACACACACAAACACCTACACACAAAAACACCGACACACACAAATCCTACACAAACAAACACCGACACACACTGCACCAACACACACAAACACCTACACACACAAACACCAACACACACAAACACCTGCACACAATAACAGCTACGAACACAAACACCTACACTCACAACCAACTACACACACAAACACCGACAGGCACAAACACCTACACAGAAAAACAGCTACACACACAAACACCGACACACACAAACATCGACACACACAAAAACATACACAAACAAACACCTACACACACACACTCCGACACACACAAACACCTACACACACAAATACCTACACACACACATACCGACACAGACACACCTACACCCTCACACACTGACACATTCAAACACCTACACAGACACACACACCGACATACACATACACCTACACACACAAACATCTACACACACAAACACCTACACACACAAACACCGACGCACACAAACACCTACACACATGAACAACTACACACACAAACACCGACACACACAAACACCTACACACAGAAACACCGACACACACAAACACCTACACACACAAACACCGAAACACACTACACCAACACACACAAACACCTACACACATAAACACCGAGACAAACAAACTCCTACCCACACAAACAGCTACACACACAAACATCTACACACACAAACACGTACACACACAAAGACCGACAGACACAAACACCTACACACACAAACACCTACACACACAAACACCGACACACACAAACACCGACACACACAAATACCTACACAAACAAACACCTAAATACACAAACACCTACACACACAAACACCGACACACACAAACATCTACACACACAAACACCTACACACACAAACACCGACATGCACAGACACCTCCACACATGAACAACTACACACACAAACACCGACACACACATAAACCAACACACACAAACACCGACAGACACGAACACCTACACACACAAACACCGACACACACAAACACATACACACACAAATACCGATACACACAAACAGCGACACACACGAACACCTACACACACAAACAGCGACACACACAAACACCTACACACACAAACACCGACACACAAACACCGAAACACACAAACGACGACACACACATACACCAACACACACAAACACCGACAAACACAAACACCAACACACACAAGCACCGTCACACACAAACACCTACACACACAAACAGCTAAACACACAAACACCTACACACACAAATATCTACACAAAAACACCGACACACACAAACGCCTACACACACAAACACCGACACACACAAACACCGACACACATGAACATCTACACACACAAACACCGACACACACAAACACCGACAAACATGAGCAACTACACACAGAAACACCGACACACACAAACACCAACACACACAAACGCCGACACACACGTATACCTACACACACAAACACCGACGCACACAAGCACCTACACACACAAACACCGACACACACAAACACCGACACACACGAACACCCACACACAAACAGCGACACAAACAAACACCTACACACACAAACACCGACACACAAATACACCGACACACACAAACACCGACACACACAAACACCAACACACACAAACACCGACACACACAAACACCAAAACACCAAACACCAACATACACAAACACCTGCACACATAAACACCTACACACACAATCACATACACACAGAAACACCTACAAACACAAACACCGACACACACAAACACCTACACACACAAACACCGACACACAAAAGCACCGACACACACAAACACAAACACACACAAACACCGACACACACAAACATCTACACACACAAACACCTACACACACAAACACCAACACACAAACACCTACACACACAAACACCTACACACACAAACACCTACACACACAAATACCTACACACACAAACACCGACAGACACGAACACCTACACACACAAACACCGACACACACAAACACATACACACACAAATACCGATACACACAAACACCGACACACACGAACACCTACACACACAAACAGCGACACACACAAACACCTACACACACAAACACCAACACACAAACACCTACACACACAAACACCTACACACACAAACACCTACACACACAAATACCTACACACACACACACTGACACACACACACCTACACCCTCACACACTGACACATACAAACACCTACACAGACACACACACCGACACACACATACACCTACACACACAAACATCTACACACACAAACACCTACACACACAAACACCGACACACACAAACACCTACACACATGAACAACTACACACACAAACACCGACACACACAAACACCTACATACAGAAACACCAACACACACAAACACCTACACACACAAACACCGACACACACTACACCAACACACACAAACACCTACACACATAAACACCGAGACACACAAACTCCTACCCACACAAACAGCTACACACACAAACACCTACACACACAAACACGTACACACAAAAAGACCGACAGACACAAACACCTACACACAAACACCTACACACACAAACACCGACACACACAAACACTGACACACACAAACACCTCCACAAACAAACACCTAAATACACAAACACCTACACACACAAACACCGACACACACAAACATCTACACACACAAACACCTACACACACAAACACCGACACGCACAAACAACTCCACACATGAACAACTACACACAGAAACACCGACACACACAAAAACCAACACACAGAAACACCGACACACACGAACACCTACACACACAAACACCGACACACACAAACACATACACACACAAATACCGATACACACAAACACCGACACACACGAACACCTACACACACAAACAGCGACACACACAAACACCTACACACAAACACCGACATACAAACACCGACACATACAAACACCGACACACACAAACACCGACACACACAAACACCGACACACACAAACACCTACACACACAAACATCGACACACACAAACACCGACACACACAAACACCGACACACACAAACACCGACACACACAAACACGTACACACACAAACACCGACACACACAAACACCTACACACACAAACACCTACATGTACAAACACCTACACACACAAACACTGACACACTCAAACACCGACACACACAAACACCGACACACACAAACACCTACACACACAAACACCAACACACACAAACAGCGACACACACAAACAACTACACATACAAACACCTACACACACAAACACCTACACACAAAAACACCGACACACCCAAACACCGACACACACAAACACCGACACACACAAACACCAACACACACAAACACCGACACACACAAACACCGACACACACGAACACATACACACACAAACACCGACACACACAAACACCTACACACACACACCGACACACACGAACACCTACACACACAAACACCGACACACACAAACATCTACACACACAAACACCTACACACACTAACACCGACACACACAAACACCTACACACATGAACAACTACACACACAAACACCGACACACACAAACATCAACACACACAAACACCGACACACACGAACTCCTACACACACAAACACCGACACACACAAACGCCTACACACACAAACACCGACACACACAAACACCGACACACATGAACGTCTACACACACAAACAGCGACACACACAAACACCAGCACGCAAAAACACCTACACACACAATCACCGACACACACAAACACCTACACACATGAGCAACTACATACAGAAACACCGACACAAACAAACACCAACACACACAAACGCCGACACACACGTACACCTACACACACAAACACCGACACACACAAACACCTACACACACAAACACCGACACACACAAACACCGACACACACGAACATCCACACACAAACAGCGACACAAACAAACACCTACACACACAAACACCGACACACACAAACACCGACACACACAAACACCGACACACACAAACACCAACACACACAAACACCGACACACACAAACACCAAAACACCAAACACCAACATACACAAACACCTACACACACAAACACCTACACACACAATCACATACACTGAGAAACACCTACAAACACAAACACCGACACACACAAACACCTACACTCACAAACACCGGCACACAAAAGCACCGACACACACAAACACAAACACACACAAACACCGACACACACAAACAACTGCACACACATACACCTACACACACAAACACCGACACACACAAACCCCGACACACACAAACACAAACACCTACACACACAAACACCAACACACACAAACACCGACACACAGAAACACCTACACACACAAACACCTACACACACAAACACCAACACACACAAACACCGACACACAAACACCTACACACACAAACACCTACACACACAAACACCAACACACACGAACACCTACACACACAAACACCTACACACACAAGCACCTACACACACAAACACCTACACACACAAACACCTACAGACACAAACACTGACACACACAAACATCGACACACACAAACACCTACACACACAAACACCTACACACAGAAAAACCTACACACAAAAACACTGACACACACAAACACCTATACACACAAACACCGACACACACAAACACCTACAGACACAAACACCGACTCACACAAACACCTACACACACAAACACCTACACACACAAACACCTACACACACAAGCACCTACACACACAAACACCGACACACACAAATACCTACACACACACACAGACACACACAAACACCTACACATACGAACACCTACACACACAAACACCGACACACACAAACACCTACACACACAAACACCTATACATACGAACATCTACACACACAAACACCTACACACACAAACACCTGCAAACACAAACACCGACACACACAAACACCGGCACACACAAACACCAACACACACAATCACCGACACACACAAACACCTACACACACAAACACCGACACACACGAACACCGACACACACAAACACGTACACGCACAAACACCGACACACACTACACCAACACACACAAACACCTACACACACAAACACCGACAGGCACAAACACCTACACACAAAAACAGCTACACACACAAACACCGACACACACAAACACCGACACACACAAACACATACACAAACAAACACCTACACACACAAACACCGACACACACAAACACCTACACACACAAATACCTACACACACACACACTGACACACACACACCTACACCCTCACACACTGACACATACAAACACCTACACAGACACACGCACCGACACACACATGCACCTACACACACAAACATCTACACTTCCAAACACCTACACACACAAACACCGACACACACAAACACCTACACACATGAACAACTACTCACACAAACACCGACACACACAAACACCTACACACAGAAACACCGACACACACAAACACCTACATACACAAACACCGACACACACAAACACCTACAAACATGAACAACTACTCACACAAACACCGACACACACAAACACCTACACACAGAAACACCGACACACACAAACACCTACACACACAAACACCGACACACACTACACCAACACACACAAACACCTACACACATAAACACCGAGACACACAAACTCCTACCCACACAAACAGCTACACACACAAACACCTACACACACAAACACGTACACACACAAAGACCGACAGACACAAACACCTACACACAAACACCTACACACACAAACACCGACACACACAAACACCGACACACACAAACACCTACACAAACAAACACCTAAATACACAAACACCTACACACACAAACACCGACACACACAAACATCTACACACACAAACACCGACACGCACAAACACCTCCACACATGAGCAATTACACACACAAACACCGACACACACAAAAACCAACACACACAAACACCGACACACACGAACACCTACACACACAAACACCGACACACACAAACACATACACACACAAATACCGATACACTCAAACACCGACACACACGAACACCCACACACACAAACACCGACATACAAACACCGACACACACAAACGACGACACACACATACACCAACACACACAAACACCGACAAACACAAACACCAACACACACAAGCACTGTCACACACAAACACCTACACACACAAACAGCTACACACACAAACATCTACACACACAAACATCTACACACAAACACCGACACACACAAACACCGACACACACAAACACCTACACAAACAAACACCTACACACACAAACACCGACACACACAAACACCTACACACACAAATACCTACACACACAAACACCTACACACACAAGCACCTACACACACAAACACCTACACACACAAGCACTGACACACACAAACACCTACACACACAAACACCGACACACACAAATACCTACACACACACGCAGACACACACAAACACCTACACATACGAACACCTACACACACAAACACCGACACACACAAACACCTACACACACAAACACCGACACACACAAACACCGATACATACGAACATCTACACACACAAACACCTACACACACAAACACCTGCAATCACAAACACCAACACACACAAACACCGACACACACAAACACCTACACACACAAACACCGACACACACGAACACCGACACACACAAACACCTACACACAAAAACACCGACACACACAAACACCTACACACACAAACACCGACACACACTACACCAACACACACAAACACCTACACACACAAACACCTGCACACAATAACAGCTACGAACACAAACACCTACACTCACAAACACCTACACACACAAACACCGACAGGCACAAACACCTACACAGAAAAACAGCTACACACACAAACACCGACACACACAAACACCGACACACACAAACACATACACAAACAAACACCTACACACACAAACTCCGACACACACAAACACCGACACACACAAATACCTACACACACACACACCGACACAGACACACCTACACCCTCACACACTGACACATTCAAACACCTACACAGACACACACACCGACATACACATACACCTACACACACAAACATCTACACACACAAACACCTACACACACAAACACCGACGCACACAAACACCTACACACATGAACAACTACACACACAAACACCGACACACACAAACACCGACACACAGAAACACCGACACACACAAACACCTACACACACAAACACCGAAACACACTACACCAACACACACAAACACCTACACACATAAACACCGAGACACACAAACCCCTACCCACACAAACAGCTACACACACAAACATCTACACCCACAAACACGTACACACACAAAGACCGACAGACACAAACATAACACACACAAACACCTACACACACAAACACCGACACACACAAACACCGACACACACAAACACCTACACAAACAAACACCTAAATACACAAACACCCACACACACAAACACCGACACACACAAACATCTACACACACAAACACCGACACACACAAACACCGACACACACAAAAACCAACACACACAAACACCGACAGACACGAACACCTACACACACAAACACCGACACACACAAACACATACACACACAAATACCGATACACACAAACACCGACACACACGAACACCTACACACACAAACAGCAACACACACAAACACCTACACACACAAACACCGACACACAAACACCGAAACACACAAACGACGACACACACATACAACAACACACACAAACACCGACAAACACAAAAACCAACACACACAAGCACCGTCACACACAAACACCTACACACACAAACAGCTAAACACACAAACACCTACACACACAAACATCGACACAAAAACACCGACACACACAAACGCCTACACACACAAACACCGACACACACAAACACTGACACACATGAACATCTACACACACAAACACCGACACACACAAACACCTACACACATGAGCAACTACACACAGAAACACCGACACACACAAACACCAACACACACAAACGCCGACACACACGTACACCTACACACACAAACACCGACGCACACAAACACCTACACACACAAACACCGACACACACAAACACCGACACACACGAACACCCACACACAAACAGCGACACAAACAAACACCTACACACCCAAACACCGACACACACATACACCGACACACACAAACACCGACACACACAAACACCAACACACACAAACACCGACACACACAAACACCAAAACACCAAACACCAACATACACAAACACCTACACACATAAAAACCTACACACACAATCACATACACACAGAAACACCTACAAACACAAACACCGACACACAGAAACACCTACACACACAATCACCTACACACACAAACATCAACACACGCAAACACCGACACACAAACACCTACACACACAAACACCTACACACACAAACACCAACACACACGAACACCTACACACACAAACACCTACACACACAAACACCTACACACACAAACACCTACACACAAACACCGACACACACAAACACTGACACACACAAACATCGACACACACAAACACCTACACACGCAAACACCTACACACACAAAAACCTACATACAAAAACACCGACACACACAAACACCTATACACACAAACACCGACACACACAAACACCTACAGACACAAACACCGACTCACACAAACAGCTACATACACAAACACCTACACACACAAACACCTACACACACAAGCACCTACACACACAAACACCTACACACACAAGCACCGACACACACAAATACCTACACACACAAACACCGACACACACAAATACCTACACACACACACAGACACACACAAGCACCTACACATACGAACACCTACACACACAAACACCGACACACACAAACACCTACACACACAAATACCGACACACACAAACACCTATACATACGAACATCTACACACACAAACACCTACACACACAAACACCTGCAAACACAAACACCGACACACACAAACACCGGCACACACAAACACCAACACACACCATAACCGACAGGCACAAACACCTACACACAGAAACAGCTACACACACAAACACCGACACACACAAACACCGACACACACAAACACATACACACACAAATACCGATACACACAAACACCGACACACACGAACACCTACACACACAAACAGCGACACACACAAACACCTACACACACAAACACCAACACACAAACACCTACACACACAAACACCTACACACACAAACACCTACACACACAAATACCTACACACACACACACTGACACACACACACCTACACCCTCACACACTGACACATACAAACACCTACACAGACACACACACCGACACACACATACACCTACACACACAAACATCTACACACACAAACACCTACACACACAAACACCGACACACACAAACACCTACACACATGAACAACTACACACACAAACACCGACACACACAAACACCTACATACAGAAACACCAACACACACAAACACCTACACACACAAACACCGACACACACTACACCAACACACACAAACACCTACACACATAAACACCGAGACACACAAACTCCTACCCACACAAACAGCTACACACACAAACACCTACACACACAAACACGTACACACAAAAAGACCGACAGACACAAACACCTACACACAAACACCTACACACACAAACACCGACACACACAAACACTGACACACACAAACACCTCCACAAACAAACACCTAAATACACAAACACCTACACACACAAACACCGACACACACAAACATCTACACACACAAACACCTACACACACAAACACCGACACGCACAAACAACTCCACACATGAACAACTACACACAGAAACACCGACACACACAAAAACCAACACACAGAAACACCGACACACACGAACACCTACACACACAAACACCGACACACACAAACACATACACACACAAATACCGATACACACAAACACCGACACACACGAACACCTACACACACAAACAGCGACACACACAAACACCTACACACAAACACCGACATACAAACACCGACACATACAAACACCGACACACACAAACACCGACACACACAAACACCGACACACACAAACACCTACACACACAAACATCGACACACACAAACACCGACACACACAAACACCGACACACACAAACACCGACACACACAAACACGTACACACACAAACACCGACACACACAAACACCTACACACACAAACACCTACATGTACAAACACCTACACACACAAACACTGACACACTCAAACACCGACACACACAAACACCGACACACACAAACACCTACACACACAAACACCAACACACACAAACAGCGACACACACAAACAACTACACATACAAACACCTACACACACAAACACCTACACACAAAAACACCGACACACCCAAACACCGACACACACAAACACCGACACACACAAACACCAACACACACAAACACCGACACACACAAACACCGACACACACGAACACATACACACACAAACACCGACACACACAAACACCTACACACACACACCGACACACACGAACACCTACACACACAAACACCGACACACACAAACATCTACACACACAAACACCTACACACACTAACACCGACACACACAAACACCTACACACATGAACAACTACACACACAAACACCGACACACACAAACATCAACACACACAAACACCGACACACACGAACTCCTACACACACAAACACCGACACACACAAACGCCTACACACACAAACACCGACACACACAAACACCGACACACATGAACGTCTACACACACAAACAGCGACACACACAAACACCAGCACGCAAAAACACCTACACACACAATCACCGACACACACAAACACCTACACACATGAGCAACTACATACAGAAACACCGACACAAACAAACACCAACACACACAAACGCCGACACACACGTACACCTACACACACAAACACCGACACACACAAACACCTACACACACAAACACCGACACACACAAACACCGACACACACGAACATCCACACACAAACAGCGACACAAACAAACACCTACACACACAAACACCGACACACACAAACACCGACACACACAAACACCGACACACACAAACACCAACACACACAAACACCGACACACACAAACACCAAAACACCAAACACCAACATACACAAACACCTACACACACAAACACCTACACACACAATCACATACACTGAGAAACACCTACAAACACAAACACCGACACACACAAACACCTACACTCACAAACACCGGCACACAAAAGCACCGACACACACAAACACAAACACACACAAACACCGACACACACAAACAACTGCACACACATACACCTACACACACAAACACCGACACACACAAACCCCGACACACACAAACACAAACACCTACACACACAAACACCAACACACACAAACACCGACACACAGAAACACCTACACACACAAACACCTACACACACAAACACCAACACACACAAACACCGACACACAAACACCTACACACACAAACACCTACACACACAAACACCAACACACACGAACACCTACACACACAAACACCTACACACACAAGCACCTACACACACAAACACCTACACACACAAACACCTACAGACACAAACACTGACACACACAAACATCGACACACACAAACACCTACACACACAAACACCTACACACAGAAAAACCTACACACAAAAACACTGACACACACAAACACCTATACACACAAACACCGACACACACAAACACCTACAGACACAAACACCGACTCACACAAACACCTACACACACAAACACCTACACACACAAACACCTACACACACAAGCACCTACACACACAAACACCGACACACACAAATACCTACACACACACACAGACACACACAAACACCTACACATACGAACACCTACACACACAAACACCGACACACACAAACACCTACACACACAAACACCTATACATACGAACATCTACACACACAAACACCTACACACACAAACACCTGCAAACACAAACACCGACACACACAAACACCGGCACACACAAACACCAACACACACAATCACCGACACACACAAACACCTACACACACAAACACCGACACACACGAACACCGACACACACAAACACGTACACGCACAAACACCGACACACACTACACCAACACACACAAACACCTACACACACAAACACCGACAGGCACAAACACCTACACACAAAAACAGCTACACACACAAACACCGACACACACAAACACCGACACACACAAACACATACACAAACAAACACCTACACACACAAACACCGACACACACAAACACCTACACACACAAATACCTACACACACACACACTGACACACACACACCTACACCCTCACACACTGACACATACAAACACCTACACAGACACACGCACCGACACACACATGCACCTACACACACAAACATCTACACTTCCAAACACCTACACACACAAACACCGACACACACAAACACCTACACACATGAACAACTACTCACACAAACACCGACACACACAAACACCTACACACAGAAACACCGACACACACAAACACCTACATACACAAACACCGACACACACAAACACCTACAAACATGAACAACTACTCACACAAACACCGACACACACAAACACCTACACACAGAAACACCGACACACACAAACACCTACACACACAAACACCGACACACACTACACCAACACACACAAACACCTACACACATAAACACCGAGACACACAAACTCCTACCCACACAAACAGCTACACACACAAACACCTACACACACAAACACGTACACACACAAAGACCGACAGACACAAACACCTACACACAAACACCTACACACACAAACACCGACACACACAAACACCGACACACACAAACACCTACACAAACAAACACCTAAATACACAAACACCTACACACACAAACACCGACACACACAAACATCTACACACACAAACACCGACACGCACAAACACCTCCACACATGAGCAATTACACACACAAACACCGACACACACAAAAACCAACACACACAAACACCGACACACACGAACACCTACACACACAAACACCGACACACACAAACACATACACACACAAATACCGATACACTCAAACACCGACACACACGAACACCCACACACACAAACACCGACATACAAACACCGACACACACAAACGACGACACACACATACACCAACACACACAAACACCGACAAACACAAACACCAACACACACAAGCACTGTCACACACAAACACCTACACACACAAACAGCTACACACACAAACATCTACACACACAAACATCTACACACAAACACCGACACACACAAACACCGACACACACAAACACCTACACAAACAAACACCTACACACACAAACACCGACACACACAAACACCTACACACACAAATACCTACACACACAAACACCTACACACACAAGCACCTACACACACAAACACCTACACACACAAGCACTGACACACACAAACACCTACACACACAAACACCGACACACACAAATACCTACACACACACGCAGACACACACAAACACCTACACATACGAACACCTACACACACAAACACCGACACACACAAACACCTACACACACAAACACCGACACACACAAACACCGATACATACGAACATCTACACACACAAACACCTACACACACAAACACCTGCAATCACAAACACCAACACACACAAACACCGACACACACAAACACCTACACACACAAACACCGACACACACGAACACCGACACACACAAACACCTACACACAAAAACACCGACACACACAAACACCTACACACACAAACACCGACACACACTACACCAACACACACAAACACCTACACACACAAACACCTGCACACAATAACAGCTACGAACACAAACACCTACACTCACAAACACCTACACACACAAACACCGACAGGCACAAACACCTACACAGAAAAACAGCTACACACACAAACACCGACACACACAAACACCGACACACACAAACACATACACAAACAAACACCTACACACACAAACTCCGACACACACAAACACCGACACACACAAATACCTACACACACACACACCGACACAGACACACCTACACCCTCACACACTGACACATTCAAACACCTACACAGACACACACACCGACATACACATACACCTACACACACAAACATCTACACACACAAACACCTACACACACAAACACCGACGCACACAAACACCTACACACATGAACAACTACACACACAAACACCGACACACACAAACACCGACACACAGAAACACCGACACACACAAACACCTACACACACAAACACCGAAACACACTACACCAACACACACAAACACCTACACACATAAACACCGAGACACACAAACCCCTACCCACACAAACAGCTACACACACAAACATCTACACCCACAAACACGTACACACACAAAGACCGACAGACACAAACATAACACACACAAACACCTACACACACAAACACCGACACACACAAACACCGACACACACAAACACCTACACAAACAAACACCTAAATACACAAACACCCACACACACAAACACCGACACACACAAACATCTACACACACAAACACCGACACACACAAACACCGACACACACAAAAACCAACACACACAAACACCGACAGACACGAACACCTACACACACAAACACCGACACACACAAACACATACACACACAAATACCGATACACACAAACACCGACACACACGAACACCTACACACACAAACAGCAACACACACAAACACCTACACACACAAACACCGACACACAAACACCGAAACACACAAACGACGACACACACATACAACAACACACACAAACACCGACAAACACAAAAACCAACACACACAAGCACCGTCACACACAAACACCTACACACACAAACAGCTAAACACACAAACACCTACACACACAAACATCGACACAAAAACACCGACACACACAAACGCCTACACACACAAACACCGACACACACAAACACTGACACACATGAACATCTACACACACAAACACCGACACACACAAACACCTACACACATGAGCAACTACACACAGAAACACCGACACACACAAACACCAACACACACAAACGCCGACACACACGTACACCTACACACACAAACACCGACGCACACAAACACCTACACACACAAACACCGACACACACAAACACCGACACACACGAACACCCACACACAAACAGCGACACAAACAAACACCTACACACCCAAACACCGACACACACATACACCGACACACACAAACACCGACACACACAAACACCAACACACACAAACACCGACACACACAAACACCAAAACACCAAACACCAACATACACAAACACCTACACACATAAAAACCTACACACACAATCACATACACACAGAAACACCTACAAACACAAACACCGACACACAGAAACACCTACACACACAATCACCTACACACACAAACATCAACACACGCAAACACCGACACACAAACACCTACACACACAAACACCTACACACACAAACACCAACACACACGAACACCTACACACACAAACACCTACACACACAAACACCTACACACACAAACACCTACACACAAACACCGACACACACAAACACTGACACACACAAACATCGACACACACAAACACCTACACACGCAAACACCTACACACACAAAAACCTACATACAAAAACACCGACACACACAAACACCTATACACACAAACACCGACACACACAAACACCTACAGACACAAACACCGACTCACACAAACAGCTACATACACAAACACCTACACACACAAACACCTACACACACAAGCACCTACACACACAAACACCTACACACACAAGCACCGACACACACAAATACCTACACACACAAACACCGACACACACAAATACCTACACACACACACAGACACACACAAGCACCTACACATACGAACACCTACACACACAAACACCGACACACACAAACACCTACACACACAAATACCGACACACACAAACACCTATACATACGAACATCTACACACACAAACACCTACACACACAAACACCTGCAAACACAAACACCGACACACACAAACACCGGCACACACAAACACCAACACACACCATAACCGACAGGCACAAACACCTACACACAGAAACAGCTACACACACAAACACCGACACACACAAACACCGACACACACAAACACATACACAAACAAACACCTACACACACAAACATCGACACACACAAACACCTACACACACAAATACCTACACACACACACCTACACCCTCACACACTGACACATACAAACACCTACACAGACACACACACCGACACACACATACACCTACACACACAAACATCTACACACACAAACACCTACACACACAAACACCGACACACACAAACACCTACACACATGAACAACTACACACACAAACACCGACGCACACAAACACCTACACACAGAAACACCGACACACACAAACACCTACACACACAAACACCGACACACACTACACCAACACACACAAACACCTACACACATAAACACCGAGACAGACAAACTCCTACCCACACAAACAGCTACACACACAAACACCTACACACACAAACACGTACACACACAAAGACCGACAGACACAAACACCTACACACAAACACCTGCACACACAAACACCGACACACACAAACCCCGAAACACACAAACACAAACACCTACACACACAAACACCAACACACACAAACACCGACACACAGAAAACCTACACACACAAACACCTACACACTCAAACATCAACACACGCAAACACCGACACACAAACACCTACACACACAAACACCTACACACACAAACACAAACACACACGAACACCTACACACACAAAGACCTACACACACAAACACCTACACACACAAACACCTACACACACAAACATCTACAGACACAAACACTGACACGCACAAACATCGACACACAAACACCTACACACGCAAACACCTACACACACAAAAACCTACACACAAAACACCGACACACACAAACACCTATACACACAAACACCGACACACACAAACACCTACAGACACAAACACCGACTCACACAAACACCTACACACACAAACACCTACACACACAAGCACCGACACACACAAATACCTACACATACAAACACCGACACACACAAATACCTACACACACACACAGACACACACAAACACCTACACATACGAACACATACACACACAAACACCGACACACACAAACACCTACACACACAAACACCGACACACACAAACACCTATACATACGAACATCTACACACACAAACACCTGCACACACAAACACCTGCAAACACAAACACCGACACACACAAACACCGGCACACACAAACACCAACACACACAATCACCGACACACACGAACACCGACACACACAAACACCTGCACACACAAACACCTGCACACAAAAACACCGACACACACAAACACCTACACACACAAACACCGACACACACTTCACCAACACACACAAATACCTACACACACAAACACCGACAGGCACAAACACCTACACACAAACACAGCTACACACACAAACACCGACACACACAAACACCGACACACACAAACACATACACAAACAAACACCTACACACACAAACACCGACACACACAAACACCTACACACACAAATACCTGCACACACACACACCGACACACACACACCTACACCCTCACACACTGACACATACAAACACCTACACAGACGCACACACTGACACACACATACACCTACACACACAAACATCTACACACACAAACACCTACACACACAAACACCGACACACACAAACACCTACACACATGAACAACTACACATAGAAACACCGACACACACAAACACCTACACACAGAAACACCGACACACACAAACACCTACACACACAAACACCGACACACACTACACCAACACACACAAACACCTACACACATAAACACCGAGACACACAAACTCCTACCCACACAAACAGCTACACACACAAACACCTACACACTCAAACACGTACATACACAAAGACCGACAGACACAAACATCTACACACAAACACCTACACACACAAACACCGACACACACAAACACCGACACACACAAACACCTACACAAACAAACACCTAAATACACAAACACCTACACACACAAACACCGACACACACAAACATCTACACACACAAACACCTACACACACAAACACCGACACGCACAAACACCTCCACACATGAACAACTACACACACAAACACCGACACACACAAAAACCAACACACACAAACACCGACACACACGAACACCTACACACACAAACACCGACACACACAAACACATACACACACAAATACCGATACACACAAACACCGACACACACAAACACCTACACACACAAACAGCAACACACACAAACACCTACACACACAAACACCGACATACAAACACCGACACATACAAACACCGACACACACAAACACCGACACACACAAACACCTACACACACAAACACCTACACACACAAACACCGACACACACAAACACTGACACACACAAACACCGACACACACAAACACCGACACACACAAACACGTACACACACAAACACCGACACACACAAACACCTACACACACGAACACCTACATGTACAAACACCTACACACACAAACACTGACACACTCAAACACCGACACACACAAACACCGACACACACAAACACTGACACACACATACACCGACACACACAAACACCGACACACACAAACACCTACACACACAAACACCAACACACACAAACAGCGACACACACAAACAACTACACATAGAAACACCTACACACACAAACACCTACACACAAAAACACCGACACACCCAAACACCGACACACACAAACACCGACACACACAAACACCAACACACACAAACACCGACACACACAAACACCAACACACACGAACACATACACACACAAACACCGACACACACAAACACCTACACACACAAACACCGACACACACAAACATCTACACACACAAACACCTACACACACTAATACCGACACACACAAACACCTACACACATGAACAACTACACACACAAACACCGACACACACAAACACCAACACACACAAACACCGACACACACGAACTCCTACACACACAAACACCGACACACACAAACGCCTACACACACAAACACCGACACACACAAACACCGACACACATGAACATCTACACACACAAACAGCGACACACACAAACACCAGCACACAAAAACACCTACACACACAATCACCGACACACACAAACACCTACACACATGAGCAACTACATACAGAAACACCGACACAAACAAACACCAACACACACAAACGCCGACACACACGTACACCTACACACACATACACCGACACACACAAACACCTACACACACAAACACCGACACACACAAACACCGACACACACGAACACCCACACACAAACAGCGACACAAACAAACACCTACACACACAAACACCGACACACACAAACACCGACACACACACACACCGACACACACAAACACCAACACACACAAACACCGACACACACAAACACCAAAACACCAAACACCAACATACACAAACAGCTACACACACAAACACCTACACACACAATCACATACACACAGAAACACCTACAAACACAAACACCGACACACACAAACACCTACACACACAAACACCGACACACAAAAGCACCGACACACACAAACACAAACACACACAAACACCGACACACTCAAACAACTGCACACACATACACCTACACGCACAAACACCTACACACACAAACCCCGACACACACAAACACAAACACATACACACACAAACACCAACACACACAAACACCGACACACAGAAACACCTACACACACAAACACCGACACACACAAACACCAACACACACAAACACCGACACACAAACACCGACACACACAAACACCGACACACACAAACACCAACACACACGAACACCTACACACACAAACACCTACACACACAAACACCTACACACACAAACACCTACACACACAAACACCTACAGACACAAACACTGACACACACAAACATCGACACACACAAGCACCTACACACGCAAACACCTACACACACAAAAACCAACACACAAAAACACCGACACACACAAACACCTACACACACAAACACCGACACACACAAACACCTACAGACACAAACACCGACTCACACAAACACCTACACACACAAACACCGACACACACAAACACCTACACACACAAGCACCTACACACACTAACACCGACACACTCAAATACCTACACACACACACAGACACACACAAACACCTACACATATGAACACCTACACACACAAACACCAACACACACAAACACCTACACACACAAACACCGACACACACAATCACATACACACAGAAACACCTACAAACACAAACACCGACACACACAAACACCTACACACACAAACACCGACACACAAAAGCACCAACACACACAAACACAAACACACACAAACACCGACACACACAAACAACTGCACACACATACACCTACACACACAAACACCTACACACACAAACACCAACACACACAAACACCGACACACACAAACACCAAAACACCAAACACCAACATACACAAACACCTACACACATAAACACCTACACACACAATCACATACACACAGAAACACCTACAAACACAAACACCGACACACACAAACAGCTACACACACAAACACCGACACACAAAAGCACCGACACACACAAACACACACAAACACCGACACACACAAACAACTGCACACACATACACCTACACACACAAACACCTACACACACAAACCCCGACACACACAAACACAAACACCTACACACACAAACACCAACACACACAAACACCGACACACAGAAACACCTACACACACAATCACCTACACACACAAACATCAACACACGCAAACACCGACACACAAACACCTACACACACAAACACCTACACACACAAACACCAACACACACGAACACCTACACACACAAACACCTACACACACAAACACCTACACACACAAACACCTACACACAAACACCGACACACACAAACACTGACACACACAAACATCGACACACACAAACACCTACACACGCAAACACCTACACACACAAAAACCTACACACAAAAACACCGACACACACAAACACCTATACACACAAACACCGACACACACAAACACCTACAGAAACAAACACCGACTCACACAAACACCTACATACACAAACACCTACACACACAAAAACCTACACACACAAGCACCTACACACACAAACACCTACACACACAAGCACCGACACACACAAATACCTACACACACAAACACCGACACACACAAATACCTACACACACACACAGACACACACAAGCACCTACACATACGAACACCTACACACACAAACTCCGACACACACAAACACCTACACACACAAATACCGACACACACAAACACCTATACATACGAACATCTACACACACAAACACCTACACACACAAACACCTGCAAACACAAACACCAACACACACAAACACCGGCACACACAAACACCAACACACACAATCACCGACACACACAAACACCTACACACACAAACACCGACACACACGAACACCGACACACACAAACACCTACACACAAAAACACCGACACACACAAACACCTACACACACAAACACCGACACACACTACACCAACACACACAAACACCTACACACACCATAACTGACAGGCACAAACACCTACACACAGAAACAGCTACACACACAAACACCGACACACACAAACACCGACACACACAAACACATACACAAACAAACACCTACACACACAAACATCGACACACACAAACACCTACACACACAAATACCTACACACACACACCTACACCCTCACACACTGACACATACAAACACCTACACAGACACACACACCGACACACACATACACCTACACACACAAACATCTACACACACAAACACCTACACACACAAACACCGACACACACAAACACCTACACACATGAACAACTACACACACAAACACCGACGCACACAAACACCTACACACAGAAACACCGACACACACAAACACCTACACACACAAACACCGACACACACTACACCAACACACACAAACACCTACACACATAAACACTGAGTCACACAAACTCCTACCCACACAAACAGCTACACACACAAACACCTACACACACAAACACGTACACACACAAAGACCGACAGACACAAACACCTACACACAAACACCTGCACACACAAACACCGACACACACAAACCCCGACACACACAAACACAAACACCTACACACACAAACACCAACACACACAAACACCGACACACAGAAAACCTACACACACAAACACCTACACACTCAAACATCAACACACGCAAACACCGACACACAAACACCTACACACACAAACACCTACACACACAAACACAAACACACACGAACACCTACACACACAAACACCTACACACACAAACACCTACACACACAAACACCTACACACACAAACACCTACAGACACAAACACTGACACACACAAACATCGACACACAAACACCTACACACGCAAACACCTACACACACAAAAACCTACACACAAAACACCGACACACACAAACACCTATACACACAAACACCGACACACACAAACACCTACAGACACAAACACCGACTCACACAAACACCTACACACACAAACACCTACACACACAAGCACCGACACACACAAATACCTACACACACAAACACCGACACACACAAATACCTACACACACACACAGACACACACAAACACCTACACATACGAACACATACACACACAAACACCGACACACACAAACACCTACACACACAAACACCGACACACACAAACACCTATACATACGAACATCTACACACACAAACACCTGCACACACAAACACCTGCAAACACAAACACCGACACACACAAACACCAGCACACACAAACACCAACACACACAATCACCGACACACACAAACACCTACACACACAAACACCGACACACATGAACACCGACACACACAATCACCTGCACACAAAAACACCGACACACACAAACACCTACACACACAAACACCGACACACACTACACCAACACACACAAATACCTACACACACAAACACCGACAGGCACAAACACCTACACACAAACACAGCTACACACACAAACACCGACACACACAAACACCGACACACACAAACACATACACAAACAAACACCTACACACACAAACACCGACACACACAAACACCTACACACACAAATACCTGCACACACACACACCGACACACACACACCTACACCATCACACACTGACACATACAAACACCTACACAGACGCACACACCGACACACACATATACCTACACACACAAACACCTACACACACAAACACCTACACACACAAACACCTACACACAAACACCGACACACACAAACACTGACACACACAAACATCGACACACACAAACACCTACACACGCAAACACCTACACACACAAAAACCTACACACAAAAACACCGACACACACAAACACCTATACACACAAACACCGACACACACAAACACCTACAGACACAAACACCGACTCACACAAACACCTACATACACAAACACCTACACACACAAACACCTACACACACAAGCACCTACACACACAAACACCTACACACACAAGCACCGACACACACAAATACCTACACACACAAACACCGACACACACAAATACCTACACACACACACAGACACACACAAGCACCTACACATACGAACACCTACACACACAAACACCGACACACACATACACCTACACACACAAATACCGACACACACAAACACCTATACATACGAACATCTACACACACAAACACCTACACACACAAACACCTACAAACACAAACACCGACACTCACAAACACCGGCTCACACAAACACCAACACACACAATCACCGACACACACAAACACCTACACACACAAACACCGACACACACGAACACCGACACACACAAACACCTACACACAAAAACACCGACACACACAAACACCTACACACACAAACACCGACACACACTACACCAACACACACAAACACCTACACACACCATAACCGACAGGCACAAACACCTACACACAGAAACAGCTACACACACAAACACCGACACACACAAACACCGACACACACAAACACATACACAAACAAACACCTACACACACAAACATCGACACACACAAACACCTACACACACAAATACCTACACACACACACCTACACCCTCACACACTGACACATACAAACACCTACACAGACACACACACCGACACACACATACACCTACACACACAAACATCTACACACACAAACACCTACACACACAAACACCGACACACACAAACACCTACACACATGAACAACTACATACACAAACACCGACGCACACAAACACCTACACACAGAAACACCGACACACACAAACACCTACACACACAAACACCGACACACACTACACCAACACACACAAACACCTACACACATAAACACCGAGACACACAAACTCCTACCCACACAAACAGCTACACACACAAACACCTACACACACAAACACGTACACACACAAAGACCGACAGACACAAACACCTACACACAAACACCTGCACACACAAACACCGACACACACAAACCCCGATACACACAAACACAAACACCTACACACACAAACACCAACACACACAAACACCGACACACAGAAAACCTACACACACAAACACCTACACACTCAAACATCAACACACGCAAACACCGACACACAAACACCTACACACACAAACACCTACACACACAAACACAAACACACACGAACACCTACACACACAAACACCTACAGACACAAACACTGACACACACAAACATCGACACACAAACACCTACACACGCAAACACCTACACACACAAAAACCTACACACAAAACACCGATACACACAAACACCTATACACACAAACACCGACACACACAAACACCTACAGACACAAACACCGACTCACACAAACACCTACACACACAAACACCTACACACACAAGCACCGACACACACAAATACCTACACACACAAACACCGACACACACAAATACCTACACACACACACAGACACACACAAACACCTACACATACGAACACATACACACACAAACACCGACACACACAAACACCTACACACACAAACACCGACACACACAAACACCTATACATACGAACATCTACACACACAAACACCTGCACACACAAACACCTGCAAACACAAACACCGACACACACAAACACCAGCACACACAAACACCAACACACACAATCACCGACACACACAAACACCTACACACACAAACACCGACACACACGAACACCGACACACACAAACACCTGCACACAAAAACACCGACACACACAAACACCTACACACACAAACACCGACACACACTACACCAACACACACAAATACCTACACACACAAACACCGACAGGCACAAACACCTACACACAAACACAGCTACACACACAAACACCGACACACACAAACACCGACACACACAAACACATACACAAACAAACACCTACACACACAAACACCGACACACACAAACACCTACACACACAAATACCTGCACACACACACACCGACACACACACACCTACACCATCACACACTGACACATACAAACACCTACACAGACGCACACACCGACACACACATACACCTACACACACAAACATCTACACACACAAACACCTACACACACAAACACCGACACACACAAATACCTACACACATGAACAACTACACACAGAAACACCGACACACACAAACACCTACACACAGAAACACCGACACACACAAACACCTACACACACAAACACCGACACACACTATACCAACACACACAAACACCTACACACATAAACACCGAGACACACAAACTCCTACCCACACAAACAGCTACACACGCAAACACCTACACACTCAAACACGTACATACACAAAGACCGACAGACACAAACATCTACACACAAACACCTACACACACAAACACCGACACACACAAACACCGACACACACAAACACCTACACAAACAAACACCTAAATACACAAACACCTACACACACAAACACCGACACACACAAACATCTACACACACAAACACCTACACACACAAACACCGACATGCACAAACACCTCCACACATGAACAACTACACACACAAACACCGACACACACAAAAACCAACACACACAAACACCGACACACACGAACACCTACACACACAAACACCGACACACACAAACACATACACACACAAATACCGATACACACAAACACCGACACACACAAACACCTACACACACAAACAGCGACACACACAAACACCTACACACACAAACACCGACATACAAACACCGACACATACAAACACCGACACACACAAACACCGACACACACAAACACCTACACACACAAACACCTACACACACAAACACCGACACACACAAACACTGACACACACAAACACCGACACACACAAACACCGACACACACAAACACGTACACACACAAACACCGACACACACAAACACCTACACACACGAACACCTACATGTACAAACACCTACACACACAAACACTGACACACTCAAACACCGACACACACAAACACCGACACACACAAACACTGACACACACATACACCGACACACACAAACACCGACACACACAAACCCCTACACACACAAACACCAACACACACAAACAGCGACACACACAAACAACTACACATAGAAACACCTACACACACAAACACCTACACACAAAAACACCGACACACCCAAACACCGACACACACAAACACCGACACACACAAACACCAACACACACAAACACCGACACACACAAACACCAACACACACGAACACATACACACACAAACACCGACACACACAAACACCTACACACACAAACACCGACACACACAAACATCTACACACACAAACACCTACACACACTAATACCGACACACACAAACAACTACACACATGAACAACTACACACACAAACACCGACACACACAAACACCAACACACACAAACGCCGACACACACGAACTCCTACACACACAAACACCGACACACAAACGCCTACACACACAAACACCGACACACACAAACACCGACACACATGAACATCTACACACACAAACAGCGACACACACAAACACCAGCACACAAAAACACCTACACACACAATCACAGACACACACAAACACCTACACACATGAGCAACTACATACAGAAACACCGACACAAACAAACACCAACACACACAAACGCCGACACACACGTACACCTACACACACAAACACCGACACACACAAACACCTACACACACAAACACCGACACACACAAACACCGACACACACGAACACCCACACACAAACAGCGACACAAACAAACACCTACACACACAAACACCGACACACACAAACACCGACACACACACACACCGACACACACAAACACCAACACACACAAACACCGACACACACAAACACCAAAACACCAAACACAAACATACACAAACACCTACACACACAAACACCTACACACACAATCACATACACACAGAAACACCTACAAACACAAACACCGACACACACAAACACAAACACACACAAACACCGACACACTCAAACAACTGCACACACATACACCTACACGCACAAACACCTACACACACAAACCCCGACACACACAAACACAAACACATACACACACAAACACCAACACACACAAACACCGACACACAGAAACACCTACACACACAAACACCGACACACACAAACACCAACACACACAAACACCGACACACAACCACCGACACACACAAACACCGACACACACAAACACCAACACACACGAACACCTACACACACAAACACCTACACACACAAACACCTACACACACAAACACCTACACACACAAACACCTACAGACACAAACACTGACACACACAAACATCGACACACACAAGCACCTACACACGCAAACACCTACACACACAAAAACCTACACACAAAAACACCGACACACACAAACACCTACACACACAAACACCGACACACACAAACACCTACAGACACAAACACCGACTCACACAAACACCTACACACACAAACACCGACACACACAAACACCTACACACACAAGCACCTACACACACAAACACCGACACACTCAAATACCTACACACACACACAGACACACACAAACACCTACACATATGAACACCTACACACACAAACACCAACACACACAAACACCTACACACACAAACACCGACACACACAAACACCTATACATACGAACATCTACACACACAAACACCTACACACACAAACACCTGCAAACACAAACACCGACACACACAAACACCGGCACACACAACCACCAACACACACAATCACCGACACACACAAACACCTACACACACAAACACCGACACACACGAACACCGACACACACAAACACCTACACACAAAAACACCGACACACACAAACACCTACATGCACAAACACCGACACACACTACACCAACACACACAAACACCTACACACACAAACACCGACAGGCACAAACACCTACACACAAAAACAGCTGCACACACAAACACCGACACACACAAACACCGACACACACAAACACATAAACAAACAAACACCTACACACACAAACACCGACACACACAAACACCTACACACACAAATACCTACACACACACACACCGACATACACACACCTACACCCTCAAACACTGACACATACAAACACCTATACAGACACACACACCGACACACACATACACCTACACACACAAACATCTACACACACAAACACCTACACACACAAACACCGACACACACAAACACCTACACACATGAACAACTACACACACAAACACCGACACACACAAACACCTACACACAGAAACACCGACACACACAAACACCTACACACACAAACACCGACACACACTACACCAACACACACAAACACCTACACACATAAACACCGAGACACACAAACTCCTACCCACACAAACAGCTACACGCACAAACACCTACACACACAAACACGTACACACACAAAGACCGACAGACACAAACACCTACACACAAACACCTACACACACAAACACCGACACACACAAACACCGACACACACAAACACCTACACAAACAAACACCTAAATACACAAACACCTACACACACAAACACCGACACACACAAACATCTACACACACAAACACCGACACGCACAAACACCGACACACATGAGCAACTACACACACAAACACCGACACACACAAAAACCAACACACACAAACACCGACACACACGGACACCTACACACACAAACACAGACACACACAAACACATACACACACAAATACCGATACACTCAAACACCGACACACACGAACACCCACACACACAAACACCGACATACAAACACCGAAACACACAAACGACGACACACACATACACCAAGACACACAAACACCGACAAACACAAACACCAACACACACAAGCACTGTCACACACAAACAACTACACACACAAACAGCTACACACACAAACACCTACACACATAAACATCTACACACAAACACCGACAGACACAAACACCTACACACACAAACATCGACACACACAAACACCGACACACACAAACACCGATACACACAAACACCTCCACAAACAAACACCTACACACACAAACACCGACACACACAAACACCTATACATACGAACATCTACACACACAAACACCTACACACACAAACACCTGCAAACACAAACACCGACACACACAAACACCGGCACACACAACCACCAACACACACAATCACCGACACACACAAACACCTACACACACAAACACCGACACACACGAACACCGACACACACAAACACCTACATACAAAAACACCGACACACATAAACACCTACACGCACAAACACCGACACACACTACACCAACACACACAAGCACTGTCACACACAAACAACTACACACACAAACAGCTACACACACAAACACCTACACACACAAACATCTACACACAAACACCGACACACACAAACACCGACACACACAAACACCTACACAAACAAACTCCTACACACACAAACACCGACACAAACAGACACATACACACACAAATACCTACACACACAAACACCTACACACACAAGCACCTACACACACAAACACCTACACACACAAGCACCGACACACACAAACACCTACACACACAAACACCGACACACACAAATACCTCCACAAACACACACCTACACACACAAACACCGACACACACAAACACCTATACATACGAACATCTACACACACAAACACCTACACACACAAACACCTGCAAACACAAACACCGACACACACAAACACCGGCACACACAACCACCAACACACACAATCACCGACACACACAAACACCTACACACACAAACACCGACACACACGAACACCGACACACACAAACACCTACACACAAAAACGCCGACACACATAAACACCTACACGCACAAACACCGACACACACTACACCAACACACACAAGCACTGTCACACACAAACAACTACACACACAAACAGCTACACACACAAACACCTACACACACAAACATCTACACACAAACACCGACAGACACAAACACCTACACACACAAACACCGACACACACAAACACCGACACACACAAACACCGACACACACAAACACCTGCACAAACAAACACCTACACACACAAACACCGACACACACAGACACATACACACAAAAATACCTACACACACAAACACCTACACACACAAGCACCTACACACACAAACACCTACACACACAAGCACCGACACACACAAACACCTACACACACAAACACCGACACACACAAATACCTACACACACACACAGACACACACAAACACCTACACATACGAACACATACACACACAAACACCGACACACACAAACACCTACACACACAAACACCGACACACACAAACACCGATACATATGAACATCTACACACACAAACTCCTACATACACAAACACCTGCAAACACAAACACCGACACACACAAACACCGACACACACAAACACCTACACACACAAACACCGACACACACGAACACCGACACACACAAACACCTACACACAAAAACACCGACACACACAAACACCTACACACACCAGCACTGACACACACTACACCAACACACACAAACACCTACACACACAAACACCGACACACACAAACACCTACACACAAAAACAGCTACGAACACAAACACCTACACTCACAAACACCTACACACACAAACACCGACAGGCACAAACACCTACACAGAAAAAGAGCTACACACACAAACACCGATACACACAAACACCGACACACACAAACACATACACAAACAAACACCTACACACACAAACTCCGACACACACAAACACCTACACACACAAATACCTACACACACACACACCGACACAGACACACCTACACCCTCACACACTGACACATTCAAACACCTACACAGACACACACACCGACATAGACATACACCTACACACACAAACATCTACACACACAAACACCTACACACACAAACACCGACACACACAAACACCTACACACATGAACAACTACACACACAAACACCGACACACACAAACACCTACACACAGAAACACCGACACACATAAACACCTACACACACAAACACCGAAACACACGACACCAACACACACAAACACCTGCAGACACAAACACCGACACACACAAACACCTACAGACACAAACACCGACTCACACAAACACCTACACACACAAACACCTACACACACAAACACCGACACACTCAAATACCTACACACACACACAGACACACACAAACACCTACACATATGAACACCTACACACACAAACACCAACACACACAAACACCTACACACACAAACACCGACACACACAAACACCTATACATATGAACATCTACACACACAAACACCTACACACACAAACACCTGCAAACACAAACACCGACACACACAAACACCGGCACACACAACCACCAACACACACAATCACCGACACACACAAACACCTACACACACAAACACCGACACACACGAACACCGACACACACAAACACCTACACACAAAAACACCGACACACACAAACACCTACACGCACAAACATCGACACACACTAAACCAACACACACAAACACCTACACACACAAACACCGACAGGCACAAACACCTACACACAAAAACAGCTGCACACACAAACACCGACACACACAAACACCGACACACACAAACACATAAACAAACAAACACCTACACACACCAACACCGACACACACAAACACCTACACACACAAATACCTACACACACACACACCGACACACACACACCTACACCCTCAAACACTGACACATACAAACACCTACACAGACACACACACCGACACACACATACACCTACACACACAAACATCTACACACACAAACACCTACACACACAAACACCGACACACACAAACACCTACACACATGAACAACTACACACACAAACACCGACACACACAAACACTTACACACAGAAACACCGACACACACAAACACCTAAACACACAAACACCGACACACACTACACCAACACACACAAACACCTACACACATAAACACCGAGACACACAAACTCCTACCCACACAAACAGCTACACACACAAACACCTACACACACAAACACGTACACACACAAAGACCGACAGACACAAACACCTACACACAAACACCTACACACACAAACACCGACACACACAAACACCGACACACACAAACACCTACACAAACAAACACCTAAATACACAAACACCTACACACACAAACACCGACACACACCAACATCTACACACACAAACACCGACACGCACAAACACCGACACACATGAGCAACTACACACACAAACACCGACACACACAAAAACCAACACACACAAACACCGACACACACGGACACCTACACACACAAACACAGACACACACAAACACATACACACACAAACACCGATACACTCAAACACCGACACACACGAACACCCACACACACAAACACCGACATACAAACACCGAAACACACAAACGACGACACACACATACACCAAGACACACAAACACCGACAAACACAAACACCAACACACACAAGCACTGTCACACACAAACAACTACACACACAAGCAGCTACACACACAAACACCTACACACACAAACATCTACACACAAACACCGACAGACACAAACACCTACACACACAAACACCGACACACACAAACACCGACACACACAAACACCGACACACACAAACACCTCCACAAACAAACACCTACACACACAAACACCGACACAAACAAACACCTATACATACGAACATCTACACACACAAACACCTACACACACAAACACCTGCAAACACAAACACCGACACACACAAACACCGGCACACACAACCACCAACACACACAATCACCGACACACACAAACACCTACATACAAAAACACCGACACACATAAACACCTACACGCACAAACACCGACACACACTACACCAACACACACAAGCACTGTCACACACAAACAACTACACACACAAACAGCTACACACACAAACACCTACACACACAAACATCTACACACAAACACCGACAGACACAAACACCTACACACACAAACACCGACACACACAAACACCGACACACACAAACACCGACACACACAAACACCTACACAAACAAACACCTACACACACAAACACCGACACAAACAGACACATACACACACAAATACCTACACACACAAACACCTACACACACAAGCACCTACACACACAAACATCTACACACACAAGCACCGACACACACAAACACCTACACACACAAACACCGACACACACAAATACCTCCACAAACAAACACCTACACACACAAACACCGACACACACAAACACCTATACATACGAACATCTACACACACAAACACCTACACACACAAACACCTGCAAACACAAACACCGACACACACAAACACCAGCACACACAACCACCAACACACACAATCACCGACACACACAAACACCTACACACACAAACACCGACACACACGAACACCGACACACACAAACACCTACACACAAAAACACCGACACACATAAACACCTACACGCACAAACACCGACACACACTACACCAACACACACAATCACTGTCACACACAAACAACTACACACACAAACAGCTACACACACAAACACCTACACACACAAACATCTACACACAAACACCGACAGACACAAACACCGACACACACAAACACCGACACACACAAACACCTGCACAAGCAAACATCTACACACACAAACACCGACACACACAGACACATACACACACAAATACCTACACACACAAACACCTACACACACAAGCACCTACACACACAAACACCTACACACACAAGCACCGACACACACAAACACCTACACACACAAACACCGACACACACAAATACCTACACACACACACAGACACACACAAACACCTACACATACGAACACATACACACACAAACACCGACACACACAAACACCTACACACACAAACACCGACACACACAAACACCGATACATACGAACATCTACACACACAAACACCTACATACACAAACACCTGCAAACACAAACACCGACACACACAAACACCAACACACACAAACACCTACACACACAAACACCGACACACACGAACACCGACACACACAAACACCTACACACAAAAACACCGACACACACAAACACCTACACACACAAACACTGACACACACTACACCAACACACACAAACACCTACACACACAAACACCGACACACACAAACACCTACACACAAAAACAGCTACGAACACAAACACCTACACTCACAAACATCTACACACACAAACACCGACAGGCACAAACACCTACACAGAAAAAGAGCTACACACACAAACACCGATACACACATACACGGACACACACAAACACATACACAAACAAACACCTACACACACAAACTCCGACACACACAAACACCTACACACACAAATACCTACACACACACACACCGACACAGACACACCTACACCCTCACACACTGACACATTCAAACACCTACACAGACACACACACCGACATAGACATACACCTACACACACAAACATCTACACACACAAACACCTACACACACAAACACCGACACACACAAACACCTACACACATGAACAACTACACACACAAACACCGACACACACAAACACCTACACACAGAAACACCGACACACACAAACACCTACACACACAAACACCGAAACACACGACACCAACACACACAAACACCTAGACACACAAACTCCTACCCACACAAACAGCTACACACACAAACACCTACACACACAAACACGTACACACACAAAGACCGACAGACACAAACACCTACACACACAAACACCTACACACACAAACACCGACACACACAAACACCGACACACACAAACACCTACACAAACAAACACCTAAATACACAAACACCTACACACACAAACACCGACACACACAAACATCTACACACACAAACACCTACACACACAAACACCGACATGCACAGACACCTCCACACATGAACAACTACACACACAAACACCGACACACACAAAAACCAACACACACAAACACCGACAGACACGAACACCTACACACACAAACACCGACACACACAAACACATACACACACAAATACCGATACACACAAACACCGACACACACAAACACCTACACACACAAACAGCGACACACACAAACACCTACACACACAAACACCGACACACAAACACCGAAACACACAAACGACGACACACACATACACCAACACACACAAACACCGACAAACACAATCACCAACACACACAAGCACCGTCACACACAAACACCTACACACACAAACAGCTACACACACAAACACCTACACACACAAACATCTACACAAAAACACCGACAGACACAAACACCGACACACACAAACACCGACACACACAAACACATACACAAACAAACACCTACACACACAAACACCGACACACACAAACACCTACACACACAAATACCTACACACACGCACACCGACACACACACACCTACACCCTCACACACTGAAACACACAGACACCTACACACACACACAAACACCGACACACACAAACACCTACACACACAAATATCAACACACACAAACACCTACACACACAAACACCGACACACACAAGCACCTACACACACGAACACCTACACACACAAACACCGGCACACATGAACACCTACACACACAAACACCAACACACACAAACACCTACACACACAAACAACGACACACACAAACACCGACACACACGAACACCTACACACACAAACAGCGACACACACAAACACCGACACACACAAAAACCGACACACACAAACACCAGCACACACAAACACTGACACACACAAACACCAACACACACAACACCAACATACACAAACTGCTACACACAAAAACAACTGCACACACAAACACCTACACACACAAACACCTACACACACAAACACCGACACAGACAAACACCAACACACACAAACACACACAAACACCTGCACACACAAACACCGACACATACAAACACCGACAAACACAAACACCGACACACACAAACACTGACACACACAAACACCTACACACACAAACACCGACACACACAAACACCGACACACACAAACACCGACACACACAAACACCGACACACACAAACACCGACACACACAAACACTTACACACACAAACACCGACACACACAAACACCTACACACACGAACACCTACACGTACAAACACCTACACACACAAACACTGACACACACAAACACCGACACACAAAAACACCGACACACACAAACACCGACACACACAAACACCGACACACACAAACACCGACACACCCAAACACCTACACACACAAACACCAACACACACAAACACCGACACACACAAACAAATACACACACAAGCACCTACACACTAAAACACCTAAACACAAAAACACCGACACACACAAACAATGACACACACAAACACCGACACAGACAAGCACCGACACACACGAACACCTACACACACAAACACCGACACACACAAACACCAACACACACAAACACCAACATACACAAACAGCTACACACAAAAACAACTACACACACAAACACCTACACACACAAACACCTACACACACAAACAACGGCACAGACAACCACCAACACACACAAACACACACAAACACCTACACACACAAACACCGACACACACAAACACCGACACACACAAACACCTACACACACAAACACCAACACACACAAACACCTACACACACAAACACCGACACACACAAACACCTATACATACGAACATCTACACACACAAACACCTACACACACAAACACCTGCAAACACAAACACCGACACACACAAACACCGGCACACACAACCACCAACACACACAATCACCGACACACACAAACACCTACACACACAAACACCGACACACACGAACACCGACACACACAAACACCTACACACAAAAACACCGACACACACAAACACCTACACGCACAAACACCGACACACACTACACCAACACACACAAACACCTACACACACAAACACCGACAGGCACAAACACCTACACACAAAAACAGCTGCACACACAAACACCGACACACACAAACACCGACACACACAAACACATAAACAAACAAACACCTACACACACAAACACCGACACACACAAACACCTACACACACAAATACCTACACACACACACACCGACACACACACACCTACACCCTCAAACACTGACACATACAAGCACCTACACAGACACACACACCGACACACACATACACCTACACACACAAACATCTACACACACAAACACCTACACACACAAACACCGACACACACAAACACCTACACACATGAACAACTACACACACAAACACCGACACACACAAACACCTACACACAGAAACACCAACACACACAAACACCTACACACACAAACACCGACACACACTACACCAACACACACAAACACCTACACACATAAACACCGAGACAGACAAACTCCTACCCACACAAACAGCTACACACACAAACACCTACACACACAAACACGTACACACACAAAGACCGACAGACACAAACACCTACACACAAACACCTACACACACAAACACCGACACACACAAACACCGACACACACAAACACCTACACAAACAAACAACTAAATACACAAACACCTACACACACAAACACCGACACACACAAACATCTACACACACAATCACCGACACGCATAAACACCTCCACACATGAGCAACTACACACACAAACACCGACACACACAAAAACCAACACACACAAACACCGACACACATGGACACCTACACACACAAACACAGACACACACAAACACATACGCACACAAATACCGATACACTCAAACACCGACACCCACGAACACCCACACACACAAACACCGACATACAAACACCGACACACACAAACGACGACACACACATACACCAACACACACAAACACCGACAAACACAAACACCAACACACACAAGCACTGTCACACACAAACAACTACACACACAAACAGCTACACACACAAACACCTACACACACAAACATCTACACACAAACACCGACAGACACAAACACCTACACACACAAACACCGACACACACAAACACCGACACACACAAACACCGACACACACAAACACCTCCACAAACAAACACCTACACACACAAACACCGACACACACAAACACCTATACATACGAACATCTACACACACAAACACCTACACACACAAACACCTGCAAACACAAACACCGACACACACAAACACCGGCACACACAACCACCAACACACACAATCACCAACACACACAAACACCTACACACACAAACACCGACACACACGAACACCGACACACACAAACACCTACACACAAAAACACCGACACACATAAACACCTACATGCACAAACACCGACACACACTACACCAACACACACAAGCACTGTCACACACAAACAACTACACACACAAACAGCTACACACACAAACACCTACACACACAAACATCTACACACAAACACCGACACACACAAACACCGACACACACAAACACCTACACAAACAAACACCTACACACACAAACACCGACACACACAGACACATACACACACAAATACCTACACACACAAACACCTACACACACAAGCACCTACACACACAAACACCTACACACACAAGCACCGACACACACAAACACCTACACACACAAACACCGACACACACAAATACCTCCACAAACAAACACCTACACACACAAACACCGACACACACAAACACCTATACATACGAACATCTACACACACAAACACCTACACACACAAACACCTGCAAACACAAACACCCACAGACACAAACACCGACATACAAACACCGACACACACAAACGACGACACACACATACACCAACACACACAAACACCGACAAACACAAACACCAACACACACAAGCACTGTCACACACAAACAAATACACACACAAACAGCTACACACACAAACACCTACACACACAAACATCTACACACAAACACCGACAGACACAAACACCTACACACACAAACACCGACACACACAAACACCGACACACACAAACACCGACACACACAAACACCTCCACAAACAAACACCTACACACACAAACACCGACACACACAAACACCTATACATACGAACATCTACACACACAAACACCTACACACACAAACACCTGCAAACACAAACACCGACACACACAAACACCGGCACACACAACCACCAACACACACAATCACCAACACACACAAACACCTACACACACAAACACCGACACACACGAACACCGACACACACAAACACCTACACACAAAAACACCGACACACATAAACACCTACATGCACAAACACCGACACACACTACACCAACACACACAAGCACTGTCACACACAAACAACTACACACACAAACAGCTACACACACAAACACCTACACACACAAACATCTACACACAAACACCGACACACACAAACACCGACACACACAAACACCTACACAAACAAACACCTACACACACAAACACCGACACACACAGACACATACACACACAAATACCTACACACACAAACACCTACACACACAAGCACCTACACACACAAACACCTACACACACAAGCACCGACACACACAAACACCTACACATACAAACACCGACACACACAAATACCTCCACAAACAAACACCTACACACACAAACACCGACACACACAAACACCTATACATACGAACATCTACACACACAAACACCTACACACACAAACACCTGCAAACACAAACACCGACACACACAAACACCGGCACACACAACCACCAACACACACAATCACCGACACACACAAACACCTACACACACAAACACCGACACACACGAACACCGACACACACAAACACCTACACACAAAAACACCGACACACATAAACACCTACACGCACAAACACCGACACACACTACACCAACACACACAAGCACTGTCACACACAAACAACTACACACACAAACAGCTACACACACAAACACCTACACACACAAACATCTACACACAAACACCGACAGACACAAACACCTACACACACAAACACCGACACACACAAACACCGACACACACAAACACCTACATACACAAACACCGACACACACAGACACATACACACACAAATACCTACACACACAAACACCTACACACACAAGCACCTACACACACAAACACCTACACACACAAGCACCGACACACACAAACACCTACACACACAAACACCGACACACACAAATACCTACACACACACACAGACACACACAAACACCTACACATACGAACACATACACACACAAACACCGACACACACAAACACCTACACACACAAACACCGACACACACAAACACCGATACATACGAACATCTACACACACAAACACCTACATACACAAACACCTGCAAACACAAACACCGACACACACAAACACCGACACACACAAACACCTACACACACAAACACCGACACACACGAACACCGACACACACAAACACCTACACACAAAAACACCGACACACACAAACACCTACACACACAAACACTGACACACACTACACCAACACACACAAACACCTACACACACAAACACCGACACACACAAACACCAACACACAAAAACAGCTACGAACACAAACACCTACACTCACAAACACCTACACACACAAACACCGACAGGCACAAACACCTACACAGAAAAAGAGCTACACACACAAACACCGATACACACAAACACCGACACACACAAACACATACACAAACAAACACCTACACACACAAACTCCGACACACACAAACACCTACACACACAAATACCTACACACACACACACCGACACAGACACACCTACACCCTCACACACTGACACATTCAAACACCTACACAGACCCACACACCGACATAGACATACACCTACACACACAAACATCTACACACACAAACACCTACACACACAAACACCGACACACACAAACACCTACACACATGAACAACTACACACACAAACACCGACACACACAAACACCTACACACAGAAACACCGACACACACAAACACCTGCACACACAAACACCGAAACACACAACACCAACACACACAAACACCTAGACACACAAACTCCTACCCACACAAACAGCTACACACACAAACACCTACACACACAAACACGTACACACACAAAGACCGACAGACACAAACACCTACACACACAAACACCTACACACACAAACACCGACACACACAAACACCGACACACACAAACACCTACACAAACAAACACCTAAATACACAAACACCTACACACACAAACACCGACACACACAAACATCTACACACACAAACACCTACACACACAAACACCGACATGCACAGACACCTCCACACATGAACAACTACACACACAAACACCGACACACACAAAAACCAACACACACAAACACCGACAGACACGAACACCTACACACACAAACACCGACACACACAAACACATACACACACAAATACCGATACACACAAACACCGACACACACAAACACCTACACACACAAACAGCGACACACACAAACACCTACACACACAAACACCGACACACAAACACCGAAACACACAAACGACGACACACACATACACCAACACACACAAACACCGACAAACACAAACACCAACACACATAAGCACCGTCACACACAAACACCTACACACACAAACAGCTACACACACAAACACCTACACACGCAAACATCTACACAAAAACACCGACAGACACAAACACCTACACACACAAACACCGACACACACAAACACCGACACACACAAACACCGACACACACAAACACCTACACAAACAAACACCTACACACACAAACACCGACACACACAAACACCTACACACACAAATACCTACACACACGCACACCGACACACACACACCTACACCCTCACACACTGAAACACACAGACACCTACACACACACACAAACACCGACACACACAAACACCTACACACACAAATATCAACACACACAAACACCTACACACACAAACACCGACACACACAAGCACCTACACACACGAACACCTACACACACAAACACCGGCACACATGAACACCTACACACACAAACACCAACACACACAAACACCTACACACACAAACAACGACACACACAAACACCGACACACACGAACACCTACACACACAAACAGCGACACACACAAACACCGACACACACAAAAACCGACACACACAAACACCAGCACACACAAAAACTGACACACACAAACACCAACACACACAAACACCAACATACACAAACTGCTACACACAAAAACAACTACACACACAAACACCTACACACACAAACACCTACACACACAAACACCGACACAGACAAACACCAACACACACAAACACACACAAACACCTGCACACACAAACACCGACACATACAAACACCGACACACACAAACACCGACACACACAAACACTGACACACACAAACACCTACACACACAAACACCGACACACACAAACACCGACACACACAAACACCGACACACACAAACACCGACACACACAAATACCGACACACACAAACACTTACACACACAAACACCGACACACACAAACACCTACACACACGAACACCTACACGTACAAACACCTACACACACAAACACTGACACACACAAACACCGACACACACAAACACCGACACACACAAACACCGACACACACAAACACCGACACACACAAACACCGACACACCCAAACACCTACACACACAAACACCAACACACACAAACACCGACACACACAAACAAATACACACACAAGCACCTACACACTAAAACACCTAAACACAAAAACACCGACACACACAAACAATGACACACACAAACACCGACACACACAACCACCTACACACACAAACACCAACACACACAAACACCGACACACACAATCACCGACACACACAATCAGCGACACACACAAACACCGACACAGACAAGCACCGACACACACGAACACCTACACACACAAACACCGACACACACAAACACCAACACACACAAACACCAACATACACAAACAGCTACACACAAAAACAACTACACACACAAACACCTACACACACAAACACCTACACACACAAACACCGGCACAGACAACCACCAACACACACAAACACACACAAACACCTACACACACAAACACCGACACACACAAACACCGACACACACAAACACCTACACACACAAACACCGACACACACAAACACCGACATACACAAACACCGACACACACAAACACCGACACACACAAACACTTAAACACACAAACACCGACACACACAAACACCTACACACACGATCACCTACACGTACAAACACCTACACACACAAACACTGACACACACAAACACCAACACACACAAACACCGACACACACAAACACCGACACACACAAACACCGAAACACACAAACACCGACACACCCAAACACCTACACACACAAACACCAACACACACAAACATCGACACACACAAACAACTACACACACAATCACCTACACACACAAACACCTACACACAAAAACACCGACACACACAACCACCTACACACACAAACACCATCACACACAAACACCGACACACACAATCACCAAACACACAAACACCTACACACACAAACACCGACACACACAAGCACCGACACACACGAACACCTACACACACAAACACCGACACACACAAACACCTACACACACAAATACCGACACACACAAACAGCGACACACACGGACATCTACACACTCAAACAGCGACACACACAAACACCAACACACGCAAACACCGACACACACAATCACCAACACACACAAACACCTACAAACACAAACACCGACACACACGAACACCGACACACACAAACACCTGCACACAAATACACCGACATACACAAACACCTACACACACAAACACCGACCCAAACTACACCAACACACACAAACACCTACACACACAAGCACCGTCACACACAAACACTTACACACACAAACAGCTACACACACAAACATCTGCACACACAAACATCTACACACAAACACCGACAGGCACAAACAACTACACACACAAACACCTACACACACAAACACCGACACACACAAACACCGACACACACAAACACCTACACAAACAAACACTTACACACACAAACACCGACACACACAAACACCTACACACACAAATACCTACACATACACACACCGACACACACACACCACACCCTCACACACTGACACACACAAACACCTACACACACACAAACACCGACACACACAAACACCTACACGCACAAACATCAACACACACAAACACCTACACACACAAACACCAACACACACAAACACCGACACACACGAACACCTACACACACAAACACCGACACACACAAACACCTACACACACAAACAACGACACACACAAACACCGACACACACAAACACCTACACACACAAACAGCGACACACACAAACACCGACACACACAAACACCGACACACACAAACACCAATACACACAAACACCGACACACACAAACAACAGCACACACAAACACCAACATACAGAAACAGCTACACACACAAACAACTACACACACAAACACCTACACACACAAACACCTACACACACAAACACCGACACAGACAAACACCAACACACACAAACACCGACACACACAAACCCCGACACACACAAACACCGACACATACAAACACCGACACACACAAACACCGACACACACAAACACTGACACACACAAACACCTACACACACAAACACCGACACACACAAACACCAACACACACAAACACCGACACACACAAACACCGACACACACAAACACGTACACACAAAAACAATGACACACACAAACACCGACACACAAAAACACCTACACACACAAACACCAAAACACACAAACACCGACACACACAATCACCTACACACACAAACACCTACACACACAAAACACCGACACACACAAACACCTACACACACAAACACCGACACGCACAAACACAGACACACACGGACACCTACACACACAAACAGCGACACACACAAACACCTACACACACAAACACCGACACACACAAACACCGACACACACAAACACCGACACACACAAACACCAACACACACAAACACCGACACACACAAACACCTACACACATAAACACCAACACACACAAACACCGACACACACAAACACCGACACACACAAACTCCTACACACACAAACAGCGACACACACGAACACCGACACACACAAACACTTAAACACAAAAACACCGACACACACAAACACCTACACACATAAACACCAACACACACTACACGAACACACTCAAACACCTACACACACAAACACCGATACACACAAACACCTACACACACAAACAGCTACACACACAAAAACCTACACACACAAACACCTACACACACAAACACCGACACACACGAACACATACACACACAAACACCGACACACACAAACAGCTACACACACAAACACCGACACACACGAACACCTACACACACAAACACCGACACACACAAACATCTACACACACAAACACCTACACACACTAACACCGACACACACAAACACCTACACACATGAACAACTACACACACAAACACCGACACACACAAACACCAACACACACAAACACCGACACACACGAATTCCTACACACACAAACACCGAAACACACAAACACCTACACACACAAACACCGACACACACAAACACCGACACACACGAACACCTACGCACACAAACAGCGACAAACACAAACACCTGCACTCAAAAACACCTACACACACAAACACCGACACACACAAACACCTACACACATGAGCAACTACACACACAAACACCGACACACACAAACACCAACACACACAAACACCGACACACACGAACACCTACACACAAAAACACCGACACACACAAACACCTACACACACAAACACCGAAACACACAAACACCGACACACACGAGCACCCACACACAAACACTTAAACACAATAACACCGACACACACAAACACCTACACACACAAACACCGACACACACTACACGAACACACTCAAACACCTACACACACAAACACCGACACACACAAACACCTACACACACAAACAGCTACACACACAAAAACCTACACACACAAACACCTACGCACACATACACCGACACACACGAAGACATACACACTCAAACACCGACACACACAAACACCTACACACATAAACACCGACACACACGAACACCTACACACACAAACACCGACACACACAAACATCTACACACACAAACACCTACACACACTAACACCGACACACACAAACACCTAGACCCATGAACAACTACACACACAAACACCGACACACACAAACACCAACACGCACAAACACCGACACACACGAACTCCTACACACACAAACACCGACACACACAAACACCTACACACACAAACACCAACACACACAAACACCGACACACACGAACACCTACACACACAAACAGCGACACACACAAACACCTGCACACAAAAATACCTACACACACAAACACCGACACACACAAACACCTACACACATGAGCAACTACACACACAAACACCGACACACACAAACACCAACACACACAAACACCGACACACACGAACAAATACACACACAAACACCGACACACACAAACACCTACACACACAAACACCGACACACACAAACACCGACACACACGAACACCCACACACAAACAGCGACACACACAAACACCTACACACACAAACACCAACACACACAAACACCGACACACACAAACACCAACACACACAAACACCAACACACACAAACACCAACATACACAAACACCTACACACACAAACACCTACACACACAAACACATACACACAGAAACACCTACAAACACAAACACCGACAGGCACAAACTCCAACACACACAAACACCGACACACACAAACACCTACACACACAAACACCGACACACACAAACACAGACACACACAAACACCGACACACACAAGCACTGACACACACAAACACCTATACACACAAACATCAACAGACACAAACCCCGACACACACAAACACCGACACACACAAACACCGACACACACGAACACCGACACACACAAACACCTACACAAACAAACGACAACACACACATATACCTACACACACAAACACCTACACACAAAAGCACCGACACACACAAACACAAACACACACAAACACCGACACACAAAAACAACTGCACACACATACACCTGCACACACAAACACCTACACACACTAACACCGACACACACAAACACAAACACCTACACACACTAACACCAACACACACAAACACTAACACACACAAACAACGACACACAAACACCTACACACACAAACACCTACACACACAAACACCGACACACACGAACACCTACACACACAAACACCTACACACACAAACACCTACACACACAAACACCTACACACACAAACACCTACACACACAAACACCTACACACACAAACACCTACAGACACAAACACTGACACACACAAACATCGACACACACAAACACCTACACACGCAAACACCTGCACACACAAACCTGCACACAAAAACACCTACACACACAAACACCTACACACACAAACACCGACACACACAAACACCTACAGACACAAACACCGACTCACACAAACACCTACACACACAAACACCGACACACACAAACACCTACACACACAAACACCGACACAGACAAACACCTATACATACGAACATCTACACACACAAACACCTACACACACAAACACCTGCAAACACAAACACCAACACACACAAACACCGGCACACACAAACACCAACACACACAAACACCGACACACACAAACACCTACACACACAAACGCCGACACACACGAACACCGACACACAAAAACACCTACACACAAAAACACCGACACACACAAACACCTACACACACAAACACCGACACACACTACACCAACACACACAAACACCTACACACACAAACACCGACACACACAAACACCTACACACACAAACACCGACACACACAAACAGAGACACACACAAACACCGACACACACAAGCACTGACACACACAAACACCTACACACACAAACATCGACACACACAAACCCCGACACACACAAACACCGACACACACAAACACCGACACACACAAACACCGACACACACAAACACCTACACACACAAACGACAACACACAGATATACCTACACACACAAACACCTACACACAAAAGCACCGACACACACAAACACAAACACACACAAACACCGACACACACAAACAACTGCACACACATACACCTACACACACAAACACCTACACACACAAACACCGACACACACAAACACAAACACCTACACACACTAACACCAACACACACAAACACCTACACACACTAACACCGACACACACTAACACCTACACACATGAACAACTACACACACAAACACCGACACACACAAACACCAACACACACAAACACCGACACACACGAATTCCTACACACACAAACACCGAAACACACAAACACCTACACACACAAACACCGACACACACAAACACCAACACACACGAACACCTACACACACAAACAGCGACACACACAAACACCTGCACACAAAAACACCTACACACACAAACACCGACACACACAAACACCTACACACATGAGCAACTACACACACAAACACCGACACACACAAACACCAACACACACAAACACCGACACACACGAACACCTACACACACAAACACCGACACACACAAACACCTACACACACAAACACCGAAACACACAAACACCGACACACACGAGCACCCACACACTAACACTTAAACACAATAACACCGACACACACAAACACCTACACACACAAATACCGACACACTCAAACACCTACACACACAAACACCGACACACTCAAACACCTACACACACAAACAGCTACACACACAAAAACCTACACACACAAACACCTACACACACATACACCGACACACACGAAGACATACACACACAAACACCGACACACACAAACACCTACACACACAAACACCGACACACACGAACACCTGCACACACAAACACCGACATACACAAACATCTACACACACAAACACCTACACACACTAACACCGACACACACAAAAACCTACACACATGAACAACTACACACACAAACACCGACACACACAAACACCAACACGCACAAACACCGACACACACGAACTCCTACACACACAAACACCGACACACACAAACACCTACACACACAAACACCGACACACAAAAACACCGACACACACGAACACCTACACACACAAACAGCGACACACACAAACACCTGCACACAAAAATACCTACACACACAAACACCGACACACACAAACACCTACACACATGAGCAACTACACACACAAACACCGACACACACAAACACCAACACACACAAACACCGACACACACGAACAAAAACACACACAAACACCGACACACACAAACACCTACACACACAAACACCGACACACACAAACACCGACACACACGAACACCCACACACAAACAGCGGCACACACAAACACCTACACACACAAACACCGACACACACAAACACCGACACACACAAACACCAACACACACAAACACCAACACACACAAACACCAACATACACAAACACCTACACACACAAACACCTACGCACACAAACACATACACACAGAAACACCTACAAACACAAACACCGACAGGCACAAACACCAACACACACAAACACCGACACACACAAACACCTACACACACAAACACCGACACACACAAACACAGACACACACAAACACCGACACACACAAGCACTGACACACACAAACAACTACACACACAAACATCGACACACACAAACCCCGACACACACAAACACCGACACACACAAACACCGACACACACGAACACCGACACACACAAACACCTACACACACAAACGACAACACACACATATACATACACACACAAACACCGACACACAAAAGCACCGACACACACAAACACAAACACACACAAACACCGACACACACAAACAACTGCACACACATACACCTACACACACAAACACCTACACACAGAAACACCGACACACACAAACACAAACACCTACACACACTAACACCGACACACAAACACCTACACACACAAACACCTACACACACAAACACCGACACACTCGAACACCTACACACACAAACACCTACACACACAAACACCTACACACACAAACACCTGCACACACAAACACCTACACACACAAACACCTACACACACAAACACCTAGAGACACAAACACTGACACACACAAACATCGACACACACAAACACCTACACACGCAAACACCTACACACACAAATACCTACAGACACAAGCACCGACTCACACAAACACCTACACACACAAACACCGACACACACAAACACCTACACACACAAACACCGACACAGACAAACACCTATACATACGAACATCTACACACACAAACACCTACACACACAAACACCTGCAAACACAAACACCAACACACACAAACACCGGCACACACAAACACCAACACACACAAACACCGACACACACAAACACCTACACACATAAACGCCGACACACACGAACACCGACACACACAAACAGCTACACACAAAAACACCGACACACACAAACACCTGCACACACAAACACCGACACACACTACACCAACACACACAAACACCTACACACACAAACACCGACACACACAAACACCTACACACACAAACACCGACACACACAAACACAGACACACACAAACACCGACACACACAAGCACTGACACACACAAACACCTACACACACAAACATCGACACACACAAACCCTGACACACACAAACACCGACACACACAAACACCGACACACACAAACACCGACACACACAAACACCTACACACACAAACACCGACAGACACAAACACCTACACACAAAAACAGCTACACACACAAACACCGACACACACAAACACCGACACACACAAACACATACACAAACAAACACCTACACACACAAACACTGACCCACACAAACAACTACACACACAAATACCTACACACACACACACCGACACACACATACCTACACCCTCACACACTGACACATACAAACACCTACACAGACACACACACCGACACACACATACACCTACACACACAAACATCGACACACACAAACACCTACACACACAAACACCGGCACACACAAACACCTACACACATGAACAACTACACACACAAACACCGACACACACAAATATCTACACACAGAAACACCGACACACACAAACACCTACACACACAAACGCCGACACATACTACACCAACACACACAAACACCTACACACACAAACACGTACACACACAAACACAGACAGACACAAAGACCTACACACACAGACACCTACACACACAAACACCGACACACACAAACACCGACACACACAAACACCTACAGAAACAAACACCTAAACACAATCACCTACACACACAAACACCGACACACACAAACATCTACACACACGAACTCCTACACACACAAACACCGACACACACAAACACCTACACACACAAACACCGACACACACAAACACCGACACAAACGAACACCTACACACACAAACAGCGACACACACAAACACCTGCACACAAAAATACCTACACACACAAACACCGACACACACAAACACCTACACACATGAGCAACTACATACACAAACACCGACACACACAAACACCAACACACACAAACACCGACACACACGAACAAAAACACACACAAACACCGACACACACAAACACCTACACACACAAACACTGACACACACAAACACCGACACACACGAACATCCACACACAAACAGCGACACACACAAACACCTACACACACAAACACCAACACACACAAACACCGACACACACAAACACCAACACACACAAACACCAACACACACAAACACCAACATACACAAACACCTACACACACAAACACCTACACACACAAACACATACACACAGAAACACCTACAAACACAAACACCGACAGGCACAAACTCCAACACACACAAACACCGACACACACAAACACCTACACACACAAACACAGACACACACAAACACAGACACACACAAACACCGACACACACAAGCACTGACACACACAAACACCTATACACACAAACATCGACAGACACAAACCCCGACACACACAAACACCGACACACACAAACACCGACACACACGAACACCGACACACACAAACACCTACACAAACAAACGACAACACACACATATACCTACACACACAAACACCTACACACAAAAGCACCGACACACACAAACACAAACACACACAAACACCGACACACAAAAACAACTGCACACACATACACCTACACACACAAACACCTACACACACTAACACCGACACACACAAACACAAACACCTACACACACTAACACCAACACACACAAACACTAACACACACAAACACCGACACACAAACACCTACACACACAAACACCTGCACACACAAACACCGACACACACGAACACCTACACACACAAACACCTACACACACAAACACCTACACACACAAACACCTACACACACAAACACCTACACACACAAACACCTACACACACAAACACCTACAGACACAAACACTGACACACACAAACATCGACACACACAAACACCTACACACGCAAACACCTGCACACACAAACCTGCACACAAAAACACCTACACACACAAACACCTACACACACAAACACCGACACACACAAACACCTACAGACACAAACACCGACTCACACAAACACCTACACACACAAACACCGACACACACAAACACCTACACACACAAACACCGACACAGACAAACACCTATACATACGAACATCTACACACACAAACACCTACACACACAAACACCTGCAAACACAAACACCAACACACACAAACACCGGCACACACAAACACCAACACACACAAACACCGACACACACAAACACCTACACACACAAACGCCGACACACACGAACACCGACACACAAAAACACCTACACACAAAAACACCGACACACACAAACACCTACACACACAAACACCGACACACACTACACCAACACACACAAACACCTACACACACAAACACCGACACACACAAACACCTACACACACAAACACCGACACACACAAACACAGACACACACAAACACCGACACACACAAGCACTGACACACACAAACACCTACACACACAAACATCGACACACACAAACCCCGACACACACAAACACCGACACACACAAACACCGACACACACAAACACCGACACACACAAACACCTACACACACAAACGACAACACACACATATACCTACACACACAAACACCTACACACAAAAGCACCGACACACACAAACACAAACACACACAAACACCGACACACACAAACAACTGCACACACATACACCTACACACACAAACACCTACACACACAAACACCGACACACACAAACACAAACACCTACACACACTAACACCAACACACACAAACACCTACACACACTAACACCGACACACACTAACACCTACACACATGAACAACTACACACACAAACACCGACACACACAAACACCAACACACACAAACACCGACACACACGAATTCCTACACACACAAACACCGAAACACACAAACACCTACACACACAAACACCGACACACACAAACACCGACACACACGAACACCTACACACACAAACAGCGACACACACAAACACCTGCACACAAAAACACCTACACACACAAACACCGACACAAACAAACACCTACACACATGAGCAACTACACACACAAACACCGACACACACAAACACCAACACACACAAACACCGACACACACGAACACCTACACACACAAACACCGACACACACAAACACCTACACACACAAACACCGAAACACACAAACACCGACACACACGAGCACCCACACACAAACACTTAAACACAATAACACCGACACACACAAACACCTACACACACAAACACCGACACACTCAAACACCTACACACACAAACACCGACACACTCAAACACCTACACACACAAACAGCTACACACACAAAAACCTACACACACAAACACCTACACACACATACACCGACACACACGAAGACATACACACACAAACACCGACACACACAAACACCTACACACACAAACACCGACACACACGAACACCTGCACACACAAACACCGACATACACAAACATCTACACACACAAACACCTACACACACTAACACCGACACACACAAAAACCTACACACATGAACAACTACACACACAAACACCGACACACACAAACACCAACACGCACAAACACCGACACACACGAACTCCTACACACACAAACACCGACACACACAAACACCTACACACACAAACAGCGACACACACAAACACCTGCACACAAAAATACCTACACACACAAACACCGACACACACAAACACCTACACACATGAGCAACTACACACACAAACACCGACACACACAAACACCAACACACACAAACACCGACACACACGAACAAAAACACACACAAACACCGACACACACAAACACCTACACACACAAACACCGACACACACAAACACCGACACACACGAACACCCACACACAAACAGCGGCACACACAAACACCTACACACACAAACACCGACACACACAAACACCAACACATACAAACACCAACACACACAAACACCTACACACACAAACACCGACACACACAAACACAGACACACACAAACACCGACACACACAAGCACTGACACACACAAACACCTACACACACAAACTTCGACACACACAAACCCCGACACACACAAACAGCAACACACACAAACACCGACACACACGAACACCGACACACACAAACACCTACACACACAAACGACAACACACACATATACATACACACACAAACACCGACACACAAAAGCACCGACACACACAAACACAAACACACACAAACACCGACACACACAAACAACTGCACACACATACACCTACACACACAAACACCTACACACACAAACACCGACACACACAAACACAAACACCTACACACACTAACACCAACACACACAAACACCAACACACACAAACACCGACACACAAACACCTACACACACAAACACCTACACACACAAACACCGACACACTCGAACACCTACACACACAAACACCTACACACACAAACACCTACACACACAAACACCTGCACACACAAACACCTACACACACAAACACCTACACACACAAACACCTAGAGACACAAACACTGACACACACAAACATCGACACACACAAACACCTACACACGCAAACACCTACACACACAAATATATACAGACACAAGCACCGACTCACACAAACACCTACACACACAAACACCGACACACACAAACACCTACACACACAAACACCGACACAGACAAACACCTATACATACGAACATCTACACACACAAACACCTACACACACAAACACCTGCAAACACAAACACCAACACACACAAACACCGGCACACACAAACACCAACACACACAAACACCGACACACACAAACACCTACACACACAAACGCCGACACACACGAACACCGACACACACAAACAGCTACACACAAAAACACCGACACACAAAAACACCGACACACACAAACACCTGCACACACAAACACCGACACACACTACACCAACACACACAAACACCTACACACACAAACACCGACACACACAAACACCTACACACACAAACACCGACACACACAAACACAGACACACACAAACACCGACACACACAAGCACTGACACACACAAACACCTACACACACAAACATCGACACACACAAACCCTGACACACACAGACACCGACACACACAAACACCGACACACACAAACACCGACACACACAAACACCTACACACACAAACACCGACAGACACAAACACCTACACACAAAAACAGCTACACACACAAACACCGACACACACAAACACCGACACACACAAACACATACACAAACAAACACCTACACACACAAACACTGACCCACACAAACAACTACACACACAAATACCTACACACACACACACCGACACACACATACCTACACCCTCACACACTGACACATACAAACACCTACACAGACACACACACCGACACACACATACACCTACACACACAAACATCGACACACACAAACACCTACACACACAAACACCGGCACACACAAACACCTACACACATGAACAACTACACACACAAACACCGACACACACAAATATCTACACACAGAAACACCGACACACACAAACACCTACACACACAAACGCCGACACATACTACACCAACACACACAAACACCTACACACACAAACACGTACACACACAAACACAGACAGACACAAAGACCTACACACACAGACACCTACACACACAAACACCGACACACACAAACACCGACACACACAAACACCTACAGAAACAAACACCTAAACACAATCACCTACACACACAAACACCGACACACACAAACATCTACACACACAAACACCTACACACACAAACACCGACATGCACAAACACCTACACACATGAACAACTACACACACAAACACCTACACACACAAAAACCAACTCACACAAACACCGACACACACGAACATCTACACACACAAACACCGACACACACAAACACATACACACACAAATACTGATACACACAAACACCGACACACACGAAGACCTACACACACAAACAGCGACACACACAAACACCTACACACACAAGCACCGACACACACAAACGACGACACACACAAACACCAACACACACAAACACCGACAAACACAAACACCAACACACACAAGCACCGTCACACACAAACACCTACACACACAAACAGCTACACACACAAACACCTACACACACAAGCATCTACACACAAACACCGACATACACAAACACCTACACACACAAACACCGACACACACAAACACCGACACACACAAACACCGACACACACAAACACCTACATAAACAAACACCTACACACACCAACACCGACACACACAAACACCTACACACACAAATACCTACACACACACACACCGACACACACACACCTACACCCTCACACACTGACACACACAAACACCTACACACACACAAACACCGACACACACAAACACCTACACACACAAACATCAACACACACAAACACCTACACACACAAACACCGACACACACAAACACCTACACACATGAACACCTTCACACACAAACACCGACACACACAAACACCAACACACACAAACACCGACACACACGAACACCTACACACACAAACACCGACACACACAAACACCTGCACACACAAACAATGACACAAACAAACACCGACACACACGAACACCTACACACACAAACAGCGACACACATAAACACTGACACACACAAACACCGAGACACACAAACACCAACACACACAAACACCGACACACACAAACGCCAACAAACACAAACACCAACATACACAAACAGCGACACACACAAACAACTACACACACAAACACCTACACACACAAACACCTACACACACAAACACCGACACAGACAGTCACCAACACACACAAACACACACAAACACCTATACACACAAACACCGACACATACAAGCACCGACACACACAAACACCGACACACACAAACACCGACACACACAAACACCGACACACACAAACACCGGCACACACAAACACCGACACAAACAAACACCGATACACACAAACACCGACACACACAAACACCGACACACCCAAACACCTACACACACAAACACCAACACACACAAACACCGATACACACAAACAACTACACACACAAACACCTACACACACAAACACTTATACACAAAAACACCGACACACACAAACAATGACACACACAAACACCGACACACACAACCTTCTACACACACAAACACCAACACACACAAACACCGACACACACAGTCACCTGCACACACAGACACCTACACACCCAAACACCGACACACACAAGCACCGACACACACGAACACCTACACACACAAACACTGACACACACAAACACCTACACACACAAACACCGACACACACCAACACCGACACACACGGACACCTACACACACAAACAGCGACACACACAAACAGCAACACACGCAAACACCGACACACACAAACACCGACACACACAAACACCTACGAACACAAACTACGACACACACGAACACCGACACACACAAACACCTGCACACAAAAACACCGACACACACAAACACCTACACACACAAACACCGACACAAACTACACCAACACACACAAACACCTACACACACAAGCACCGTCACACACAAACACCTACACACACAAACAGCTACACACAGAAACACCTACACACACAAACATCTACACACAAACACCGACAGACACAAACAACTATACACACAAACACCTACACGCACAAACACCGACACACACAAACACCGACACACACAAACACCTACACAAACAAACACCTACACACACAAACACCGACACACACAAACACCTACACACACAAATACCTACACACACACACACCGACACACACACACCTACACCCTAACACACTGACACACACAAACACCTACACACACACAAACACCGACACACACAAACACCTACACACACAAACATCAACACACACGAACACCTACACACACAAACACCGACACACACAAACACCTACACACACGAACACCTTCACACACAAACACCGACACACACAAACACCAACACACACAAACACCAACACACACGAACATCTACACACACAAACACCGACACACACAAACACCTACACACACAAAAATTGACACACACAAACACCGACACACACGAACACCTACACACACAAACAGCGACACACACAAACACCGACACACACAAACACCGACACACACAAACACCAACACACACAAACACCGACACACACAAACACCAACACACACAAACACCAACATACACAAACAGCTACACACACAAACAACTACCGACACAAACACCTACACACACAAACACCTACACACACAAACACCGACACAGACAAACACCAACACACACAAACACCTACACACTCAAACACCGACACAGACAAACACCGACACACACAAACACCAACACACACAAACACCGACACACACAAACACCGACACACACAAACACCGACACACACAAACACCGACAAACACAAACACCGACACACACAAACACCGACACACACAAACACTTACTCACACAAACACCGACACACACAAACACCTACACACACGAACACCTACACGTACAAACACCTACACACACAAATACTGACACACATGAACACCGACACACACAAACACCGATACACACAAACACCGACACACACAAACACCGACACACCCAAACACCTACACACACAAACACCAACACACACAAACACCGACACACACAAACAACTACACACACAAACACCTACACACACAAGCACCTATACACAAAATCACCGACACACACAAACAATGACACACACAAACACCGACACACACAACCACCTACACACACAAACACCAACACACACAAACATCGACACACACAATCACCTACACACACAAACACCTACACACACAAACACCGACACACACAAGCACCGACACACACAAACACCGACACACACATACACCTACACACACAAACATCGACACACACAAACACCTACACACACAAACACCGGCACACACAAACACCTACACACATGAACAACTACACACACAAACACCGACACACACAAACACCTACACACAGAAACACCGACACACACAAACACCTACACACACAAAAGCCGACACATACTACACCAACACACACAAACACCTGCACACAAAAACATCAACACACACAAACTCCTACCCACAGAAACAGCTATACACACAAACACCTACACACACAAACACGTACACACACAAACACAGACAGACACAAAGACCTACACACACAGACACCTACACACACAAACACCGACACACACAAACACCGACACACACCAACACCGAAACACACGGACACCTACACACACAAACAGCGACACACACAAACAGCAACACACGCAAACACCGACACACACAAACACCGACACACACAAACACCTACGAACACAAACTCCGACACACACGAACACCGACACACACAAACACCTGCACACAAAAACACCGACACACACAAACACCTACACACACAAACACCAACACAAACTACACCAACACACACAAACACCTACACACACAAGCACCGTCACACACAAACACCTACACACACAAACAGCTACACACAGAAACACCTACACACACAAACATCTACACACAAACACCGACAGACACAAACAACTACACACACAAACACCTACACGCACAAACACCGACACACACAAACACCAACACACACAAACACCTACACAAACAAACACCTACCCACACAAACACCGACACACACAAACACCTACACACACAAATACCTACACACACACACACCGACACACACACACCTACACCCTAACACACTGACACACACAAACACCTACACACACACAAACACTGACACACACAAACACCTACACACACAAACACCGACACACACAAACACATACACAAACAAACACCTACACACACAAACACCGACACACACAAACACCTACACACACAAATACCTACACACACGCACACCGACACACACACACCTACACCCTCACACACTGAAACACACAGACACCTACACACACACACAAACACCGACACACACAAACACCTACACACACAAATATCAACACACACAAACACCTACACACACAAACACCGACACACACAAGCACCTACACACACGAACACCTACACACACAAACACCGGCACACATGAACACCTACACACACAAACACCAACACACACAAACACCTACACACACAAACAACGACACACACAAACACCGACACACACGAACACCTACACACACAAACAGCGACACACACAAACAACGACACACACAAAAACCGACACACACAAACACCAGCACACACAAACACTGACACACACAAACACCAACACACACAACACCAACATACACAAACTGCTACACACAAAAACAACTGCACACACAAACACCTACACACACAAACACCTACACACACAAACACCGACACAGACAAACACCAACACACACAAACACACACAAACACCTGCACACACAAACACCGACACATACAAACACCGACAAACACAAACACCGACACACACAAACACTGACACACACAAACACCTACACACACAAACACCGACACACACAAACACCGACACACACAAACACCGACACACACAAACACCGACACACACAAACACCGACACACACAAACACTTACACACACAAACACCGACACACACAAACACCTACACACACGAACACCTACACGTACAAACACCTACACACACAAACACTGACACACACAAACACCGACACACACAAACACCGACACACACAAACACCGACACACACAAACACCGACACACACAAACACCGACACACCCAAACACCTACACACACAAACACCAACACACACAAACACCGACACACACAAACAAGTACACACACAAGCACCTACACACTAAAACACCTAAACACAAAAACACCGACACACACAAACAATGACACACACAAACACCGACACAGACAAGCACCGACACACACGAACACCTACACACACAAACACCGACACACACAAACACCAACACACACAAACACCAACATACACAAACAGCTACACACAAAAACAACTACACACACAAACACCTACACACACAAACACCTACACACACAAACACCGGCACAGACAACCACCAACACACACAAACACCTACACACACAAACACCGACACACACAAACACCGACACACACAAACACCTACACACACAAACACCAACACACACAAACACCTACACACACAAACACCGACACACACAAACACCTATACATACGAACATCTACACACACAAACACCTACACACACAAACACCTGCAAACACAAACACCGACACACACAAACACCGGCACACACAACCACCAACACACACAATCACCGACACACACAAACACCTACACACACAAACACCGACACACACGAACACCGACACACACAAACACCTACACACAAAAACACCGACACACACAAACACCTACACGCACAAACACTGACACACACTACACCAACACACACAAACACCTACACACACAAACACCGACAGGCACAAACACCTACACACAAAAACAGCTGCACACACAAACACCGACACACACAAACACCGACACACACAAACACATAAACAAACAAACACCTACACACACAAACACCGACACACACAAACACCTACACACACAAATACCTACACACACACACACCGACACACACACACCTACACCCTCAAACACTGACACATACAAGCACCTACACAGACACACACACCGACACACACATACACCTACACACACAAACATCTACACACACAAACACCTACACACACAAACACCGACACACACAAACACCTACACACATGAACAACTACACACACAAACACCGACACACACAAACACCTACACACAGAAACACCGACACACACAAACACCTACACACACAAACACCGACACACACTACACCAACACACACAAACACCTACACACATAAACACCGAGACAGACAAACTCCTACCCACACAAACAGCTACACACACAAACACCTACACACACAAACACGTACACACACAAAGACCGACAGACACAAACACCTACACACAAACACCTACACACACAAACACCGACACACACAAACACCGACACACACAAACACCTACACAAACAAACACCTAAATACACAAACACCTACACACACAAACACCGACACACACAAACATCTACACACACAATCACCGACACGCATAAACAACTCCACACATGAGCAACTACACACACAAACACCGACACACACAAAAACCAACACACACAAACACCGACACACATGGACACCTACACACACAAACACAGACACACACAAACACATACGCACACAAATACCGATACACTCAAACACCGACACCCACGAACACCCACACACACAAACACCGACATACAAACACCGACACACACAAACGACGACACACACATACACCAACACACACAAACACCGACAAACACAAACACCAACACACACAAGCACTGTCACACACAAACAACTACACACACAAACAGCTACACACACAAACACCTACACACACAAACATCTACACACAAACACCGACAGACACAAACACCTACACACACAAACACCGACACACACAAACACCGACACACACAAACACCGACACACACAAACACCTCCACAAACACACACCTACACACACAAACACCGACACACACAAACACCTATACATACGAACATCTACACACACAAACACCTACACACACAAACACCTGCAAACACAAACACCGACACACACAAACACCGGCACACACAACCACCAACACACACAATCACCAACACACACAAACACCTACACACACAAACACCGACACACACGAACACCGACACACACAAACACCTACACACAAAAACACCGACACACATAAACACCTACATGCACAAACACCGACACACACTACACCAACACACACAAGCACTGTCACACACAAACAACTACACACACAAACAGCTACACACACAAACACCTACACACACAAACATCTACACACAAACACCGACACACACAAACACCGACACACACAAACACCTACACAAACAAACACCTACACACACAAACACCGACACACACAGACACATACACACACAAATACCTACACACACAAACACCTACACACACAAGCACCTACACACACAAACACCTACACACACAAGCACCGACACACACAAACACCTACACACACAAACACCGACACACACAAATACCTCCACAAACAAACACCTACACACACAAACACCGACACACACAAACACCTATACATACGAACATCTACACACACAAACACCTACACACACAAACACCTGCAAACACAAACACCCACAGACACAAACACCGACATACAAACACCGACACACACAAACGACGACACACACATACACCAACACACACAAACACCGACAAACACAAACACCAACACACACAAGCACTGTCACACACAAACAACTACACACACAAACAGCTACACACACAAACACCTACACACACAAACATCTACACACAAACACCGACAGACACAAACACCTACACACACAAACACCGACACACACAAACACCGACACACACAAACACCGACACACACAAACACCTCCACAAACAAACACCTACACACACAAACACCGACACACACAAACACCTATACATACGAACATCTACACACACAAACACCTACACACACAAACACCTGCAAACACAAACACCGACACACACAAACACCGGCACACACAACCACCAACACACACAATCACCAACACACACAAACACCTACACACACAAACACCGACACACACGAACACCGACACACACAAACACCTACACACAAAAACACCGACACACATAAACACCTACATGCACAAACACCGACACACACTACACCAACACACACAAGCACTGTCACACACAAACAACTACACACACAAACAGCTACACACACAAACACCTACACACACAAACATCTACACACAAACACCGACACACACAAACACCGACACACACAAACACCTACACAAACAAACACCTACACACACAAACACCGACACACACAGACACATACACACACAAATACCTACACACACAAACACCTACACACACAAGCACCTACACACACAAACACCTACACACACAAGCACCGACACACACAAACACCTACACACACAAACACCGACACACACAAATACCTCCACAAACAAACACCTACACACACAAACACCGACACACACAAACACCTATACATACGAACATCTACACACACAAACACCTACACACACAAACACCTGCAAACACAAACACCGACACACACAAACACCGGCACACACAACCACCAACACACACAATCACCGACACACACAAACACCTACACACACAAACACCGACACACACGAACACCGACACACACAAACACCTACACACAAAAACACCGACACACATAAACACCTACACGCACAAACACCGACACACACTACACCAACACACACAAGCACTGTCACACACAAACAACTACACACACAAACAGCTACACACACAAACACCTACACACACAAACATCTACACACAAACACCGACAGACACAAACACCTACACACACAAACACCGACACACACAAACACCGACACACACAAACACCGACACACACAAACACCTACACAAACAAACACCTACATACACAAACACCGACACACACAGACACATACACACACAAATACCTACACACACAAACACCTACACACACAAGCACCTACACACACAAACACCTACACACACAAGCACCGACACACACAAACACCTACACACACAAACACCGACACACACAAATACCTACACACACACACAGACACACACAAACACCTACACATACGAACACATACACACACAAACACCGACACACACAAACACCTACACACACAAACACCGACACACACAAACACCGATACATACGAACATCTACACACACAAACACCTACATACACAAACACCTGCAAACACAAACACCGACACACACAAACACCGACACACACAAACACCTACACACACAAACACCGACACACACGAACACCGACACACACAAACACCTACACACAAAAACACCGACACACACAAACACCTACACACACAAACACTGACACACACTACACCAACACACACAAACACCTACACACACAAACACCGACACACACAAACACCAACACACAAAAACAGCTACGAACACAAACACCTACACTCACAAACACTTACACACACAAACACCGACAGGCACAAACACCTACACAGAAAAAGAGCTACACACACAAACTCCGACACACACAAACACCTACACACACAAATACCTACACACACACACACCGACACAGACACACCTACACCCTCACACACTGACACATTCAAACACCTACACAGACCCACACACCGACATAGACATACACCTACACACACAAACATCTACACACACAAACACCTACACACACAAACACCGACACACACAAACACCTACACACATGAACAACTACACACACAAACACCGACACACACAAACACCTACACACAGAAACACCGACACACACAAACACCTGCACACACAAACACCGAAACACACAACACCAACACACACAAACACCTAGACACACAAACTACTACCCACACAAACAGCTACACACACAAACACCTACACACACAAACACGTACACACACAAAGACCGACAGACACAAACACCTACACACACAAACACCTACACACACAAACACCGACACACACAAACACCGACACACACAAACACCTACACAAACAAACACCTAAATACACAAACACCTACACACACAAACACCGACACACACAAACATCTACACACACAAACACCTACACACACAAACACCGACATGCACAGACACCTCCACACATGAACAACTACACACACAAACACCGACACACACAAAAACCAACACACACAAACACCGACAGACACGAACACCTACACACACAAACACCGACACACACAAACACATACACACACAAATACCGATACACACAAACACCGACACACACAAACACCTACACACACAAACAGCGACACACACAAACACCTACACACACAAACACCGACACACAAACACCGAAACACACAAACGACGACACACACATACACCAACACACACAAACACCGACAAACACAAACACCAACACACATAAGCACCGTCACACACAAACACCTACACACACAAACAGCTACACACACAAACACCTACACACTCAAACATCTACACAAAAACACCGACAGACACAAACACCTACACACACAAACACCGACACACACAAACACCGACACACACAAACACCGACACACACAAACACCTACACAAACAAACACCTACACACACAAACACCGACACACACAAACACCTACACACACAAATACCTACACACACGCACACCGACACACACACACCTACACCCTCACACACTGAAACACACAGACACCTACACACACACACAAACACCGACACACACAAACACCTACACACACAAATATCAACACACACAAACACCTACACACACAAACACCGACACACACAAGCACCTACACACACGAACACCTACACACACAAACACCGGCACAAATGAACACCTACACACACAAACACCAACACACACAAACACCTACACACACAAACAACGACACACACAAACACCGACACACACGAACACCTACACACACAAACAGCGACACACACAAACACTGACACACACAAAAACCGACACACACAAACACCAGCACACACAAACACTGACACACACAAACACCAACACACACAAACACCAACATACACAAACTGCTACACACAAAAACAACTACACACACAAACACCTACACACACAAACACCTACACACACAAACACCGACACAGACAAACACCAACACACACAAACACACACAAACACCTGCACACACAAACACCGACACATACAAACACCGACACACACAAACACCGACACACACAAACACTGACACACACAAACACCTACACACACAAACACCGACACACACAAACACCGACACACACAAACACCGACACACACAAACACCGACACACACAAACACTTACACACACAAACACCGACACACACAAACACCTACACACACGAACACCTACACGTACAAACACCTACACACACAAACACTGACACACACAAACACCGACACACACAAACACCGACACACACAAACACCGACACACACAAACACCGACACACACAAACACCGACACACCCAAACACCTACACACACAAACACCAACACACACAAACACCGACACACACAAACAAATACACACACAAGCACCTACACACTAAAACACCTAAACACAAAAACACCGACACACACAAACAATGACACACACAAACACCGACACACACAACCACCTACACACACAAACACCAACACACACAAACACCGACACACACAATCACCGACACACACAATCAGCGACACACACAAACACCGACACAGACAAGCACCGACACACACGAACACCTACACACACAAACACCGACACACACAAACACCAACACACACAAACACCAACATACACAAACAGCTACACACAAAAACAACTACACACACAAACACCTACACACACAAACACCTACACACACAAACACCGGCACAGACAACCACCAACACACACAAACACACACAAACACCTACACACACAAGCACCGACACACACAAACACCGACACACACAAACACCTACACACACAAACACCGACACACACAAACACCGACATACACAAACACCGACACACACAAACAACGACACACACAAACACTTAAACACACAAACACCGACACACACAAACACCGACACACACGATCACCTACACGTACAAACACCTACACACACAAACACTGACACACACAAACACCAACACACACAAGCACCGACACACACAAACACCGACACACACAAACACTGAAACACACAAACACCGACACACCCAAACACCTACACACACAAACACCAACACACACAAACATCGACACACACAAACAACTACACACACAATCACCTACACACACAAACACCTACACACAAAAACACCGACACACACAACCACCTACACACACAAACACCATCACACACAAACACCGACACACACAATCACCTACACACACAAACACCTACACACACAAACACCGACACACACAAGCACCGACACACACGAACACCTACACACACAAACACCGACACACACAAACACCTACACACACAAATACCGACACACACAAACAGCGACACACACGGACATCTACACACTCAAACAGCGACACACACAAACACCAACACACGCAAACACCGACACACACAATCACCGACACACACAAACACCTACAAACACAAACACCGACACACACGAACACCGACACACACAAACACCTGCACACAAATACACCGACATACACAAACACCTACACACACAAACACCGACCCAAACTACACCAACACACACAAACACCTACACACACAAGCACCGTCACACACAAACACATACACACACAAACAGCTACACACACAAACATCTGCACACACAAACATCTACACACAAACACCGACAGGCACAAACAACTACACACACAAACACCTACACACACAAACACCGACACACACAAACACCGACACACACAAACACCTACACAAACAAACACTTACACACACAAACACCGACACACACAAACACCTACACACACAAATACCTACACATACACACACCGACACACACACACCACACCCTCACACACTGACACACACAAACACCTACACACACACAAACACCGACACACACAAACACCTACACGCACAAACATCAACACACACAAACACCTACACACACAAACACCAACACACACAAACACCGACACACACGAACACCTACACACACAAACACCGACACACACAAACACCTACACACACAAACAACGACACACACAAACACCGACACACACAAACACCTACACACACAAACAGCGACACACACAAACACCGACACACACAAACACCGACACACACAAACACCAATACACACAAACACCGACACACACAAACAACAGCACACACAAACACCAACATACAGAAACAGCTACACACACAAACAACTACACACACAAACACCTACACACACAAACACCTACACACACAAACACCGACACAGACAAACACCAACACACACAAACACCGACACACACAAACCCCGACACACACAAACACCGACACATACAAACACCGACACACACAAACACCGACACACACAAACACCGACACACACAAACACCTACACACACAAACACCGACACACACAAACACCAACACACACAAACACCGACACACACAAACACCGACACACACAAACACGTACACACAAAAACAATGACACACACAAACACCGACACACAAAAACACCTACACACACAAACACCAAAACACACAAACACCGACACACACAATCACCTACACACACAAACACCTACACACACAAAACACCGACACACACAAACACCTACACACACAAACACCGACACGCACAAACACCGACACACACGGACACCTACACACACAAACAGCGACACACACAAACACCTACACACACAAACACCGACACACACAAACACCGACACACACAAACACCGACACACACAAACACCAACACACACAAACACCGACACACACAAACACCTACACACATAAACACCAACACACACAAACACCTACACACACAAACACCGATACACACAAACACCTACACACACAAACAGCTACACACACAAAAACCTACACACACAAACACCTACACACACAAACACCGACACACACGAACACATACACACACAAACACCGACACACACAAACAGCTACACACACAAACACCGACACACACGAACACCTACACACACAAACACCGACACACACAAACATCTACACACACAAACACCTACACACACTAACACCGACACACACAAACACCTACACACATGAACAACTACACACACAAACACTGACACACACAAACACCAACACACACAAACACCGACACACACGAATTCCTACACACACAAACACCGAAACACACAAACACCTACACACACAAACACCGACACACACAAACACCGACACACACGAACACCTACGCACACAAACAGCGACAAACACAAACACCTGCACTCAAAAACACCTACACACACAAACACCGACACACACAAACACCTACACACATGAGCAACTACACACACAAACACCGACACACACAAACACCAACACACACAAACACCGACACACACGAACACCTACACACACAAACACCGACACACACAAACACCTACACACACAAACACCGAAACACACAAACACCGACACACACGAGCACCCACACACAAACACTTAAACACAATAACACCGACACACACAAACACCTACACACACAAACACCGACACACACTACACGAACACACTCAAACACCTACACACACAAACACCGACACACACAAACACCTACACACACAAACAGCTACACACACAAAAACCTACACACACAAACACCTACGCACACATACACCGACACACACGAAGACATACACACACAAACACCGACACACACAAACACCTACACACATAAACACCGACACACACGAACACCTACACACACAAACACCGACACACACAAACATCTACACACACAAACACCTACACACACTAACACCGACACACACAAACACCTAGACCCATGAACAACTACACACACAAACACCGACACACACAAACACCAACACGCACAAACACCGACACACACGAACTCCTACACACACAAACACCGACACACACAAACACCTACACACACAAACACCGACACACACAAACACCGACACACACGAACACCTACACACACAAACAGCGACACACACAAACACCTGCACACAAAAATACCTACACACACAAACACCGACACACACAAACACCTACACACATGAGCAACTACACACACAAACACCGACACACACAAACACCAACACACACAAACACCGACACACACGACCAAATACACACACAAACACATACACACACAAACACCGACACACACAAACACCTACACACACAAACACCGACACACACAAACACCGACACACACGAACACCCACACACAAACAGCGACACACACAAACACCTACACACACAAACACCAACACACACAAACACCGACACACACAAACACCAACACACACAAACACCAACACACACAAACACCAACATACACAAACACCTACACACACAAACACCTACACACACAAACACATACACACAGAAACACCTACAAACACAAACACCGACAGGCACAAACTCCAACACACACAAACACCGACACACACAAACACCTACACACACAAACACCGACACACACAAACACAGACACACACAAACACCGACACACACAAGCACTGACACACACAAACACCTATACACACAAACATCGACAGACACAAACCCCGACACACACAAACACCGACACACACAAACACCGACACACACGAACACCGACACACACAAACACCTACACAAACAAACGACAACACACACATACACCTACACACACAAACACCTACACACACTAACACCGACACACACAAACACAAACACCTACACACACTAACATCAACACACACAAACACTAACACACACAAACAACGACACACAAACACCTACACACACAAACACCTACACACACAAACACCGACACACACGAACACCTACACACACAAACACCTACACACACAAACACCTACACACACAAACACCTACACACACAAACACCTACACACACAAACACCTACACACACAAACACCTACAGACACAAACACTGACACACACAAACATCGACACACACAAACACCTACACACGCAAACACCTGCACACACAAACCTGCACACAAAAACACCTACACACACAAACACCTACACACACAAACACCGACACACACAAACACCTACAGACACAAACACCGACTCACACAAACACCTACACACACAAACACCGACACACACAAACAGCTACACACACAAACACCGACACAGACAAACACCTATACATACGAACATCTACACACACAAACACCTACACACACAAACACCTGCAAACACAAACACCAACACACACAAACACCGGCACACACAAACACCAACACACACAAACACCGACACACACAAACACCTACACACACAAACGCCGACACACACGAACACCGACACACAAAAACACCTACACACAAAAACACCGACACACACAAACACCTACACACACAAACACCGACACACACTACACCAACACACACAAACACCTACACACACAAACACCGACACACACAAACACCTACACACACAAACACCGACACACACAAACACAGACACACACAAACACCGACACACACAAGCACTGACACACACAAACACCTACACACACAAACATCGACACACACAAACCCCGACACACACAAACACCGACACACACAAACACCGACACACACAAACACCGACACACACAAACACCTACACACACAAACGACAACACACACATATACCTACACACACAAACACCTACACACAAAAGCACCGACACACACAAACACAAACACACACAAACACCGACACACACAAACAACTGCACACACATACACCTACACACACAAACACCTACACACACAAACACCGACACACACAAACACAAACACCTACACACACTAACACCAACACACACAAACACCTACACACACTAACACCGACACACACTAACACCTACACACATGAACAACTACACACACAAACACCGACACACACAAACACCAACACACACAAACACCGACACACACGAATTCCTACACACACAAACACCGAAACACACAAACACCTACACACACAAACACTGACACACACAAACACCGACACACACGAGCACCTACACACACAAACAGCGACACACACAAACACCTGCACACAAAAACACCTACACACACAAACACCGACACACACAAACACCTACACACATGAGCAACTACACACACAAACACCGACACACACAAACACCAACACACACAAACACCGACACACACGAACACCTACACACACAAACACCGACACACACAAACACCTACACACACAAACACCGAAACACACAAACACCGACACACACGAGCGCCCACACACAAACACTTAAACACAATAACACCGACACACACAAACACCTACACACACAAACACCGACACACTCAAACACCTACACACACAAACACCGACACACTCAAACACCTACACACACAAACAGCTACACACACAAAAACCTACACACACAAACACCTACACACACATACACCGACACACACGAAGACATACACACACAAACACCGACACACACAAACACCTACACACACAAACACCGACACACACGAACACCTGCACACACAAACACCGACATACACAAACATCTACACACACAAACACCTACACACACTAACACCGACACACACAAAAACCTACACACATGAACAACTACACACACAAACACCGACACACACAAACACCAACACGCACAAACACCGACACACACGAACTCCTACACACACAAACACCGACACACACAAACACCTACACACACAAACACCGACACACACAAACACCGACACACACGAACACCTACACACACAAACAGCGACACACACAAACACCTGCACACAAAAATACCTACACACACAAACACCGACACACACAAACACCTACACACATGAGCAACTACACACACAAACACCGACACACACAAACACCAACACACACAAACACCGACACACACGAACAAAAACACACACAAACACCGACACACACAAACACCTACACACACAAACACCGACACACACAAACACCGACACACACGAACACCCACACACAAACAGCGGCACACACAAACACCTACACACACAAACACCGACACACACAAACACCGACACACACAAACACCAACACACACAAACACCAACACACACAAACACCAACATACACAAACACCTACACACACAAACACCTACACACACAAACACATACACACAGAAACACCTACAAACACAAACACCGACAGGCACAAACACCAACACACACAAACACCGACACACACAAACACCTACACACACAAACACCGACACACACAAACACAGACACACACAAACACCGACACACACAAGCACTGACACACACAAACACCTACACACACAAACATCGACACACACAAACCCCGACACACACAAACACCAACACACACAAACACCGACACACACGAACACCGACACACACAAACACCTACACACACAAACGACAACACACACATATACATACACACACAAACACCGACACACAAAAGCACCGACACACACAAACACAAACACACACAAACACCGACACACACAAACAACTGCACACACATACACCTACACACACAAACACCTACACACACAAACACCGACACACACAAACACAAACACCTACACACACTAACACCAACACACACAAACACCAACACACACAAACACCGACACACAAACACCTACACACACAAACACCTACACACACAAACACCGACACACTCGAACACCTACACACACAAACACCTACACACACAAACACCTACACACACAAACACCTGCACACACAAACACCTACACACACAAACACCTACACACACAAACACCTAGAGACACAAACACTGACACACACAAACATCGACACACACAAACACCTACACACGCAAACACCTACACACACAAATACCTACAGACACAAGCACCGACTCACACAAACACCTACACACACAAACACCGACACACACAAACACCTACACACACAAACACCGACACAGACAAACACCTATACATACGAACATCTACACACACAAACACCTACACACACAAACACCTGCAAACACAAACACCAACACACACAAACACCGGCACACACAAACACCAACACACACAAACACCGACACACACAAACACCTACACACACAAACGCCGACACACACGAACACCGACACACACAAACAGCTACACACAAAAACACCGACACACACAAACACCTGCACACACAAACACCGACACACACTACACCAACACACACAAACACCTACACACACAAACACCGACACACACAAACACCTACACACACAAACACCGACACACACAAACACAGACACACACAAACACCGACACACACAAGCACTGACACACACAAACACCTACACACACAAACATCGACACACACAAACCCTGACACACACAAACACCGACACACACAAACACCGACACACACAAACACCGACACACACAAACACCTACACACACAAACACCGACAGACACAAACACCTACACACAAAAACAGCTACACACACAAACACCGACACACACAAACACCGACACACACAAACACATACAAAAACAAACACCTACACACACAAACACTGACCCACACAAACAACTACACACACAAATACCTACACACACACACACCGACACACACATACCTACACCCTCACACACTGACACATACAAACACCTACACAGACACACACACCGACACACACATACACCTACACACACAAACATCGACACACACAAACAGCTACACACACAAACACCGGCACACACAAACACCTACACACATGAACAACTACACACACAAACACCGACACACACAAATATCTACACACAGAAACACCGACACACACAAACACCTACACACACAAACGCCGACACATACTACACCAACACACACAAACACCTACACACACAAACACGTACACACACAAACACAGACAGACACAAAGACCTACACACACAGACACCTACACACACAAACACCGACACACACAAACACCGACACACACAAACACCTACAGAAACAAACACCTAAACACAATCACCTACACACACAAACACCGACACACACAAACATCTACACACACGAACTCCTACACACACAAACACCGACACACACAAACACCTACACACACAAACACCGACACACACAAACACCGACACACACGAACACCTACACACACAAACAGCGACACACACAAACACCTGCACACAAAAATACCTACACACACAAACACCGACACACACAAACACCTACACACATGAGCAACTACACACACAAACACCGACACACACAAACACCAACACACACAAACACCGACACACACGAACAAAAACACACACAAACACCGACACACACAAACACCTACACACACAAACACCGACACACACAAACACCGACACACACGAACACCCACACACAAACAGCGACACACACAAACACCTACACACACAAACACCAACACACACAAACACCGACACACACAAACACCAACACACACAAACACCAACACACACAAACACCAACATACACAAACACCTACACACACAAACACCTACAAACACAAACACATACACACAGAAACACCTACAAACACAAACACCGACAGGCACAAACTCCAACACACACAAACACCGACACACACAAACACCTACACACACAAACACCGACACACACAAACACAGACACACACAAACACCGACACACACAAGCACTGACACACACAAACACCTATACACACAAACATCGACAGACACAAACCCCGACACACACAAACACCGACACACACAAACACCGACACACACGAACACCGACACACACAAACACCTACACAAACAAACGACAACACACACATATACCTACACACACAAACACCTACACACAAAAGCACCGACACACACAAACACAAACACACACAAACACCGACACACAAAAACAACTGCACACACATACACCTACACACACAAACACCTACACACACTAACACCGACACACACAAACACAAACACCTACACACACTAACACCAACACACACAAACACTAACACACACAAACACCGACACACAAACACCTACACACACAAACACCTACACACACAAACACCGACACACACGAACACCTACACACACAAACACCTACACACACAAACACCTACACACACAAACACCTACACACACAAACACCTACACACACAAACACCTACACACACAAACACCTACAGACACAAACACTGACACACACAAACATCGACACACACAAACACCTACACACGCAAACACCTGCACACACAAACCTGCACACAAAAACACCTACACACACAAACACCTACACACACAAACACCGACACACACAAACACCTACAGACACAAACACCGACTCACACAAACACCTACACACACAAACACCGACACACACAAACACCTACACACACAAACACCGACACAGACAAACACCTATACATACGAACATCTACACACACAAACACCTACACACACAAACACCTGCAAACACAAACACCAACACACACAAACACCGGCACACACAAACACCAACACACACAAACACCGACACACACAAACACCTACACACACAAACGCCGACACACACGAACACCGACACACAAAAACACCTACACACAAAAACACCGACACACACAAACACCTACACACACAAACACCGACACACACTACACCAACACACACAAACACCTACACACACAAACACCGACACACACAAACACCTACACACACAAACACCGACACACACAAACACAGACACACACAAACACCGACACACACAAGCACTGACACACACAAACACATACACACACAAACATCGACACACACAAACCCCGACACACACAAACACCGACACACACAAACACCGACACACACAAACACCGACACACACAAACACCTACACACACAAACGACAACACACACATATACCTACACACACAAACACCTACACACAAAAGCACCGACACACACAAACACAAACACACACAAACACCGACACACACAAACAACTGCACACACATACACCTACACACACAAACACCTACACACACAAACACCGACACACACAAACACAAACTCCTACACACACTAACACCAACACACACAAACACCTACACACACTAACACCGACACACACTAACACCTACACACATGAACAACTACACACACAAACACCGACACACACAAACACCAACACACACAAACACCGACACACACGAATTCCTACACACACAAACACCGAAACACACAAACACAAACACCTACACACACTAACACCAACACACACAAACACTAACACACACAAACACCGACACACAAACACCTACACACACAAACACCTACACACACAAACACCGACACACACGAACACCTACACACACAAACACCTACACACACAAACACCTAGACACACAAACACCTACACACACAAACACCTACACACACAAACACCTACACACACAAACACCTACAGACACAAACACTGACACACACAAACATCGACACACACAAACACCTACACACGCAAACACCTGCACACACAAACCTGCACACAAAAACACCTACACACACAAACACCTACACACACAAACACCGACACACACAAACACCTACAGACACAAACACCGACTCACACAAACACCTACACACACAAACACCGACACACACAAACACCTACACACACAAACACCGACACAGACAAACACCTATACATACGAACATCTACACACACAAACACCTACACACACAAACACCTGCAAACACAAACACCAACACACACAAACACCGGCACACACAAACACCAACACACACAAACACCGACACACACAAACACCTACACACACAAACGCCGACACACACGAACACCGACACACAAAAACACCTACACACAAAAACACCGACACACACAAACACCTACACACACAAACACCGACACACACTACACCAACACACACAAACACCTACACACACAAACACCGACACACACAAACACCTACACACACAAACACCGACACACACAAACACAGACACACACAAACACCGACACACACAAGCACTGACACACACAAACACCTACACACACAAACATCGACACACACAAACCCCGACACACACAAACACCGACACACACAAACACCGACACACACAAACACCGACACACACAAACACCTACACACACAAACGACAACACACACATATACCTACACACACAAACACCTACACACAAAAGCACCGACACACACAAACACAAACACACACAAACACCGACACACACAAACAACTGCACACACATACACCTACACACACAAACACCTACACACACAAACACCGACACACACAAACACAAACTCCTACACACACTAACACCAACACACACAAACACCTACACACACTAACACCGACACACACTAACACCTACACACATGAACAACTACACACACAAACACCGACACACACAAACACCAACACACACAAACACCGACACACACGAATTCCTACACACACAAACACCGAAACACACAAACACCTACACACACAAACACCGACACACACAAACACCGACACACACGAACACCTACACACACAAACAGCGACACACACAAACACCTGCACACAAAAACACCTACACACACAAACACCGACACACACAAACACCTACACACATGAGCAACTACACACACAAACACCGACACACACAAACACCAACACACACAAACACCGACACACACGAACACCTACACACACAAACACCGACACACACAAACACCTACACACACAAACACCGAAACACACAAACACCGACACACACGACCACCCACACACAAACACTTAAACACAATAACACCGACACACACAAACACCTACACACACAAACACCGACACACTCAAACACCTACACACACAAACACCGACACACTCAAACATCGACACACACAAACACCTACACACGCAAACACCTGCACACACAAACCTGCACACAAAAACACCTACACACACAAACACCTACACACACAAACACCGACACACACAAACACCTACAGACACAAACACCGACTCACACAAACACCTACACACACAAACACCGACACACACAAACACCTACACACACAAACACCGACACAGACAAACACCTATACATACGAACATCTACACACACAAACACCTACACACACAAACACCTGCAAACACAAACACCAACACACACAAACACCGGCACACACAAACACCAACACACACAAACACCGACACACACAAACACCTACACACACAAACGCCGACACACACGAACACCGACACACAAAAACACCTACACACAAAAACACCGACACACACAAACACCTACACACACAAACACCGACACACACTACACCAACACACACAAACACCTACACACACAAACACCGACACACACAAACACCTACACACACAAACACCGACACACACAAACACAGACACACACAAACACCGACACACACAAGCACTGACACACACAAACACATACACACACAAACATCGACACACACAAACCCCGACACACACAAACACCGACACACACAAACACCGACACACACAAACACCAACACACACAAACACCTACACACACAAACGACAACACACACATATACCTACACACACAAACACCTACACACAAAAGCACCGACACACACAAACACAAACACACACAAACACCGACACACACAAACAACTGCACACACATACACCTACACACACAAACACCTACACACACAAACACCGACACACACAAACACAAACTCCTACACACACTAACACCAACACACACAAACACCTACACACACTAACACCGACACACACTAACACCTACACACATGAACAACTACACACACAAACACCGACACACACAAACACCAACACACACAAACACCGACACACACGAATTCCTACACACACAAACACCGAAACACACAAACACCTACACACACTAACACCAACACACACAAACACTAACACACACAAACACCGACACACAAACACCTACACACACAAACACCTACACACACAAACACCGACACACACGAACACCTACACACACAAACACCTACACACACAAACACCTACACACACAAACACCTACACACACAAACACCTACACACACAAACACCTACACACACAAACACCTACAGACACAAACACTGACACACACAAACATCGACACACACAAACACCTACACACGCAAACACCTGCACACACAAACCTGCACACAAAAACACCTACACACACAAACACCTACACACACAAACACCGACACACACAAACACCTACAGACACAAACACCGACTCACACAAACACCTACACACACAAACACCGACACACACAAACACCTACACACACAAACACCGACACAGACAAACACCTATACATACGAACATCTACACACACAAACACCTACACACACAAACACCTGCAAACACAAACACCAACACACACAAACACCGGCACACACAAACACCAACACACACAAACACCGACACACACAAACACCTACACACACAAACGCCGACACACACGAACACCGACACACAAAAACACCTACACACAAAAACACCGACACACACAAACACCTACACACACAAACACCGACACACACTACACCAACACACACAAACACCTACACACACAAACACCGACACACACAAACACCTACACACACAAACACCGACACACACAAACACAGACACACACAAACACCGACACACACAAGCACTGACACACACAAACACCTACACACACAAACATCGACACACACAAACCCCGACACACACAAACACCGACACACACAAACACCGACACACACAAACACCGACACACACAAACACCTACACACACAAACGACAACACACACATATACCTACACACACAAACACCTACACACAAAAGCACCGACACACACAAACACAAACACACACAAACACCGACACACACAAACAACTGCACACACATACACCTACACACACAAACACCTACACACACAAACACCGACACACACAAACACAAACTCCTACACACACTAACACCAACACACACAAACACCTACACACACTAACACCGACACACACTAACACCTACACACATGAACAACTACACACACAAACACCGACACACACAAACACCAACACACACAAACACCGACACACACGAATTCCTACACACACAAACACCGAAACACACAAACACCTACACACACAAACACCGACACACACAAACACCGACACACACGAACACCTACACACACAAACAGCGACACACACAAACACCTGCACACAAAAACACCTACACACACAAACACCGACACACACAAACACCTACACACATGAGCAACTACACACACAAACACCGACACACACAAACACCAACACACACAAACACCGACACACACGAACACCTACACACACAAACACCGACACACACAAACACCTACACACACAAACACCGAAACACACAAACACCGACACACACGACCACCCACACACAAACACTTAAACACAATAACACCGACACACACAAACACCTACACACACAAACACCGACACACTCAAACACCTACACACACAAACACCGACACACTCAAACACCTACACACACAAACAGCTACACACACAAAAACCTACACACACAAACACCTACACACACATACACCGACACACACGAAGACATACACACACAAACACCGACACACACAAACACCTACACACACAAACACCGACACACACGAACACCTGCACACACAAACACCGACATACACAAACATCTACACACACAAACACCTACACACACTAACACCGACACACACAAAAACCTACACACATGAACAACTACACACACAAACACCGACACACACAAACACCAACACGCACAAACACCGACACACACGAACTCCTACACACACAAACACCGACACACACAAACACCTACACACACAAACACCGACACACACAAACACCGACACACACGAACACATACACACACAAACAGCGACACACACAAACACCTGCACACAAAAATACCTACACACACAAACACCGACACACACAAACACCTACACACATGAGCAACTACACACACAAACACTGACACACACAAACACCAACACACACAAACACCGACACACACGAACAAAAACACACACAAACACCGACACACACAAACACCTACACACACAAACACCGACACACACAAACACCGACACACACGAACACCCACACACAAACAGCGGCACACACAAACACCTACACACACAAACACCGACACACACAAACACCGACACACACAAACACCAACACACACAAACACCAACACACACAAACACCAACATACACAAACACCTACACACACAAACACCTACACACACAAACACATACACACAGAAACACCTACAAACACAAACACCGACAGGCACAAACACCAACACATACAAACACCGACACACACAAACACCTACACACACAAACACCGACACACACAAACACAGACACACACAAACACCGACACACACAAGCACTGACACACACAAACACCTACACACACAAACATCGACACACACAAACCCCGACACACACAAACACCGACACACACAAACACCGACACACACGAACACCGACACACACAAACACCTACACACACAAACGACAACACACACATATACATACACACACAAACACCGACACACAAAAGCACCGACACACACAAACACAAACACACACAAACACCGACACACACAAACAACTGCACACACATACACCTACACACACAAACACCTACACACACAAACACCGACACACACAAACACAAACACCTACACACACTAACACCAACACACACAAACACCAACACACACAAACACCGACACACAAACACCTACACACACAAACACCTACACACACAAACACCGACACACTCGAACACCTACACACACAAACACCTACACACACAAACACCTACACACACAAACACCTGCACACACAAACACCTACACACACAAACACCTACACACACAAACACCTAGAGACACAAACACTGACACACACAAACATCGACACACACAAACACCTACACACGCAAACACCTACACACACAAATACCTACAGACACAAGCACCGACTCACACAAACACCTACACACACAAACACCGACACACACAAACACCTACACACACAAACACAGACACAGACAAACACCTATACATACGAACATCTACACACACAAACACCTACACACACAAACACCTGCAAACACAAACACCAACACACACAAACACCGGCACACACAAACACCAACACACACAAACACCGACACACACAAACACCTACACACACAAACGCCGACACACACGAACACCGACACACACAAACAGCTACACACAAAAACACCGACACACACAAACACCTGCACACACAAACACCGACACACACTACACCAACACACACAAACACCTACACACACAAACACCGACACACACAAACACCTACACACACAAACACCGACACACACAAACACAGACACACACAAACACCGACACACACAAGCACTGACACACACAAACACCTACACACACAAACATCGACACACACAAACCCTGACACACACAAACACCGACACACACAAACACCGACACACACAAACACCGACACACACAAACACCTACACACACAAACACCGACAGACACAAACACCTACACACAAAAACAGCTACACACACAAACACCGACACACACAAACACCGACACACACAAACACATACACAAACAAACACCTACACACACAAACACTGACCCACACAAACAACTACACACACAAATACCTACACACACACACACCGACACACACATACCTACACCCTCACACACTGACACATACAAACACCTACACAGACACACACACCGACACACACATACACCTACACACACAAACATCGACACACACAAACACCTACACACACAAACACCGGCACACACAAACACCTACACACATGAACAACTACACACACAAACACCGACACACACAAATATCTACACACAGAAACACCGACACACACAAACACCTACACACACAAACGCCGACACATACTACACCAACACACACAAACACCTACACACACAAACACGTACACACACAAACACAGACAGACACAAAGACCTACACACACAGACACCTACACACACAAACACCGACACACACAAACACCGACACACACAAACACCTACAGAAACAAACACCTAAACACAATCACCTACACACACAAACACCGACACACACAAACATCTACACACACAAACACCTACACACACAAACACCGACATGCACAAACACCTACACACATGAACAACTACACACACAAACACCGACACACACAAAAACCAACTCACACAAACACCGACACACACGAACATCTACACACACAAACACCGACACACACAAACACATACACACACAAATACTGATACACACAAACACCGACACACACGAAGACCTACACACACAAACAGCGACACACACAAACAACTACACACACAAGCACCGACACACACAAACGACGACACACACAAACACCAACACACACAAACACCGACAAACACAAACACCAACACACACAAGCACCGTCACACACAAACACCTACACACACAAACAGCTACACACACAAACACCTACACACACAAGCATCTACACACAAACACCGACATACACAAACACCTACACACACAAACACCGACACACACAAACACCGACACACACAAACACCGACACACACAAACACCTACATAAACAAACACCTACACACACCAACACCGACACACACAAACACCTACACACACAAATACCTACACACACACACACCGACACACACACACCTACACCCTCACACACTGACACACACAAACACCTACACACACACAAACACCGACACACACAAACACCTACACACACAAACATCAACACACACAAACACCTACACACACAAACACCGACACACACAAACACCTACACACATGAACACCTTCACACACAAACACCGACACACACAAACACCAACACACACAAACACCGACACACACGAACACCTACACACACAAACACCGACACACACAAACACCTGCACACACAAACAATGACACAAACAAACACCGACACACACGAACACCTACACACACAAACAGCGACACACATAAACACTGACACACACAAACACCGAGACACACAAACACCAACACACACAAACACCGACACACACAAACGCCAACAAACACAAACACCAACATACACAAACACACAACACCGACACACACAAACCACACACAAACACCTACACACACAAACACCTACACACAAACACCGACACAGACAGTCACCAACACACACAAACACACACAAACACCTATACACACAAACACCGACACATACAAGCACCGACACACACAAACACCGACACACACAAACACCGACACACACAAACACCGACACACACAAACACCGGCACACACAAACACCGACACAAACAAACACCGATACACACAAACACCGACACACACAAACACCGACACACCCAAACACCTACACACACAAACACCAACACACACAAACACCGATACACACAAACAACTACACACACAAACACCTACACACACAAACACCTATACACAAAAACACCGACACACACAAACAATGACACACACAAACACCGACACACACAACCTTCTACACACACAAACACCAACACACACAAACACCGACACACACAGTCACCTGCACACACAGACACCTACACACCCAAACACCGACACACACAAGCACCGACACACACGAACACCTACACACACAAACACTGACACACACAAACACCTACACACACAAACACCGACACACACCAACACCGACACACACGGACACCTACACACACAAACAGCGACACACACAAACAGCAACACACGCAAACACCGACACACACAAACACCGACACACACAAACACCTACGAACACAAACTACGACACACACGAACAACGACACACACAAACACCTGCACACAAAAACACCGACACACACAAACACCTACACACACAAACACCGACACAAACTACACCAACACACACAAACACCTACACACACAAGCACCGTCACACACAAACACCTACACACACAAACAGCTACACACAGAAACACCTACACACACAAACATCTACACACAAACACCGACAGACACAAACAACTATACACACAAACACCTACACGCACAAACACCGACACACACAAACACCAACACACACAAACACCTACACAAACAAACACCTACACACACAAACACCGACACACACAAACACCTACACACACAAATACCTACACACACACACACCGACACACACACACCTACACCCTAACACACTGACACACACAAACACCTACACACACACAAACACCGACACACACAAACACCTTCACACACAAACATCAACACACACAAACACCTACACACACAAACACCGACACACACAAACACCTACACACACGAACACCTTCACACACAAACACCGACACACACAAACACCAACACACACAAACACCAACACACACGAACATCTACACACAACACCGAACACCGAACAAACACCTACACACACAAAAATTGACACACACAAACACCGACACACACGAACACCTACACACACAAACAGCGACACACACAAACACCGACACACACAAACACCGACACACACAAACACCAACACACACAAACACCGACACACACAAACACCAACACACACAAACACCAACATACACAAACAGCTACACACACAAACAACTACCGACACAAACACCTACACACACAAACACCTACACACACAAACACCGACACAGACAAACACCAACACACACAAACACCTACACACTCAAACACCGACACAGACAAACACCGACACACACAAACACCAACACACACAAACACCGACACACACAAACACCGACACACACAAACACCGACACACACAAACACCGACAAACACAAACACCGACACACACAAACACCGACACACACAAACACTTACTCACACAAACACCGACACACACAAACACCTACACACACGAACACCTACACGTACAAACACCTACACACACAAACACTGACACACACGAACACCGACACACACAAACACCGATACACACAAACACCGACACACACAAACACCGACACACCCAAACACCTACACACACAAACACCAACACACACAAACACCGACACACTCAAACAACTACACACACAAACACCTACACACACAAGCACCTATACACAAAATCACCGACACACACAAACAATGACACACACAAACACCGACACACACAACCACCTACACACACAAACACCAACACACACAAACATCGACACACACAATCACCTACACACACAAACACCTACACACACAAACACCGACACACACAAGCACCGACACACACAAACACCGACACACACATACACCTACACACACAAACATCGACACACACAAACACCTACACACACAAACACCGGCACACACAAACACCTACACACATGAACAACTACACACACAAACACCGACACACACAAACACCTACACACAGAAACACCGACACACACAAACACCTACACACACAAAAGCCGACACATACTACACCAACACACACAAACACCTGCACACAAAAACATCAACACACACAAACTCCTACCCACAGAAACAGCTATACACACAAACACCTACACACACAAACATGTACACACACAAACACAGACAGACACAAAGACCTACACACACAGACACCTACACACACAAACACCGACACACACAAACACCGACACACACCAACACCGAAACACACGGACACCTACACACACAAACAGCGACACACACAAACAGCAACACACGCAAACACCGACACACACAAACACCGACACACACAAACACCTACGAACACAAACTCCGACACACACGAACACCGACACACACAAACACCTGCACACAAAAACACCGACACACACAAACACCTACACACACAAACACCAACACAAACTACACCAACACACACAAACACCTACACACACAAGCACCATCACACACAAACACCTACACACACAAACAGCTACACACAGAAACACCTACACACACAAACATCTACACACAAACACCGACAGACACAAACAGCTACACACACAAACACCTACACGCACAAACACCGACACACACAAACACCAACATACACAAACACCTACACAAACAAACACCTACCCACTCAAATACCGACACACACAAACACCTACACACACAAATACCTACACACACACACACCGACACACACACACCTACACCCTAACACACTGACACACACAAACACCTACACACACACAAACACTGACACACACAAACACCTACACACACAAACATCAACACACACAAACACCTACACATACAAACACCGACACACAAAAACACCTACACACACGAACACCTTCACACACAAACACCGACACACACAAACACCAACACACACAAACACCGACACACACGAACACCTACACACACAAACACCGACACACACAAACACCTACACACACAAACAATGACACACACAAACACCGACACACACGAACACCTACACACACAAACAGCGACACACACAAACACCGACACACACAAACACCGACACACACAAACACCAACACACACAAACACCGACACACACAAACACCAACACACACAAACACCAACATACACAAACAGCTACACACACAAACAACTACAGACACAAACACCTACACACAAACACCTACACACACAAACACCGACACAGACAAACACCAACACACACAAACACACACAAACACCTACACACACAAACACCGACACAGACAAACACCGACACACACAAACACCGACACACACAAATACCGACACACACAAACACCGACACACACAAACACCGACACACACAAACACCGACAAACACAAACACCGACACACACAAACACCGACACACACAAACACTTACTCACATAAACACCGACACACACAAACACCTACACACACGAACACCTACACGTACAAACACCTACACACACAAACACTGACACACACAAACACCGACACACACAAACACCGACACAGACAAACACCGATACACACAAACACCGACACACACAAACACCGACACACCCAAACACTAACACACACAAACACCAACACACACAAACACCGACACACACAAACAACTGCACACACAAGCACCTATACACAAAAACACCGACACACCCAAACACCGACACACACAAACACCTACACACACAAACACCAACACACACAAACACCGACACACAGAATCACCTACACACACAAACACCAACACACACAAACACCGACACACACAACCACCTACTCACACAAACACCAACACACACAAACACCGACACACAGAATCACCTACACACACAAACACCTACACACACAAACACCGACACACACAAGCACCGACACACACGAACACCTACACACACAAACACCGACACACACAAACACCTACACACACAAACACCGACACACACAAACACCGACACACACGGACACCTACACACACAATGAGCGACACACACAAACACCAACACAAGCAAACACCGACACACACAAACACTGACACACACAAACACCTACGAACACAAACACCGGCACACACGAACACCGACACCCACAAACACCTGCACACAAAAACACCGACACACACAAAAAACCTACACACACAAACACCGACACAAACTACACCAACACACACAAACACCTACACACACAACCACCGTCACACACAAACACCTACACACACAAACAGCTACACACACAAACACCTACACACACAGACATCTACACACAATCACCGACAGACACAAACAACTACACACACAAACACCTACACACACAAACACCGACACACACAAACACCGACACACACAAACACCTATACAAACAAACACCTACACACACAAACAGCGACACACACAAACACCTACACACACAAATACCTACACAGACACACACCGACACACACACACCTACACCCTCACACACTGACCCACACAAACACCTACACACACACAAACACCGACACACAAACACCTACACACACAAACATCAACACACACAAACACCTACACACACAAACACCGACACACACAAACACCTACACACACAAACACCTACACACACAAACACCGACACACACAAACACCTACACACACAAACACCGACACACACAAACACCTACACACACGAACACCTACACACACAAACAGCGACACACACAAACACCGACACACACAAACACCGACATACACAAACACCTACACAAACAAACACCTACACACACAAACAGCGACACACACAAACACCTACACACACAAATACCTACACAGACACACACCGACACACACACACCTACACCCTCACACACTGACCCACACAAACACCTACACACACACAAACACCAACACACACAAACACCTACACACACAAACATCAACACACACAAACACCTACACACACAAACACCGACAAACACAAACACCTACACACACGAACACCTACACACACAAACAGTGACACACACAAACAACGACACACACAAACACCGACACACACAAACACCAACACACACAAACACCGACACACACAAACACCGACACACACAAACACCAACATACACAAACAGCTACACACACAAACAACTACACACACAAACACCTACACACACAAACACGTACACACACAAACTCCGACACAGACAAACACCAACACACACAAACACTGACACACACAAGCACCGACACACACAAACACTGACACATACAAACACCGACACACACAAACACCGACACACACAAACACCGACACACACAAACACCGACACACACAAACACCGACACACACAAACACCGACACACACAAACACTTACACACACAAACACCGACACACACAATCAGCTACACACACGAACACCTACACATACAAACACCTACACACACAAACACTGACACACACAAACACCGACACACACAAACACCGACACACACAAACACCGACACACACAAACACCGACACACACAAACGCCTACACACACAAACACCAACACACACAAACACCAACATACACAAACAGCTACACACACAAACAACTACAAACACAAACTCCTACACACACAAACACCTACACACACAAACACCGACACAGACAAACACCAACACACACAAACACACACAAACAGCTACACACACAAGCACCGACACAGACAAACACCGACACACACAAACACCGACACACACAAACACCGACACACACAAACACCGACACACACAAACACCGACACACACAAACACCGACACACACAAACACCAACACACACAAACACTTACTCACACAAACACCAACACACACAAACACCTACACACACGAACACCTACACGTACAAACACCTACACACACAAACACTGACACACACAAACACCGACACACACAAACACCGACACACACAAACACCGATACACACAAACACCGACACACACAAACACCGACACACCCAAACACCTACACACACAAACACCAACACACACAAACATCGACACACGCAAACAACTACACACACAAACACCTACACACACAAGCACCTATACACAAAAACACCGACACACACAAACAATGACACACACAAACACCGACACACACAACCACCTACACACATAAACACCAACACACACAAACACCGACACACACAATCACCTACACACACAAACACCTACACACACAAACACCGACACACACAAGCACCGACACACACGAACACCTACACACACAAACACCGACACACACAAACACCTACACACACAAACACCGACACACACAAACACCGACACACACGGACACCTACACACACAAAGAGCGACACACACAAACACCAACACAAGCAAACACCGACACACACAAACACTGACACACACAGCACCTACGAACACAAACACCGACACACACGAACACCGACACACACAAACACCTGCGCACAAAAACACCGACACACACAAACACCTACACACACAAACACCGACACACACAAACACCTACACACACGAACACCTACACGTACAAACACCTACACACACAAACACTGACACACACAAACACCGACACACACAAACACCGACACCCACAAACACCGATACACACAAACACCGACACACACAAACACCTACACACACAAACACCGACACACACAAACACCTACACACACAAACACATACACACACAAACACCGACACACACAAACACCTCCACACACAAACACCGACACACACAAAAACCTACACAAACAAAAACCTAGACACACACAAACACCGACACACACAAACACCTACACACACAAACATCAACACACACAAACACCTACACACACAAACACCGACACACACCAACACCTACACACACAAACACCTACACACACAAACACCGACACACACAAACACCTACACACACAAACACCGACACACACAAACACCTGCACACATGAACACCTACACACACAAACAGCGACACACACAAACACCGACACACACAAACACCTACACACACAAATACCTACACAGACACACACCGACACACACACACCTACACCCTCACACACTGCCCCACACAAACACCTACACACACACAAACACCGACACACACAAACACCTACACACACAAACATCAACACACACAAACACCTACACACACAAACACCGACAAACACAAACACCTACACACACGAACACCTACACACACAAACAGTGACACACACAAACACCGACACACACAAACACCGACACACACAAACACCAACACACACAAACACCGACACACACAAACACCGACACACACAAACACCAACATACACAAACAGCTACACACACAAACAACTACACACACAAACACCTACACACACAAACACGTACACACACAAACTCCGACACAGACAAACACCAACACACACAAACACTGACACACACAAACACCGACACACACAAACACTGACACATACAAACACCGACACACACAAACACCGACACACACAAACACCGACACACACAAACACCGACACACACAAACACCGACACACACAAACACCGACACACACAAACACCGACACACACAAACACTTACACACACAAACACCGACACACACAATCAGCTACACACACGAACACCTACACATACAAACACCTACACACACAAACACTGACACACACAAACACCGACACACACAAACACCGACACACACAAACACCGACACACACAAACACCGACACACACAAACGCCTACACACACAAACACCAACACACACAAACACCAACATACACAAACAGCTACACACACAAACAACTACAAACACAAACTCCTACACACACAAACACCTACACACACAAACACCGACACAGACAAACACCAACACACACAAACACACACAAACAGCTACACACACAAGCACCGACACAGACAAACACCGACACACACAAACACCGACACACACAAACACCGACACACACAAACACCGACACACACAAACACCGACACACACAAACACCGACACACACAAACACCAACACACACAAACACTTACTCACACAAACACCAACACACACAAACACCTACACACACGAACACCTACACGTACAAACACCTACACACACAAACACTGACACACACAAACACCGACACACACAAACACCGACACACACAAACACCGATACACACAAACACCGACACACACAAACACCGACACACCCAAACACCTACACACACAAACACCAACACACACAAACATCGACACACGCAAACAACTACACACACAAACACCTACACACACAAGCACCTATACACAAAAACACCGACACACACAAACAATGACACACACAAACACCGACACACACAACCACCTACACACATAAACACCAACACACACAAACACCGACACACACAATCACCTACACACACAAACACCTACACACACAAACACCGACACACACAAGCACCGACACACACGAACACCTACACACACAAACACCGACACACACAAACACCTACACACACAAACACCGACACACACAAACACCGACACACACGGACACCTACACACACAAAGAGCGACACACACAAACACCAACACAAGCAAACACCGACACACACAAACACTGACACACACAGCACCTACGAACACAAACACCGACACACACGAACACCGACACACACAAACACCTGCGCACAAAAACACCGACACACACAAACACCTACACACACAAACACCGACACACACAAACACCTACACACACGAACACCTACACGTACAAACACCTACACACACAAACACTGACACACACAAACACCGACACACACAAACACCGACACCCACAAACACCGATACACACAAACACCGACACACACAAACACCTACACACACAAACACCGACACACACAAACACCTACACACACAAACACATACACACACAAACACCGACACACACAAACACCTCCACACACAAACACCGACACACACAAAAACCTACACAAACAAAAACCTAGACACACACAAACACCGACACACACAAACACCTACACACACAAACATCAACACACACAAACACCTACACACACAAACACCGACACACACCAACACCTACACACACAAACACCTACACACACAAACACCGACACACACAAACACCTACACACACAAACACCGACACACACAAACACCTGCACACATGAACACCTACACACACAAACAGCGACACACACAAACACCGACACACACAAACACCGACATACACAAACACCTACACAAACAAACACCTACACACACAAACAGCGACACACACAAACACCTGCACACACAAATACCTACACAGACACACACCGACACACACACACCTACACCCTCACACACTGACCCACACAAACACCTACACACACACAAACACCGACACGCACAAACACCTACACACACAAACATCAACAGACACAAACACCTACACACACAAACACCGACACACACAAACACCTACACACACGAACACCTACACACACAAACAGCAACACACACAAACACCGACACACACAAACACCGACACACACAAACACCAACACACACAAACACCGACACACACAAACACCGACACACACAAACACCAACATACACAAACAGCTACACACACAAACAACTACACACACAAACACCTACACACACAAACACCTACACACACAAACCCCAACAAAGACAAACACCAACACACACAAACACCGACACACACAAACACCGACACACACAAACACTGACACATACAAACACCGACACACACAAACACCGACACACACAAACACCGACACACACAAACACCTACACACACAAACACCGACACACACAAACACCGACACACACAAACACTGACACACACAAACACCGACACACACAAACACTGACACACACAAACACCGACACACACAATCACCTACACACACGAACACCTACACGTACAAACAGCTACACACACAAACACTGACACACACCAACACCGACACACACAAACACCGACACACACAAACACCGACACACACAAACGCCGACACACACAAACTCCAACACACACAAACACCAACATACACAAACAGCTACACACACAAACAACTACAAACACAAACTCCTACACACACAAACACCTACACACACAAACACCGACACAGACAAACACCAACACACACAAACACACACAAACACCTACACACACAAACACCGACACACACAAACACCGACACACACAAACACCGACACACACAAACACCGACACAAACAAACACCGACACAAACTAACACCGACACACACAAACACCGACACACACAAACACTTACTCACACAAACACCGACACACACAAACACCTACACACACAAACACCTACACACACAAACCCCGACAAAGACAAACACCAACACACACAAACACCGACACACACAAACACCGACACACACAAACACTGACACATACAAACACCGACACACACAAACACCGACACACACAAACACCGACACACACAAACACCTACACACACAAACACCGACACACACAAACACCGACACACACAAACACTGACACACACAAACACCGACACACACAAACACTGACACACACAAACACCGACACACACAATCACCTACACACACGAACACCTACACGTACAAACAGCTACACACACAAACACTGACACACACAAACACCGACACACACAAACACCGACACACACAAACACCGACACACACAAACGCCGACACACACAAACTCCAACACACACAAACACCAACATACACAAACAGCTACACACACAAACAACTACAAACACAAACTCCTACACACACAAACACCTACACACACAAACACCGACACAGACAAACACCAACACACACAAACACACACAAACACCTACACACACAAACACCGACACACACAAACACCGACACACACAAACACCGACACACACAAACACCGACACAAACAAACACTGACACAAACTAACACCGACACACACAAACACCGACACACACAAACACTTACTCACACAAACACCGACACACACAAACACCTACACACACGAACACCTACACGTACAAACACCTACACACACAAACACTGACACACACAAACACCGACACACACAAACACCGACACACACATACACCGATACACACAAACACCGACACACACAAACACCGACACACCCAAACACCTACACACACAAACACCAACACACACAAACATCGACACACACAAACAACTACACACACAAACACCTACACACACAAGCACCTATACACAAAAACACCGACACACACAAACAATGACACACACAAACACCGACACACACAACCACCTACACACACAAACACCAACACACACAAACACCGACACACACAATCACCTACACACACAAACACCTACACACACAAACACCGACACACACAAGCACCGACACACACGAACACCTACACGTACAAACACCTACACACACAAACACTGACACACACAAACACCGACACACACAAACACCGACACACACAAACACCGATACACACAAACACCGACACACACAAACACCTACACACACAAACACCGACACACACAAACACCTACACACACAAACACATACACACACAAACACCGACACACACAAACACCTCCACACACAAACACCGACACACACAAAAACCTACACAAACAAAAACCTACACACACACAAACACCGACACACACAAACACCTACACACACAAACATCAACACACACAAACACCTATACACACAAACCCGACACACACAAACACCTACACACACAAACACCTACACACACAAACACCGACACACACAAACACCTACACACACAAACACCGACACACACAAACACCTGCACACATGAACACCTACACACACAAACAGCGACACACACAAACACCGACACACACAAACACCGACATACACAAACACCTACACAAACAAACACCTACACACACAAACAGCGACACACACAAACACCTGCACACACAAATACCTACACAGACACACACCGACACACACACACCTACACCCTCACACACTGACCCACACAAACACCTACACACACACAAACACCGACACACACAAACACCTACACACACAAACATCAACACACACAAACACCTACACACACAAACACCGACACACACAAACACCTACACACACGAACACCTACACACACAAACAGCAACACACACAAACACCGACACACACAAACACCGACACACACAAACACCAACACACACAAACACTGACACACACAAACACCGACACACACAAACACCAACATACACAAACAGCTACACACACAAACAACTACACACACAAACACCTACACACACAAACACCTACACACACAAACCCCGACACAGACAAACACCAACACACACAAACACCGACACTCACAAACACCGACACACACAAACACTGACACATACAAACACCGACACACACAAACACCGACACACACAAACACCGACACACACAAACACCTACACACACAAACACCGACACACACAAACACCGACACACACAAACACTGACACACACAAACACCGACACACACAAACACTGACACACACAAACACTGACACACACAATCACCTACACACACGAACACCTACACGTACAAACAGCTACACACACAAACACTGACACACACAAACACCGACACACACAAACACCGACACACACAAACACCGACACACACAAACGCCGACACACACAAACTCCAACACACACAAACACCAACATACACAAACAGCTACACACACAAACAACTACAAACACAAAATCCTACACACACAAACACCTACACACACAAACACCGACACAGACAAACACCAACACACACAAACACACACAAACACCTACACACACAAACACCGACACACACAAACACCGACACACACAAACACCGACACACACAAACACCGACACAAACAAACACCGACACACACTAACACCGACACACACAAACACCGACACACACAAACACTTACTCACACAAACACCGACACACACAAACACCTACACACACGAACACCTACACGTACAAACACCTACACACACTAACACTGACACACACAAACACCGAGACACACAAACACCGACACACACATACACCGATACACACAAACACCGACACACACAAACACCGACACACCCAAACACCTACACACACAAACACCAACACACACAAACATCGACACACACAAACAACTACACACACAAACACCTACACACACAAGCACCTATACACAAAAACACCAACACACACAAACAATGACACACACAAACATCGACACACACAACCACCAACACACACAAACACCAACACACACAAACACCGACACACACAATCATCTACACACACAAACACCTACACACACAAACACCGACACACACAAGCACCGACACACACGAACACCTACACACACAAACACCGACACACACAAACACCTACACACACAAACACCGACACACACAAACACCGACACACAAGGACACCGACACACACAAAGAGCGACACACACAAACACCAACACAAGCAAACACCGACACACACAAACACTGACACACACAAACACCTACGAACACAAACACCGACACACACGAACACCGACACACAGAAACACCTGCACACAAAAGCACCGACACACACAAACACCTACACACACAAACACCGACACACACAAACACCTACACACACGAACACCTACACGTACAAACACCTACACACACAAACACTGACACACACAAACACCGACACACACAAACAACGACATACACATACACCGATACACACAAACACCGACACACACAAACACCGACACACCCAAACACCGACACACACAAACACCAACACACACAAACACCAACATACACAAACAGCTACACACACAAACAACTATACACACAAACACCTACACACACAAACACCTACACACACAAACTCCGACACAGACAAACACCAACACACACAAACACCAACACACACAAACACCTACACACACAATCACTGACACATACAAACACCGACACACACAAACACCGACACACACAAACACCGACACACACAAACACCTACACACACAAACACCGACACACACAAACACCGACACACACAAACACCGACACACACAAACACCGACACACAAAAACACTTACACACAAAAGCACCGACACACACAATCACCTACACACACGAACACCTACACGTACAAACACCTACACACACAAACACTGACACACACAAACACCGACACACACAAACACCGACACACACAAACACCGACACACACAAACACCGACACACACAAACACCTACACACACAAACACCAACACACACAAACACCGACACACACAAACACCGACACACACAAACGCCTACACACACAAACACCAACACACACAAACACCGACACACACAAACAACTACACATACAAACACCTACACACACAAACGCCTACACACACAAACACCAACACACACAAACACCGACACACACAAACAACTACACATACAAACACCTACACACACAAACACCGACACACACAAACACCTACACACACAAACACCGACACACAAAAACACCGACGCACACGGACACCTACACACACAAACAGCGACACACACAAACACCTACACACACAAACACCGACACACCCAAACACCGGCACACACAAACACCGACACACACAAACACCAACACACACAAACAACGACACACACAAACACCTACACACACAAACACCGACACACACACACACCGACACACACAAACACCGACACACACAAACACCAACACACACAAACACCGACACACACAAACACCGCCAAACACAAACACCGACACACACAAACACCTACACACACAAACACCGACACACACGAACACCAACACACACAAACACCGACACACACAAACACCTACACACACAAACAGCTACACACACAAAAACCTACAAACACAAACACCAACACACACAATCACCTACACACACAAACACCTACACACACAAACACCGACACACACAAGCACCGACACACACGAACACCTACACACACAAACACCGACACACACAAACACCTACACACACAAACACCGACACACACAAACACCGACACACACGGACACCGACACACACAAAGAGCGACACACACAAACACCAACACAAGCAAACACCGACACACACAAACACTGACACACACAAACACCTACGAACACAAACACCGACACACACGAACACCGACACACACAAACACCTGCACACAAAAACACCGACACACACAAACACCTACACGTACAAACACCGACACACACAAACACTGACACACACAAACACCGACACACACATACAACGACACACACAAACACCGATATACACAAACACCGACACACACAAACACCGACACACCCAAACACCGACACACACAAATACCAACACACACAAACACCAACATACACAAACAGCTACACACACAAACAACTACACACACAAACACCTACACACACAAACACCTACACACACAAACTCCGACACAGACATACACCGACACACACAAACACCTACACACACAAACACCGACACACACAAACACCGACACACACAAACACCGACACACACAAACACCGACACACACAAACAATTACACACACAAACACCGACACACACAATCACCTACACACACGAACACCTACACGTACAAACACCTACACACACAAACACTGACACACACAAACACCGACACACACAAACACCGACACACACAAACACCGACACACACAAACACCGACACACACAAACGCCTACACACACAAACACCAACACACACAAACACCGACACACACAAACACCGACACACACAAACGCCTACACACACAAACACCAACACACACAAACACCGACACACACAAACAACTACACATACAAATACCTACACACACAAACGCCTACACACACAAACACCAACACACACAAACACCGACACACACAAACAAATACACATACAAACACCTACACACACAAACACCGACACCCACAAACACCTACACACACAAACACCGACACACAAAAACACCGACACACACGGACACCTACACACACAAACAGCAACACACACAAACACCTACACACACAAACACCGACACACACAAACACTTACACACACAAACACCGACACACACAATCACCTACACACACGAACACCTACACGTACAAACACCTACACACACAAACACTGACACACACAAACACCGACACACACAAACACCGACACACACAAACACCGACACACACAAACACCGACACACACAAACGCCTACACACACAAACACCAACACACATAAACACCGACACAAACAAACAACTACACATACAAACACCTACACACAAAAACGCCTACACACACAAACACCAACACACACAAACACCGACACACAAAAACAACTACACATACAAACACCTACACACACAAACAGCGACACACACAAACACCTACACACACAAACACCGACACACAAAAACACCGACGCACACGGACACCTACACACACAAACAGCGACACACACAAACACCTACACACACAAACACCGACACACACAAACACCAACACACACAAACACCGACACACACAAACACCTACACACACAAACACCGACACACACACACACCGACACACACAAACACCGACACACACAAACACCAACACACACAAACACCGACACACACAAACACCGCCACACACAAACACCGACACACACAAACACCTACACACACAAACACCGACACACACGAACACCGACACACACAAACACCGACACACACAAACACCTACACACACAAACAGCTACACACACAAAAACCTACAAACACAAACACCAACACACACAATCACCTACACACACAAACACCTACACACACAAACACCGACACACACAAGCACCGACACACACGAACACCTACACACAAAAACACCGACACACACAAACACCTACACACACAAACACCGACACACACAAACACCGACACACACGGACACCGACACACACAATGAGCGACACACACAAACACCAACACAAGCAAACACCGACACACACAAACACTGACACACACAAACACCTACGAACACAAACACCGACACACACGAACACCGACACACACAAACACCTGCACACAAATACACCGACACACACAAACACCTACACACACAAACACCGACACACACAAACACCTACACACACAAACACCTACACGTACAAACACCTACACACACAAACACTGACACACACAAACACCGACACACACAAACAACGACACACACAAACACCGATACACACAAACACCGACACACACAAACACCGACACACCCAAACACCGACACACACAAATACCAACACACACAAACACCAACATACACAAACAGCTACATACACAAACAACTACACACACAAACACCTACACACACAAACACCTACACACACAAACTCCGACACAGACAAACACCAACACACACAAACACCGACACACACAAACACCTACACACACAAACACTGACACATACAAACACCGACACACACAAACACCGACACACACAAACACCGACACACACAAACACCTACACACACAAACACCGACACACACAAACACCGACACACACAAACACCGACACACACAAACAACGACACACACAAACACTTACACACACAAACACCGACACACACAATCACCTACACACACGAACACCTACACGTACAAACACCTACACACACAAACACTGACACACACAAACACCGACACACACAAACACCGACACACACAAACACCGACACACACAAACACCGACACACACAAACGCCTACACACACAAACACCAACACACACAAACACCGACACACACAAACACCGACACACACAAACGCCGACACACACAAACACAAACACACACAAACACCGACACACACAAACAACTACACATACAAACACCTACACACACAAACGCCTACACACACAAACACCAACACACACAAACACCGACACACACAAACAACTACACATACAAACACCTACACACACAAACACCGACACACACAAACACCTACACACACAAACACCGACACACAAAAACACCGACGCACACGGACACCTACACACACAAACAGCGACACACACAAACACCTACACACACAAACACCGACACACACAAACACCGGCACACACAAACACCGACGCACACAAACACCAACACACACAAACACCGACACACACAAACACCTACACACACAAACACCGACACACACACACACCGACACACACAAACACTGACACACACAAACACCAACACACACAAACACCGACACACACAAACACCGCCACACACAAACACCGACACACACAAACACCTACACACACAAACACCGACACACACGAACACCGACACACACAAACACCGACACACACACACACCTACACACACAAACAGCTACACACACAAAAACCTACAAACACAAACACCTACACACACAAACACGGACACACACGAACACATACACACACAAACACCTACACACACAAACACCGACACACACGAACACCTACACACACAAACACCGACACACACAAACATCTACACACACAAAAACCTACACACACTAACACCGACACACACAAACACCTACACACATGAACAACTACACACACAAACACCAACACACACAAACACCAACACACACAAACACTGACACACACGAACTCCTACACACACAAACACCGAAACACACAAACACCTACACACACAAACACCGACACACTCAAACACCGACACACACAAACACCTACACACACAAACAGCGACACACACAAACACCTGCACACAAAAACACCTACACACACAAACACCGACACACACAAACACCTACACACATGAGCAACTACACAAGCAAACACCGACACACACAAACACCAACACACACAAACACCGACACACACGAACACCTACACACACAAACACCGACACACACAAACACCTACACACACAAACACCGACACATACAACCACCGACACACACGAACAACCACACACAAACAGCGACACACTCAAACACCTACACACACAAACACCGACACACACAAACACCGACACACACAAACACCGACACACACAAATACCAACACACACAAACACCGACACACACAGACACCAACACACACAAACACCAACATACACAAACACCTACACACACAAACACCTGCACACACAAACACCTACACACAGAAACACCTACAAACACAAACACCGACACACACAAACACCAACACACACAAACACCGACAGACACAAACACCTACACACACAAACACCGACACACACAAACACAGACACACACAAACACCGACACACACAAGCACTGACACACACAAACACCTACACACACAAACACCGACACACACAAACCCCGACACACACAAACACCGACAAACACAAACACCGACACACACAAACACCGACACACACAAACACCTTAACACATAAACGACAACACACACATACACCTACACACACAAACACCTACACACAAATGCACCGACACACACAAACACAAACACACACACACACCGACACACACAAACAACTGCACACACATACACCTACACACACAAACACCTACACACACAAACACCGACACACACAAACACAAACACCTACACACGCAAACACCAACACACACAAACACCGACACACACAAACACCTACACTCACAAACACCTACACACACAAACATCAACACACACAAACACCGACACACAAACACCTACACACACAAACACCTACACACACAAACACCGACACACACGAACACCTACACACACAAACACCTGCACACACAAACACCTACACACACAAACACCTACACACACAAACACCTACAGACACAAACACTGACACAGACAAACATCGACACACACAAACACCTACACACACAAACACCTACACACACAAAAACCTACACACAAAAGCACCGACACACACAAACACCTACACACACAAACACCGACACACACAAACACCTACAGACACAAACACCGACTCACACAAACACCTACACACACAAACACCTACACACACAAACACCTACACACACAAACACACACAATCACCTACACACGCAAACACCTACACACACAAGCACCGACACACACAAACACCGACACACACAAATACCTACACTCACACATACAGACACACACAAACACCTACACATACGAACACCTACACACACAAACACCGACACACACAAACACCGACACACACAAACAACTACACATACAAACACCTACACACACAAACACCGACACACACAAACACCTACACACACAAACACCGACACACACGAACACCTACACACACAAACACCGACACACACAAACATCTACACACACAAACACCTACACACACTAACACCGACACACACAAACACATACACACATGAACAACTACACACACAAACACCAACACACACAAACACCAACACACACAAACACTGACACACACGAACTCCTACACACACAAACACCGAAACACACAAACACCTACACACACAAACACCGACACACACAAACACCGACACACACAAACACATACACACACAAACAGCGACACACACAAACACCTGCACACAAAAACACCTACACACACAAACACCGACACACACAAACACCTACACACATGAGCAACTACACACACAAACACCGACACACACAAACACCAACACGCACAAACACCGACACACACGAACACCTACACACACAAACACCGACACACACAAACACCTACACACACAAACACCGACACACACAAACACTGACACACACGAACAACCACACACAAACAGCGACACACTCAAACACCTACACACACAAACACCGACACACACAAACACCGACACACACAAACACCGACACACACAAATACCAACACACACAAACACCGACACACACAGACACCAACACAGACAAACACCAACATACACAAACACCTACACACACAAACACCTACACACACAAACACCTACACACAGAAACACCTACAAACACAAACACCGACACACACAAACACCAACACACACAAACACCGACAGACACAAACACCTACACACACAAACACCGACACACACAAACACAGACACACACAAACACCGACACACACAAGCACTGACACACACAAACACCTACACACACAAACACCGACACACACAAACCCCGACACACACCAAAACCGACACACACAAACACCGACACACACAAACACCGACACACACAAACACCTTAACACATAAACGACAACACACACATAAACCTACACACACAAACACCTACACACAAAAGCACCGACACACACAAACACAAACACAAACACACACCGACACACACAAACAACTGCACACACATACACCTACACACACAAACACCTACACACACAAACACCGACACATACAAACACAAACACCTACACACGCAAACACCAACACACACAAACACCGACACACACAAACACCTACACTCACAAACACCTACACACACAAACATCAACACACACAAACACCGACACACAAACACCTACACACACAAACACCTACACACACAAACACCGACACACACGAACACCTACACACACAAACACCTGCACACACAAACACCTACACATAAAAACACCTACACACACAAACACCTACAGACACAAACACTGACACAGACAAACATCGACACACACAAACACCTACACACACAAACACCTACACACACAAAAACCTACACACAAAAACACCGACACACACAAACACCTACACACACAAACACCGACACACACAAACACCTACAGACACAAACACCGACTCACACAAACACCTACACACACAAACACCTACACACACAAACACCTACACACACAAACACACACAAGCACCTACACACACAAACACCTACACACACAAGCACCGACACACACAAACACCGACACACACAAATACCTACACTCACACATACAGACACACACAAACACCTACACATACGAACACCTACACACACAAACACCGACACACACAAACACCTACACACACAAACACCGACACACACAAACACCTATACATACGAACATCTACACACACAAACACCTACACACACAAACACCTGCAAACCCAAACACCGACACACACAAACACCGGCACACACAAACACCAACACACACAAACATCGACACACACAAACACCTACACACACAAACACCGACACACACTACACCAACACACACAAACACCTACACACACAAACACCGACACACACAAACACCTACACACAAAAACAGCTACGCACACAAACACCTACACACACAAACACATACACACACAAACACCGACAGACACAAACACCTACACACAAAAACAGCTACACACACAAACACCGACACACACAAACACCGACACACAAAAACACATACACAAACAAACACCTACACACACAAACACCGACACACACAAACACCTAAACACACAAAAACCTACACACACACACACCGACACACACACACCTACACCCTCACACACTGACACATACAAACACCTACACAGACACACACACCGACACACACATACACCTACACACACAAACATCTACACACACAAACACCTACACACACAAACACCGACACACACAAACACCTACACACATGAACAACGACACACACAAACACCGACACACACAAACACCTACACACAGAAACACCGACACACACAAACACCTACACACACAAACACCGACACACACTACACCAACACACAAAAACACCTACACACATAAACACCGACACACACAAACTCCTACCCACACAAACAGCTACACACACAAACTCCGACACACACAAACACGTACACACACAAACACCGACAGACACAAACACCTACACACACAAACACCTACACACACAAACACCGACACACACAAACACCGGCACACACAAACAACTACACAAACAAACACCGAAACACACAAACACCTACACACACAAACACCGACACACACAAACATCTACACACACAAAAACCTACACACACAAACACCGACACACACAAACACCTACACACATGAGCAACTACACACACAAACACCGACACACACAAACACCAACACACACAAACACCGACACACACGAACACCTACACACACAAACACCGACACACACAAACACCTACACACACAAACACCGACACACACAAACACTGACACACACGAACAACCACACACAAACAGCGACACACTCAAACACCTACACACACAAACACCGACACACACAAACACCGACACACACAAACACCGACACACACAAATACCAACACACACAAACACCGACACACACAGACACCAACACACACAAACACCAACATACACAAACACCTACACACACAAACACCTACACACACAAACACCTACACACAGAAACACCTACAAACACAAACACCGACACACACAAACACCAACACACACAAACACCGACAGACACAAACACCTACACACACAAACACCGACACACACAAACACAGACACACACAAACACTGACACACACAAGCACTGACACACACAAACACCTACACACACAAACACCGGCACACACAAACCCCGACACACACAAAACCCGACACACACAAACACCGACACACACAAACACCGACACACACAAACACCTTAACACATAAACGACAACACACACATACACCTACACACACAAACACCTACACACAAAAGCACCGACACACACAAACACAAACACACACACACACCGACACACACAAACAACTGCACACACATACACCTACACACACAAACACCTACACACACAAACACCGACACACACAAACACAAACACCTACACACGCAAACACCAACAGACACAAACACCGACACACACAAACACCTACACTCACAAACACCTACACACACAAACATCAACACACACAAACACCGACACACAAACACCTACACACACAAACACCTACACACACAAACACCGACACACACGAACACCTACACACACAAACACCTGCACACACAAACACCTACACATACAAACACCTACACACACAAACAGCTACAGACACAAACACTGACACAGACAAACATCGACACACACAAACAGCTACACACACAAACACCTACACACACAAAAACCTACACACAAAAACACCGACACACACAAACACCTACACACACAAACACCGACACACACAAACACCTACAGACACAAACACCGACTCACACAAACACCTACACACACAAACACCTACACACACAAACACCTACACACACAAACACACACAAGCACCTACACACACAAACACCTACACACACAAGCACCGACACACACAAACACCGACACACACAAATACCTACACTCACACATACAGACACACACAAACACCTACACATACGAACACCTACACACACAAACACCGACACACACAAACACCTACACACACAAACACCGACACACACAAACACCTATACATACGAACATCTACACACACAAACACCTACACACACAAACACCTGCAAACACAAACACCGACACATACAAACACCGGCACACACAAACACCAACACACACAAACATCGACACACACAAACACCTACACACACAAACACCGACACACACTACACCAACACACACAAACACCTACACACACAAACACCGACACACACAAACACCTACACACAAATACAGCTACGCACACAAACACCTACACACACAAACACATACACACACAAACACCGACAGACACAAACACCTACACACAAAAACTGCTACACACACAAACACCGACACACACAAACACCGACACACAAAAACACATACACAAACAAACACCTACACACACAAACACCGACACACACAAACACCTATACATACGAACATCTACACACACAAACACCTACACACACAAACACCTGCAAACCCAAACACCGACACACACAAACACCGGCACACACAAACACCAACACACACAAACATCGACACACACAAACACCTACACACACAAACACCGACACACACTACACCAACACACACAAACACCTACACACACAAACACCGACACACACAAACACCTACACACAAAAACAGCTACGCACACAAACACCTACACACACAAACACATACACACACAAACACCGACAGACACAAACACCTACACACAAAAACAGCTACACACACAAACACCGACACACACAAACACCGACACACAACAACACATACACAAACAAACACCTACACACACAAACACCGACACACACAAACACCTAAACACACAAAAACCTACACACACACACACCGACACACACACACCTACACCCTCACACACTGACACATACAAACACCTACACAGACACACACACCGACACACACATACACCTACACACACAAACATCTACACACACAAACACCTACACACACAAACACCGACACACACAAACACCTACACACATGAACAACGACACACACAAACACCAACACACACAAACACCTACACACAGAAACACCGACACACACAAACACCTACACACACAAACACCGACACACACTACACCAACACACAAAAACACCTACACACATAAACACCGACACACACAAACTCCTACCCACACAAACAGCTACACACACAAACTCCGACACACACAAACACGTACACACACAAACACCGACAGACACAAACACCTACAAACACAAACATCTACACACACAAACACCGACACACACAAACACCGGCACACACAAACAACTACACAAACAAACACCGAAACACACAAACACCTACACACACAAACACCGACACACACAAACATCTACACACACAAAAACCTACACACACAAACACCGACACACACAAACACCTACACACATGAGCAACTACACACACAAACACCGACACACACAAACACCAACACACACAAACACCGACACACACGAACACCTACACACACAAACACCGACACACACAAACACCTACACACACAAACACCGACACACACAAACACTGACACACACGAACAACCACACACAAACAGCGACACACTCAAACACCTACACACACAAACACCGACACACACAAACACCGACACACACAAACACCGACACACACAAATACCAACACACACAAACACCGACACACACAGACACCAACACACACAAACACCAACATACACAAACACCTACACACACAAACACCTACACACACAAACACCTACACAAAGAAACACCTACAAACACAAACACCGACACACACAAACACCAACACACACAAACACTGACAGACACAAACACCTACACACACAAACACCGACACACACAAACACAGACACACACAAACACTGACACACACAAGCACTGACACACACAAACACCTACACACACAAACACCGGCACACACAAACCCCGACACACACAAAAACCGACACACACAAACACCGACACACACAAACACCGACACACACAAACACCTTAACACATAAACGACAACACACACATACACCTACACACACAAACACCTACACACAAAAGCACCGACACACACAAACACAAACACACACACACACCGACACACACAAACAACTGCACACACATACACCTACACACACAAACACCTACACACACAAACACCGACACACACAAACACAAACACCTACACACGCAAACACCAACAGACACAAACACCGACACACACAAACACCTACACTCACAAACACCTACACACACAAACATCAACACACACAAACACCGACACACAAACACCTACACACACAAACACCTACACACACAAACACCGACACACACGAACACCTACACACACAAACACCTGCACACACAAACACCTACACATACAAACACCTACACACACAAACAGCTACAGACACAAACACTGACACAGACAAACATCGACACACACAAACAGCTACACACACAAACACCTACACACACAAAAACCTACACACAAAAACACCGACACACACAAACACCTACACACACAAACACCGACACACACAAACACCTACAGACACAAACACCGACTCACACAAACACCTACACACACAAACACCTACACACACAAACACCTACACACACAAACACACACAAGCACCTACACACACAAACACCTACACACACAAGCACCGACACACACAAACACCGACACACACAAATACCTACACTCACACATACAGACACACACAAACACCTACACATACGAACACCTACACACACAAACACCGACACACACAAACACCTACACACACAAACACCGACACACACAAACACCTATACATACGAACATCTACACACACAAACACCTACACACACAAACACCTGCAAACACAAACACCGACACATACAAACACCGGCATACACAAACACCAACACACACAAACATCGACACACACAAACACCTACACACACAAACACCGACACACACTACACCAACACACACAAACACATACACACACAAACACCGACAGACACAAACACCTACACACAAAAACTGCTACGCACACAAACACCGACACACACAAACACCGACACACAAAAACACATACACAAACAAACACCTACACACACAAACACCGACACACACAAACACCTAAACACACAAAAACCTACACACACACACACCGACACACACACACCTACACCCTCACACACTGACACATACAAACACCTACACAGACACACACACCGACACACACATACACCTACACACACAAACATCTACACACACAAACACCTACACACATAAACACCGACACACACAAACACCTACACACATGAACAACGACACACACAAACACCGACACACACAAACACCTACACACAGAAACACCGACACACACAAACACCTACACACACAAACACCGACACACACTACACCAACACACAAAAACACCTACACACATAAACACCGACACACACAAACTCCTACCCACACAAACAGCTACACACACAAACTCCGACACACACAAACACGTACATACACAAACACCGCCAGACACAAACACCTACACACACAAACACCTACACACACAAACACCGACACACACAAACACCGGCACACACAAACAACTACACAAACAAACACCAAAACACACAAACACCTACACACACAAACACCGACACACACAAACATCTACACACACAAACACCTACACACACAAACACCGACATGCACAAACACCTACACACATGAACAACTACACACACAAACACCGACTAACACAAAAACCAACACACACAAACACTGACACACACGAACACATACACACACAAATACCGACACACACAAACACCGACACACACAAACACCGACACACACAAACACCGAGACACACAAACACCGACACACACAAACACCTACACACACAAACACTGACACACACAAAAACCGACACACACAAACACCGACACACACAAACACCTACACAAACAAACACCTAAACACACAAACACCTACACACACAAACACCGACACACACAAACATCTACACACACAATCACCTACACACACAAACACCGACACACACAAACACCGACACACACAAACACCGACACACACAAACACCGGCACACACAAACACCGAGACAAACAAACAGCGATACACACAAACACCGACACACACAAACACCGACACACCCAAACACCTACACACACAAACACCAACACACACAAACACCGATACACACAAACAACTACACACACAAACACCTGCACACACAAACACCTATACACAAAAACACCGACACACACAAAAAATGACACACACAAACACCGACACACACAACCACCTACACACACAAACACCAACACACACAAACACCGACACACACAGTCACCTACACACACAAACACCTACACACCCAAACACCGACACACACAAGCACCGACACACACGAACACCTACACACACAAACACCGACACACACAAACACCTACACACACAAACACCGACACACACCAACACCGACACACACGGACACCTACACACACAAACAGCGACACACACAAACAGCAACACACGCAAACACCGACACACACAAACACCGACACACACAAACACCTACGAACACAAACTCCGACACACACGAACACCGACACACACAAACACCTGCACACAAAAACACCAACACACACAAACACCTACACACACAAACACCGACACAAACTACATCAACACACACAAACACCTACACACACAAGCACCGTCACACACAAACACCTACACACACAAACAGCTACACACAGAAACACCTTCACACACAAACATCTACACACAAACACCGACAGACACAAACAACTACACACACAAACACCTACATGCACAAACACCGACACACACAAACACCGACACACACAAACACCTACACAAACAAACACCTACACACACAAACACCGACACACACAAACACCTACACACACAAATACCTACACACACACACACCGACACACACACACCTACACCCTAACACACTGACACACACAAACACCTACACACACACAAACACCGACACACACAAACACCTACACACACAAACATCAACACACACAAAAACCTACACACACAAACACCGACACACACAAACACCGACACACACAAACACCTACACACACGAACACCGCCACACACAAACACCGACACACACAAACACCAACACACACAAACACCGACACACGCGAACACCTACACACACAAACACCGACACACACAAACACCTACACACACAAACAATGACACACACAAACACCGACACACACGAACACCTACACACACAAACAGCGACACACACAAACACCGACACACACAAGCACCGACACACACAAACACCAACACACACAAACACCGACACACACAAACACCAACACACACAAACACCAACATACACAAACAGCTACACACACAAACAACTACAGACACAAACACCTACACACACAAACACCTACACACACAAACACCGACACAGACAAACACCAACACACACAAACACACACAAACACCTACACACACAAACACCGACACAGACAAACACCGACACAGACAAACACCGACACACACAAACACCGACACACACAAACACCGACACACACAAACACCGACACACACAAACACCGACACACACAAACACCGACACACACAAACACCGACACACACAAACACTTACTCACACAAACACCGACACACACAAACACCTACACACATGAACACCTACACGTACAAACACCTACACACACAAACACTGACACACACAAACACCGACACATACAAACACCGACACACACAAACACCGATACACAACAACACCGACACACACAAACACCGACACACCCAAACACCTACACACACAAACACCAACACACACAAACACCGACACACACAAACACCTACACACACAAACAACGACATGCACAAACACCTACACACATGAACAACTACACACACAAACACCGACTAACACAAAAACCAACACACACAAACACCGACACACACGAACACATACACACACAAATACCGACACACACAAACACCGACACACACAAACACCGACACACACAAACACCGAGACACACAAACACCGACACACTCAAACACCTACACACACAAACACTGACACACACAAAAACCGACACACACAAACACCGACACACACAAACACCTACACAAACAAACACCTAAACACACAAACACCTACACACACAAACACCGACACACACAAACATCTACACACACAAACACCTACACACACAAACACCGACACACACAAACACCGACACACACAAACACCGACACACACAAACACCGGCACACACAAACACCGAGACAAACAAACACCGATACACACAAACACCGACACACACAAACACCGACACACCCAAACACCTACACACACAAACACCAACACACACAAACACCGATACACACAAACAACTACACACACAAACACCTGCACACACAAACACCTATACACAAAAACACCGACACACACAAAAAATGACACACACAAACACCGACACACACAACCACCTACACACACAAACACCAACACACACAAACACCGACACACACAGTCATCTACACACACAAACACCTACACACCCAAACACCGACACACACAAGCACCGACACACACGAACACCTACACACACAAACACCGACACAAACAAACACCTACACACACAAACACCGACACACACCAACACCGACACACACGGACACCTACACACACAAACAGCGACACACACAAACAGCAACACACGCAAACACCGACACACACAAACACCGACACACACAAACACCTACGAACACAAACTCCGACACACACGAACACCGACACACACAAACACCTGCACACAAAAACACCGACACACACAAACACCTACACACACAAACACTGACACAAACTACATCAACACACACAAACACCTACACACACAAGCACCGTCACACACAAACACCTACACACACAAACAGCTACACACAGAAACACCTACACACACAAACATCTACACACAAACACCGACAGACACAAACAACTACACACACAAACACCTACATGCACAAACACCGACACACACAAACACCGACACACACAAACACCTACACAAACAAACACCTACACACACAAACACCGACACACACAAACACCTACACACACAAATACCTACACACACACACACCGACACACACACACCTACACCCTAACACACTGACACACACAAACACCTACACACACACAAACACCGACACACACAAACACCTACACACACAAACATCAACACACACAAACACCTACACACACAAACACCGACACACACAAACACCTACACACACGAACACCTCCACACACAAACACCGACACACACAAACACCAACACACACAAACACCGACACACACGAACACCTACACACACAAACACCGACACACACAAACACCTACACACACAAACAATGACACACACAAACACCGACACACACGAACACCTACACACACAAACAGCGACACACACAAACACCGACACACACAAGCACCGACACACACAAACACCAACACACACAAACACCGACACACACAAACACCAACACACACAAACACCAACATACACAAACAGCTACACACACAAACAACTACAGACACAAACACCTACACACACAAACACCTACACACACAAACACCGACACAGACAAACACCAACACACACAAACACACACAAACACCTACACACACAAACACCGACACAGACAAACACCGACACACACAAACACCGACACACACAAACACCGACACACACAAACACCGACACACACAAACACCGACACACACAAACACCGACACACACAAACACCGACACACACAAACACCGACACACACAAACTCTTACTCACACAAACACCGACACACACAAACACCTACACACACGAACACCTACACGTACAAACACCTACACACACAAACACTGACACACACAAACACCGACACACACAAACACCGACACACACAAACACCGACACACAAAAACACCGACACACACAAACACCGACACACCCAAACACCTACACACACAAACACCAACACACACAAACACCGACACACACAAACAACTACACACACAAACACCTCCACACACAAGCACCTATACACAAAAACACCAACACACACAAACAATGACACACACAAACACCGACACACACAACCACCTACACACACAAACACCAACACACACAAACATCGACACACTCAATCACCTACACACACAAACACCTACACACACAAACACCGACACGCACAAGCACCGACACACACAAACACCTACACACACAAACACCGACACACACAAACACCTACACACACAAACACCGACACACACAAACACCTACACACACGAACACCGCCACACACAAACACCGACACACACAAACACCAACACACACAAACACCGACACACACGAACACCTACACACATAAACACCGACACACACAAACACCTACACACACAAACAATGACACACACAAACACCGACACACACGAACACCTACACACACAAACAGCGACACACACAAACACCGACACACACAAGCACCGACACACACAAACACCAACACACACAAACACCGACACACACAAACACCAACACACACAAACACCAACATACACAAACAGCTACACACACAAACAACTACAGACGCAAACACCTACACACACAAACACCTACACACACAAACACCGACACAGACAAACACCAACACACACAAACACACACAAACACCTACACACACAAACACCGACACAGACAAACACCGACACACACAAACACCGACACACACAAACACCGACACACACAAACACCGACACACACAAACACCGACACACACAAACACCGACACACACAAACACCGACACACACAAACACTTACTCACACAAACACCGACACACACAAACACCTACACACACGAACACCTACACGTACAAACACCTACACACACAAACACTGACACACACAAACACCGACACATACAAACACCGACACACACAAACACCGACACACACAAACACTTACTCACACAAACACCGACACACACAAACACCTACACACACGAACACCTACACGTACAAACACCTACACACACAAACACTGACACACACAAACACCAACACACACAAACACCGATACACACAAACAACTACACACACAAACACCTGCACACACAAACACCTATACACAAAAACACCGACACACACAAAAAATGACACACACAAACACCGACACACACAACCACCTACACACACAAACACCAACACACACAAACACCGACACACACAGTCATCTACACACACAAACACCTACACACCCAAACACCGACACACACAAGCACCGACACACACGAACACCTACACACACAAACACCGACACAAACAAACACCTACACACACAAACACCGACACACACCAACACCGACACACACGGACACCTACACACACAAACAGCGACACACACAAACAGCAACACACGCAAACACCGACACACACAAACACCGACACACACAAACACCTACGAACACAAACTCCGACACACACGAACACCGACACACACAAACACCTGCACACAAAAACACCGACACACACAAACACCTACACACACAAACACTGACACAAACTACATCAACACACACAAACACCTACACACACAAGCACCGTCACACACAAACACCTACACACACAAACAGCTACACACAGAAACACCTACACACACAAACATCTACACACAAACACCGACAGACACAAACAACTACACACACAAACACCTACATGCACAAACACCGACACACACAAACACCGACACACACAAACACCTACACAAACAAACACCTACACACACAAACACCGACACACACAAACACCTACACACACAAATACCTACACACACACACACCGACACACACACACCTACACCCTAACACACTGACACACACAAACACCTACACACACACAAACACCGACACACACAAACACCTACACACACAAACATCAACACACACAAACACCTACACACACAAACACCGACACACACAAACACCTACACACACGAACACCTCCACACACAAACACCGACACACACAAACACCAACACACACAAACACCGACACACACGAACACCTACACACACAAACACCGACACACACAAACACCTACACACACAAACAATGACACACACAAACACCGACACACACGAACACCTACACACACAAACAGCGACACACACAAACACCGACACACACAAGCACCGACACACACAAACACCAACACACACAAACACCGACACACACAAACACCAACACACACAAACACCAACATACACAAACAGCTACACACACAAACAACTACAGACACAAACACCTACACACACAAACACCTACACACACAAACACCGACACAGACAATCACCAACACACACAAACACACACAAACACCTACACACACAAACACCGACACAGACAAACACCGACACACACAAACACCGACACACACAAACACCGACACACACAAACACCGACACACACAAACACCGACACACACAAACACCGACACACACAAACACCGACACACACAAACACCGACACACACAAACTCTTACTCACACAAACACCGACACACACAAACACCTACACACACGAACACCTACACGTACAAACACCTACACACACAAACACTGACACACACAAACACCGACACACACAAACACCGACACACACAAACACCGACACACAAAAACACCGACACACACAAACACCGACACACCCAAACACCTACACACACAAACACCAACACACACAAACACCGACACACACAAACAACTACACACACAAACACCTCCACACACAAGCACCTATACACAAAAACACCAACACACACAAACAATGACACACACAAACACCGACACACACAACCACCTACACACACAAACACCAACACACACAAACATCGACACACTCAATCACCTACACACACAAACACCTACACACACAAACACCGACACGCACAAGCACCGACACACACAAACACCTACACACACAAACACCGACACACACAAACACCTACACACACAAACACCGACACACACAAACACCTACACACACGAACACCGCCACACACAAACACCGACACACACAAACACCAACACACACAAACACCGACACACACGAACACCTACACACATAAACACCGACACACACAAACACCTACACACACAAACAATGACACACACAAACACCGACACACACGAACACCTACACACACAAACAGCGACACACACAAACACCGACACACACAAGCACCGACACACACAAACACCAACACACACAAACACCGACACACACAAACACCAACACACACAAACACCAACATACACAAACAGCTACACACACAAACAACTACAGACGCAAACACCTACACACACAAACACCTACACACACAAACACCGACACAGACAAACACCAACACACACAAACACACACAAACACCTACACACACAAACACCGACACAGACAAACACCGACACACACAAACACCGACACACACAAACACCGACACACACAAACACCGACACACACAAACACCGACACACACAAACACCGACACACACAAACACCGACACACACAAACACTTACTCACACAAACACCGACACACACAAACACCTACACACACGAACACCTACACGTACAAACACCTACACACACAAACACTGACACACACAAACACCGACACATACAAACACCGACACACACAAACACCGATACACAAAAACACCGACACACACAAACACCGACACACCCAAACACCTACACACACAAACACCAACACACACAAACACCGACACACACAAACACCTACACACACAAACAACGACATGCACAAACACCTACACACATGAACAACTACACACACAAACACCGACTAACACAAAAACCAACACACACAAACACCGACACACACGAACACATACACACACAAATACCGACACACACAAACACCGACACACACAAACACCGACACACACAAACACCGAGACACACAAACACCGACACACACAAACACCTACACACACAAACACTGACACACACAAAAACCGACACACACAAACACCGACACACACAAACACCTACACAAACAAACACCTAAACACACAAACACCTACACACACAAACACCGACACACACAAACATCTACACACACAAACACTTACACAAACAAACACCGACACACACAAACACCGACACACACAAACACCGACACACACAAACACCGGCACACACAAACACCGAGACAAACAAACACCGATACACACAAACACCGACACACACAAACACCGACACACCCAAACACCTACACACACAAACACCAACACACACAAACACCGATACACACAAACAACTACACACACAAACACCTGCACACACAAACACCTATACACAAAAACACCGACACACACAAAAAATGACACACACAAACACCGACACACACAACCACCTACACACACAAACACCAACACACACAAACACCGACACACACAGTCACCTACACACACAAACACCTACACACCCAAACACCGACACACACAAGCACCGACACACACGAACACCTACACACACAAACACCGACACACACAAACACCTACACACACAAACACCGACACACACCAACACCGACACACACGGACACCTACACACACAAACAGCGACACACACAAACAGCAACACACGCAAACACCGACACACACAAACACCGACACACACAAACACCTACGAACACAAACTCCGACACACACGAACACCGACACACACAAACACCTGCACACAAAAACACCAACACACACAAACACCTACACACACAAACACTGACACAAACTACATCAACACACACAAACACCTACACACACAAGCACCGTCACACACAAACACCTACACACACAAACAGCTACACACAGAAACACCTACACACACAAACATCTACACACAAACACCGACAGACACAAACAACTACACACACAAACACCTACATGCACAAACACCGACACACACAAACACCGACACACACAAACACCTACACAAACAAACACCTACACACACAAGCACCGACACACACAAACACCTACACACACAAATACCTACACACACACACACCGACACACACACACCTACACCCTAACACACTGACACACACAAACACCTACACACACACAAACACCGACACACACAAACACCTACACACACAAACATCAACACACACAAACACCTACACACACAAACACCGACACACACAAAAACCTACACACACGAACACCTCCACACACAAACACCGACACACACAAACACCAACACACACAAACACCGACACACACGAACACCTACACACACAAACACCGACACACACAAACACCTACACACACAAACAATGACACACACAAACACCGACACACACGAACACCTACACACACAAACAGCGACACACACAAACACTGACACACACAAGCACCGACACACACAAACACCAACACACACAAACACCGACACACACAAACACCAACACACACAAACACCAACATACACAAACAGCTACACACACAAACAACTACAGACACAAACACCTACACACACAAACACCTACACACACAAACACCGACACAGACAAACACCAACACACACAAACACACACAAACACCTACACACACAAACACCGACACAGACAAACACCGACACACACAAACACCGACACACACAAACACCGACACACACAAACACCGACACACACAAACACCGACACACACAAACACCGACACACACAAACACCGACACACACAAACACCGACACACACAAACACTTACTCACACAAACACCGACACACACAAACACCTACACACACGAACACCTACACGTACAAACACCTACACACACAAACACTGACACACACAAACACCGACACATACAAACACCGACACACACAAACACCGATACACAAAAACACCGACACACACAAACACCGACACACCCAAACACCTACACACACAAACACCAACACACACAAACACCGACACACACAAACAACTACACACACAAACACCTCCACACACAAGCACCTATACACAAAAACACCGACACACACAAACAATGACAAACACAAACACCGACACACACAACCACCTACACACACAAACACCAACACACACAAACATCGACACACTCAATCACCTACACACACAAACACCTACACACACAAACACCGACACGCACAAGCACCGACACACACGAACACCTACACACACAAACACCGACACACACAAACACCTACACACACAAACACCGACACACACAAACACCGACACACACGGACACCTACACACACAATGAGCGACACACACAAACACCAACGCAAGCAAACACCGACACACACAAACACTGACACACACAAACACCTACGAACACAAACACCGACACACACGAACACCGACACCCACAAACACCTGCACACAAAAACACCGATACACACAAACACCTACACACACAAACACCGACACAACTACACCAACACACACAAACACCTACACACACAACCACCGTCACACACAAACACCCACACACACAAACAGCTACAGACACAAACACCTACACACACAGACATCTACACACAATCACCGACAGACACAAACAACTACACACACAAACACCTACACACACAAACACCGACACACACAAACACCGACACACACAAACACCTACACAAACAAACACCAACACACACAAACAGCGACACACACAAACACCTACACACACAAATACCTACACAGACACACACCGACACACACACACCTACACCCTCACACACTGACCCACACAAACACCTACACACACACAAACACCGACACACACAAACACCTACACACACAAACATCAACACACACAAACACCTACACACACAAACACCTACACACACAAACACCGACACACACAAACACCGACACACACAAACACCTACACACACAAACAGCGACACACACAAACACCTGCACACAAAAACACCTACACACACAAACACTGACACACACAAACACCTACACACATGAGCAACTACACACACAAACACCGACACACACAAACAACAACACACACAAACACCGACACACACGAACACCTACACACACAAACACCGACACACACAAACACATACACACACAAACACCGACACACACAAACACCGACACACACGAACAACCACACACAAACAGCGACACACTCAAACACCTACACACACAAACACCGACACACACAAACACCGACACACACAAACACCGACACACACAAATACCAACACACACAAACACCGACACACACAGACACCAACACACACAAACGCCAACATACACAAACACCTACACACACAAACACCTAAACACACAAACACCTACACACAGAAACACCTACAAACACAAACACCGACACACACAAACACCAACACACACAAACACCGACAGACACAAACACCTACACACACAAACACCAACACACACAAACACAGACACACACAAACACCGACACACACAAGCACTGACACACACAAACACCTACACACTCAAACACCGACACACACAAACCCCAACACACACAAACACCGACAAACACAAACACCGACACACACAAACACCGACACACACAAACACCTTAACACATAAACGACAACACACACATACACCTACACACACAAACACCTACACACAAAAGCACCGACACACACAAACACAAACACACACACACACCGACACACACAAACAACTGCACACACATACACCTACACACACAAACACCTACACACACAAACACCGACACACACAAACACAAACACTTACACACGCAAACACCAACACACACAAACACTGACACACACAAACACCTACACTCACAAACAACTACACACACAAACATCAACACACACAAACACCGACACACAAACACGTACACACACAAACACCTACACACACAAACACCGACACACACGAACACCTACACACACAAACACCTGCACACACAAACAACTACACACACAAACACCTACACACACAAACACCTACAGACACAAACACTGACACAGACAAACATCGACACACACAAACACCTACACACACAAACACCTACACACAGAAAAACCTACACACAAAAACACCGACACACACAAACACCTACACACACAAACACCGACACACACAAACACCTACAGACACAAACACCGACTCACACAATCACCTACACACACAAACACCTACACACACAAACACCTACACACACAAACACACACAAGCACCTACACACACAAACACCTACACAAACAAGCACCGACACACACAAACACCGACACACACAAATACCTACACTCACACATACAGACACACACAAACACCTACACATACGAACACCTACACACACAAACACCGATACACACAAACACCTACACACACAAACACCGACACACACAAACACCTATACATACGAACATCTACACACACAAACACCTACACACACAAACACCTGCAAATACAAACACCGACACACACAAACACCGGCACACACAAACACCAACACACACAAACATCGACACACACAAACACCTACACACACAAACACCGACACACACTACACCAACACACACAAACACCTACACACACAAACACCGACACACACAAACACCTACACACAAATACAGCTACGCACACAAACACCTACACACACAAACACATACACACACAAACACCGACAGACACAAACACCTACACACAAAAACAGCTACACACACAAACACCGACACACACAAACACCTACACACATGAACAACTACACACACAAACACCGACACACACAAACACCTACACACAGAAACACCGACACACACAAACACCTACACACACAAACACCGACACACACTACACCAACACACAAAAACACCTACACACATAAACACCGACACACACAAACTCCTACCCACACAAACAGCTACACACACAAACTCCGACACACACAAACACGTACACACACAAACACCGACAGACACAAACACCTACACACACAAACACCTACACACACAAACACCGACACACACAAACACCGGCACACACAAACAACTACACAAACAAAGACCGAAACACACAAACACCTACACACACAAACACCGACACACACAAACATCTACACACACAAACACCTACACACACAAACACCGACACACACAAACACCGACACACACAAACACCGACACACACAAACACCGACACACACAAACACCGGCACACACAAACACCGACACAAACAAACACCGATACACACAAACACCGACACACACAAACACCGACACACCCAAACACCTACACACACAAACACCAACACACACAAACACCGATACACACAAACAACTACACACACAAACACCTACACACACAAACACCTATACACAAAAACACCGACACACACAAACAATGACACACACAAACACCGACACACACAACCACCTACACACACAAACACCAACACACACAAACACCGACACACACAGTCACCTACACACACAAACACCTACACACCCAAACACCGACACACACAAGCACCGACACACACGAACACCTACACACACAAACACCTACACACACAAACAGCGACACACACAAACAGCAACACACGCAAACACCAACACACACAAACACCGACACACACAAACACCTACGAACACAAACTCCGACACACACGAACACCGACACACACAAACACCTGCACACAAAAACACCGACACACACAAACACCTACACACACAAACACCGACACAAACTACACCAACACACACAAACACCTACACACACAAGCACCGTCACACACAAACACCTACACACACAAACAGCTACACACAGAAACACCTACACACACAAACATCTACACACAAACACCGACAGACACAAACAACTACACACACAAACACCTACACGCACAAACACCGACACACACAAACACCGACACACACAAACACCTACACAAACAAACACCTACACACACAAACACCGACACACACAAACACCTACACACACAAATACCTACACACACACACACCGACACACACACACCTTCACCCTAACACACTGACACACACAAACACCTACACACACACAAACACCGACACACACAAACACCTACACACACAGACATCAACACACACAAACACCTACACACACAAACACCGACACACACAAATACCTACACACACGAACACCTTCACACACAAACACCGACACACACAAACACCAACACACACAAACACCGACACACACGAACACCTACACACACAAACACCGACACACACAAACACCTACACACACAAACAATGACACACACAAACACCGACACACACGAACACATACACACACAAACAGCGACACACACAAACACCGACACACACAAGCACCGACACACACAAACACCAACACACACAAACACCGACACACACAAACACCGACACACACAGACACCAACACACACAAACACCAACATACACAAACACCTACACACACAAACACCTAAACACACAAACACCTACACACAGAAACACCTACAAACACAAACACCGACACACACAAACACCAACACACACAAACACCGACACAGACAAACACCGACACACACAAATACCAACACACACAAACACCGACACACACAGACACCAACACACACAAACACCAACATACACAAACACCTACACACACAAACACCTAAACACACAAACACCTACACACAGAAACACCTACAAACACAAACACCGACACACACGAACACCTACACACACAAACAGCGACACACACAAACACCGACACACACAAGCACCGACACACACAAACACCAACACACACAAACACCGACACACACAAACACCAACACACACAAACACCAACATACACAAACAGCTACACACACAAACAACGACAGACACAAACACCTACACACACAAACACCTACACACACAAACACCAACACAGACAAACACCAACACACACAAACACACACAAACACCTACACACACAAACACCGACACAGACAAACACCGACACACACAAACACCGACACACACAAACACCGACACACACAAACACCGACACACACAAACACCGACACACACAAACACCGACACACACAAACACTTACTCACACAAACACCGACACACACAAACACCTACACAGACGAACACCTACACGTACAAACACCTACACACACAAACACTGACACACACAAACACCGACACACACAAACACCGATACACAAAAACACCGACACACACAAACACCGACACACCCAAACACCTACACACACAAACACCAACACATACAAACACCGACACACACAAACAACTACACACACAAACAACTACACACACAAGCACCTATACACAAAAACACCGACACACACAAACAATGACGCACACAAACACCTACACACACAAACACCGACACACACAAACACCGACACACACAAACACCGACACACACAAACACCGACACACACAAACACCGGCACACACAAACACCGACACAAACAAACACCGATACACACAAACACCGACACACACAAACACCGACACACCCAAACACCTACACAAACAAACACCAACACACACAAACACCGATACACACAAACAACTACACACACAAACACCTACACACACAAACACCTATACACAAAAACACCGACACACACAAACAATGACACACACAAACACCGACACACACAACCACCTGCACACACAAACACCAACACACACAAACACCGACACACACAGTCACCTACACACACAAACACCTACACATCCAAACACCGACACACACAAGCACCGACACACACGAACACCTACACACACAAACACCGACACACACAAACACCTACACACACAAACACCGACACACACCAACACCGACACACACGGACACCTACACACACAAACAGCGACACACACAAACAGCAACACACGCTAACACTGACACACACAAACACCGACACACACAAACACCTACGAACACAAGCTCCGACACACACGAACATCGACACACACAAACACCTGCACACAAAAACACCGACACACACAAACACCTACACACACAAACACTGACACAAACTACACCAACACACACAAACACCTACACACACAAGCACCGTCACACACAAACACCTACACACACAAACAGCTACACACAGAAACACCTACACACACAAACATCTACACACAAACACCGACAGACACAAACAACTACACACACAAACACCTACACGCACAAACACCGACACACACAAACACCGACACACACAAACACCTACACAAACAAACACCTACACACACAAACACCGACACACACAAACACCTACACACACAAATACTTACACACACACACACCGACACACACACACCTACACCCTAACACACTGACACACACAAACACCTACACACACACAAACACCGACACACACAAACACCTACACACACAAACATCAACACACACAAACACCTACACACACAAACACCGACACACACAAACACCTACACACACGAACACCTTCACACACAAACACCGACACACACAAACACCAACACACACAAACACCGACACACACGAACACCTGCACACACAAACACCGACACACACAAACACCTACACACACAAACAATGACACACACAAACACCGACACACACGAACACCTACACACACAAACAGCGACACACACAAACACCGACACACACAAGCACCGACACACACAAACACCAACACACACAAACACCGACACACACAAACACCAACACACACAAACACCAACATACACAAACAGCTACACACACAAACAACTACAGACACAAACACCTACACACACAAACACCTACACACACAAACACCAACACAGACAAACACCAACACACACAAACACACACAAACACCTACACACACAAACACCGACACAGACAAACACCGACACACACAAACACCGACACACACAAACACCGACACACACAAACACCGACACACACAAACACCGACACACACAAACACCGACACACACAAACACCGACACACACAAACACCGACACACACAAACACTTACTCACACAAACACCGACACACACAAACACCTACACACATGAACACCTACACGTACAAACACCTACACACACAAACACTGACACACACAAACACCGACACACACAAACACTGACACACACAAACACCGATACACAAAAACACCGACACACACAAACACCGACACACCCAAACACCTACACACACAAACACCAACACACACAAACACCGACAGACACAAACAACTACACACACAAACACCTACACACACAAGCACCTATACACAAAAACACCGACACACACAAACAATGACACACACAAACACCGACACACACAACCACCTACACACACAAACACCAACACACACAAACACCAACACACACAAACACCGATACACACAAACAACTACACACACAAACACCTACACACACAAACACCTATACACAAAAACACCGACACACACAAACAATGACACACACAAACACCGACACACACAACCACCTACACACACAAACACCAACACACACAAACACCGACACACACAGTCACCTACACACACAAACACCTACACACCCAAACACCGACACACACAAGCACCGACACACACGAACACCTACACACACAAACACCTACACACACAAACAGCGACACACACAAACAGCAACACACGCAAACACCGACACACACAAACACCGACACACACAAACACCTACGAACACAAACTCCGACACACACGAACACCGACACACACAAACACCTGCACACAAAAACACCGACACACACAAACACCTACACACACAAACACCGACACAAACTACACCAACACACACAAACACCTACACACACAAGCACCGTCACACACAAACACCTACACACACAAACAGCTACACACAGAAACACCTACACACACAAACATCTACACACAAACACCGACAGACACAAACAACTACACACACAAACACCTACACGCACAAACACCGACACACACAAACACCGACACACACAAACACCTACACAAACAAACACCTACACACACAAACACCGACACACACAAACACCTACACACACAAATACCTACACACACACACACCGACACACACACACCTTCACCCTAACACACTGACACACACACACACCTACACACACACAAACACCGACACACACAAACACCTACACACACAGACATCAACACACACAAACACCTACACACACAAACACCGACACACACAAATACCTACACACACGAACACCTTCACACACAAACACCGACACACACAAACACCAACACACACAAACACCGACACACACGAACACCTACACACACAAACACCGACACACACAAACACCTACACACACAAACAATGACACACACAAACACCGACACACACGAACACATACACACACAATCAGCGACACACACAAACACCGACACACACAAGCACCGACACACACAAACACCAACACACACAAACACCGACACACACAAACACCGACACACACAAACACCAACACACACAAACACCAACATACACAAACACCTACACACACAAACACCTAAACACACAAACACCTACACACAGAAACACCTACAAACACAAACACCGACACACACAAACACCAACACACACAAACACCGACACAGACAAACACCGACACACACAAATACCAACACACACAAACACCGACACACACAGACACCAACACACACAAACACCAACATACACAAACACCTACACACACAAACACCTAAACACACAAACACCTACACACAGAAACACCTACAAACACAAACACCGACACACACGAACACCTACACACACAAACAGCGACACACACAAACACCGACACACACAAGCACCGACACACACAAACACCAACACACACAAACACCGACACACACAAACACCAACACACACAAACACCAACATACACAAACAGCTACACACACAAACAACGACAGACACAAACACCTACACACACAAACACCTACACACACAAACACCAACACAGACAAACACCAACACACACAAACACACACAAACACCTACACACACAAACACCGACACAGACAAACACCGACACACACAAACACCGACACACACAAACACCGACACACACAAACACCGACACACACAAACACCGACACACACAAACACCGACACACACAAACACTTACTCACACAAACACCGACACACACAAACACCTACACAGACGAACACCTACACGTACAAACACCTACACACACAAACACTGACACACACAAACACCGACACACACAAACACCGATACACAAAAACACCGACACACACAAACACCGACACACCCAAACACCTACACACACAAACACCAACACATACAAACACCGACACACACAAACAACTACACACACAAACAACTACACACACAAGCACCTATACACAAAAACACCGACACACACAAACAATGACGCACACAAACACCTACACACACAAACACCGACACACACAAACACCGACACACACAAACACCTACACAAACAAACACCAACACACACAAACACCGATACACACAAACAACTACACACACAAACACCTACACACACAAACACCTATACACAAAAACACCGACACACACAAACAATGACACACACAAACACCGACACACACAACCACCTGCACACACAAACACCGACACACACCAACACCGACACACACGGACACCTACACACACAAACAGCGACACACACAAACAGCAACACACGCTAACACTGACACACACAAACACCGACACACACAAACACCTACGAACACAAGCTCCGACACACACGAACATCGACACACACAAACACCTGCACACAAAAACACCGACACACACAAACACCTACACACACAAACACTGACACAAACTACACCAACACACACAAATACCTACACACACAAGCACCGTCACACACAAACACCTACACACACAAACAGCTACACACAGAAACACCTACACACACAAACATCTACACACAAACACCGACAGACACAAACAACTACACACACAAACACCTACACGCACAAACACCGACACACACAAACACCGACACACACAAACACCTACACAAACAAACACCTACACACACAAACACCGACACACACAAACACCTACACACACAAATACTTACACACACACACACCGACACACACACACCTACACCCTAACACACTGACACACACAAACACCTACACACACACAAACACCGACACACACAAACACCTACACACACAAACATCAACACACACAAACACCTACACACACAAACACCGACACACACAAACACCTACACACACGAACACCTTCACACACAAACACCGACACACACAAACACCAACACACACAAACACCGACACACACGAACACCTGCACACACAAACACCGACACACACAAACACCTACACACACAAACAATGACACACACAAACACCGACACACACGAACACCTACACACACAAACAGCGACACACACAAACACCGACACACACAAGCACCGACACACACAAACACCAACACACACAAACACCGACACACACAAACACCAACACACACAAACACCAACATACACAAACAGCTACACACACAAACAACTACAGACACAAACACCTACACACACAAACACCTACACACACAAACACCAACACAGACAAACACCAACACACACAAACACACACAAACACCTACACACACAAACACCGACACAGACAAACACCGACACACACAAACACCGACACACACAAACACCGACACACACAAACACCGACACACACAAACACCGACACACACAAACACCGACACACACAAACACCGACACACACAAACACCGACACACACAAACACTTACTCACACAAACACCGACACACACAAACACCTACACACATGAACACCTACACGTACAAACACCTACACACACAAACACTGACACACACAAACACCGACACACACAAACACTGACACACACAAACACCGATACACAAAAACACCGACACACACAAACACCGACACACCCAAACACCTACACACACAAACACCAACACACACAAACACCGACAGACACAAACAACTACACACACAAACACCTACACACACAAGCACCTATACACAAAAACACCGACACACACAAACAATGACACACACAAACACCGACACACACAACCACCTACACACACAAACACCAACACACACAAACATCGACACACTCAATCACCTACACACACAAACACCTACACACACAAACACCGACACACACAAGCACCGACACACACGAATACCTACACACAAAAACACCGACACACACAAACACCTACACACACAAACACCGACACACACAAACACCGACACACACGGACACCTACACACACAATGAGCGACACACACAAACACCAACACAAGCAAACACCGACACACACAAACACTGACACACACAAACACCTACGAACACAAACACCGACACACACGAACACCGACACCCACAAACACCTGCACACAAAAACACCGATACACACAAACACCTACACACACAAACACCGACACAAACTACACCCACACACAAAAACACCTACACACACAACCACCGTCACACACAAACACCTACACACACAAACAGCTACACACACAAACACCTACACACACAGACATCTACACACAATCACCGACAGACACAAACAACTACACACACAAACACCTCCACACACAAACACCGACACACACAAACACCGACACACACAAACACCGACACAAACAAACACCTACACACACAAACAGCGACACACACAAACACCTACACACACAAGTACCTACACAGACACACACCGACACACACACACCTACACCCTCACACACTGACCCACACAAACACCTACACACACACAAACACCGACACACACAAACACCTACACACACAAACATCAACACACACAAACACCTACACACACAAACACCGACACACACAAACACCTACACAAACAAACACCTACACACACAAACACCGACACACAAAAACACCTACACACACAAACACCGACACACACAAACACCTACACACACGAACACCTACACACACAAACAGCGACACACACAAACACCGACACACACAAACACCGACATACACAAACAGCTACACAAACAAACACCTGCACACACAAACAGCGACACACACAAACACCGACACACACAAATACCTACACAGACACACACCGACACACACACACCTACACCCTCACACACTGACCCACACAAACACCTACACACACACAAACACCGACACACACAAACACCTACACACACAAACATCAACACACAAACACCTACACACACAAACACCGACACACACAAACACCTACACACACGAACACCTACACACACAAACAGCGACACACACAAACACCGACACACACAAACACCGACACACACAAACACCAACACACACAAACACCGACACACACAAACACCGACACACACAAACACCAACATACACAAACAGCTACACACACAAACAACTACACACACAAACACCTACACACACAAACACCTACACACTCAAACTCCGACACAGACAAACACCAACACACACAAACACCGACACACACAAACACCGACACACACAAACACTGACACATACAAACACCGACACACACAAACACCGACACACACAAACACCGACACACACAAACACCTACACACACAAACACCGACACACACAAACACCGACACACACAAACATCGACACACACAAACACCGACACACACAAACACTTACACACACAAACACCGACACACACCATCACCTACACACACGAACACCTACACGTACAAACACCTACACACACAAACACTGACACACACAAACACCGACACACACAAACACCGACACACACAAACACCGACACACACAAACACCGACACACACAAACGCCTACACACACAAACACCAACACACACAAACACCAACATACACAAACAGCTACACACACAAACAACTACAAACACAAACTCCTACACACACAAACACCTACACACACAAACACCGACACAGACAAACACCAACACACACAAACACACACAAACACCTACACACACAAACACCGACACAGACAAACACCGACACACACAAACACCAACACACACAAACACCGACACACACAAACACCGACACACACAAACACCGACACACACAAACACCGACACACACAAACACCGACACACACAAACACTTACTCACACAAACACCGACACACACAAACACCTACACACATGAACACCTACACGTACCAACACCTACACACACAAACACTGACACACACAAACACCGACACACACAAACACCGACACACACAAACACCGATACACACAAACACCGACACACACAAACACCGACACACCCAAATACCTACACACACAAACACCAACACACACAAACATCGACACACACAAACAACTACACACACAAACACCTACACACACAAGCACCTATACACAAAAACACCGACACACACAAACAATGACACACACAAACACCGACACACACAACCACCTACACACACAAACACCAACACACACAAACACCGACACACAGAATCACCTACACACACAAACACCTACACACACAAACACCGACACACACAAGCACCGACACACACGAACACCTACACACACAAACACCGACACACAGAAACACTTACACACACAAACACCGACACACACAGACACCGACACACACGGACACCTACACACACAAAGAGCGACACACACAAACACCAACACAAGCAAACACCGACACACACAAACACTGACACACACAAACACCTACGAACACAAACACCGACACACACGAACACCGACACACACAAACACCTGCACACAAAAACACCGACACACACAAACACCTACACACACAAACACCGACACACACAAACACCTACACACCCGAACACCTACACATACAAACACCTACACACACAAACACTGACACACACAAACACCGACACACACAAACACCGACACACACAAACACCGATACACACAAACACCGACACACACAAACACCGACACACCCAAACACCGACACACACAAACACCAACACACACAAACACCAACATACACAAACAGCTACACACACAAACAACTACACACACAAACACCTACACACACAAACACCTTCACACACAAACTCCGACACAGACAAACACCAACACAAACAAACACCGACACACACAAACACCTACACACACAAACACTGACACATACAAACACCGACACACACAAACACCCACACACACAAACACCGACACACACAAACACCTACACACACAAACACCGACACACACAAACACCGACACACACAAACACCGACACACACAAACACCGACACACACAAACACTTACACACACAAACACCGACACACACAATCACCTACACACACGAACACCTACACGTACAAACACCTACACACACAAACACTGACACACACAAACACCGACACACACAAACACCGACACACACAAACACCGACACACACAAACACCGACACACACAAACGCCTACACATACAAACACCAACACACACAAAAACCGACACACACAAACACCGACACACACAAACGCCTACACACACAAACACCAACACACACAAACACCAACACACACAAACAACTACACATACAAACACCTACACACACAAACGCCTACACACACAAACACCAACACACACAAACACCGACACACACAAACAACTACACATACAAACACCTACACACACAAACACCGACACACACAAACACCTAAACACACAAACACCGACACACAAAAACACCGACACACACGGACACCTACACACACAAACAGCGACACACACAAACACCTACACACACAATCACCGACACACCCAAACACCGGCAAATACAAACACCGACACACACAAACACCAACACACACAAACACTGACACACACAAACACCTACACACACAAACACCGACACACACAAACACCGACACACACAAACACCGACACACACAAACACCAACACACACAAACACCGACACACACAAACACCGACACACACAAACACCTACACACACAAACACCGACACACACGAACACCGACACACACAAACACCGACACACACAAACACCTACACACACAAACAGCTACACACACAAAAACCTACAAACACAAACACCTACACACACAAACACCGACACACACGAACACATACACACACAAACACCGACACACACAAACACCTACACACACAAACACCGACACACACGAACACCTACACACACAAACACCGACACACACAAACATCCACACACACAAACACCTACACACACTAACACCGACACACACAAACACCTACACACATGAACAACTACACACACAAACACCAACACACACAAACACCAACACACACAAACACTGACACACACGAACTCCTACACACACAAACACCTACACACACAAACACCTACACACACAAACACCGACACACACAAACACCGACACACACAAACACCTACCCACACAAACAGCGACACACACAAGCACCTGCACACAAAAACACCTACACACACAAACACCGACACACACAAACACCTACACACATGAGCAACTACACACACAAACACCGACACACACAAACACCAACACACACAAACACCGACACACACGAACACCTACACACACAAACACCGACACACACAAACACCTACACACACATACACCGACACACACAAACAGCGACACACACGAACAACCACACACAAACAGCGACACACTCAAACACCTACACACGCAAACACCGACACACACAAACACCGACACACACAAACACCGACACACACAAACACCAACACACACAAACACCGACACACACAGACACCAACACACACAAACACCAACATACACAAACACCTACACACACAAACACCTACACACACAAACACCTACACACAGCAACACCTACAAACACAAACACCGACACACACAAACACCAACACACACAAACACCGACAGACACAAACACCTACACACACAAACACCGACACACACAAACACAGACAGACACAAACACCGACACACACAAGCACTGACACACACAAACACCTACACACACAAACACCGACACACACAAACATCTACACACACAAACACCTACACACACAAACACCGACACACACAAACACCGACACACACAAACACCGACACACACAAACACCGACACACACAAACACCTTAACACATAAACGACAACACACACATACACCTACACACACAAACACCTACACACAAAAGCACCGACACACACAAACACAAACACACACACACACCGACACACACAAACAACAGCACACACATACACCTACACACACAAACACCTACACACACAAACACCGACACACACAAACACAAACACCTACACACGCAAACACCAACACACACAAACACTGACACACACAAACACCTACACTCACAAACAACTACACACACAAACATCAACACACACAAACACCGACACACAAACACGTACACACACAAACACCTACACACACAAACACCGACACACACGAACACCTACACACACAAACACCTGCACACACAAACAACTACACACACAAACACCTACACACACAAACACCTACAGACACAAACACTGACACAGACAAACATCGACACACACAAACACCTACACACACAAACACCTACACACAGAAAAACCTACACACAAAAACACCGACACACACAAACACCTACACACACAAACACCGACACACACAAACACCTACAGACACAAACACCGACTCACACAATCACCTACACACACAAACACCTACACACACAAACACCTACACACACAAACACACACAAGCACCTACACACACAAACACCTACACAAACAAGCACCGACACACACAAACACCGACACACACAAATACCTACACTCACACATACAGACACACACAAACACCTACACATACGAACACCTACACACACAAACACCGATACACACAAACACCTACACACACAAACACCGACACACACAAACACCTATACATACGAACATCTACACACACAAACACCTACACACACAAACACCTGCAAATACAAACACCGACACACACAAACACCGGCACACACAAACACCAACACACACAAACATCGACACACACAAACACCTACACACACAAACACCGACACACACTACACCAACACACACAAACACCTACACACACAAACACCGACACACACAAACACCTACACACAAATACAGCTACGCACACAAACACCTACACACACAAACACATACACACACAAACACCGACAGACACAAACACCTACACACAAAAACAGCTACACACACAAACACCGACACACACAAACACCTACACACATGAACAACTACACACACAAACACCGACACACACAAACACCTACACACAGAAACACCGACACACACAAACACCTACACACACAAACACCGACACACACTACACCAACACACAAAAACACCTACACACATAAACACCGACACACACAAACTCCTACCCACACAAACAGCTACACACACAAACTCCGACACACACAAACACGTACACACACAAACACCGACAGACACAAACACCTACACACACAAACACCTACACACACAAACACCGACACACACAAACACCGGCACACACAAACAACTACACAAACAAAGACCGAAACACACAAACACCTACACACACAAACACCGACACACACAAACATCTACACACACAAACACCTACACACACAAACACCGACACACACAAACACCGACACACACAAACACCGACACACACAAACACCGACACACACAAACACCGGCACACACAAACACCGACACAAACAAACACCGATACACACAAACACCGACACACACAAACACCGACACACCCAAACACCTACACACACAAACACCAACACACACAAACACCGATACACACAAACAACTACACACACAAACACCTACACACACAAACACCTATACACAAAAACACCGACACACACAAACAATGACACACACAAACACCGACACACACAACCACCTACACACACAAACACCAACACACACAAACACCGACACACACAGTCACCTACACACACAAACACCTACACACCCAAACACCGACACACACAAGCACCGACACACACGAACACCTACACACACAAACACCTACACACACAAACAGCGACACACACAAACAGCAACACACGCAAACACCAACACACACAAACACCGACACACACAAACACCTACGAACACAAACTCCGACACACACGAACACCGACACACACAAACACCTGCACACAAAAACACCGACACACACAAACACCTACACACACAAACACCGACACAAACTACACCAACACACACAAACACCTACACACACAAGCACCGTCACACACAAACACCTACACACACAAACAGCTACACACAGAAACACCTACACACACAAACATCTACACACAAACACCGACAGACACAAACAACTACACACACAAACACCTACACGCACAAACACCGACACACACAAACACCGACACACACAAACACCTACACAAACAAACACCTACACACACAAACACCGACACACACAAACACCTACACACACAAATACCTACACACACACACACCGACACACACACACCTTCACCCTAACACACTGACACACACAAACACCTACACACACACAAACACCGACACACACAAACACCTACACACACAGACATCAACACACACAAACACCTACACACACAAACACCGACACACACAAATACCTACACACACGAACACCTTCACACACAAACACCGACACACACAAACACCAACACACACAAACACCGACACACACGAACACCTACACACACAAACACCGACACACACAAACACCTACACACACAAACAATGACACACACAAACACCGACACACACGAACACATACACACACAAACAGCGACACACACAAACACCGACACACACAAGCACCGACACACACAAACACCAACACACACAAACACCGACACACACAAACACCGACACACACAGACACCAACACACACAAACACCAACATACACAAACACCTACACACACAAACACCTAAACACACAAACACCTACACACAGAAACACCTACAAACACAAACACCGACACACACAAACACCAACACACACAAACACCGACACAGACAAACACCGACACACACAAATACCAACACACACAAACACCGACACACACAGACACCAACACACACAAACACCAACATACACAAACACCTACACACACAAACACCTAAACACACAAACACCTACACACAGAAACACCTACAAACACAAACACCGACACACACGAACACCTACACACACAAACAGCGACACACACAAACACCGACACACACAAGCACCGACACACACAAACACCAACACACACAAACACCGACACACACAAACACCAACACACACAAACACCAACATACACAAACAGCTACACACACAAACAACGACAGACACAAACACCTACACACACAAACACCTACACACACAAACACCAACACAGACAAACACCAACACACACAAACACACACAAACACCTACACACACAAACACCGACACAGACAAACACCGACACACACAAACACCGACACACACAAACACCGACACACACAAACACCGACACACACAAACACCGACACACACAAACACCGACACACACAAACACTTACTCACACAAACACCGACACACACAAACACCTACACAGACGAACACCTACACGTACAAACACCTACACACACAAACACTGACACACACAAACACCGACACACACAAACACCGATACACAAAAACACCGACACACACAAACACCGACACACCCAAACACCTACACACACAAACACCAACACATACAAACACCGACACACACAAACAACTACACACACAAACAACTACACACACAAGCACCTATACACAAAAACACCGACACACACAAACAATGACGCACACAAACACCTACACACACAAACACCGACACACACAAACACCGACACACACAAACACCGACACACACAAACACCGACACACACAAACACCGGCACACACAAACACCGACACAAACAAACACCGATACACACAAACACCGACACACACAAACACCGACACACCCAAACACCTACACAAACAAACACCAACACACACAAACACCGATACACACAAACAACTACACACACAAACACCTACACACACAAACACCTATACACAAAAACACCGACACACACAAACAATGACACACACAAACACCGACACACACAACCACCTGCACACACAAACACCAACACACACAAACACCGACACACACAGTCACCTACACACACAAACACCTACACATCCAAACACCGACACACACAAGCACCGACACACACGAACACCTACACACACAAACACCGACACACACAAACACCTACACACACAAACACCGACACACACCAACACCGACACACACGGACACCTACACACACAAACAGCGACACACACAAACAGCAACACACGCTAACACTGACACACACAAACACCGACACACACAAACACCTACGAACACAAGCTCCGACACACACGAACATCGACACACACAAACACCTGCACACAAAAACACCGACACACACAAACACCTACACACACAAACACTGACACAAACTACACCAACACACACAAACACCTACACACACAAGCACCGTCACACACAAACACCTACACACACAAACAGCTACACACAGAAACACCTACACACACAAACATCTACACACAAACACCGACAGACACAAACAACTACACACACAAACACCTACACGCACAAACACCGACACACACAAACACCGACACACACAAACACCTACACAAACAAACACCTACACACACAAACACCGACACACACAAACACCTACACACACAAATACTTACACACACACACACCGACACACACACACCTACACCCTAACACACTGACACACACAAACACCTACACACACACAAACACCGACACACACAAACACCTACACACACAAACATCAACACACACAAACACCTACACACACAAACACCGACACACACAAACACCTACACACACGAACACCTTCACACACAAACACCGACACACACAAACACCAACACACACAAACACCGACACACACGAACACCTGCACACACAAACACCGACACACACAAACACCTACACACACAAACAATGACACACACAAACACCGACACACACGAACACCTACACACACAAACAGCGACACACACAAACACCGACACACACAAGCACCGACACACACAAACACCAACACACACAAACACCGACACACACAAACACCAACACACACAAACACCAACATACACAAACAGCTACACACACAAACAACTACAGACACAAACACCTACACACACAAACACCTACACACACAAACACCAACACAGACAAACACCAACACACACAAACACACACAAACACCTACACACACAAACACCGACACAGACAAACACCGACACACACAAACACCGACACACACAAACACCGACACACACAAACACCGACACACACAAACACCGACACACACAAACACCGACACACACAAACACCGACACACACAAACACCGACACACACAAACACTTACTCACACAAACACCGACACACACAAACACCTACACACATGAACACCTACACGTACAAACACCTACACACACAAACACTGACACACACAAACACCGACACACACAAACACTGACACACACAAACACCGATACACAAAAACACCGACACACACAAACACCGACACACCCAAACACCTACACACACAAACACCAACACACACAAACACCGACAGACACAAACAACTACACACACAAACACCTACACACACAAGCACCTATACACAAAAACACCGACACACACAAACAATGACACACACAAACACCGACACACACAACCACCTACACACACAAACACCAACACACACAAACACCAACACACACAAACACCGATACACACAAACAACTACACACACAAACACCTACACACACAAACACCTATACACAAAAACACCGACACACACAAACAATGACACACACAAACACCGACACACACAACCACCTACACACACAAACACCAACACACACAAACACCGACACACACAGTCACCTACACACACAAACACCTACACACCCAAACACCGACACACACAAGCACCGACACACACGAACACCTACACACACAAACACCTACACACACAAACAGCGACACACACAAACAGCAACACACGCAAACACCGACACACACAAACACCGACACACACAAACACCTACGAACACAAACTCCGACACACACGAACACCGACACACACAAACACCTGCACACAAAAACACCGACACACACAAACACCTACACACACAAACACCGACACAAACTACACCAACACACACAAACACCTACACACACAAGCACCGTCACACACAAACACCTACACACACAAACAGCTACACACAGAAACACCTACACACACAAACATCTACACACAAACACCGACAGACACAAACAACTACACACACAAACACCTACACGCACAAACACCGACACACACAAACACCGACACACACAAACACCTACACAAACAAACACCTACACACACAAACACCGACACACACAAACACCTACACACACAAATACCTACACACACACACACCGACACACACACACCTTCACCCTAACACACTGACACACACACACACCTACACACACACAAACACCGACACACACAAACACCTACACACACAGACATCAACACACACAAACACCTACACACACAAACACCGACACACACAAATACCTACACACACGAACACCTTCACACACAAACACCGACACACACAAACACCAACACACACAAACACCGACACACACGAACACCTACACACACAAACACCGACACACACAAACACCTACACACACAAACAATGACACACACAAACACCGACACACACGAACACATACACACACAATCAGCGACACACACAAACACCGACACACACAAGCACCGACACACACAAACACCAACACACACAAACACCGACACACACAAACACCGACACACACAAACACCAACACACACAAACACCAACATACACAAACACCTACACACACAAACACCTAAACACACAAACACCTACACACAGAAACACCTACAAACACAAACACCGACACACACAAACACCAACACACACAAACACCGACACAGACAAACACCGACACACACAAATACCAACACACACAAACACCGACACACACAGACACCAACACACACAAACACCAACATACACAAACACCTACACACACAAACACCTAAACACACAAACACCTACACACAGAAACACCTACAAACACAAACACCGACACACACGAACACCTACACACACAAACAGCGACACACACAAACACCGACACACACAAGCACCGACACACACAAACACCAACACACACAAACACCGACACACACAAACACCAACACACACAAACACCAACATACACAAACAGCTACACACACAAACAACGACAGACACAAACACCTACACACACAAACACCTACACACACAAACACCAACACAGACAAACACCAACACACACAAACACACACAAACACCTACACACACAAACACCGACACAGACAAACACCGACACACACAAACACCGACACACACAAACACCGACACACACAAACACCGACACACACAAACACCGACACACACAAACACCGACACACACAAACACTTACTCACACAAACACCGACACACACAAACACCTACACAGACGAACACCTACACGTACAAACACCTACACACACAAACACTGACACACACAAACACCGACACACACAAACACCGATACACAAAAACACCGACACACACAAACACCGACACACCCAAACACCTACACACACAAACACCAACACATACAAACACCGACACACACAAACAACTACACACACAAACAACTACACACACAAGCACCTATACACAAAAACACCGACACACACAAACAATGACGCACACAAACACCTACACACACAAACACCGACACACACAAACACCGACACACACAAACACCTACACAAACAAACACCAACACACACAAACACCGATACACACAAACAACTACACACACAAACACCTACACACACAAACACCTATACACAAAAACACCGACACACACAAACAATGACACACACAAACACCGACACACACAACCACCTGCACACACAAACACCGACACACACCAACACCGACACACACGGACACCTACACACACAAACAGCGACACACACAAACAGCAACACACGCTAACACTGACACACACAAACACCGACACACACAAACACCTACGAACACAAGCTCCGACACACACGAACATCGACACACACAAACACCTGCACACAAAAACACCGACACACACAAACACCTACACACACAAACACTGACACAAACTACACCAACACACACAAATACCTACACACACAAGCACCGTCACACACAAACACCTACACACACAAACAGCTACACACAGAAACACCTACACACACAAACATCTACACACAAACACCGACAGACACAAACAACTACACACACAAACACCTACACGCACAAACACCGACACACACAAACACCGACACACACAAACACCTACACAAACAAACACCTACACACACAAACACCGACACACACAAACACCTACACACACAAATACTTACACACACACACACCGACACACACACACCTACACCCTAACACACTGACACACACAAACACCTACACACACACAAACACCGACACACACAAACACCTACACACACAAACATCAACACACACAAACACCTACACACACAAACACCGACACACACAAACACCTACACACACGAACACCTTCACACACAAACACCGACACACACAAACACCAACACACACAAACACCGACACACACGAACACCTGCACACACAAACACCGACACACACAAACACCTACACACACAAACAATGACACACACAAACACCGACACACACGAACACCTACACACACAAACAGCGACACACACAAACACCGACACACACAAGCACCGACACACACAAACACCAACACACACAAACACCGACACACACAAACACCAACACACACAAACACCAACATACACAAACAGCTACACACACAAACAACTACAGACACAAACACCTACACACACAAACACCTACACACACAAACACCAACACAGACAAACACCAACACACACAAACACACACAAACACCTACACACACAAACACCGACACAGACAAACACCGACACACACAAACACCGACACACACAAACACCGACACACACAAACACCGACACACACAAACACCGACACACACAAACACCGACACACACAAACACCGACACACACAAACACCGACACACACAAACACTTACTCACACAAACACCGACACACACAAACACCTACACACATGAACACCTACACGTACAAACACCTACACACACAAACACTGACACACACAAACACCGACACACACAAACACTGACACACACAAACACCGATACACAAAAACACCGACACACACAAACACCGACACACCCAAACACCTACACACACAAACACCAACACACACAAACACCGACAGACACAAACAACTACACACACAAACACCTACACACACAAGCACCTATACACAAAAACACCGACACACACAAACAATGACACACACAAACACCGACACACACAACCACCTACACACACAAACACCAACACACACAAACATCGACACACTCAATCACCTACACACACAAACACCTACACACACAAACACCGACACACACAAGCACCGACACACACGAATACCTACACACAAAAACACCGACACACACAAACACCTACACACACAAACACCGACACACACAAACACCGACACACACGGACACCTACACACACAATGAGCGACACACACAAACACCAACACAAGCAAACACCGACACACACAAACACTGACACACACAAACACCTACGAACACAAACACCGACACACACGAACACCGACACCCACAAACACCTGCACACAAAAACACCGATACACACAAACACCTACACACACAAACACCGACACAAACTACACCCACACACAAAAACACCTACACACACAACCACCGTCACACACAAACACCTACACACACAAACAGCTACACACACAAACACCTACACACACAGACATCTACACACAATCACCGACAGACACAAACAACTACACACACAAACACCTCCACACACAAACACCGACACACACAAACACCGACACACACAAACACCGACACAAACAAACACCTACACACACAAACAGCGACACACACAAACACCTACACACACAAGTACCTACACAGACACACACCGACACACACACACCTACACCCTCACACACTGACCCACACAAACACCTACACACACACAAACACCGACACACACAAACACCTACACACACAAACATCAACACACACAAACACCTACACACACAAACACCGACACACACAAACACCTACACAAACAAACACCTACACACACAAACACCGACACACAAAAACACCTACACACACAAACACCGACACACACAAACACCTACACACACGAACACCTACACACACAAACAGCGACACACACAAACACCGACACACACAAACACCGACATACACAAACAGCTACACAAACAAACACCTGCACACACAAACAGCGACACACACAAACACCGACACACACAAATACCTACACAGACACACACCGACACACACACACCTACACCCTCACACACTGACCCACACAAACACCTACACACACACAAACACCGACACACACAAACACCTACACACACAAACATCAACACACAAACACCTACACACACAAACACCGACACACACAAACACCTACACACACGAACACCTACACACACAAACAGCGACACACACAAACACCGACACACACAAACACCGACACACACAAACACCAACACACACAAACACCGACACACACAAACACCGACACACACAAACACCAACATACACAAACAGCTACACACACAAACAACTACACACACAAACACCTACACACACAAACACCTACACACTCAAACTCCGACACAGACAAACACCAACACACACAAACACCGACACACACAAACACCGACACACACAAACACTGACACATACAAACACCGACACACACAAACACCGACACACACAAACACCGACACACACAAACACCTACACACACAAACACCGACACACACAAACACCGACACACACAAACATCGACACACACAAACACCGACACACACAAACACTTACACACACAAACACCGACACACACCATCACCTACACACACGAACACCTACACGTACAAACACCTACACACACAAACACTGACACACACAAACACCGACACACACAAACACCGACACACACAAACACCGACACACACAAACACCGACACACACAAACGCCTACACACACAAACACCAACACACACAAACACCAACATACACAAACAGCTACACACACAAACAACTACAAACACAAACTCCTACACACACAAACACCTACACACACAAACACCGACACAGACAAACACCAACACACACAAACACACACAAACACCTACACACACAAACACCGACACAGACAAACACCGACACACACAAACACCAACACACACAAACACCGACACACACAAACACCGACACACACAAACACCGACACACACAAACACCGACACACACAAACACCGACACACACAAACACTTACTCACACAAACACCGACACACACAAACACCTACACACATGAACACCTACACGTACCAACACCTACACACACAAACACTGACACACACAAACACCGACACACACAAACACCGACACACACAAACACCGATACACACAAACACCGACACACACAAACACCGACACACCCAAATACCTACACACACAAACACCAACACACACAAACATCGACACACACAAACAACTACACACACAAACACCTACACACACAAGCACCTATACACAAAAACACCGACACACACAAACAATGACACACACAAACACCGACACACACAACCACCTACACACACAAACACCAACACACACAAACACCGACACACAGAATCACCTACACACACAAACACCTACACACACAAACACCGACACACACAAGCACCGACACACACGAACACCTACACACACAAACACCGACACACAGAAACACTTACACACACAAACACCGACACACACAGACACCGACACACACGGACACCTACACACACAAAGAGCGACACACACAAACACCAACACAAGCAAACACCGACACACACAAACACTGACACACACAAACACCTACGAACACAAACACCGACACACACGAACACCGACACACACAAACACCTGCACACAAAAACACCGACACACACAAACACCTACACACACAAACACCGACACACACAAACACCTACACACCCGAACACCTACACATACAAACACCTACACACACAAACACTGACACACACAAACACCGACACACACAAACACCGACACACACAAACACCGATACACACAAACACCGACACACACAAACACCGACACACCCAAACACCGACACACACAAACACCAACACACACAAACACCAACATACACAAACAGCTACACACACAAACAACTACACACACAAACACCTACACACACAAACACCTTCACACACAAACTCCGACACAGACAAACACCAACACAAACAAACACCGACACACACAAACACCTACACACACAAACACTGACACATACAAACACCGACACACACAAACACCCACACACACAAACACCGACACACACAAACACCTACACACACAAACACCGACACACACAAACACCGACACACACAAACACCGACACACACAAACACCGACACACACAAACACTTACACACACAAACACCGACACACACAATCACCTACACACACGAACACCTACACGTACAAACACCTACACACACAAACACTGACACACACAAACACCGACACACACAAACACCGACACACACAAACACCGACACACACAAACACCGACACACACAAACGCCTACACATACAAACACCAACACACACAAAAACCGACACACACAAACACCGACACACACAAACGCCTACACACACAAACACCAACACACACAAACACCAACACACACAAACAACTACACATACAAACACCTACACACACAAACGCCTACACACACAAACACCAACACACACAAACACCGACACACACAAACAACTACACATACAAACACCTACACACACAAACACCGACACACACAAACACCTAAACACACAAACACCGACACACAAAAACACCGACACACACGGACACCTACACACACAAACAGCGACACACACAAACACCTACACACACAATCACCGACACACCCAAACACCGGCAAATACAAACACCGACACACACAAACACCAACACACACAAACACTGACACACACAAACACCTACACACACAAACACCGACACACACAAACACCGACACACACAAACACCGACACACACAAACACCAACACACACAAACACCGACACACACAAACACCGACACACACAAACACCTACACACACAAACACCGACACACACGAACACCGACACACACAAACACCGACACACACAAACACCTACACACACAAACAGCTACACACACAAAAACCTACAAACACAAACACCTACACACACAAACACCGACACACACGAACACATACACACACAAACACCGACACACACAAACACCTACACACACAAACACCGACACACACGAACACCTACACACACAAACACCGACACACACAAACATCCACACACACAAACACCTACACACACTAACACCGACACACACAAACACCTACACACATGAACAACTACACACACAAACACCAACACACACAAACACCAACACACACAAACACTGACACACACGAACTCCTACACACACAAACACCTACACACACAAACACCTACACACACAAACACCGACACACACAAACACCGACACACACAAACACCTACCCACACAAACAGCGACACACACAAGCACCTGCACACAAAAACACCTACACACACAAACACCGACACACACAAACACCTACACACATGAGCAACTACACACACAAACACCGACACACACAAACACCAACACACACAAACACCGACACACACGAACACCTACACACACAAACACCGACACACACAAACACCTACACACACATACACCGACACACACAAACAGCGACACACACGAACAACCACACACAAACAGCGACACACTCAAACACCTACACACGCAAACACCGACACACACAAACACCGACACACACAAACACCGACACACACAAACACCAACACACACAAACACCGACACACACAGACACCAACACACACAAACACCAACATACACAAACACCTACACACACAAACACCTACACACACAAACACCTACACACAGCAACACCTACAAACACAAACACCGACACACACAAACACCAACACACACAAACACCGACAGACACAAACACCTACACACACAAACACCGACACACACAAACACAGACAGACACAAACACCGACACACACAAGCACTGACACACACAAACACCTACACACACAAACACCGACACACACAAACCCCGACACACACAAACACCGACACACACAAACACCGACACACACAAACACCGACACACACAAACACCTTAAAACATAAACGACAACACACACATACACCTACACACACAAACACCTACACACAAAATCACCGACACACACAAACACAAACACACACACACACCGACACACACAAACAACTGCACACACATACACCTACACACACAAACACCTACACACACAAACACCGACACACACAAACACAAACACCTACACACGCGAACACCAACACACACAAACACCGACACACACAAACACCTACACTCACAAACACCTACACACACAAACATCAACACACACAAACACCGACACACAAACACCTACACACACAAACACCTACACACACAAACAACGACACACACGAACACCTACACACACAAACACCTGCACACACAAACAGCGACGCACACAAACACCGACACACACAAATACCTACACAGACACACACCGACACACACACACCTACACCCTCACACACTGACCCACACAAACACCTACACACACACAAACACCGACACACACAAACACCTACACACACAAACATCAACACACACAAACACCTACACACACAAACACCGACACACACAAACACCTACACACACAAACACCGACACACCCTACACCAACACACACAAACACCTACACACACAAACACCGACACACACAAACACCTACACACAAATACAGCTACGCACACAAACACCTACACACACAAACACATACACACACAAACACCGACAGACACAAACACCTACACACAAAAACAGCTACACACACAAACACCGACACACACAAACACCGACACACACAAACACATACACAAACAAACACCTACACACACAAACACCGACACACACAAACACCTACACACACAAAAACCTACACACACACACACCGACACACACACACCTACACCCTCACACACTGACACATACAAACACCTACACAGACACACACACCGACACACACATACACCTACACACACAAACATCTTCACACACAAACACCTACACACACAAACACCGACACACACAAACACCTACACACATGAACAACTACACACACAAACACCGACACACACAAACACCTACACACAGAAACACAGACACACACAAACACCTACACACACAAACACCGACACACACTACACCAACACACAAAAACACCTACACACATAAACACCGACACACACAAACTCCTACCCACACAAACAGCTACACACACAAACGCCTACACACACAAACACCGACACACACAAACACCGGCACACACAAACAACTACACAAACAAAGACCGAAACACACAAACACCTACACACACAAACACCGACACACACAAACATCTACACACACAAACACCTACACACACAAACACCGACACACACAAACACCGACACACACAAACACCGACACACACAAACACCGACACACACAAAAACCGGCACACACAAACACCGACACAAACAAACACCGATACACACAAACACCGACACACACAAACACCGACACACCCAAACACCTACACACACAAACACCAACACACACAAACACCGATACACACAAACAACTACACACACAAACACCTACACACACAAACACCTATACACAAAAACACCGACACACACAAACAATGACACACACAAACACCGACACACACAACCACCTACACACACAAACACCAACACACACAAACACCGACACACACAGTCACCTACACACACAAACACCTACACACCCAAACACCGACACACACAAGCACCGACACACACGAACACCTACACACACAAACACCTACACACACAAACAGCGACACACACAAACAGCAACACACGCAAACACCGACACACACAAACACCGACACACACAAACACCTACGAACACAAACTCCGACACACACGAACACCGACACACACAAACACCTGCACACAAAAACACCGACACACACAAACACCTACACACACAAACACCGACACAAACTACACCAACACACACAAACACCTACACACACAAGCACCGTCACACACAAACACCTACACACACAAACAGCTACACACAGAAACACCTACACACACAAACATCTACACACAAACACCGACAGACACAAACAACTACACACACAAACACCTACACGCACAAACACCGACACACACAAACACCGACACACACAAACACCTACACAAACAAACACCTACACACACAAACACCGACACACACAAACACCTACACACACAAATACCTACACACACACACACCGACACACACACACCTTCACCCTAACCCACTGACACACACAAACACCTACACACACACAAACACCGACACACACAAACACCTACACACACAGACATCAACACACACAAACACCTACACACACAAACACCGACACACACAAATACCTACACACACGAACACCTTCACACACAAACACCGACACACACAAACACCAACACACACAAACACCGACACACACGAACACCTACACACACAAACACCGACACACACAAACACCTACACACACAAACAATGACACACACAAACACCGACACACACGAACACCTACACACACAAACAGCGACAAACACAAACACCGACACACACAAGCAGCGACACACACAAACACCAACACACACAAACACCGACACACACAAACACCAACACACACAAACACCAACATACACAAACAGCTACACACACAAACAATGACAGACACAAACACCTACACACACAAACACCTACACACACAAACACCAACACAGACAAACACCAACACACACAAACACACACAAACACCTACACACACAAACACCGACACAGACAAACACCGACACACACAAACACCGACACACACAAACACCGACACACACAAACACCGACACACACAAACACCGACACACACAAACACCGACACACACAAACACCGACACACACAAACACCGACACACACAAACACTTACTCACACAAACACCGACACACACAAACACCTACACACACGAACACCTACACGTACAAACACCTACACACACAAACACTGACACACACAAACACCGACACACACAAACACCGACACACACAAACACCGATACACAAAAACACCGACACACACAAACACCGACACACCCAAACACCTACACACACAAACACCAACACACACAAACACCGACACACACAAACAACTACACACACAAACAACTACACACACAAGCACCTATACACAAAAACACCGACACACACAAACAATGACGCACACAAACACCTACACACACAAACACCGACACACACAAACACCGGCACACACAAACACCGACACAAACAAACACCGATACACACAAACACCGACACACACAAACACCGACACACCCAAACACCTACACACACAAACACCAACACACACAAACACCGATACACACAAACAACTACACACACAAACACCTACACACACAAACACCTATACACAAAAACACCGACACACACAAACAATGACACACACAAACACCGACACACACAACCACCTGCACACACAAACACCAACACACACAAACACCGACACACACAGTCACCTACACACACAAACACCTACACATCCAAACACCGACACACACAAGCACCGACACACAAGAACACCTACACACACAAACACCGACACACACAAACACCTACACACACAAACACCGACACACACCAACACCGACACACACGGACACCTACACACACAAACAGCGACACACACAAACAGCAACACACGCAAACACTGACACACACAAACACCGACACACACAAACACCTACGAACACAAGCTCCGACACACACGAACATCGACACACACAAACACCTGCACACAAAAACACCGACACACACAAACACCTACACACACAAACACCGACACAAACTACACCAACACACACAAACACCTACACACACAAGCACCGTCACACACAAACACCTACACACACAAACAGCTACACACAGAAACACCTACACACACAAACATCTACACACAAACACCGACAGACACAAACAACTACACACACAAACACCTACACGCACAAACACCGACACACACAAACACCGACACACACAAACACCTACACAAACAAACACCTACACACACAAACACCGACACACACAAACACCTACACACACAAACAATGACACACACAAACACCGACACACACGAACACCTACACACACAAACAGCGACACACACAAACACCGACACACACAAGCACCTACACACACAAACACCAACACACACAAACACCGACACACACAAACACCAACACACACAAACACCAACATACACAAACAGCTACACACACAAACAACTACAGACACAAACACCTACACACACAAACACCTACACACACAAACACCAACACAGACAAACACCAACACACACAAACACACACAAACACCTACACACACAAACACCGACACAGACAAACACCGACACATACAAACACCGACACACACAAACACCGACACACACAAACACCGACACACACAAACACCAACACACACAAACACCGACACACACAAACACCGACACACACAAACACCGACACACACAAACACTTACTCACACAAACACCGACACACACAAACACCTACACACATGAACACCTACACGTACAAACACCTACACACACAAACACTGACACACACAAACACCGACACACACAAACACTGACACACACAAACACCGATACACAAAAACACCGACACACACAAACACCGACACACCCAAACACCTACACACACAAACACCAACACACACAAACACCGACAGACACAAACAACTACACACACAAACACCTACACACACAAGCACCTATACACAAAAACACCGACACACACAAACAATGACACACACAAACACCGACACACACAACCACCTACACACACAAACACCAACACACACAAATATCGACACACTCAATCACCTACACACACAAACACCTACACACACAAACACCGACACACACAAGCACCGACACACACGAACACCTACACACAAAAACACCGACACACACAAACACCTACACACACAAACACCGACACACACAAACACCGACACACACGGACACCTACACACACAATGAGCGACACACACAAACACCAACACAAGCAAACACCGACACACACAAACACTGACACACACAAACACCTACGAACACAAACACCGACACACACGAACACCGACACCCACAAACACCTGCACACAAAAACACCGATACACACAAACACCTACACACACAAACACCGACACAAACTACACCAACACACAAAAACACCTACACACACAACCACCGTCACACACAAACACCTACACACACAAACAGCTACACACACAAACACCTACACACACAGACATCTACACACAATCACCGACAGACACAAACAACTACACACACAAACACCTGCACACACAAACACCGACACACACAAACACCGACACACACAAACACCGACACAAACAAACACCTACACACACAAACAGCGACACACACAAACACCTACACACACAAATACCTACACAGACACACACCGACACACACACACCTACACCCTCACACACTGACCCACACAAACACCTACACACACACAAACACCGACACACACAAACACCTACACACACAAACATCAACACACACAAACACCTACACACACAAACACCAACACACACAAACACCTACACACACAAACACCTACACACACAAACACCGACACACAAAAACACCTACACACACAAACACCGACACACACAAACACCTACACACACGAACACCTACACACACAAACAGCGACACACACAAACACCGACACACACAAACACCGACATACACAAACAGCTACACAAACAAACACCTACACACACAAACAGCGACACACACAAACACCGACACACACAAATACCTACACAGACACACACCGACACACACACACCTACACCCTCACACACTGACCCACACAAACACCTACACACACACAAACACCGACACACACAAACACCTACACACACAAACATCAACACACACAAACACCTACACACACAAACACCGACACACACAAACACCTACACACACGAACACCTACACACACAAACAGCGACACACACAAACACCGACACAAACAAACACCGACACACACAAACACCAACACACACAAACACCGACACACACAAACACCGACACACACAAACACCAACATACACAAACAGCTACACACACAAACAACTACACACACAAACACCTACACACACAAACACCTACACACACAAACTCCGACACAGACAAACACCAACACACACAAACACCGACACACACAAACACCGACACACACAAACACTGACACATACAAACACCGACACACACAAACACCGACACACACAAACACCGACACACACAAACACCTACACACACAAACACCGACACACACAAACACCGACACACACAACCATCGACACACACAAACACCGACACACACAAACACTTACACACACAAACACCGACACACACAATCACCTACACACACGAACACCTACACGTACAAACACCTACACACACAAACACTGACACACACAAAGACCGACACACACAAACACCGACACACACAAACAACGACACACACAAACACCGACACACACAAACGCCTACACACACAAACACCAACACACACAAACACCAACATACACAAACAGCTACACACACAAACAACTACAAACACAAACTCCTACACACACAAACACCTACACACACAAACACCGACACAGACAAACACCAACACACACAAACACACACAAACACCTACGAACACAAACACCGACACACACGAACACCGACGCACACAAACACCTGCACACAAAAACACCGACACACACAAACACCTACACACACAAACACCGACACACACAAACACCTACACACCCGAACACCTACACATACAAACACCTACACACACAAACACTGACACACACAAACACCGACACACACAAACACCGACACACACAAACACCGATACACACAAACACCGACACACACAAACACCGACACACCCAAACACCGACACACACAAACACCAACACACACAAACACCAACATACACAAACAGCTACACACACAAACAACTACACACACAAACACCTACACACACAAACACCTTCACACACAAACTCCGACACAGACAAACACCAACACAAACAAACACCGACACACACAAACACCTACACACACAAACACTGACACATACAAACACCGACACACACAAACACCGACACACACAAACACCGACACACACAAACACCTACACACACAAACACCGACACACACAAACACCGACACACACAAACACCGACACACACAAACACCGACACACACAAACACTTACACACACAAACACCGACACACACAATCACCTACACACACGAACACCTACACGTACAAACACCTACACACACAAACACTGACACACACAAACACCGACACACACAAACACCGACACACACAAACACCGACACACACAAACACCGACACACACAAACGCCTACACACACAAACACCAACACACACAAAAACCGACACACACAAACACCGACACACACAAACGCCTACACACACAAACACCAACACACACAAACACCGACACACACAAACAACTACACATACAAACACCTACACACACAAACGCCTACACACACAAACACCAACACACACAAACACCGACACACACAAACAACTACACATACAAACACCTACACACACAAACACCGACACACACAAACACCTAAACACACAAACACCGACACACAAAAACACCGACACACACGGACACCTACACACACAAACAGCGACACACACAAACACCTACACACACAATCACCGACACACCCAAACACCGGCACATACAAACACCGACACACACAAACACCAACACACACAAACACTGACACACACAAACACCTACACACACAAACACCGACACACACAAACACCGACACACACAAACACCGACACACACAAACACCAACACACACAAACACCGACACACACAAACACCGACACACACAAACACCTACACACACAAACACCGACACACACGAACACCGACACACACAAACACCTACACACACAAACACCGACACACACGAACACATACACACACAAACACCGACACACACAAACACCTACACACACAAACACCGACACACACGAACACCTACACACACAAACACCGACACACACAAACATCTACACACACAAACACCTACACACACTAACACCGACACACACAAACACCTACACACATGAACAACTACACACACAAACACCAACACACACAAACACCAACACACACAAACACTGACACACACGAACTCCTACACACACAAACACCTACACACACAAACACCTACACACACAAACACCGACACACACAAACACCGACACACACAAACAGCGACACACACAAACACCTGCACACAAAAACACCTACACACACAAACACCGACACACACAAACACCTACACACAAGAGCAACTACACACACAAACACCGACACACACAATCACCAACACACACAAACACCGACACACACGGACACCTACACACACAAACACCGACACACACAAACACCTACACACACATACACCGACACACACAAACAGCGACACACACGAACAACCACACACAAACAGCGACACACTCAAACACCTACACACGCAAACACCGACACACACAAACACCGACACACACAAACACCGACACACACAAACACCAACACACACAAACACCGACACACACAGACACCAACACACACAAACAACAACATACACAAACACCTACACACACATACACCTACACACACAAACACCTACACACAGCAACACCTACAAACACAAACACCGACACACACAAACACCAACACACACAAACACCGACAGACACAAACACCTACACACACAAACACCGACACACACAAACACAGACAGACACAAACACCGACACACACAAGCACTGACACACACAAACACCTACACACACAAACACCGACACACACAAACCCCGACACACACAAACACCGACACACACAAACACCGACACACACAAACACCGACACACACAAACACCTTAACACATAAACGACAACACACACATACACCTACACACACAAACACCTACACACAAAAGCACCGACACACACAAACACAAACACACACACACACCGACACACACAAACAACTGCACACACATACACCTACACACACAAACACCTACACACACAAACACCGACACACACAAACACAAACACCTACACACGCAAACACCAACACACACAAACACCGACACACACAAACACCTACACTCACAAACACCTACACACACAAACATCAACACACACAAACACCGACACACAAACATCTACACACACAAACACCTACACACACAAACAACGACACACACGAACACCTACACACACAAACACCTGCACACACAAACAGCGACGCACACAAACACCGACACACACAAATACCTACACAGACACACACCGACACACACACACCTACACCCTCACACATTGACCCACACAAACACCTACACACACACAAACACCGACACACACAAACACCTACACACACAAACATCAACACACACAAACACCTACACACACAAACACCGACACACACAAACACCTACACACACGAACACCTACACACACAAACAGCGACACACACAAACACCGACACACACAAACACCGACACACACAAACACCAACACACACAAACACCGACACACACAAACACCGACACACACAAACACCGACACACACAAACACCGACACACACAAACACCTACACACACAAACACCGACACACACAAACACCGACACACACAAACACCGACACACACAAACACCGACACACACAAACACTTACACACACAAAAACCGACACACACAATCACCTACACACACGAACACCTACACGTACAAACACCTACACACACAAACACTGACAGACACAAACACCGACACACACAAACACCGGCACACACAAACTCCGACACACACAAACACCGACACACACAAACGCCTACACACACAAACACCAACACACACAAACACCAACATACACAAACAGCTACACACACAAACTCCGACACAGACAAACACCAACACAAACAAACACCGACACACACAAACACCTACACACACAAACACTGACACATACAAACACCGACACACACAAACACCGACACACACAAACACCGACACACACAAAAACCTACACACACAAACACTGACACACACAAACACCGACACACACAAACACCGACACACACAAACACCGACACGCACAAACACTTACACACACAAACACCGACACACACAATCACCTACACACACGAACACCTACTCGTACAAACACCTACACACAAAAACACCTACACACATAAACACCGACACACACAAATTCCTACCCACACAAACAGCTACACACACAAACACCTACACACACAAACACCTACACACACAAACACCGACACACACAAACACCGGCACACACAAACAACTACACAAACAAGCACCTAAACACACAAACACCTACACACACAAACACCGACACACACAAACATCTACACACACAAACACCTACACACACAAACACCGACACGCACAAACACCTACACACATGTACAACGACACACACAAACACCGACACACACAAAAACCAACACACACAAACACTGACACACACGAACACATACACACACAAATTCCGACACACACAAACATCGACACACACAAACACCGTCACACCCAAACACCTACACACACAAACACCAACACACACAAACACCGACACACACAAACAACTACACACACAAACACCTACACACACAAACACCTACACACAAAAACACCGACACACACAAACAATGACACACACAAACACCGACACACACAATCACCTACACACACGAACACCTACACGTACAAACACCTACACACACAAACACTGACACACACAAACACCGACACACACAAACACCGACACACACAAACACCGACACACACAAACGCCTACACACACAAACACCAACACACACAAACACCAACATACACAAACAGCTACACACACAAACAACTACAAACACAAACTCCTACACACACAAACACCTACACACACAAACACCGACACAGACAAACACCAACACACACAAACACACACAAACACCTACACACTCAAACACCGACACACACAAACACCGACACACACAAACACCGACACACACAAACACCGACACACACAAACACCGACACACACAAACACTGACACACACAAACACCGACACACACAAACACTTACTCACACAAACACCGACACACACAAACACCTACACACACGAACACCTACACGTACAAACACCTACACACACAAACACTGACACACACAAACACCGACACACACAAACACCGACACACATATACACCGATACACACAAACACCGACACACACAAACACCGACACACCCAAACACCTACACACACAAACACCAACACACACAAACATCGACACACACACACCTACACCCTCACACACTGACACATACAAACACCTGCACAGACACACACACCGACACTCACATACACCTACACACCCAAACATCTACACACACAACCACCTACACACACAAACACCAACACACACAAACACCGACACACACAATCACCTACACACACAAACACCTACACACACAAACACCGACACACACAAGCACCGACAAACACGAACACCTACACACACAAACACCGACACACACCAACACCTACACACACAAACACCGACACACACAAACACCGACACACACGGACACCGACACACACAAAGAGCGACACACACAAACACCAACACAAGCAAACACCGACACACACAAACACTGACACACACAAACACCTACGAACACAAACACCGACACACACGAACACCGACACACACAAACACCTGCACACAAAAAGACCGACACACACAAACACCGACACACACAAACACCGACACACACAAACACCTACACACACGAACCCCTACACGTACAAACACCTACACACACAAACACTGACACACACAAACACCGACACACACAAACAACGACACACACAAACACCGATACACACAAACACCGACATACACAAACACCGACACACCCAAACACCGACACACACAAACACCAACACACACAAACACCAACATACACAAACAGCTACACACACAAACAACTACACACACAAACACCTACACACACAAACACCTACACACACAAACTCCGACACAGACAAACACCAACACACACAAACACCAACACACACAAACACCTACACACACAATCACTGACACATACAAACACCGACACACACAAACACCGACACACACAAACACCGACACACACAAACACCTACACACACAAACACCGACACACACAAACACCGACACACACAAACACCGACACACACAAACACCGACACACACAAACACTTACACACACAAACACCGACACACACAATCACCTACACACACGAACACCTACACGTACAAACACCTACACACACAAACACTGACACACACAAACACCGACACACACAAACACCGACACACACAAACACCGACACACACAAACACCGACACACACAAACGCCTACACACACAAACACCAACACACACAAACACCGACACACACAAACACCGACACACACAAACGCCTACACAAACAAACACCAACACACACAAACACCGACACACACAAACAACTACACATACAAACACCTACACACACAAACGCCTACACACACAAACACCAACACACACAAACACCGACACACACAAACAACTACACATACAAACACCTACACACACAAACACCGACACACACAAACACCTACACACACAAACACCGACACACAAAAACACCGACGCACACGGACACCTACACACACAAACAGCGACACACACAAACACCTACACACACAAACACCGACACACCCAAACACCGGCACACACAAACACCGACACACACAAACACCAACACACACAAACACCGACACACACAAACACCTACACACACAAACACCGACACACACACACACCGACACACACAAACACCGACACACACAAACACCAACACACACAAACACCGACACACAAAAACACCGCCACACACAAACACCGACACACACAAACACCTACACACACAAACACCGACACACACGAACACCGACACACACAAACACCGACACACACAAACACCTACACACACAAACAGCTACACACACAAAAACCTACAAACACAAACACCAACACACACAATCACCGACACACACAAACACCTACACACACAAACACTGACACACACAAGCACCGACACACACGAACACCTACACACACAAACACCGACACACACAAACACCTACACACACAAACACCGACACACACAAACACCGACACACATGGACACCGACACACACAAAGAGCGACACACACAAACACCAACACAAGCAAACACTGACACACACAAACACTGACACACACAAACACCTACGAACACAAACACCGACACACACGAACACCGACACACACAAACACCTGCACACAAAAACACCGACACACACAAACACCTACACACACAAACACCGACACACACAAACACCTACACACACAAACACCTACACGTACAAACACCTACACACACAAACATTGACACACACAAACACCGACACACACAAACAACGACACACACAAACACCGATACACACAAACACCGACACACACAAACACCGACACACCCAAACACCGACACACACAAATACCAACACACACAAACACCAACATACACAAACAGCTACACACACAAACAACTACACACACAAACACCTACACACACAAACAGCTACACACACAAACTCCGACACAGACAAACACCAACACACACAAACACCGACACACACAAACACCTACACACACAAACACTGACACATACAAACACCGACACACACAAACACCGACACACACAAACACCGACACACACAAACACCTACACACACAAACACCGACACACACAAACACCGACACACACAAACACCGACACACACAAACACCTACACACACGAACACCTACACGTACAAACACCTACACACACAAACACTGACACACACAAACACCGACACACACAAACAACGACACACACAAACACCGATACACACAAACACCGACATACACAAACACCGACACACCCAAACACCGACACACACAAACACCAACAGACACAAACACCAACATACACAAACAGCTACACACACAAACAACTACACACACAAACAACTACACACACGGACACCGACACACACAAAGAGCGACACACACAAACACCAACACAAGCAAACACCGACACACACAAACACTGACACACACAAACACCTACGAACACAAACACCGACACACACGAACACCGACACACACAAACACCTGCACACAAAAAGACCGACACACACAAACACCGACACACACAAACACCGACACACACAAACACCTACACACACGAACACCTACACGTACAAATACCTACACACACAAGCACCTTTCCACAAAAACACCGACACACACAAACAATGACACACACAAACACCGACACACACAACCACCTACACACACAAACAGCAACACACACAAACACCGACACACACAATCACCTACACACACAAACACCTACACACACAAACACCGACACACACAAGCACTGACACACACGAACACCTACACACACAAACACCGACACACACAAACACCTACACACACAAACACCGACACACACAAACACCGACACACACGGACACCGACACACACAAAGAGCGACACACACAAACACCAACACAAGCAAACACCGACACACACAAACACTGACACACACAAACACCTACGAACACAAACACCGACACACACGAACACCGACACACACAAACACCTGCACACAAAAAGACCGACACACACAAACACCGACACACACAAACACCGACACACACAAACACCTACACACACGAACACCTACACGTACAAACACCTACACACACAAACACTGACACACACAAACACCGACACACACAAACAACGACACACACAAACACCGATACACACAAACACCGACATACACAAACACCGACACACCCAAACACCGACACACACAAACACCAACACACACAAACACCAACATACACAAACAGCTACACACACAAACAACTACACACACAAACACCTACACACACAAACACCTACACACACAAACTCCGACACAGACAAACACCAACACACACAAACACCAACACACACAAACACCTACACACACAATCACTGACACATACAAACACCGACACACACAAACACCGACACACACAAACACCGACACACACAAACACCTACACACACAAACACCGACACACACAAACACCGACACACACAAACACCGACACACACAAACACCGACACACACAAACACTTACACACACAAACACCGACACACTCAATCACCTACACACACGAACACCTACACGTACAAATACCTACACACACAAACACTGACACACACAAACACCGACACACACAAACACCGACACACACAAACACCGACACACACAAACACCGACACACACAAACGCCTACACACACAAACACCAACACACACAAACACCGACACACACAAACACCGACACACACAAACGCCTACACACACAAACACCAACACACACAAACACCGACACACACAAACAACTACACATACAAACACCTACACACACAAACGCCTACACACACAAACACCAACACACACAAACACCGACACACACAAACAACTACACATACAAACACCTACAAACACAAACACCGACACACACAAACACCTACACACACAAACACCGACACACAAAAACACCGACGCACACGGACACCTACACACACAAACAGCGACACACACAAACACCTACACACACAAACACCGACACACCCAAACACCGGCACACACAAACACCGACACACACAAACACCAACACACACAAACACCGACACACACAAACACCTACACACACAAACACCGACACACACAAACACCAACACACACAAACACCGACACACAAAAACACCGCCACACACAAACACCGACACACACAAACACCTACACACACAAACACCGACACACACGAACACCGACACACACAAACACCGACACACACAAACACCTACACACACAAACAGCTACACACACAAAAACCTACAAACACAAACACCAACACACACAATCACCAACACACACAAACACCTACACACACAAACACCGACACACACAAGCACCGACACACACGAACACCTACACACACAAACACCGACACACACAAACACCTACACACACAAACACCGACACACACAAACACCGACACACACGGACACCGACACACACAAAGAGCGACACACACAAACACCAACACAAGCAAACACTGACACACACAAACACTGACACACACAAACACCTACGAACACAAACACCGACACACACGAACACCGACACACACAAACACCTGCACACAAAAACACCGACACACACAAACACCTACACACACAAACACCGACACACACAAACACCTACACACACAAACACCTACACGTACAAACACCTACACACACAAACACTGACACACACAAACACCGACACACACAAACAACAACACACACAAACACCGATACACACAAACACCGACACACACAAACACCGACACACCCAAACACCGACACACACAAATACCAACACACACAAACACCAACATACACAAACAGCTACACACACAAACAACTACACACACAAACACCTACACACACAAACACCTACACACACAAACTCCGACACAGACAAACACCAACACACACAAACACCGACACACACAAACACCTACACACACAAACACTGACACATACAAACACCGACACACACAAACACCGACACACACAAACACCGACACACACAAACACCTACACACACAAACACCGACACACACAAACACCGACACACACAAACACCGACACACACAAACACCTATACACACGAACACCTACACGTACAAACACCTACACACACAAACACTGACACACACAAACACCGACACACACAAACAACGACACACACAAACACCGATACACACAAACACCGACATACACAAACACCGACACACCCAAACACCGACACACACAAACACCAACACACACAAACACCAACATACACAAACAGCTACACACACAAACAACTACACACACAAACACCTACACACACAAGCACCTTTCCACAAAAACACCGACACACACAAACAATGACACACACAAACACCGACACACACAACCACCTACACACACAAACAGCAACACACACAAACACCGACACACACAATCACCTACACACACAAACACCTACACACACAAACACCGACACACACAAGCACCGACACACACGAACACCTACACACACAAACACCGACACACACAAACACCTACACACATAAACACCGACACACACAAACACCGACACACACGGACACCGACACACACAAAGAGCGACACACACAAACACCAACACAAGCAAACACCGACACACACAAACACTGACACACACAAACACCTACGAACACAAACACCGACACACACGAACACCGACACACACAAACACCTGCACACAAAAAGACCGACACACACAAACACCGACACACACAAACACCGACACACACAAACACCTACACACACGAACACCTACACGTACAAACACCTACACACACAAACACTGACACACACAAACACCGACACACACAAACAACGACACACACAAACACCGATACACACAAACACCGACATACACAAACACCGACACACCCAAACACCGACACACACAAACACCAACACACACAAACACCAACATACACAAACAGCTACACACACAAACAACTACACACACAAACACCTACACACACAAACACCTACACACACAAACTCCGACACAGACAAACACCAACACACACAAACACCAACACACACAAACACCTACACACACAATTACTGACACATACAAACACCGACACACACAAACACCGACACACACAAACACCGACACACACAAACACCGACACACACAAACACCGACACACACAAACACTTACACACACAAACACCGACACACACAATCACCTACACACACGAACACCTACACGTACAAACACCTACACACACAAACACTGACACACACAAACACCGACACACACAAACACCGACACACACAAACACCGACACACACAAACACCGACACACACAAACGCCTACACACACAAACACCAACACACACAAACACCGACACACACAAACACCGACACACACAAACGCCTACACACACAAACACCAACACACACAAACACCGACACACACAAACAACTACACATACAAACACCTACACACACAAACGCCTACACACACAAACACCAACACACACAAACACCGACACACACAAACAACTACACATACAAACACCTACACACACAAACACCGACACACACAAACACCTACACACACAAACACCGACACACAAAAACACCGACGCACACGGACACCTACACACACAAACAGCGACACACACAAACACCTACACACACAAACACCGACACACCCAAACACCGGCACACACAAACACCGACACACACAAACACCAACACACACAAACACCGACACACACAAACACCTACACACACAAACACCGACACACACACACACCGACACACAAAAACACCGACACACACAAACACCAACACACACAAACACCAACACACAAAAACACCGCCACACACAAACACCGACACACACAAACACCTACACACACAAACACCGACACACACGAACACCGACACACACAAACACCGACACACACAGACACATACACACACAAATACCTACACACACAAACACCTACACACACAAGCACCTACACACACAAACACCTACACACACAAGCACCGACACACACAAACACCTACACACACAAACACCGACACACACAAATACCTACACACACACACAGACACACACAAACACCTACACATACGAACACATACACACACAAACACCGACACACACAAACACCTACACACACAAACACCGACACACACAAACACCGATACATACGAACATCTACACACACAAACACCTACATACACAAACACCTGCAAACACAAACACCGACACACACAAACACCGACACACACAAACACCTACACACACAAACACCGACACACACGAACACCAACACACACAAACATCTACACACAAAAACACCGACACACACAAACACCTACACACACAAACACTGACACACACTACACCAACACACACAAACACCTACACACACAAACACCGACACACACAAACACCTACACACAAAAACAGCTACGAACACAAACACCTACACTCACAAACACCTACACACACAAACACCGACAGGCACAAACACCTACACAGAAAAAGAGCTACACACACAAACACCGATACACACAAACACCGACACACACAAACACATACACAAACAAACACCTGCACACACAAACTCCGACACACACAAACACCTACACACACAAATACCTACACACACACACACCGACACAGACACACCTACACCCTCACACACTGACACATTCAAACACCTACACAGACACACACACCGACATAGACATACACCTACACACACAAACATCTACACACACAAACACCTACACACACAAACACCGACACACACAAACACCTACACACATGAACAACTACACACACAAACACCGACATACACAAACACCTACACACAGAAACACCGACACACACAAACACCTGCACACACAAACACCGAAACACACAACACCAACACACACAAACACCTAGACACACAAACTCCTACCCACACAAACAGCTACACACACAAACACCTACACACACAAACACGTACACACACAAAGACCGACAGACACAAACACCTACACACACAAACACCTACACACACAAACACCGACACACACAAACACCGACACACACAAACACCTACACAAACAAACACCTAAATACACAAACACCTACACACACAAACACCGACACACACAAACATCTACACACACAAACACCTACACACACAAACACCGACATGCACAGACACCTCCACACATGAACAACTACACACACAAACACCGACACACACAAAAACCAACACACACAAACACCGACAGACACGAACACCTACACACACAAACACCGACACACACAAACACATACACACACAAATACCGATACACACAAACACCGACACACACAAACACCTACACACACAAACAGCGACACACACAAACACCTACACACACAAACACCGACACACAAACACCGAAACACACAAACGACAACACACACATACACCAACACACACAAACACCGACAAACACAAACACCAACACACATAAGCACCGTCACACACAAACACCTACACACACAAACAGCTACACACACAAACACCTACACACTCAAACATCTACACAAAAACACCGACAGACACAAACACCTACACACACAAACACCGACACACACAAACACCGACACACACAAACACCGACACACACAAACACCTACACAAACAAACACCTACACACACAAACACCGACACACACAAACACCTACACACACAAATACCTACACACACGCACACCGACACACACACACCTACACCCTCACACACTGAAACACACAGACACCTACACACACACACAAACACCGACACACACAAACACCTACACACACAAATATCAACACACACAAACACCTACACACACAAACACCGACACACACAAGCACCTACACACACGAACACCTACACACACAAACACCGGCACACATGAACACCTACACACACAAACACCAACACACACAAACACCTACACACACAAACAACGACACACACAAACACCGACACACACGAACACCTACACACACAAACAGCGACACACACAAACACCGACTCACACAAAAACCGACACACACAAACACCAGCACACACAAACACTGACACACACAAACACCAACACACACAAACACCAACATACACAAACTGCTACACACAAAAACAACTACACACACAAACACCTACACACACAAACACCTACACACACAAACACCGACACAGACAAACACCAACACACACAAACACACACAAACACCTGCACACACAAACACCGACACATACAAACACCGACACACACAAACACCGACACACACAAACACTGACACACACAAACACCTACACACACAAACACCGACACACACAAACACCGACACACACAAACACCGACACACACAAACACCGACACACACAAACACCGACACACACAAACACTTACACACACAAACACCGACACACACAAACACCTACACACACGAACACCTACACGTACAAACACCTACACACACAAACACTGACACACACAAACACCGACACACACAAACACCGACACACACAAACACCGACACACACAAACACCGACACACACAAACACCGACACACCCAAACACCTACACACACAAACACCAACACACACAAACACCGACACACACAAACAAATACACACACAAGCACCTACACACTAAAACACCTAAACACAAAAACACCGACACACACAAACAATGACACACACAAACACCGACACACACAACCACCTACACACACAAACACCAACACACACAAACACCGACACAAACAATCACCGACACACACAATCAGCGACACACACAAACACCGACACACACAATCACCTACACACACGAACACCTACACGTACAAACACCTACACACACAAACACTGACACACACAAACACCGACACACACAAACACCGACACACACAAACACCGACACACACAAACACTTACACACACAAACACCGACACACACAAACACCTACACACACGAACACCTACACGTACAAACACCTACACACACAAACACTGACACACACAAACACCGACACACACAAACACCGACACACACAAACACCGACACACACAAACACCGACACTCACAAACACCGACACACCCAAACACCTACACACACAAACACCAACACACACAAACACCGACACACAAAAACAAATACACACACAAGCACCTACACACTAAAACACCTAAACACAAAAACACCGACACACACAAACAATGACACACACAAACACCGACACACACAACCACCTACACACACAAACACCAACACACACAAACACCGACACACACAATCACCGACACACTCAATCAGCGACACACACAAACACCGACACACACAATCACCTACACACACGAACACCTACACGTACAAATACCTACACACACAAACACTGACACACACAAACACCGACACACACAAACACCGACACACACAAACACCGACACACACAAACACCGACACACACAAACGCCTACACACACAAACACCAACACACACATACACCGACACACACAAACACCGACACACACAAACGCCTACACACACAAACACCAATACACACAAACACCGACACACACAAACAACTACACATACAAACACCTACACACACAAACGCCTACACACACAAACACCAACACACACAAACACCGACACACACAAACAACTACACATACAAACACCTACACACACAAACACCAACACACACAAACACCTACACACACAAACACCGACACACAAAAACACCGACGCACACGGACACCTACACACACAAACAGCGACACACACAAACACCTACACACACAAACACCGACACACCCAAACACCGGCACACACAAACACCGACACACACAAACACCAACACACACAAACACCGACACACACAAACACATACACACACAAACACCGACACACACACACACCGACACACAAAAACACCGACACACACAAACACCAACACACACAAACACCGACACACAAAAACACCGCCACACACAAACACCGACACACACAAACACCTACACACACAAACACCGACACACACGAACACCGACACACACAAACACCGACACACACAAACACCTACACACACAAACAGCTACACACACAAACACCAACACACACAAACACCGACACACACAAACACCTACACACACAAACACCGACACACACACACACCGACACACAAAAACACCGACACACCCAAACACCGGCACACACAAACACCGACACACACAAACACCAACACACACAAACACCGACACACACAAACACCTACACACACAAACACCGACACACACACACACCGACACACAAAAACACCGACACACACAAACACCTACACACACAAACACCTACACACACAAACACCGACACACACAAACACCTACACACACAAACACCGACACACACAAGCACCGACACACACGAACACCTACACACACAAACACCGGCACACACAAACACCTACACACACAAACACCGACACACACAAGCACCGACACACACGAACACCTACACACACAAACACCGACACACACAAACACCTACACACACGAACACCTACACACACAAACACCGACACACACAAACACCTACACACACAATCACCGACACACACAAACACCTACACACACAAACACCGACACACACAAGCACCGACACACACGAACACCTACACACACAAACACCGACAAACACAAACACCAACACACATAAGCACCGTCACACACAAACACCTACACACACAAACAGCTACACACACAAACACCTACACACTCAAACATCTACACAAAAACACCGACAGACACAAACACCTACACACACAAACACCGACACACACAAACACCGACACACACAAACACCGACACACACAAACACCTACACAAACAAACACCTACACACACAAACACCGACACACACAAACACCTACACACACAAATACCTACACACACGCACACCGACACACACACACCTACACCCTCACACACTGAAAGACACAGACACCTACACACACACACAAACACCGACACACACAAACACCTACACACACAAATATCAACACACACAAACACCTACACACACAAACACCGACACACACAAGCACCTAAACACACGAACACCTACACACACAAACACCGGCACACATGAACACCTACACACACAAACACCAACACACACAAACACCTACACACACAAACAACGACACACACAAACACCGACACACACGAACACCTACACACACAAACAGCGACACACACAAACACCGACACACACAAAAACCGACACACACAAACACCAGCACACACAAACACTGACACACACAAACACCTACACACACAAACACCGACACAGACAAACACCAACACACACAAACACACACAAACACCTGCACACACAAACACCGACACATACAAACACCGACACACACAAACACCGACACACACAAACACTGACACACACAAACACCTACACACACAAACACCGACACACACAAACACCGACACACACAAACACCGACACACACAACACCGACACACACAAACACCGACACACACAAACACTTACACACACAAACACCGACACACACAAACACCTACACACACGAACACCTACACGTACAAACACCTACACACACAAACACTGACACACACAAACACCGACACACACAAACACCGACACACACAAACACCGACACACACAAACACCGACACACACAAACACCGACACACCCAAACACCTACACACACAAACACCAACACACACAAACACCGACACACACAAACAAATACACACACAAGCACCTACACACTAAAACACCTAAACACAAAAACACCGACACACACAAACAATGACACACACAAACACCGACACACACAACCACCTACACACACAAACACCAACACACACAAACACCGACACACACAATCACCGACACACACAATCAGCGACACACACAAACACCGACACACACAATCACCTACACACACGAACACCTACACGTACAAACACCTACACACACAAACACTGACACACACAAACACCGACACACACAAACACCGACACACACAAACACCGACACACACAAACACTTACACACACAAACACCGACACACACAAACACCTACACACACGAACACCTACACGTACAAACACCTACACACACAAACACTGACACACACAAACACCGACACACACAAACACCGACACACACAAACACCGACACACACAAACACCGACACACACAAACACCGACACACCCAAACACCTACACACACAAACACCAACACACACAAACACCGACACACACAAACAAATACACACACAAGCACCTACACACTAAAACACCTAAACACAAAAACACCGACACACACAAACAATGACACACACAAACACCGACACACACAACCACCTACACACACAAACACCAACACACACAAACACCGACACACACTATCACCGACACACACAATCAGCGACACACACAAACACCGACACACACAATCACCTACACACACGAACACCTACACGTACAAACACCTACACACACAAACACTGACACACACAAACACCGACACACACAAACACCGACACACACAAACACCGACACACACAAACACCGACACACACAAACGCCTACACACACAAACACCAACACACACAAACACCGACACACACAAACACCGACACACACAAACGCCTACACACACAAACACCAACACACACAAACACCGACACACACAAACAACTACACATACAAACACCTACACACACAAACGCCTACACACACAAACACCAACACACACAAACACCGACACACACAAACAACTACACATACAAACACCTACACACACAAACACCGACACACACAAACACCTACACACACAAACACCGACACACAAAAACACCGACGCACACGGACACCTACACACACAAACAGCGACACACACAAACACCTACACACACAAACACCGACACACCCAAACACCGGCACACACAAACACCGACACACACAAACACCAACACACACAAACACCGACACACACAAACACCTACACACACAAACACCGACACACACACACACCGACACACAAAAACACCGACACACACAAACACCAACACACACAAACACCGACACACAAAAACACCGCCACACACAAACACCGACACACACAAACACCTACACACACAAACACCGACACACACGAACACCAACACACACAAACACCGACACACACAAACACCTACACACACAAACAGCTACACACACAAAAACCTACAAACACGAACACCAACACACACAATCACCGACACACACAAACACCTACACACACAAACACCGACACACACAAGCACCGACACACACGAACACCTACACACACAAACACCGACACACACAAACACGTACACACACAAACACCGACACACACAAACACCGACACACACGGACACCGACACACACAAAGAGCGACACACACAAACACCAACACAAGCAAACACCGACACACACAAACACTGACACACACAAACACCTACGAACACAAACACCGACACACACGAACACCGACACACACAAACACCTGCACACAAAAACACCGACACACACAAACACCTACACACACAAACACCGACACACACAAACACCTACACACACAAACACCTACACGTACAAACACCTACACACACAAACACTGACACACACAAACACCGACACACACAAACAACGACACACACAAACACCGATACACACAAACACCGACACACACAAACACCGACACACCCAAACACCGACACACACAAATACCAACACACACAAACACCAACATACACAAACAGCTACACACACAAACAACTACACACACAAACACCTACACACACAAACAGCTACACACACAAACACCAACACACACAAACACCGACACACACAAACACCTACACACACAAACACCGACACACACACACACCGACACACAAAAACACCGACACACCCAAACACCGGCACACACAAACACCGACACACACAAACACCAACACACACAAACACCGACACACACAAACACCTACACACACAAACACCGACACACACACACACCGACACACAAAAACACCGACACACACAAACACCTACACACACAAACACCTACACACACAAACACCGACACACACAAACACCTACACACACAAACACCGACACACACAAGCACCGACACACACGAACACCTACACACACAAACACCGGCACACACAAACACCTACACACACAAACACCGACACACACAAGCACCGACACACACGAACACCTACACACACAAACACCGACACACACAAACACCTACACACACGAACACCTACACACACAAACACCGACACACACAAACACCTACACACACAATCACCGACACACACAAACACCTACACACACAAACACCGACACACACAAGCACCGACACACACGAACACCTACACACACAAACACCGACAAACACAAACACCAACACACATAAGCACCGTCACACACAAACACCTACACACACAAACAGCTACACACACAAACACCTACACACTCAAACATCTACACAAAAACACCGACAGACACAAACACCTACACACACAAACACCGACACACACAAACACCGACACACACAAACACCGACACACACAAACACCTACACAAACAAACACCTACACACACAAACACCGACACACACAAACACCTACACACACAAATACCTACACACACGCACACCGACACACACACACCTACACCCTCACACACTGAAAGACACAGACACCTACACACACACACAAACACCGACACACACAAACACCTACACACACAAATATCAACACACACAAACACCTACACACACAAACACCGACACACACAAGCACCTAAACACACGAACACCTACACACACAAACACCGGCACACATGAACACCTACACACACAAACACCAACACACACAAACACCTACACACACAAACAACGACACACACAAACACCGACACACACGAACACCTACACACACAAACAGCGACACACACAAACACCGACACACACAAAAACCGACACACACAAACACCAGCACACACAAACACTGACACACACAAACACCTACACACACAAACACCGACACAGACAAACACCAACACACACAAACACACACAAACACCTGCACACACAAACACCGACACATACAAACACCGACACACACAAACACCGACACACACAAACACTGACACACACAAACACCTACACACACAAACACCGACACACACAAACACCGACACACACAAACACCGACACACACAACACCGACACACACAAACACCGACACACACAAACACTTACACACACAAACACCGACACACACAAACACCTACACACACGAACACCTACACGTACAAACACCTACACACACAAACACTGACACACACAAACACCGACACACACAAACACCGACACACACAAACACCGACACACACAAACACCGACACACACAAACACCGACACACCCAAACACCTACACACACAAACACCAACACACACAAACACCGACACACACAAACAAATACACACACAAGCACCTACACACTAAAACACCTAAACACAAAAACACCGACACACACAAACAATGACACACACAAACACCGACACACACAACCACCTACACACACAAACACCAACACACACAAACACCGACACACACAATCACCGACACACACAATCAGCGACACACACAAACACCGACACACACAATCACCTACACACACGAACACCTACACGTACAAACACCTACACACACAAACACTGACACACACAAACACCGACACACACAAACACCGACACACACAAACACCGACACACACAAACACTTACACACACAAACACCGACACACACAAACACCTACACACACGAACACCTACACGTACAAACACCTACACACACAAACACTGACACACACAAACACCGACACACACAAACACCGACACACACAAACACCGACACACACAAACACCGACACACACAAACACCGACACACCCAAACACCTACACACACAAACACCAACACACACAAACACCGACACACACAAACAAATACACACACAAGCACCTACACACTAAAACACCTAAACACAAAAACACCGACACACACAAACAATGACACACACAAACACCGACACACACAACCACCTACACACACAAACACCAACACACACAAACACCGACACACACTATCACCGACACACACAATCAGCGACACACACAAACACCGACACACACAATCACCTACACACACGAACACCTACACGTACAAACACCTACACACACAAACACTGACACACACAAACACCGACACACACAAACACCGACACACACAAACACCGACACACACAAACACCGACACACACAAACGCCTACACACACAAACACCAACACACACAAACACCGACACACACAAACACCGACACACACAAACGCCTACACACACAAACACCAACACACACAAACACCGACACACACAAACAACTACACATACAAACACCTACACACACAAACGCCTACACACACAAACACCAACACACACAAACACCGACACACACAAACAACTACACATACAAACACCTACACACACAAACACCGACACACACAAACACCTACACACACAAACACCGACACACAAAAACACCGACGCACACGGACACCTACACACACAAACAGCGACACACACAAACACCTACACACACAAACACCGACACACCCAAACACCGGCACACACAAACACCGACACACACAAACACCAACACACACAAACACCGACACACACAAACACCTACACACACAAACACCGACACACACACACACCGACACACAAAAACACCGACACACACAAACACCAACACACACAAACACCGACACACAAAAACACCGCCACACACAAACACCGACACACACAAACACCTACACACACAAACACCGACACACACGAACACCAACACACACAAACACCGACACACACAAACACCTACACACACAAACAGCTACATACACAAAAACCTACAAACACGAACACCAACACACACAATCACCGACACACACAAACACCTACACACACAAACACCGACACACACAAGCACCGACACACACGAACACCTACACACACAAACACCGACACACACAAACACGTACACACACAAACACCGACACACACAAACACCGACACACACGGACACCGACACACACAAAGAGCGACACACACAAACACCAACACAAGCAAACACCGACACACACAAACACTGACACACACAAACACCTACGAACACAAACACCGACACACACGAACACCGACACACACAAACACCTGCACACAAAAACACCGACACACACAAACACCTACACACACAAACACCGACACACACAAACACCTACACACACAAACACCTACACGTACAAACACCTACACACACAAACACTGACACACACAAACACCGACACACACAAACAACGACACACACAAACACCGATACACACAAACACCGACACACACAAACACCGACACACCCAAACACCGACACACACAAATACCAACACACACAAACACCAACATACACAAACAGCTACACACACAAACAACTACACACACAAACACCTACACACACAAACACCTACACACACAAATTCCGACACAGACAAACACCAACACACACAAACACCGACACACACAAACACCTACACACACAAACACTGACACATACAAACACCGACACACACAAACACCGACACACACAAACACCGACACACACAAACACCTACACACACAAACACTGACACACACAAACACCGACACACACAAACACCGACACACACAAACACCGACACACACAAACACTTACACACACAAACACCGACACACACAATCACCTACACACACGAACACCTACACGTACAAACACCTACACACACAAACACTGACACACACAAACACCGACACACACAAACACCGACACACACAAACACCGACACACACAAACACCGACACACACAAACGCCTACACACACAAACACCAACACACACAAACACCGACACACACAAACACCGACACACACAAACGCCTACACACACAAACACCAACACACACAAACACCAACACACACAAACACCGACACACACAAACAACTACACATACAAACACCTACACACACAAACACCGACACACACAAACACCTACACACACAAACACCGACACACAAAAACACCGAAGCACACGGACACCTACACACACAAACAGCGACACACACAAACACCTACACACACAAACACCGACACACACAAACACTTACAAACATAAACACCGACACACACAATCACCTACACACACGAACACCTACACGTACAAACACCTACACACACAAACACTGACACACACAAACACCGACACACACAAACACCGACACACACAAACACCGACACACACAAACACCGACACACACAAACGCCTACACACACAAACACCAACACACACAAACACCGACACACACAAACACCGACACACACAAACACCTACACACACAAACACCAACACACACAAACACCGACACACACAAACAACTACACATACAAACACCTACACACACAAACGCCTACACACACAAACACCAACACACACAAACACCGACACACACAAACAACTACACATACAAACACCTACACACACAAACACCGACACACACAAACACCTACACACACAAACACCGACACACAAAAACACCGACGCACACGGACACCTACACACACAAACAGCGACACACACAAACACCTACACACACAAACACCGACACACCCAAACACCGGCACACACAAACACCGACACACACAAACACCAACACACACAAACACCAACACACACAAACACATACACACACAAACACCGACACACACACACACCGACACACACAAACACCGACACACACAAACACCAACACACACAAACACCGACACACATAAACACCGCCACACACAAACACCGACACACACAAACACCTACACACACAAACACCGACACACACGAACACCGACACACACAAACACCGACACACACAAACACCTACACACACAAACAGCTACACACACAAAAACCTACAAACACAAACACCAACACACACAATCACCTACACACACAAACACCTACACACACAAACACCGACACACACAAGCACCGACACACACGAACACCTACTCACAAAAACACCGACACACACAAACACCTACACACACAAACACCGACACACACGGACACCGACACACACAAAGAGCGACACACACAAACACCAACACAAGCAAACACCGACACACACAAACACTGACACACACAAACACCTACGAACACAAACACCGACACACACGAACACCGACACACACAAACACCTGCACACAAAAACACCGACACACACAAACACCTACACACACAAACACCGACACACACAAACACCTACACACACAAACACCTACATATACAAACACCTACACACACAATCACTGACACACACAAACACCGACACACACAAACAACGACACACACAAACACCGATACACACAAACACCGACACACACAAACACCGACACACCCAAACACCGACACACACAAATACCAACACACACAAACACCAACATACACAAACAGCTACACACACAAACAACTACACACACAAACACCTACACACACAAACACCTACACACACAAACTCCGACACAGACAAACACTAACACACACAAACACCGACACACACAAACACCTACACACACAAACACTGACACATACAAACACCGACACACACAAACACCGACACACACAAACACCTACACACACAAACACCGACACACACAAACACCGACACACACAAACACCGACACACACAAACACCTACACACACAAACACTGACACATACAAACACCGACACACACAAACACCGACACACACAAACACCTACACACACAAACACCGACACACACAAACACCGACACACACAAACACCGACACACACAAACACCGACACACACAAACACTTACACACACAAACACCGACACACACAATCACCTACACACACGAACACCTACACGTACAAACACCTACACACACAAACACTGACACACACAAACACCGACACACACAAACACCGACACACACAAACACCGACACACACAAACGCCTACACACACAAACACCAACACACACAAACACCGACACACACAAACACCGACACACACAAACGCCTACACACACAAACACCAACACACACAAACACCGACACACACAAACAACTACACATACAAACACCTACACACACAAACGCCTACACACACAAACACCAACACACACAATCACCGACACACACAAACAACTACACATACAAACACCTACACACACAAACACCGACACACACAAACACCTACACACACAAACACCGACACACAAAAACACCGACGCACACGGACACCTACACACACAAACAGCGACACACACAAACACCTACACACACAAACACCGACACACCCAAACACCGGCACACACAAACACCGACACACACAAACACCAACACACACAAACACCGACACACACAAACACCTACACACACAAACACCGACACACACACACACCGACACACACAAACACCGACACACACAAACACCAACACACACAAACACCGACACACAAAAACACCGCCACACACAAACACCGACACACACAAACACCTACACACACAAACACTGACACACACGAACACCGACACACACAAACACCGACACACACAAACACCTACACACACAAACAGCTACACACACAAAAACCTACAAACACAAACATCAACACACACAATCACCGACACACACAAACACCTACACACACAAACACCGACACACACAAGCACCGACACACACGAACACCTACACACACAAACACCGACACACACAAACACCTGCACACACAAACACCGACACACACAAACACCGACACACACGGACACCGACACACACAAAGAGCGACACACACAAACACCAACACAAGCAAACACTGACACACACAAACACTGACACACACAAACACCTACGAACACAAACACCGACACACACGAACACCGACACACACAAACACCTGCACACAAAAACACCGACACACACAAACACCTACACACACAAACACCGACACACACAAACACCTACACACACAAACACCTACACGTACAAACACCTACACACACAAACACTGACACACACAAACACCGACACACACAAACAACGACACACACAAACACCGATACACACAAACACCGACACACACAAACACCGACACACCCAAACACCGACACACACAAATACCAACACACACAAACACCAACATACACAAACAGCTACACACACAAACAACTACACACACAAACACCTACACACACAAACACCTGCACACACAAACTCCGACACAGACAAACACCAACACACACAAACACCGACACACACAAACACCTACACACACAAACACTGACACATACAAACACCGACACACACAAACACCGACACACACAAACACCGACACACACAAACACCTACACACACAAACACCGACACACACAAACACCGACACACACAAACACCGACACACACAAACACCGACACACACAAACACTTACACACACAAACACCGACACACACAATCACCTACACACACGAACACCTACACGTACAAACACCTACACACACAAACACTGACACACACAAACACCGACACACACAAACACCGACACACACAAACACCGACACACACAAACACCGACACACACAAACGCCTACACACACAAACACCAACACACACAAACACCGACACACACAAACACCGACACACACAAACGCCTACACACACAAACACCAACACACACAAACACCAACACACACAAACACCGACACACACAAACAACTACACATACAAACACCTACACACACAAACACCGACACACACAAACACCTACACACACAAACACCGACACACAAAAACACCGACGCACACGGACACCTACACACACAAACAGCGACACACACAAACACCTACACATACAAACACCGACACACACAAACACTTACACACATAAACACCGACACACACAATCACCTACACACACGAACACCTACACGTACAAACACCTACACACACAAACACTGACACACACAAACACCGACACACACAAACACCGACACACACAAACACCGACACACACAAACACCGACACACACAAACGCCTACACACACAAACACCAACACACAAACACCGACACACACAAACACCGACACACACAAACGCCTACACACACAAACACCAACACACACAAACACCGACACACACAAACAACTACACATACAAACACCTACACACACAAACGCCTACACACACAAACACCAACACACACAAACAGCGACACACACAAACAACTACACATACAAACACCTACACACACAAACACCGACACACACAAACACCTACACACACAAACACCGACACACAAAAACACCGACGCACACGGACACCTACACACACAAACAGCGACACACACAAACACCTACACACACAAACACCGACACACCCAAACACCGGCACACACAAAGAGCGACACACACAAACACCAACACAAGCAAACACCGACACACACAAGCACTGACACACACAAACACCTACGAACAAAAACACCGACACACACGAACACCGACACACACAAACACCTGCACACAAACAGCTACACACACAAAAACCTGCAAACACAAACACCAACACACACAATCACCTACACACACAAACACCTACACACACAAACACCGACACACACAAGCACCGACACACACGAACACCTACACACAAAAACACCGACACACACAAACACCTACACACACAAACACCGACACACACATACACCGACACACACGGACAACGACACACACAAAGAGCGACACACACAAACACCAACACAAGCAAACACCGACACACACAAACACTGACACACACAAACACCTACGAACACAAACACCGACACACACGAACACCGACACACACAAACACCTGCACACAAAAACACCGACACACACAAACACCTACACACACAAACACCGACACACACAAACACCTACACACACAAACACCTACATATACAAACACCTACACACACAATCACTGACACACACAAACACCGACACACACAAACAACGACACACACAAACACCGATACACACAAACACCGACACACACAAACACCGACACACCCAAACACCGACACACACAAATACCAACACACACAAACACCAACATACACAAACAGCTACACACACAAACAACTACACACACAAACACCTACACACACAAACACCTACACACACAAACTCCGACACAGACAAACACTAACACACACAAACACCGACACACACAAACACCTACACACACAAACACTGACACATACAAACACCGACACACACAAACACCGACACACACAAACACCTACACACACAAACACCGACACACACAAACACCGACACACACAAACACCGACACACACAAACACCGACACACACAAACACTTACACACACAAACACCGACACACACAATCACCTACACACACGAACACCTACACGTACAAACACCTACACACACAAACACTGACACACACAAACACCGACACACACAAACACCGACACACACAAACACCGACACACACAAACACCGACACACACAAACGCCTACACACACAAACACCAACACACACAAACACTGACACACACAAACACCGACACACACAAACGCCTACACACACAAACACCAACACACACAAACACCGACACACACAAACAACTACACATACAAACACCTACACACACAAACGCCTACACACACAAACACCAACACACACAAACACCGACACACACAAACAACTACACATACAAACACCTACACACACAAACACCGACACACACAAACACCTACACACACAAACACCGACACACAAAAACACCGACGCACACGGACACCTACACACACAAACAGCGACACACACAAACACCTACACACACAAACACCGACACACCCAAACACCGGCACACACAAACACCGACACACACAAACACCAACACACACAAACACCGACAGACACAAACACCTACACACACAAACACCGACACACACACACACCGACACACACAAACACCGACACACACAAACACCAACACACACAAACACCGACACACAAAAACACCGCCACACACAAACACCGACACACACAAACACCTACACACACAAACACCGACACACACGAACACCGACACACACAAACACCGACACACACAAACACCTACACACACAAACAGCTACACACACAAAAACCTACAAACGCAAACATCAACACACACAATCACCGACACACACAAACACCTACACACACAAACACCGACACACACAAGCACCGACACACACGAACACCTACACACACAAACACCGACACACACAAACACCTACACACACAAACACCGACACACACAAACACCGACACACACGGACACCGACACACACAAAGAGCGACACACACAAACACCAACACAAGCAAACACCGACACACACAAACACTGACACACACAAACACCTACGAACACAAACACCGACACACACGAACACCGACACACACAAACACCTGCACACAAAAACACCGACACACACAAACACCTACACACACAAACACCGACACACACAAACACCTACACACACAAACACCTACACGTACAAACACCTACACACACAAACACTGACACACACAAACACCGACACACACAAACAACGACACACACAAACACCGATACACACAAACACCGACACACACAAACACCGACACACCCAAACACCGACACACACAAATACCAACACACACAAACACCAACATACACAAACAGCTCCACACACAAACAACAACACACACAAACACCTACACACACAAACACCTACACACACAAACTCCGACACAGACAAACACCAACACACACAAACACCGACACACACAAACACCTACACACACAAACACTGACACATACAAACACCGACACACACAAACACCGACACACACAAACACCGACACACACAAACACCTACACACACAAACACCGACACACACAAACACCGACACACACAAACACTTACACACACAAACACCGACACACACAATCACCTACACACACGAACACCTACACGTACAAACACCTACACACACAAACACTGACACACACAAACACCGACACACACAAACACCGACACACACAAACACCGACACACACAAACACCGACACACACAAACGCTTACACACACAAACACCAACACACACAAACACCGACACACACAAACACCGACACACACAAACGCCTACACACACAAACACCAACACACACAAACACCAACACACACAAACACCGACACACACAAACAACTACACATACAAACACCTACACACACAAACACCGACACACACAAACACCTACACACACAAACACCGACACACAAAAACACCGACGCACACGGACACCTACACACACAAACAGCGACACACACAAACACCTACACACACAAACACCGACACACACAAACACTTACACACATAAACACCGACACACACAATCACCTACACACACGAACACCTACACGTACAAACACCTACACACACAAACACTGACACACACAAACACCGACACACACAAACACCGACACACACAAACACCGACACACACAAACACCGACACACACAAACGCCTACACACACAAACACCAACACACACAAACACCGACACACACAAACACCGACACACACAAACGCCTACACACACAAACACCAACACACACAAACACCGACACACACAAACAACTACACATACAAACACCTACACACACAAACGCCTACACACACAAACACCAACACACACAAACAGCGACACACACAAACAACTACACATACAAACACCTACACACACAAACACCGACACACACAAACACCTACACACACAAACACCGACACACAAAAACACCGACGCACACGGACACCTACACACACAAACAGCGACACACACAAACACCTACACACACAAACACCGACACACCCAAACACCGGCACACACAAACACCGACACACACAAACACCAACACACACAAACACCAACACACACAAACACCGACACACACGGACACCGACACACACAAAGAGCGACACACACAAACACCAACACAAGCAAACACCGACACACACAAACACTGACACACACAAACACCTACGAACACAAACACCGACACACACGAACACCGACACACACAAACACCTGCACACAAAAACACCGACACACACAAACACCTACACACACAAACACCGACACACACAAACACCGACACACACGGACACCGACACACACAAAGAGCGACACACACAAACACCAACACAAGCAAACACCGACACACACAAACACTGACACACACAAACACCTACGAACACAAACACCGACACACACGAACACCGACACACACAAACACCTGCACACAAAAACACCTACACACACAAACACCTACACGTACAAACACCTACACACACAAACACTGACACACACAAACACCGACACACACAAACAACGACACACACAAACACCGACACACACAAACACCTACACACACAAACACCTACACGTACAAACACCTACACACACAAACACTGACACACACAAACACCGACACACACAAACACCTACACACACAAACACCTACACGTACAAACACCTACACACACAAACACTGACACACACAAACACCGACACACACAAACAACGACACACACAAACACCGATACACACAAACACCGACACACACAAACACCGACACACCCAAACACCGACACACACAAATACCAACACACACAAACACCAACATACACAAACAGCTACACACACAAACAACTACACACACAAACACCTACACACACAAACTCCGACACAGACAAACACCAACACACACAAACACCGACACACACAAACACCTACACACACAAACACCGACACATACAAACATCGACACACACAAACACCGACACACACAAACACCGACACACACAAACACCTACACACACAAACACCGACACACACAAACACCGACACACACAAACACCGACACACACAAACACCGACACACACAAACACTTACACACACAAACACCGACACACACAATCACCTACACACACGAACACCTACACGTACAAACACCTACACACACAAACACTGACACACACAAACACCGACACACACAAACACCGACACACACAAACACCGACACACACAAACACCGACACACACAAACGCCTACACACACAAACACCAACACACACAAACACCGACACACACAAACACCGACACACACAAACGCCTACACACACAAACACCAACACACACAAACACCAACACACACAAACACCGACACACACAAACAACTACACATACAAACACCTACACACACAAACACCGACACACACAAACACCTACACACACAAACACCGACACACAAAAACACCGATGCACACGGACACCTACACACACAAACAGCGACACACACAAACACCTACACACACAAACACCGACACACACAAACACTTACAAACATAAACACCGACACACACAATCACCTACACACACGAACACCTACACGTACAAACACCTACACACACAAACACTGACACACATTAACACCGACACACACAAACACCGACACACACAAACACCGACACACACAAACACCGACACACACAAACGCCTACACACACAAACACCAACACACACAAACACCGACACACACAAACACCGACACACACAAACGCCTACACACACAAACACCAACACACACAAACACCGACACACACAAACAACTACACATACAAACACCTACACACACAAACGCCTACACACACAAACACCAACACACACAAACACCGACACACACAAGCAACTACACATACAAACACCTACACACACAAACACCGACACACACAAACACCTACACACACAAACACCGACACACAAAAACACCGACGCACACGGACACCTACACACACAAACAGCGACACACACAAACACCTACACACACAAACACCGACACACCCAAACACCGGCACACACAAACACCGACACACACAAACACCAACACACACAAACACCAACACACACAAACACCTACACACACAAACACCGACACACACACACACCGACACACACAAACACCGACACACACAAACACCAACACACACAAACACCGACACACACAAACACCGCCACACACAAACACCGACACACACAAACACCTACACACACAAACACCGACACACACGAACACCGACACACACAAACACCGACACACACAAACACCTACACACACAAACAGCTACACACACAAAAAGCTACAAACACAAACACCAACACACACAATCACCTACACACACAAACACCTACACACACAAACACCGACACACACAAGCACCGACACACACGAACACCTACACACAAAAACACCGACACACACAAACACCTACACACACAAACACCGACACACACAAACACCGACACACACGGACACTGACACACACAAAGAGCGACACACACAAACACCAACACAAGCAAACACCGACACACACAAACACTGACACACACAAACACCTACGAACACAAACACCGACACACACGAACACCGACACACACAAACACCTGCACACAAAAACACCGACACACACAAACACCTACACACACAAACACCGACACACACAAACACCTACACACACAAACACCTACATATACAAACACCTACACACACAATCACTGACACACACAAACACCGACACACACAAACAACGACACACACAAACACCGATACACACAAACACCGACACACACAAACACCGACACACCCAAACACCGACACACACAAATACCAACACACACAAACACCAACATACACAAACAGCTACACACACAAACAACTACACACACAAACACCTACACACACAAACACCTACACACACAAACTCCGACACAGACAAACACTAACACACACAAACACCGACACACACAAACACCTACACACACAAACACTGACACATACAAACACCGACACACACAAACACCGACACACACAAACACCTACACACACAAACACCGACACACACAAACACCGACACACACAAACACCGACACACACAAACACCGACACACACAAACACTTACACACACAAACACCGACACACACAATCACCTACACACACGAACACCTACACGTACAAACACCTACACACACAAACACCGACACACACAAACACCGACACACACAAACACCGACACACACAAACACCGACACACGCAAACGCCTACACACACAAACACCAACACACACAAACACCGACACACACAAACAACTACACATACAAACACCTACACACACAAACGCCTACACACACAAACACCAACACACACAAACACCGACACACACAAACAACTACACATACAAACACCTACACACACAAGCACCGACACACACAAACACCTACACACACAAACACCGACACACAAAAACACCGACGCACACGGACACCTACACACACAAACAGCGACACACACAAACACCTACACACACAAACACCGACACACCCAAACACCGGCACACACAAACACCGACACACACAAACACCAACACACACAAACACCGACACACACAAACACCTACACACACAAACACCGACACACACACACACCGACACACACAAACACCGACACACACAAACACCAACACACACAAACACCGACACACAAAAACACCGCCACACACAAACACCGACACACACAAACACCTACACACACAAACACCGACACACACGAATACCGACACACACAAACACCGACACACACAAACACCTACACACACAAACAGCTACACACACAAAAACCTACAAACACAAACACCAACACACACAATCACCGACACACACAAACACCTACACACACAAACACCGACACACACAAGCACCGACACACACGAACACCTACACACACAAACACCGACACACACAAACACCTACACACACAAACACCGACACACACAAACACCGACACACACGGACACTGACACACACAAAGAGCGACACACACAAACACCAACACAAGCAAACACCGACACACACAAACACTGACACACACAAACACCTACGAACACAAACACCGACACACACGAACACCGACACACACAAACACCTGCACACAAAAACACCGACACACACAAACACCTACACACACAAACACCGACACACACAAACACCTACACACACAAACACCTACACGTACAAACACCTACACACACAAACACTGACACACACAAACACCGACACACACAAACAACGACACACACAAACACCGATACACACAAACACCGACACACACAAACACCGACACACCCAAACACCGACACACACAAATACCAACACACACAAACACCAACATACACAAACAGCTACACACACAAACAACTACACATACAAACACCTACACACACAAACACCGACACACACAAACACCTACACACACAAACACCGACACACAAAAACACCGACGCACACGGACACCTACACACACAAACAGCGACACACACAAACACCTACACACACAAACACCGACACACCCAAACACCGGCACACACAAACACCGACACACACAAACACCAACACACACAAACACCGACACACACAAACACCTACACACACAAACACCGACACACACACACACCGACACACACAAACACCGACACACACAAACACCAACACACACAAACACCGACACACCAAAACACCGCCACACACAAACACCGACACACACAAACACCTACACACACAAACACCGACACACACGAATACCGACACACACAAACACCGACACACACAAACACCTACACACACAAACAGCTACACACACAAAAACCTACAAACACAAACACCAACACACACAATCACCGACACACACAAACACCTACACACACAAACACCGACACACACAAGCACCGACACACACGAACACCTACACACACAAACACCGACACACACAAACACCTACACACACAAACACCGACACACACAAACACCGACACACACGGACACCGACACACACAAAGAGCGACACACACAAACACCAACACAAGCAAACACCGACACACACAAACACTGACACACACAAACACCTACGAACACATACACCGACACACACGAACACCGACACACACAAACACCTGCACACAAAAACACCGACACACACAAACACCTACACACACCAACACCGACACACACAAACACCTACACACACAACCACCTACACGTACAAACACCTACACACACAAACACTGACACACACAAACACCGACACACACAAACAACGACACACACAAACACCGATACACACAAACACCGACACACACAAACACCGACACACCCAAACACCGACACACACAAATACCTACACACACAAACTCCGACACAGACAAACACCAACACACACAAACACCGACACACACAAACACCTACACACACAAACACTGACACATACAAACACCGACACACACAAACACCGACACACACAAACACCGACACACACAAACACCTACACACACAAACACCGACACACACAAACACCGACACACACAAACACCGACACACACAAACACCAACACACACAAACACTTACACACACAAACACCGACACACACAATCACCTACACACACGAACACCTACACGTACAAACACCTACACACACAAACACTGACACACACAAACACCGACACACACAAACACCGACACACACAAACACCGACACACACAAACACCGACACACACAAACGCCTACACACACAAACACCAACACACACAAACACCGACACACACAAACACCGACACACACAAACGCCTACACACACAAACACCAACACACACAAACACCAACACACACAAACACCGACACACACAAACAACTACACATACAAACACCTACACACACAAACACCGACACACACAAACACCTACACACACAAACACCGACACACAAAAACACCGACGCACACGGACACCTACACACACAAACAGCGACACACACAAACACCTACACACACAAACACCGACACACACAAACACTTACACACATAAACACCGACACACACAATCACCTACACACACGAACACCTACACATACAAACACCTACACACACAAACACTGACACACACAAACACCGACACATACAAACACCGACACACACAAACACCGACACACACAAACACCGACACACACAAACGCCTACACACACAAACACCAACACACACAAACACCGACACACACAAACACCGACACACACAAACGCCTACACACACAAACACCAACACACACAAACACCGACACACACAAACAACTACACATACAAACACCTACACACACAAACGCCTACACACACAAACACCAACACACACAAACAGCGACACACACAAACAACTACACATACAAACACCTACACACACAAACACCGACACACACAAACACCTACACACACAAACACCGACACACAAAAACACCGACGCACACGGACACCTACACACACAAACAGCGACACACACAAACACCTACACACACAAACACCGACACACCCAAACACCGGCACACACAAACACCGACACACACAAACACCAACACACACAAACACCAACACACACAAACACCTACACACACAAACACCGACACACACACACACCGACACACACAAACACCGACACACACAAACACCAACACACACAAACACCGACACACACAAACACCGCCACACACAAACACCGACACACACAAACACCTACACACACAAACACCGACACTCACGAACACCGACACACACAAACACCGACACACACAAACACCTACACACACAAACAGCTACACACACAAAAACCTACAAACACAAACACCAACACACACAATCACCTACACACACAAACACCTACACACACAAACACCGACACACACAAGCACCGACACACACGAACACCTACACACAAAAACAACCGACACACACAAACACCTACACACACAAACACCGACACACACAAACACCGACACACACGGACACCGACACACACAAAGAGCGACACACACAAACACCAACACAAGCAAACACCGACACACACAAACACTGACACACACAAACACCTACGAACACAAACACCGACACACACGAACACCGACACACACAAACACCTGCACACAAAAACACCGACACACACAAACACCTACACACACAAACACCGACACACACAAACACCTACACACACAAACACCTACATATACAAACACCTACACACACAATCACTGACACACACAAACACCGACACACACAAACAACGACACACACAAACACCGATACACACAAACACCGACACACACAATCACCGACACACCCAAACACCGACACACACAAATACCAACACACACAAACACCAACATACACAAACAGCTACACACACAAACAACTACACACACAAACACCTACACACACAAACACCTACACACACAAACTCCGACACAGACAAACACTAACACACACAAACAGCGACACACACAAACACCTACACACACAAACACTGACACATACAAACACCGACACACACAAACACCGACACACACAAACACCGACACACACAAACACCTACACACACAAACACCGACACACACAAACACCGACACACACAAACACCGACACACACAAACACCGACACACACAAACACTTACACACACAAACACCGATACACACAATCACCTACACACACGAACACCTACACGTACAAACACCTACACACACAAACACTGACACACACAAACACCGACACACACAAACACCGACACACACAAACACCGACACACACAAACACCGACACACACAAACGCCTACACACACAAACACCAACACACACAAACACCGACACACACAAACACCGACACACACAAACGCCGACACACACAAACACCAACACACACAAACACCGACACACACAAACAACTACAAATACAAACACCTACACACAAAAACGCCTACACACACAAACACCAACACACACAAACACCGACACACACAAACAACTACACATACAAACACCTACACACACAAACACCGACACACACAAACACCTACACACACAAACACCGACACACAAAAACACCGACGCACACGGACACCTACACACATAAACAGCGACACACACAAACACCTACACACACAAACACCGACACACCCAAACACCGGCACACACAAACACCGACACACACAAACACCAACACACACAAACACCGACACACACAAACACCTACACACACAAACACCGACACACACACACACCGACACACACAAACACCGACACACACAAACACCAACACACACAAACACCGACACACACAAACAGCGCCACACACAAACACCGACACACACAAACACCTACACACACAAACACCGACACACACGAACACCGACACACACAAACACCGACACACACAAACACCTACACACACAAACAGCTACACACACAAAAACCTACAAACACAAACACCTACACACACAAACACCGACACACACGAACACATACACACACAAACACCGACACACACAAACACCTACACACACAAACACCGACACACACGAACACCTACACACACAAACACCGACACACACGAACATCTACACACACAAACACCTACACACACTAACACCGACACACACAAACACCTACACACATGAACAACTACACACACAAACACCAACACACACAAACACCAACACACACAAACACTGACACACACGAACTCCTACACACACAAACACCGAAACACACAAACACCTACACACACAAACACCGACACACACAAACACCGACACACACAAACACCTACACACACAAACAGCGACACACACAAACACCTGCACACAAAAACACCTACACACACAAACACCGACACACACAAACACCTACACACATGAGCAACTACACACACAAACACCGACACACACAAACACCAACACACACAAACACCGACACACACGAACACCTACACACACAAACACCGACACACACAAACACCTACACACACAAACACCGACACACACAAACACCGACACACACGAACAACCACACACAAACAGCGACACACTCAAACACCTACACACACAAACACCGACACACACAAACACCGACACACACAAACACCAACACACACAAATACCAACACACACAAACACCGACACACACAGACACCAACACACACAAACACCAACATACACAAACACCTACACACACAAACACCTGCACACACAAACACCTACACACAGAAACACCTACAAACACAAACACCGAAACAAACAAACACCAACACACACAAACACCGACAGACACAAACACCTACACACACAAACACCGACACACACAAACACAGACACACACAAACACCGACCCACACAAGCACTGACACACACAAACACCTACACACACAAACACCGACACACACAAACCCCGACACACACAAACACCGACACACACAAACACCGACACACACAAACACCGACACACACAAACACCTTAACACATAAACGACAACACACACATACACCTACACACACAAACACCTACACACAAATGCACCGACACACACAAACACAAACACACACACACACCGACACACACAAACAACTGCACACACATACACCTACACACACAAACACCTACACACACAAACACCAACACACACAAACACAAACACCTACACACGCAAACACCAACACACACAAACACCGACACACACAAACACCTACACTCACAAACACCTACACACACAAACATCAACACACACAAACACCGACACACAAACACCTACACACACAAACACCTACACACACAAACACCGACACAAACGAACACCTATACACACAAACACCTGCACACACAAACACCTACACACACAAACACCTACACACACAAACACCTACAGACACAAACACTGACACGGACAAACATCGACACACACAAACACCTACACACACAAACACCTACACACACAAAAACCTACACACAAAAAAACACCGACACACACAAACACCTACACACACAAACACCTACACACACAAACACCGACACAGACAAACACCAACACACACAAACACACACAAACACCTACACACACAAACACCGACACACACAAACACCGACACACACAAACACCGACACACACAAACACCGACACACACAAAGACCGACACACACAAACACCGACACACACAAACACCGACACACACAAACACTTACTCACACAAACACCGACACACACAAACACCTACACACACGAACACCTACACGTACAAACACCTACACACACAAACACTGACACACACAAACACCGACACACACAAACACCGACACACACATACACCGATACACACAAACACCGACACACACAAACACCGACACACCCAAACACCTACACACACAAACACCAACACACACAAACATCGACACACACAAACAATTACACACACAAACACCTACACACACAAGCACCTATACACAAAAACACCGACACACACAAACAATGACACACACAAACACCGACACACACAACCACCTACACACACAAACACCAACACACACAAACACCGACACACCCAATCACCTACACACACAAACACCTACACACACAAACACCGACACACACAAGCACCGACACACACGAACACCTACACACACAAACACCGACACACACAAACACCTACACACACAAACACCGACACACAGAAACACCGACACACACGGACACCGACACACACAAAGAGCGACACACACAAACACCAACACAAGCAAACACCGACACACACAAACACTGACACACACAAACACCTACGAACATAAACACCGACACACACGAACACCGACACACACAAACACCTGCACTCAAAAACACCAACACACACAAACACCTACACACACAAACACCGACACACACAAACACCTACACACACGAACACCTACACGTACAAACACCTACACACACAAACACTGACACACACAAACACCGACACACACAAACAACGACACACACAAACACCGATACACACAAACACCGACACACACAAACACCGACAAACCCAAACACCGACACACACAAACACCAACACACACAAACACCAACATACACAAACAGCTACACACACAAACAACTACACACACAAACACCTACACACACAAACACCTACACACACAAACTCCGACACAGACAAACACCAACACACACAAACACCGACACACACAAACACCTACACACACAATCACTGACACATACAAACACCGACACACACAAACACCGACACACACAAACACCGACACACACAAACACCTACACACACAAACACCGACACACACAAACACTTACACACACAAACACCGACACACACAATCACCTACACACACGAACACCTACACGTACAAACACCTACACACACAAACACTGACACACACAAACACCGACACACACAAACACCGACACACACAAACACCGACACACACAAACACCGACACACACAAACGCCTACACACACAAACACCAACACACACAAACACCGACACACACAAACACCGACACACACAAACGCCTACACACACAAACACCAACACACACAAACACCGACACACACAAACAACTACATATACAAACACCTACACACACAAACGCCTACACACACAAACACCAACACACACAAACACCGACACACACAAACAACTACACATACAAACACCTACACACACAAACACCGACACACACAAACACCTACACACACAAACACCGACACACAAAAACACCGACGCACACGGACACCTACACACACAAGCAGCGACACACACAAACACCTACACACACAAACACCGACACACCCAAACACCGGCACACACAAACACCGACACACACAAACACCAACACACACAAACACCGACACACACAAACACCTACACACACAAACACCGACACACACACACACCGACACACACAAACACCGACACACACAAACACCAACACACACAAACACCGACACACACAAACACCGCCACACACAAACACCGACACACACAAACACCTACACACACAAACAGCTACACACACAAAAACCTACAAACACAAACACCAACACACACAATCACCTACACACACAAACACCTACACACACAAACACCGACACACACAAGCACCGACACACACGAACACCTACACGCGCAAACACCGACACACACAAACACCTACACACACAAACACCGACACACACAAACACCGACACACACGGACACCGACACACACAAAGAGCGACACACACAAACACCAACACAAGCAAACACCGACACACACAAACACTGACACACACAAACACCTACGAACACAAACACCGACACACACGAACACCGACACACACAAAAACCTGCACACAAAAACACCGACACACACAAACACCTACACACACAAACACCAACACACACAAACACCGACACACACAAACACCTACACACACAAACACCGACACACACACACACCGACACACACAAACACCGACACACACAAACACCGACACACACAAACACCAACACACACAAACACCGCCACACACAAACACCGACACACACAAACACCTACACACACAAACACCTACATACACAAACAGCTACACACACAAAAACCTAAAAACACAAACACCAACACACACAATCACCTACACACACAAACACCTACACACACAAACACCGACACACACAAGCACCGACACACACGAACACCTACACACACAAACGCCGACACACACAAACACCTACACACACAAACACCGACACACACAAACACCGACACACACGGACACCGACACACACAAAGAGCGACACACACAAACACCAACACAAGCAAACACCGACACACACAAACACTGACACACACAAACACCTACGAACACAAACACCGACACACATGAACACCGACACACACAAACACCTGCACACAAAAACACCGACACACACAAACACCTACACACACAAACACCGACACACACAAACACCTACACACACAAACACCTACACGTACAAACACCTACACACACAAACACTGACACACACAAACACCGATACACACAAACACCGACACACACAAACACCGTCACACCCAAACACCGACACACACAAATAACAACACACACAAACACCAACATACACAAACAGCTACACACACAAACAACTACACACACAAACACCTACACACACAAACACCTACACACACAAACTCCGACACAGACAAACACCAACACACACAAACACCGACACACACAAACACCTACACACACAAACACTGACACATACAAACACCGACACACACAAACACCGACACACACAAACACCGACACACACAAACACCTACACACACAAACACCGACACACACAAACACCGACACACACAAACACCGACACACACAAACACCGACACACACAAACACTTACACACACAAACACCGACACACACAATCACCTACACACACGAACACCTACACGTACAAACACCTACACACACAAACACTGACACACACAAACACCGACACACACAAACACCGACACACACAAACACCGACACACACAAACACCGACACACACAAATGCCTACACACACAAACACCAACACACACAAACACCGACACACACAAACACCGACACACACAAACGCCTACACACACAAACACCAACACACACAAACACCGACACACACAAACAACTACACATACAAACACCTACACACACAAACGCCTACACACACAAACACCAACACACACAAACACCGACACACACAAACAACTACACATACAAACACCTACACAGACAAACACCGACACACACAAACACCTACACACACAAACACCGACACACAAAAACACCGACGCACACGGACACCTACACACACAAACAGCGACACACACAAACACCTACACACACAAACACCGACACACCCAAACACCGGCACACACAAACACCGACACACACAAACACCAACACACACAAACACCGACACACACAAACACCTACACACACAAACACCGACACACACACACATCGACACACACAAACACCGACACACACAAACACCAACACACACAAACACCGACACACACAAACACCGCCACACACAAACACCGACACACACAAATACCTACACACACAAACACCGACACACACGAACACCGACACACACATACACCGACACACACAAACACCTACACACACAAACAGCTACACACACAAAAACCTACAAACACAAACACCTACACACACAAACACCGACACACACGAACACATACACACACAAACACCGACACACACAAACACCTACACACACAAACACCGACACACACGAACACCTACACACACAAACACCGACAAACACAAACATCTACACACACAAACACCTACACACACTAACACCGACACACACAAACACCTACACACATGAACAACTACACACACAAACACCAACACACACAAACACCAACACACACAAACACTGACACACACGAACTCCTACACACACAAACACCGAAACACACAAACACCTACACACACAAACACCGACACACACAAACACCGACACACACGAACACCTACACACACAAACACCGACACACACAAACACCTACACACACAAACACCGACACACGCAAACAACGACACACACGAACAACCACACACAAACAGCGACACACTCAAACACCTACACACACAAACACCGACACACACAAACACCGACACACACAAACACCGAGACACACAAATACCAACACACACAAACACCGACACACACAGACACCAACACACACAAACACCAACATACACAAACACCTACACACACAAACACCTGCACACACAAACACCTACACACAGAAACACCTACAAACACAAACACCGACACACACAAACACCAACACACACAAACACCGACAGACACAAACACCTACACACACAAACACCGACACACACAAACACAGACACACACAAACACCGACACACACAAGCAGTGACACACACAAAGACCTACACACACAAACACCGACACACACAAACCCCGACACACACAAACACCGACACACACAAACACCGACACACACAAACACCGACACACACAAACACCTTAACACATAAACGACAACACACACATACACCTACACACACAAACACCTACACACAAAAGCACCGACACACACAAACACAAACACACACACACACCGACACACACAAACAACTGCACACACATACACCTACACACACAAACACCGACACACACAAACACCGACACACACAAACACAAAAACCTACACACGCAAACACCAACACACACAAACACCGACACACACAAACACCTACACTCACAAACACCTACACACACAAACATCAACACACACAAACACCGACACACAAACACCTACACACACAAACACCTACACACACAAACACCGACACACACGAACACCTACACACACAAACACCTGCACACACAAACACCTACACACACAAACACCTACACACACAAACACCTACAGACACAAACACTGACACAGACAAACATCGACACACACAAACACCTACACACACAAACACCTACACACACAAAAACCTACACACAAAAACACCGACACACACAAACACCTACACACACAAACACCGACACACACAAACACCTACAGACACAAACACCGACTCACACAAACACCTACACACACAAACACCTACACACACAAACACCTACACACACAAACACACACAAGCACCTACACACGCAAACACCTACACACACAAGCACCGACACACACAAACACCGACACACACAAATACCTACACTCACACATACAGACACACACAAACACCTACACATACGAACACCTACACACACAAACACCGACACACACAAACACCGACACACACAAACAACTACACATACAAACACCTACACACACAAACACCGACACACACAAACACCTACACACACAAACACCGACACACACGAACACCTACACACACAAACACCGACACACACAAACATCTACACACACAAACACCTACACACACTAACACCGACACACACAAACACCTACACACATGAACAACTACACACACAAACACCAACACACACAAACACCAACACACACAAACACTGACACACACGAAATCCTACACACACAAACACCGAAACACACAAACACCTACACACACAAACACCGACACACACAAACACCGACACACACAAACACCTACACACACAAACAGCGACACACACAAACACCTGCACACAAAAACACCTACACACACAAACACCGACACACACAAACACCTACACACATGAGCAACTACACACACAAACACCGACACACACAAACACCAACACACACAAACACCGACACACACGAACACCTACACACACAAACACCGACACACACAAACACCTACACACACAAACACCGACACACACAAACACCGACACACACGAACAACCACACACAAACAGCGACACACTCAAACACCTACACACACAAACACCGACACACACAAACACCGACACACACAAACACCGACACACACAAATACCAACACACACAAACACCGACACACACAGACACCAACACACACAAACACCAACATACACAAACACCTACACACACAAACACCTACACACACAAACACCTACACACAGAAACACCTACAAACACAAACACCGACACACACAAACACCAACACACATAAACACCGACAGACACAAACACCTACACACACAAACACCGACACACACAAACACAGACACACACAAACACCGACACACACAAGCACTGACACACACAAACACCTACACACACAAACACCGACACACACAAACCCCGACACACACAAAAACCGACACACACAAACACCGACACACACAAACACCGACACACACAAACACCTTAACACATAAACGACAACACACACATACACCTACACACACAAACACCTACACACAAAAGCACCGACACACACAAACACAAACACACACACACACCGACACACACAAACAACTGCACACACATACACCTACACACACAAACACCTACACACACAAACACCGACACACACAAACACAAACACCTACACACGCAAACACCAACACACACAAACACCGACACACACAAACACAAACACTCACAAACACCTACACACACAAACATCAACACACACAAACACCGACACACAAACACCTACACACACAAACACCTACACACACAAACACCGACACACACGCACACCTACACACACAAACACCTGCACACACAAACACCTACACACACAAACACCTACACACACAAACACCTACAGACACAAACACTGACACAGACAAACATCGACACACACAAACACCTACACACACAAACACCTACACACATAAAAACCTACACACAAAAACACCGACACACACAAACACCTACACACACAAACACCGACACACACAAACACCTACAGACACAAACACCGACTCACACAAACACCTACACACACAAACACCTACACACACAAACACTTACACACACAAACACACACAAGCACCTACACACACAAACACCTACACACACAAACACCTATACATACGAACATCTACACACACAAACACCGACACACACAAACACCGACACACACAAACACCTATACATACGAACATCTACACACACAAACACCTACACACACAAACACCTGCAAACACAAACACCGACACACACAAACACCTACACTCACACATACAGACACACACAAACACCTACACATACGAACATCTACACACACAAACACCTACACACACAAACACCTGCAAACACAAACACCGACACACACAAATACCTACACTCACACATACAGACACACACAAACACCTACACATACGAACACCTACACACACAAACACCGACACACACAAACACCTACACACACAAACACCGACACACACAAACACCTATACATACGAACATCTACACACACAAACACCTACACACACAAACACCTGCAAACACAAACACCGACACACACAAACACCGGCACACACAAACACCAATGAACACAAACATCGACACACACAAACACCTACACACACAAACACCGACACACACTACACCAACACACACAAACACCTACACACACAAACACCGACACACACAAACACCTACACACAAAAACAGCTACGCACACAAACACCTACACACACAAACACATACACACACAAACACCGACAGACACAAACACCTACACACAAAAACAGCTACACACACAAACACCGACACACAAAAACACCGACACACAAAAACACATACACAAACAAACACCTGCACACACAAACAACGACACACACAAACACCTAAACACACAAAAACCTACACACACACACACCGACACACACACACCTACACCCTCATACACTGACACATACAAACACCTACACAGACACACACACCGACACACACATACACCTACACACACAAACATCTACACACACAAACACCTACACACACAAACACCGACACACACAAACACCTACACACATGAACAACTACACACACAAACACCGACACACACAAACACCTACACACAGAAACACCGACACACACAAACACCAACACACACAAACACCGACACACACTACACCAACACACAAAAACACCTACACACATAAACACCGACACACACAAACTCCTACCCACACAAACAGCTACACACACAAACTCCGACACACACAAACACGTACACACACAAACACCGACAGACACAAACACCTACACACACAAACACCTACACACACAAACACTGACACACACAAACACCGGCACACACAAACAACTACACAAACAAACACCGAAACACACAAACACCTACACACACAAACACCGACCCACACAAACATCTACACACACAAACACCTACACACACAAACACCGACACGCACAAACACCTACACACATGAACAACTACACACACAAACACCGACACACATAAAAACCAACACACACAAACACCGACACACACGAACACATACACACGCAAATACCGACACACACAAACACCGACACACACAAACACCGACACACACAAACACCGACACACACAAACACCGACACACACAAACACCTACACACACAAACACTGACACACACAAAAACCGACACACACAAACACCGACACACACAAACACCTACACAAACAAACACCTAAACACACCAACACCTACACACACAAACACCGACACACACAAACATCTACACACACAAACACCTACACACACAAACACCGACACACACAAACACCGACACACACAAACACCGATACACACAAACACCGACACACACAAACACCGACACACCCAAACACCTACACACACAAACACCAACACACACAAACACCGATACACACAAACAACTACACACACAAACACCTACACAAACAAACACCTATACACAAAAACACCGACACACACAAACAATGACACACACAAACACCGACACACACAACCACCTACACACACAAACACCAACACACACAAACACCGACACACACAGTCACCTACACACACAAACACCTACACACCCAAACACCGACACACACAAGCACCGACACACACGAACACCTACACACACAAACACCGACACACACAAACACCTACACACACAAACACCGACACACACCAAAACCGACACACACGGACACCTACACACACAAACAGTGACACACACAAACAGCAACACACGCAAACACCGACACACACAAACACCGACACACACAAACACCTACGAACACAAACTCCGACACACACGAACACCGACACACACAAACACCTGCACACAAAAACACAGACACACACAAACACCTACACACACAAACACCGACACAAACTACACCAACACACACAAACACCTACACACACAAACACCGTCACACACAAACACCTACACACACAAACAGCTACACACAGAAACACCTACACACACAAACATCTACACACAAACACCGACAGACACAAACAACTACACACACAAACACCTACACGCACAAACACCGACACACACAAACACCGACACACACAAACACCTACACAAACAAACACCTACACACACAAACACCGACACACACAAATACCTACACACACAAATACCTACACACACACACCGACACACACACACCTACACCCTAACACACTGACACACACAAACACCTACACACACACAAACACCGACACACACAAACACCTACACACACAAACATCAACACACACAAACACCTACACACACAAACACCGACACACACAAACACCTACACACACGAACACCATCACACACAAACACCGACACACACAAACACCAACACACACAAACACCGACACACACGAACACCTACACACACAAACACCGACACACACAAACACCTACACACACAAACAATGACACACACAAACACCGACACACACGAACACCTACACACACAAACAGCGACACACACAAACACCGACACACACAAGCACCGACACACACAAACACCAACACACACAAATACCGACACACACAAACACCAACACACACAAACACCAACATACACAAACAGCTACACACACAAACAACTACAGACACAAACACCTATACACACAAACACCTACACACACAAACACCGACACAGACAAACACCAACACACACAAACACACACAAACACCTACACACACAAACACCGACACAGACAAACACCGACACACACAAACACCGACACACACAAACACCGACAAACACAAACACTGACACACACAAACACCGACACACACAAACACCGACACACACAAACACCGACACACACAAACACCGACACACACAAACACTTACTCACACAAACACCGACACACACAAACACCTACACACACGAACACCTACACGTACAAACACCTACACACACAAACACTGACACACACAAACACCGACACATACAAACACCGACACACACAAACACCGATACACAAAAACACCGACACACACAAACACCGACACACCCAAACACCTACACACACAAACACCAACACACACAAACACCGACACACACAAACAACTACACACACAAACACCTACACACACAAGCACCTATACACAAAAACACCGACACACACAAACAATGACACACACAAACACCGACACACACAACCACCTACACACACAAACACCAACACACACAAACATCGACACACTCAGTCACCAACACACACAAACACCGACACGCACAAGCACCGACACACACGAACACCTACACACACAAACACCGACACACACAAACACCTACACACACAAACACCGACACACACAAACACCGACACACACGGACACCTACACACACAATGAGCGACACACACAAACACCAACACATGCAAACACCGACACACACAAACACTGACACACACAAACACCTACGAACACAAACACCGACACACACGAACACCGACACCCACAAACACCTGCACACAAAAACACCGATACACACAAACACCTACACACACAAACACCGACACAACTACACCAACACACACAAACACCTACACACACAACCACCGTCACACACAAACACCTACACACACAAACAGCTACACACACAAACACCTACACACACAGACATCTACACACAATCACCGACAGACACAAACAACTACACACACAAACACCTACACACACAAACACCGACACACACAAACACCGACACACACAAACACCTACACAAACAAACACCAACACACACAAACAGCGACACACACAAACACCTACACACACAAATACCTACACAGACACACACCGACACACACACACCTACACCCTCACACACTGACCCACACAAACACCTACACACACACAAACACCGACACACACAAACACCTACACACACAAACATCAACACACACAAACACCTACACACACAAACACCTACACACACAAACACCGACACACACAAACACCGACACACACAAACACCTACACACACAAACAGCGACACACACAAACACCTGCACACAAAAACACCTACACACACAAACACCGACACACACAAACACCTACACACATGAGCAACTACACACACAAACACCGACACACACAAACAACAACACACACAAACACCGACACACACGAACACCTACACACACAAACACCGACACACACAAACACCTACACACACAAACACCGACACACACAAACACCGACACACACGAACAACCACACACAAACAGCGACACACTCAAACACCTACACACACAAACACCGACACACACAAACACCGACACACACAAACACCGACACACACAAATACCAACACACACAAACACCGACACACACAGACACCAACACACACAAACACCAACATACACAAACACCTACACACACAAACACCTACACACACAAACACCTACACACAGAAACACCTACAAACACAAACACCGACACACACAAACACCAACACACACAAACACCGACAGACACAAACACCTACACACACAAACACCGACACACACAAACACAGACACACACAAACACCGACACACACAAGCACTGACACACACAAACACCTACACACACAAACACCGACACACACTAACCCCGACACACACAAACACCGACACACACAAACACCGACACACACAAACACCGACACACACAAACACCTTAACACATAAACGACAACACACACATACACCTACACACACAAACACCTACACACAAAAGCACCGAAACACACAAACACAAACACACACACACACCGACACACACAAACAACTGCACACACATACACCTACGCACACAAACACCTACACACACAAACACCGACACACACAAACACAAACACCTACACACGCAAACACCAACACACACAAACACCGACACACACAAACACCTACACTCACAAACAACTACACACACAAACATCAACACACACAAACACCGACACACAAACACCTACACACACAAACACCTACACACACAAACACCGACACACACGAACACCTACACACACAAACATCTGCACACACAAACACCTACACACACAAACACCTACACACACAAACACCTACAGACACAAACACTGACACAGACAAACATCGACACACACAAACACCTACACACACAAACACCTACACACACAAAAACCAACACACAAAAACACTGACACACACAAACACCTACACACACAAACACCGACACACACAAACACCTACAGACACAAACACCGACTCACACAAACACCTGCACACACAAACACCTACACACACAAACAACTACACACACAAACACACACAAGCACCTACACACACAAACACCTACACACACAAGCACCGACACACACAAACACCGACACACACAAATACCTACACTCACACATACAGACACACACAAACACCTACACATACGAACACCTACACACACAAACACCGACACACACAAACACCTACACACACAAACACCGACACACACAAACACCTATACATACGAATATCTACACACACAAACACCTACACACACAAACACCTGCAAACACAAACACCGACACACACAAACACCGGCACACACAAACACCAACACACACAAACATCGACACACACAAACACCTACACACACAAACACCGACACACACTACACCAACACACACAAACACCTACACACACAAACACCGACACACACAAACACCTACACACAAAAACAGCTACGCACACAAACACCTACACACACAAACACATACACACACAAACACCGACAGACACAAACACCTACACACAAAAACAGCTACACACACAAACACCGACACACACAAACACCGACACACACAAACACATACACAAACAAACACCTACACACACAAACACCGACACACACAAACACCTACACACACAAAAACCTACACACACACACACCGACACACATACACCTACACCCTCACACACTGACACATACAAACACCTACACAGACACACACACCGACACACACATACACCTACACACACAAACATCTACACACACAAACACCTACATACATGAACAACTACACACACAAACACCGACACACACAAACACCTACACACAGAAACACCGACACACACAAACACCTACACACACAAACACCGACACACACTACACCAACACACAAAAACACCTACACACAAAAACACCGACACACACAAACTCCTACCCACACAAACAGCTACACACACAAACTCCGACACACACAAACACGTACACACACAAACACCGACAGACACAAACACCTACACACACAAACACCTACACACACAAACACCGACACACACAAACACCGGCACACACAAACAACTACACAAACAAAGACCGAAACACACAAACACCTACACACACAAACACCGACAAACACAAACATCTACACACACAAACACCTACACACACAAACACCGACACACACAAACACCGACACACACAAACACCGACACACACAAACACCGACACACACAAACACCGGCACACACAAATACCACACAAACAAACACCGATACACACAAACACCGACACACACAAACACCGACACACCCAAACACCTACACACACAAACACCAACACACACAAACACCGATACACACAAACCACTACACACACAAACACCTACACACACAAACACCTATACACAAAAACACCGACACACACAAACAATGACACACACAAACACCGACACACACAACCACCTACACACACAAACACCAACACACACAAACACCGACACACACAGTCACCTACACACACAAACACCTACACACCCAAACACCGACACACACAAGCACCGACACACACGAACACCTACACACACAAACACCGACACACACAAACACCGACACACACAAACACCGACACACACCAGCACCGACACACACGGACACCTACACACACAAACAGCGACACACACAAACAGCAACACACGCAAACACCGACACACACAAACACCGACACACACAAACACCTACGAACACAAACTCCGACACACACGAACACCGACACACACAAACACCTGCACACAAAAACACCGACACACACAAACACCTACACACACAAACACCGACACAAACTACACCAACACACACAAACACCTACACACAAAAGCACCGTCACACACAAACACCTACACACACAAACAGCTACACACAGAAACACCTACACACACAAACATCTACACACAAACACCGACAGACACAAACAACTACACACACAAACACCTACACGCACAAACACCGACACACACAAACACCGACACACACAAACACCTACACAAACAAACACCTACACACACAAACAGTGACACACACAAACACCTACACACAAAAATACCTACACACACACACACCGACACACACACACCTACACCCTAACACACTGACACACACAAACACCTACACACACACAAACACCGACACACACAAACACCTACACACACAAACATCAACACACACAAACACCTACACACACAAACACCGACACACACAAACACCTACACACACGAACACCTTCACACACAAACACCGACACACACAAACACCAACACACACAAACACCGACACACACGAACACCTACACACACAAACACCGACACACACAAACACCTACACACACAAACAATGACACACACAAACACCGACACACACGAACACCTACACACACAAACAGCGACACACACAAACACCGACACACACAAGCACCGACACACACAAACACCAACACACACAAACACCGACACACACAAACACCAACACACACAAACACCAACATACACAAACAGCTACACACACAAACAACTACAGACACAAACACCTACACACTCAAACACCTACACACACAAACACCAACACAGACAAACACCAACACACACAAACACACACAAACACCTACACACACAAACACCGACACAGACAAACACCGACACACACAAACACCGACACACACAAACACCGACACACACAAACACCGACACACACAAACACCGACACACACAAACACCGACACACACAAACACCGACACACACAAACACCGACACACACAAACACTGACTCACACAAACACCGACACACACAAACACCTACACACACGAACACCTACACGTACAAACACCTACACACACAAACACTGACACACACAAACACCGACACACACAAACACCGACACACACAAACACCGATACACAAAAACACCGACACACACAAACACCGACACACCCAAACACCAACACACACAAACACCAACACACACAAACACCGACACACACAAACAACGACACACACAAACACCTACACACACAAGCACCTATACACAAAAACACCGACACACACAAACAATGACACACACAAACACCTACACACACAAACACCGACACACACAAACACCGACACACACAAACACCGACACACACAAACACCGACACACACAAACACCGGCACACACAAACACCGACACAAACAAACACCGATACACACAAACACCGACACACACAAACACCGACACACCCAAACACCTACACACACAAACACCAACACACACAAACACCGATACACACAAACAACTACACACACAAACACCTACACACACAAACACCTATACACAAAAACACCGACACACACAAACAATGACACACACAAACACCGACACACACAACCACCTACACACACAAACACCAACACACACAAACACCGACACACACAGTCACCTACACACACAAACACCTACACACCCAAACACCGACACACACAAGCACCGACACACACGAACACCTACACACACAAACACCGACACACACAAACACCTACACACACAAACACCGACACACACCAACACCAACACACACGGACACCTACACACACAAACAGCGACACACACAAACAGCAACACACGCAAACACCGACACACACAAACACCGACACACACAAACACCTACGAACACAAACTCCGACACACACGAACACCGACACACACAAACACCTGCACACAAAAACACCGACACACACAAACACCTACACACACAAACACCGTCACAAACTACACCAACACACACAAACACCTACACACAAAAGCACCGTCACACACAAACACCTACACACACAAACAGCTACACACAGAAACACCTACACACACAAACATCTACACACAAACACCGACAGACACAAACAACTACACACACAAACACCTACACGCACAAACACCGACACACACAAACACCGACACACACAAACACCTACACAAACAAACACCTACACACACAAACACCGACACACACAAACACCTACACACACAAATACCTACACACACACACACCGACACACACACACCTACACCCTAACACACTGACACACACAAACACCTACACACACACAAACACCGACACACACAAACACCTACACACACAAACATCAACACACACAAACACCTACACACACAAACACCGACACACACAAACACCTACACACACGAACACCTTCACACACAAACACCGACACACACAAACACCAACACACACAAACACCGACACACACGAACACCTACACACACAAACACCGACACACACAAACACCTACACACACAAACAATGACACACACAAACACCGACACACACGAACACCTACACACACAAACAGCGACACACACAAACACCGACACACACAAGCACCGACACACACAAGCACCAACTCACACAAACACCGACACACACAAACACCAACACACACAAACACCGACATACACAAACAGCTACACACACAAACACCAACACACACAAACACCGACACACACAAACACCTACACACACAAACACCAACACAGACAAACACCAACACACACAAACACACACAAACACCTACACACACAAACACCGACACAGACAAACACCGACACACACAAACACCGACACACACAAACACCGACACACACAAACACCGACACACACAAACACCGACACACACAAACACCGACACACACAAACACCGACACACACAAACACCGACACACACAAACACTTACTCACACAAACACCGACACACACAAACACCTACACACACGAACACCTACACGTACAAACACCTACACACACAAACACTGACACACACAAACACCGACACACACAAACACTGACACACACAAACACCGATACACAAAAACACCGACACACACAAACACCGACACACCAAACACCTACACACACAAACACCAACACACACAAACACCGACACACACAAACAACTACACACACAAACACCTACACACACAAGCACCTATACACAAAAACACCGACACACACAAACAATGACACACACAAACACCGACACACACAATCACCTATACACACAAACACCAACACACACAAACATCGACACACTCAATCACCTACACACACAAACACCTACACACACAAACACCGACACACACAAGCACCGACACACACGAACACCTACACACACAAACACCGACACACACAAACACCTACACACACAAACACCGACACACACAAACACCGACACACACGGACACCTACACACACAATGAGCGACACACACAAACACCAACACAAGCAAACACCGACACACACAAACACTGACACACACAAACACCTACGAACACAAACACCGACACACACGAACACCGGCACCCACAAACACCTGCACACAAAAACACCGATACACACAAACACCTACACACACAAACACCGACACAAACTACACCAACACACAAAAACACCTACACACACAACCACCGTCACACACAAACACCGACACACACAAACACATACACAAACAAACATCTACACACACAAACACCTACACACACAAAAACCTACACACACACACACCGACACACACACACCTACACCCTCACACACTGACACATACAAACACCTACACAGACACACACACCGACACACACATACACCTACACACACAATCATCTACACACACAAACACCTACACACACAAACACCGACACACACAAACACCTACACACATGAACAACTACACACACAAGCACCGACACACACAAACACCTACACACAGAAACACACAAACACCTACACACACAAACACCGACACACACTACACCAACACACAAAAAAACCTACACACATAAACACCGACACACACAAACTCCTACCCACACAAACAGCTACACACACAAACTCCGACACCCACAAACACGTACACACACAAACACCGACAGACACAAACACCTACACACACAAACACCTACACACACAAACACCGACACACACAAACACCGGCACACACAAACAACTACACAAACAAAGACCGAAACACACAAACACCTACACACACAAACACCGACACACACCAACATCTACACACACAAACACCTACACACACAAACACCGACACACACAAACACCGACACACACAAACACCGACACACACAAACACCGACACACACAAACACCGGCACACACAAACACCGACACAAACAAACACCGATACACACAAACACCGACACACACAAACACCGACACACCCAAACACCTACACACACAAACACCAACACACACAAACACCGATACACACAAACAACTACACACACAAACATCTACACACACAAACACCTATACACAAAAACACCGACACACACAAACAATGACACACACAAACACCGACACACACAACCACCTACACACACAAACACCAACACACACAAACACCGACACACACAGTCACCTACACACACAAACACCTACACACCCAAACACCGACACACACAAGCACCGACACACACGAACACCTACACACACAAACACCGACACACACAAACACCGACACACACAAACACCGACACACACCAACATCGACACACACGGACACCTACACACACAAACAGCGACACACACAAACAGCAACACACGCAAACACCGACACACACAAACACCGACACACACAAACACCTACGAACACAAACTCCGACACACACGAACACCGACACACACAAACACCTGCACACAAAAACACCGACACACACAAACACCTACACACACAAACACCGACACAAACTACACCAACACACACAAACACCTACACACACAAGCACCGTCACACACAAACACCTACACACACAAACAGCTACACACAGAAACACCTACACACACAAACATCTACACACAACCACCGACAGACACAAACAACTACACACACAAACACCTACACGCACAAACACCGACACACACAAACACCGACACACACAAACACCTACACAAACAAACACCTACACACACAAACTGCGACACACACAAACACCTACACACACAAATACCTACACACACACACACCGACACACACACACCTACACCCTAACACACTGACACACACAAACACCTACACACACACAAACACCGACACACACAAACACCTACACACACAAACATCAACACACACAAACACCTACACACACAAACACCGACACACACAAACACCTACACACACGAAAACCTTCACACACAAACACCGACACACACAAACACCAACAAACACAAACACCGACACACACGAACACCTACACACACAAACACCGACACACACAAACACCTACACACACAAACAATGACACACACAAACACCGACACACACGAACACCTACACACACAAACAGCGACACACACAAACACCGACACACACAAGCACCGACACACACAAACACCAACACACACAAAAACCGACACACACAAACACCAACACACACAAACACCAACATACACAAACAGCTACACACACAAACAACTACAGACACAAACACCTACACACACAAACACCTACACACACAAACACCAACACAGACAAACACCAACACACACAAACACACACAAACACCTACACACACAAACACCGACACAGACAAACACCGACACACACAAACACCGACACACACAAACACCTACACACACGAACACCTACACGTACAAACACCTACACACACAAACACTGACACACACAAACACCGACACACACAAACACTGACACACACAAACACCGATACACAAAAACACCGACACACACAAACACCGACACAAACAAACACCGATACACACAAACACCGACACACACAAACACCGACACACCCAAACACCTACACACACGAACACCTACACGTACAAACACCTACACACACAAACACTGACACACACAAACACCGACACACACAAACACTGACACACACAAACACCGACACACACAAACACCGACACACACAAACACCGGCACACACAAACACCGACACAAACAAACACCGATACACACAAACACCGACACACACAAACACCGACACACCCAAATACCTACACACACAAACACCAACACACACAAACACCGATACACACAAACAACTACACACACAAACATCTACACACACAAACACCTATACACAAAAACACCGACACACACAAACAATGACACACACAAACACCGACACACACAACCACCTACACACACAAACACCAACACACACAAACACCGACACACACAGTCACCTACACACACAAACACCTACACACCCAAACACCGACACACACAAGCACCGACACACACGAACACCTACACACACAAACACCGACACACACAAACACCGACACACACAAACACCGACACACACCAACATCGACACACACGGACACCTACACACACAAACAGCGACACACACAAACAGCAACACACGCAAACACCGACACACACAAACACCGACACACACAAACACCTACGAACACAAACTCCGACACACACGAACACCGACACACACAAACACCTGCACACAAAAACACCGACACACACAAACACCTACACACACAAACACCGACACAAACTACACCAACACACACAAACACCTACACACACAAGCACCGTCACACACAAACACCTACACACACAAACAGCTACACACAGAAACACCTACACACACAAACATCTACACACAACCACCGACAGACACAAACAACTACACACACAAACACCTACACGCACAAACACCGACACACACAAACACCGACACACACAAACACCTACACAAACAAACACCTACACACACAAACTGCGACACACACAAACACCTACACACACAAATACCTACACACACACACACCGACACACACACACCTACACCCTAACACACTGACACACACAAACACCTACACACACACAAACACCGACACACACAAACACCTACACACACAAACATCAACACACACAAACACCTACACACACAAACACCGACACACACAAACACCTACACACACGAAAACCTTCACACACAAACACCGACACACACAAACACCAACAAACACAAACACCAACACACACGAACACCTACACACACAAACACCGACACACACAAACACCTACACACACAAACAATGACACACACAAACACCGACACACACGAACACCTACACACACAAACAGCGACACACACAAACACCGACACACACAAGCACCGACACACACAAACACCAACACACACAAAAACCGACACACACAAACACCAACACACACAAACACCCACATACACAAACAGCTACACACACAAACAACTACAGACACAAACACCTACACACACAAACACCTACACACACAAACACCAACACAGACAAACACCAACACACACAAACACACACAAACACCTGCACACACAAACACCGACACAGACAAACACCGACACACACAAACACCGACACACACAAACACCTACACACACGAACACCTACACGTACAAACACCTACACACACAAACACTGACACACACAAACACCGACACACACAAACACTGACACACACAAACACCGATACACAAAAACACCGACACACACAAACACCGACACACCAAACACCTACACACACAAACACCAACACACACAAACACCGACACACACAAACAACTACACACACAAACACCTACACACACAAGCACCTATACACAAAAACACCGACACACACAAACAATGACACACACAAACACCGACACACACAACCACCTACACACACAAACACCAACACACACAAACATCGACACACTCAATCACCTACACACACAAACACCTACACACACAAACACCGACACACACAAGCACCGACACACACGAACACCTACACACACAAACACCGACACACACAAACACCTACACACACAAACACCGACACACACAAACACCGACACACACGGACACCTACACACACAATGAGCGACACACACAAACACCAACACAAGCAAACACCGACACACACAAACACTGACACACACAAACACCTACAAACACAAACACCGACACACACGAACACCGACACCCACAAACACCTGCACACAAAAACACCGATACACACAAACACCTACACACACAAACACCGACACAAACTACACCAACACACAAAAACACCTACACACACAACCACCGTCACACACAAACACCGACACACACAAACACATACACAAACAAACATCTACACACACAAACACCTACACACACAAAAACCTACACACACACACACCGACACACACACACCTACACCCTCACACACTGACACATACAAACACCTACACAGACACACACACCGACACACACATACACCTACACACACAATCATCTACACACACAAACACCTACACACACAAACACCGACACACACAAACACCTACACACATGAACAACTACACACACAAGCACCGACACACACAAACACCTACACACAGAAACACACAAACACCTACACACACAAACACCGACACACACTACACCAACACACAAAAACACCTACACACATAAACACCGACACACACAAACTCCTACCCACACAAACAGCTACACACACAAACTCCGACACACACAAACACGTACACACACAAACACCGACAGACACAAACACCTACACACACAAACACCTACACACACAAACACCGACACACACAAACACCGGCACACACAAACAACTACACAAACAAAGACCGAAACACACAAACACCTACACACACAAACACCGACACACACCAACATCTACACACACAAACACCTACACACACAAACACCGACACACACAAACACCGACACACACAAACACCGACACACACAAACACCGACACACACAAACACCGGCACACACAAACACCGACACAAACAAACACCGATACACACAAACACCGACACACACAAACACCGACACACCCAAACACCTACACACACAAACACCAACACACACAAACACCGATACACACAAACAACTACACACACAAACATCTACACACACAAACACCTATACACAAAAACACCGACACACACAAACAATGACACACACAAACACCGACACACACAACCACCTACACACACAAACACCAACACACACAAACACCGACACACACAGTCACCTACACACACAAACACCTACACACCCAAACACCGACACACACAAGCACCGACACACACGAACACCTACACACACAAACACCGACACACACAAACACCGACACACACAAACACCGACACACACCAACATCGACACACACGGACACCTACACACACAAACAGCGACACACACAAACAGCAACACACGCAAACACCGACACACACAAACACCGACACACACAAACACCTACGAACACAAACTCCGACACACACGAACACCGACACACACAAACACCTGCACACAAAAACACCGACACACACAAACACCTACACACACAAACACCGACACAAACTACACCAACACACACAAACACCTACACACACAAGCACCGTCACACACAAACACCTACACACACAAACAGCTACACACAGAAACACCTACACACACAAACATCTACACACAACCACCGACAGACACAAACAACTACACACACAAACACCTACACGCACAAACACCGACACACACAAACACCGACACACACAAACACCTACACAAACAAACACCTACACACACAAACTGCGACACACACAAACACCTACACACACAAATACCTACACACACACACACCGACACACACACACCTACACCCTAACACACTGACACACACAAACAACTACACACACACAAACACCGACACACACAAACACCTACACACACAAACATCAACACACACAAACACCTACACACACAAACACCGACACACACAAACACCTACACACACGAAAACCTTCACACACAAACACCGACACACACAAACACCAACAAACACAAACACCGACACACACGAACATCTACACACACAAACACCAACACACACAAACACCTACACACACAAACAATGACACACACAAACACCGACACACACGAACACCTACACACACAAACAGCGACACACACAAACACCGACACACACAAGCACCGACACACACAAACACCAACACACACAAAAACCGACACACACAAACACCAACACACACAAACACCAACATACACAAACAGCTACACACACAAACAACTACAGACACAAACACCTACACACACAAACACCTACACACACAAACACCAACACAGACAAACACCAACACACACAAACACACACAAACACCTACACACACAAACACCGACACAGACAAACACCGACACACACAAACACCGACACACACAAACACCGACACACACAAACACCGACACACACAAACACCGACACACACAAACACCGACACACACAAACACCGACACACACAATCACCGACACACACAAACACTTACTCACACAAACACCGACACACACAAACACCTACACACACGAACACCTACACGTACAAACACCTACACACACAAACACTGACACACACAAACACCGACACACACAAACACCGACACACACAAACACCGATACACAAAAACACCGACACACACAAACACCGACACACCCAAACACCTACACACACAAACACCAACACACACAAACACCGACACACACAAACAACGACACACACAAACACCTACACACACAAGCACCTATACACAAAAACACCGACACACACAAACAATGACACACACAAACACCTACACACACAAACACCGACACACACAAACACCGACACACACAAACACCGACACACACAAACACCGACACACACAAACACCGGCACACACAAACACCAACACAAACAAACACCGATACACACAAACACCGACACACACAAACACCGACACACCCAAACACCTACACACACAAACACCAACACACACAAACACCGATACACACAAACAACTACACACACAAACACCTACACACACAAACACCTATACACAAAAACACCGACACACACAAACAATGACACACACAAACACCGACACACACAACCACCTACACACACAAACACCAACACACACAAACACCGACACACACAGTCACCTACACACACAAACACCTACACACCCAAACACCGACACACACAAGCACCGACACACACGAACACCTACACACACAAACACCGACACACACAAACACCTACACACACAAACACCGACACACACCAACACCGACACACACGGACACCTACACACACAAACAGCGACACACACAAACAGCAACACACACAAACATCGACACACACAAACACCGACACACACAAACACCTACGAACACAAACTCCGACACACACGAACACCGACACACACAAACACCTGCACACAAAAACACCGACACACACAAACACCTACACACACAAACACCGACACAAACTACACCAACACACACAAACACCTACACACACAAGCACCGTCACACACAAACACCTACACACACAAACAGCTACACACAGAAACACCTACACACACAAACATCTACACACAAACACCGACAGACACAAACAACTACACACACAAACAACTACACGCACAAACACCGACACACACAAACACCGACACAAACAAACACCTACACAAACAAACACCTACACACACAAACACCGACACACACAAACACCTACACACACAAATACCTACACACACACACACCGACACACACACACTTACACCCTAACACACTGACACACACAAACACCTACACACACAAACATCAACACACACAAACACCTACACACACAAACACCGACACACACAAACACCTACACACACGAACACCTTCACACACAAACACCGACACACACAAACACCAACACACACAAACACCGACACACACGAACACCTACACACACAAACACCGACACACACAAACACCTACACACACAAACAATGACACACACAAACACCGACACACACGAACACCTACACACACAAACAGCGACACACACAAACACCGACACACACAAGCACCGACACACACAAACACCAACACACACAAACACCGACACACACAAACACCAACACACACAAACACCAACATACACAAACAGCTACACACACAAACAACTACAGACACAAACACCTACACACACAAACACCTACACACACAAACACCAACACAGACAAACACCAACACACACAAACACACACAAACACCTACACACACAAACACCGACACAGGCAAACACCGACACACACAAACACCGACACACACAAACACCGACACACACAAACACCGACACACACAAACACCGACACACACAAACACCGACACACACAAACACCGACACACACAAACACTTACTCACACAAACACCGACACACACAAACACCTACACACACGAACACCTACACGTACAAACACCTACACACACAAACACTGACACACACAAACACCGACACACACAAACACTGACACACACAAACACCGATACACAAAAACACCGACACACACAAACACCGACACACCCAAACACCTACACACACAAACACCAACACACACAAACACCGACACACACAAACAACTACACACACAAACACCTACACACACAAGCACCTATACACAAAAACACCGACACACACAAACAATGACACACACAAACACCGACACACACAACCACCTACACACACAAACACCAACACACACAAACATCGACACACTCAATCACCTACACACACAAACACCTACACACACAAACACCGACACACACAAGCACCGACACACACGAACACCTACACACACAAACACCAACACACACAAACACCTACACACACAAACACCGACACACACAAACACCGACACACACGGACACCTACACACACAATGAGCGACACACACAAACACCAACACAAGCAAACACTGACACACACAAACACTGACACACACAAACACCTACGAACACAAACACCGACACACACGAACACCGACACCCACAAACACCTGCACACAAAAACACCGATACACACAAACACCTACACACACAAACATCGACACACAAACTGGCAATATTTCGCTAATTTACGCAATTCCAGCAAATATTCAGCATTGCTTTCATGCTGTAGCTGCCTTCTGTCGTAAAATTTAAATCGTTCCGCTAGCATCAGCGGCGTGGGGTTTAGATGATCTTTCAGGACAGTAACAATCTCGTCGAACGTCTTATCCGCCGGTTCATCTGGTGATAACAGGTGTTTCAATTGCCCGTATGTCTTCGCACCCATTAAATTTAATAATGTTAGAGCTTTATCTTGGTCACGAATTTTATTGGCCTTACAATAATTTTTTACTCTTTCAACATATATGGCCCAATCTTCGAGGTCACTATCAAAGGTGCTAATATTCCCGTGTTTAGGCATTGTAGATTTGCAATTTCTCAGATTTTATTTTGTTTACTTGTTATCAAAGATGGCGGCTTCCCGCTCTTGCCGTCGTCCTCCGCCCACAAAATGGCGGTCCCCCGACGCCATCTCCCTTCAGCCCCCAAGTGCGGCCCTTATCTTTGGTCCCGATCGCTGGCCCGCGCTGCACCTCGCACTTGAAGCGGCTCCCGGCCTCTGGCTCACCCGCTCGCACGGCTCTTGCTCTCTCCCTCCCGGGCTCTGGCTTACCCGCTCGCGCGTTTCACCGCGGCTCTTATCAGGGATTGCGATCGCCCTTATCTTCTCCAACTTCCCCAGCCCTGTCTTTGCAGCCAACACTGCACGGCTTACCCCACCACCTAGGTTGAACAAGGAAACTGCAGAAAGACTTCTGTCAGTCGCTGGAAGCTGTCAGGATGTTTGCTGCACTCCAGTGCTCAGTCGCTGATGGAGGCTTCAGAGTCCTAAAGCCTGTCGCTTCTAGTGGGGTGGTGATGTTTGAAACCTCTCTTCAACTGCCGCAGGGTAAGAACCTGACTCGTCGCCAGTGTTAAGTATGTGTATTGTATTGAACAATTAACACAAAGACTTAAACGTATAACTCAAACAGGTCTTTACTGGTTGGAGGTAGGGACTATATGTAGGTCTTTACTTCATGCCCACAGGCGGGAACTGAGGGGAGATCAGTACCCACAGTACTATTTATACCCCTATGGCCAGGAGTGGTACTGCGTATCACTACGCCCAACAAGTAGTGCAGTCCTGTCCATAGGTTCAAAGTAGCACACATATTACAAACACAACATTCGCCTCTTCACATCGTTCCGAAACCTGGCGGCGGATGGCGGCCCTGTGGTGACTATCGGCACCTAAACGACGCCACCACTTCTGATCGATACCCGATCCCCCACATTCAGGATTTCTCTGCCCATTTGGCGGGAAACAACTTCTTCTCCAAGGTCGACCTCGTCCGGGGCTACCACCAGGTCTCGGTGCACCCGCAGGACGTCCAGAAGACCGCAGTCATCACCCCATTCGGCCTTTTTGAATTTCTGCGCATGCCTTGCGGCTTAAAGAACGCTGCCCAGGCTTTCCAACACCTGATGGATACCGTGCTGCGGGACCTCAACTTCATTTTCATCTATCTGGATGACATTTTGATCGCCAGCCCCACCAAAGAGGAGCATCTTTGCCATCTACGCACCCTTTTTCAATGCCTCAGCCAACACAGCCTGATTATCAACCCGGCTAAGTGCCAGTTTGGCCTGTGACAAATCGATTTCCTGGGGCATCGCATCACTGCAGAGGGAGCGGTTCCTTTGCAGGTGAAGGTGGAGGCGGTGACACACTTCCCACGCCCGCAGAGCGTAAAGGCTCTGCAAGAGTTCCTAGGCATGGTAAATTTCTACCACCGTTCCGTGCCTAAGGCAGCACTGCTCATGCAGCCCCTGTATGAGGCCCTCAAGGGCAAGTCTGGCAAGGATCCGGTGGGCTGGACGGTTGACATGGACCGGGCATTCACCGACACCAAGAGCGCTTTAGCCAATGCGACCATGCTGGCGCACCCGCTTCCAGGAGCCACCATTGCCCTCACCACCGACGCGTCAGATTACGCAATCGGCGCCATTCAGGAGCAGTGGGCAAACGGGACGTGGCAGCCATTGGCATTCTTCAGCCGTCAACTGCGGTGTAACGAGCGGGCGTACAGTACTTTCGACAGGGAGTTACTAACCCTTTTTCTGGCCATTCGCCATTTCCGGTTCTTGTTGGAAGGACGTCCTTTCACTGCTTTCATCGACCATAAGCCACTGGCTTTTGCCATGGCCAAGACCGCCGAACCGTGGTCATCTCGACAACAACATCAGCTGACATACATCTCTGAATTTACCACAGATATTCAGCACGTGGCCGGTAAAGACAACCTGGTGGCAGATTGCCTCTCCCGCGCGGCCATGCATGCGATCCAGCTGGGCATCGACTATGCCCTTATGGCAGCAGACCAAGTCTCAGACCCAGAAGTGCAGGCTTACCGCACCAAAACCACTAGCCTCCAGTTGGCTGATGTCAGGTTCCATTCGGCTGGTACCACGTTGCTGTGTGATGTCTCCGTTCGGGACCCTCGCCCTATTGTGCCGGTCGCCTGGTGCCGCAAAGTGTTTGACACCATACATGGGTTGTCACACCCAGGAATGAAGGCTTCTCAGAAGCTAATGTCGTCTAAGTTCGTTTGGTGGAGCATGCATAAAGATGTCTGCGACTGGGCCAAAACCTGCGTGGTCTGCCAAAAGGCCAAGGTAAAGTGCCACATCAAGGCTCCATTGGCCACCTTTGCAGTTCCTGAGCGGCGGTTTGACCACGTTAATGTGGACCTGGTAGGACCACTTCCACCTTCCCATGGTTTTACACACATCCTGACCATAGTAGATTGCACCACCAGATGGCCGGAGGCAGTTCCCCTGTCATCTACTACTTCGGCGGACATGGCCAGGGCGTTCATCTCTTCAAGGGTCGCCATTTTTGGAGTGCCTGCTGACATCTCTTCGGACCGGGGACCGCAGTTTTCCTCCACACTCTGGAATGCGGTGGCTCAACAACTCGGTGTCAAGTTACACCACACCACAGCCTACCACCCACAAGCGAACGGTCTGTGCGAACGTTTTCACAGATCGCTTAAGGCCACACTGAGGGCCAGCCTCCAAGACGCCGGATGGGCAGACAAGCTGCCGTGGGTCATGTTGGGCCTTTGCACGGCCCCCAAGGAAGATCTTCACTCTTCCGCGGCAGAGCTCGTTTATGGTCAGCCGCTGTGAGTGCCAGGGGATGTCCTGCCAACACCAACGGAGCCATGGTCTGCCTCACGCCAGCTTATCAGTCACCAGGAAGCAGCCAGATGTTGCGCGCTGGTTCCCACATCGCATCACGGGTTTCAGGGCTCTCACGTTCCAGCGGAGCTGAAACAAGCCGACTACATATTAATCTGCCATGATGCTCAACGGGATCCGCTCAAGGCCCCATACACTGGTCCTTTCCGTGTGTTAGAGGCAGGAGACAAAACCTTCAAGGTGGATGTCTGTGGTAAACTGGACCACATTTCGGTCAACCATTTGAAGCCAGCACACCTGGACCTTGACCGTCCCCTCAAGACAGCACAGCCACTGCGACGAGGTCAGCCGCCCACCGTCGTCACACCAGAGCAAGTACAACCACCCGCCAGACCACCCGCCATCCAACAGCTTCCGCTTCGAGAATACCGGAGTTGTTCTGACAGGCTTGTCAGACCCCCTCACCGTTTGACTTTTTCCATTAAAGACAATTCTGGGGGGGCGCGTGTGGCAGAGCCACTGAGGGACTCTGAACAACTGTACATAATTCCCTTTAACGATGTGTTAGCTACAGACTAGGGCCTAGAAATAGGGTTGGTAGCGCCGGCGCTGAGTGCCTAAAATCTGTACGATTGTATATACTGTTTGCATGTACAGTGTGCGGTCCCTTTAAGAGCACGGGCAAACGCGATGACGTCATGCCGCTAATCACTTGGTCACCCAAACGCGGGAAAAGCGTGATGATGTCATGATGCTATCCACGGGACCTCCCAGGCAGTCCTCGTGGAGCCTCCGACCTGTTAAGACCTGTATTCATATTTCTCTTGCATCAATCTGTTTAAACTCGTTAGTTTGACATTAAAAACCTTTTTGATTGATTGCCTGCGTCGAACTCAAACTCTAGATAGGAATTTGACCATTCCTACACTGCAATAATTTCATCTTCTCCTGATAACTAAGTGTCAGTTGGGCTCAGTTGGTAGCACTTGTGTCTCTGAGTCACAAGATTGCAAGTTTACTCTGGGTTTACACTTCCCGAGTATGTGAAAGGTGCTACATAATGTCGGTTCCTTGTTTTCCCCAAATCTTTATCCCTCTGCTTCCGAAGATGCTGATGCACACTGTGTACAGTTGGTTTGCAACCCTCTGGTACCTCATGCCAGTAGTGTAGGCAGGGGTAGTACTCAGGGTGTTCAAATGCCCCCTGAAATTTCTGTGTTTTTTCTATCAGAAATCTCCTTCTTTTGAAAGAACGCTACAGCTATACAAAGCCCTGGTTAGACCACACCTGGAGTACTGTGTACAGTTCTGGGCACCGCAGTTTAGACAGGATATATTGGCCTTGGAAGGAGTGCATTTCAGATTCACCAGAATGTTACCAGGGCTCCAAGGGTTAGATTATGAGGAGAGATTACATAAAGTAGGCCTGTACTCCCTGGAATATATTAGGTTAAGGGGTGATTTGATTGAAGTTTTTAGAAGTTTGAAAAGAATTGATAGGGTAGATCGAGAGAAACTTTTTCTGCTGGTGGAGGAGTCTAGGACAAGAGGACATAACTATAAAATCAGGGCCAGGCCATTCAGGAGAGAAGTTAGGAAACACTTCCTCACGCAAAGGGTGGTCGAAGTGTGGAACTCTCTCCCACAAAAAGCAGTAGACGCGAGCTCAATCAATCATTTTACATCTGAGATCGATAGACTTTTGCTAGACAAGGGTATAAAAGGTCATGGAGCCAAGGTAGCGAGATGGAGTTAAGATACAGATCAGCTATGATCTCATTGAATGGTGGAACAGGCTCAAGGGGCTGAATGACCTACTCGTGTTGTCCTATTCCTATGTGCCTTAGATCATTTCATATATCACAGAAACCAACTGAATGTTCTTCTGGAGCTGGTCAGTTCCACAGTTTGACCAGTGAAAACCGATTATTTGGGTTGGCACTTCTCAATGTTCACCAGGATATTGGAGTGAATCGTAATGAAGTTATTGATAGACCAGCAACCCGTAACTGGGGTTTGGACTTTGTGTTTTAGAGCTTTTGCCCGACAAGACTGATTTTTCTTTTTGGTTGGTTTATTTGAATCGTTAGCTTACTAGAAATACTGTCCCTGCCACCGACACTGTGCCTGCATATCCCGGGCAGCTGCCTATATCGGGCAAATGGCACTAACCACTTGCCATCACCATAGGCGTCAATTGCAAAGGCGCCGTTTATAACCTATTAAATGTGCCGACTTTTTGGGGCAGTGGTGGATCTATCGGTGGTTATCATTGCTGTGATATTGCAGGCGATGAATAAGATTTACCTGCTAATTAACTTCATGTTCTCTCAAAGTTGTTGTGTTGCCGTCGCTTTATAGCAAAGTGCTGTTACATGTTAAGTCTGTGAATTATTTAGTTAATTAAGACACAGACTAATGAGTAACAATAAAAACAGGTCTTTACTGGTTGGAGGTAGGGACTATACTGAATACAAGATTACTGCACAGTGCTTATATACCGGTGTGTTCACCCCCGGTATTACGTCTACAGCAGCCTGAGAAAGTAGTACATCTCTTAAGGTGGAACAGGCTTAAGCTCTCTTAAGGTAGAACAGGTTACATACACAACACTCCTCCCTTCTTAGCTTTATAGTCATCCCCCCCATTTAACATAACGTAATAACATATATACATATATAACTTCATGTTTAACGTAACATATCACAGATTCAGTCTCTGCGGAAAACAGTTCACAGATTCAATCTCTGTGGTGTAGTCGGTTCACGTTACTCATTCAATAGTCCTTTCATGGATTTAACAGCTTGAGTTTCCGAACTGATTTGGCTCCGTTCGGAGGGACCCCGTGTGTGATCTGGTAGAGGTGATAATGGTTCAGATGGGTCATCTTCTGTTTTTACTTTTCCTTTTCTGCTTCTTGGAGACTCTCTGGGCTCCATTGTCAGCTGCCACAGCTGCCAGCTGCATGCGCAGTTCCTCCTTCTCTTCCTCCTTTTTTTTGTAGTAGAGCCACCTTCTCCCGATGTTCCGTAGACTTTCGGTGCTCCTCCATGATTTCTGTATGGTGGGAGTCGAAGTTACAAGTTGGGCAGGACAGGACATAGTAATATTCGGAGTCGTCCAACAGGTCAGCGAGAGGGTCGTCTATTTCCTCCATACCCAGCTGGACGTTAGCCAGCTCTTGTTCCAAATCCAGACATCTTTCCTGAAGAGACTTCTTCATGTGTACCTCTGCATCCAGCTTTTTCTGGGCTTTCAGCAAGTCGTTTACTAGTGACCTCATTTGTGATTTTAATACTTCAACTTCCTTTGGAGATTGATTGATCGGACTATGCAATCCCTCTACCGGAGCAGCTGTTTCAGCGGTCTGTTGTTCTACATTGACGTGAGTCAGCGTACTTTTGGCATCCAATGGCTGCTCTGTTGCAGTCGTTTCAGTCTGTGTCGTCACATCAGCCATCTCAATGACTTTTGAGAGCTCCGAACCCTTTTCCTTTGAAGATCGCAGCTTGTGTTCAAGTTTTTCCCATTTCAGAGTCTTGTCCCTCAGCATGTGAAGGAGTTGGCTGACCGTTAACTCTTCTGACACCAGATTATGGCACGCACCTTCAGAACCTGAATCAGCTTTGATTCGTTCAGCCTCCTCGCGCAGATGGTTGGTGTGCTCCTGCTCCATTTTCTCCATCAGTTGCTTCTGTTGCCTTTCCAGATTCTCCCACTCTGTAACAAAGAACTTTTTTATTTCATTCATCCCTTGCTCAAAACGGCGAATCATTTGTTCTAATTGCTGTTGTAGTTTGAAATGGAGTTGAGTTCGAGCCCAGTGTCCCTCAAAAATGTGCATATCAGTAGACTTGACAGACTCAGAATTCTCTGTTAAACTATGTTGTTGTTGCTCAGTGGAATTCTGTGCTGAAACTTTGTCTTTTGCACATGGGTTGGTCTTACCATCATCAGTTCTAGAGTCTGGGCTGATTATCTGCACCGAGTTCTCACTCTTTATGGCTTTTAGCGAATGCCAGTCCATATTTATGTTTCTAAACCACTCCCGGCCTAGTAGTGGTGGACCTCCCTCTGGTAGCACATATAAGTCCATTATTTGACTTCCTTCGCCCTTGTTGGCCACTGCAACCTTTATTGTCCCGATGGGGTACACTCTCTGCCCCGTGTAGGTTGTCAATATAATCTCTGTATCCTGTAGGGGAATATGTTGGAATAACCTTCTGTAATCTTTCTTATTCATGACCGACAATGCCGATCCAGTGTCCAATTCCATTTTTACTTGGACTCCTTCTATCTGAAGAGTAACCCAAATTGTCTGGAGGTCTGCACCCTTACCAACGTTGAGTACCCTTAAGCTAGCCAGTTCAATACTGCTTAAGCCAGCCAGTTCATTACTGCTAGCGTCTGAATCGGACTCCTGTTCGGCCACCTTGTGTACTTTTGCGTATTTTCCTTGCGGTGACTTCTTGTTGCTGGTCTTCTTCCCTGACCTGCATACACTAGCTATATGTCCAAGCCTACCACAAGTTCTACATTCTTGGTTTTTAAACCAACACTGGTTCTGATCATGCGTTGTCTTTCCACAACGATAACATTTGCCAGAACTCACACCCAATTTGTGTGCACTGAGCTCCGGTGACCGTAGCTGCATTACTGCCGTGCCTCTCGCTGCGGCTTCGTGTGCTGCTGCCATAGTGACCGCCTTCTCAAGCGTCAGCTCATTCTCCTCGAGCAGTCGCTTTTGTGTATCCTGTTTAAATAAACCACACACAAATTTGTCTCATAGTGCATCTGTCAGTCCTGTTCCAAACTGGCAATATTTCGCTAATTTACGCAATTCCAGCAAATATTCAGCATTGCTTTCATGCTGTAGCTGCCTTCTGTCATAAAATTTAAATCGTTCCGCTAGCATCAGCGGTTTAGATGATCTTTCAGGACAGTAACAATCTCATCGAACGTCTTATCCGCCGGTTCATCTGGTGATAACAGGTGTTTCAATTGCCCGTATGTCTTCGCACCCATTAAATTTAATAATGTTAGTGCTTTATCAGCCTCACGAATTTTATTGGCCTTACAATAATTTTTAACTCGTTCAACATATATGGCCCAATCTTCGATGTCACTATCAAAGTTGCTAATATTCCCGTGTTTAGGCATTGTAGTACTTTATCAGATTTGCAATTTCTCAGATTTTTTTTTTTACTGCTATCCAAGATGGCGGCTTCCCGCTCTTGCCGTCGTCCTCCGCCCACAAAATGGCGGTTTCCCGCGCTTGGCGTTTTTCACCCGTCCCCCGACGCCGTCTCCCTTCAGCCCCCGAGTGCGGCCCTTATCTTCACCGCGATCGCCCGAGTGCGGCCCTTATCAGCGGATGCGATCGATGGCCCGGCTGCGCCTCGCACTTGAAAGCGGCCCGGCCCTTATCAGTGCTTGCGATCGATGGCCCGGCTGCGCCTCGCACTCCAAAGCCCTTATCTCCCGATCGCTATCGCCCTGTACCTGTCTTCCCCAGCCCTGTCTTCTACTCTGGTTCACAAGCTGATGGAGGCTTCAGGGTCCTAATGCCTGTCGCTTCCAATGGGGTGGTGTGGTTTGAAACCTCTCTTCAACCGCCGTGGAATAACTGCCGCAGGGTAAGAACCTGACTCGTCGCCAGTGTTAAGTCTGCGAATTATTTAGTTAATTAAGACACAGACTAATGAGTAACAATAAAAACAGGTCTTTACTGGTTGGAGGTAGGGACTATACTGAATACAACATTACTGCACAGTGCTTATATACCGGTGTGTTCACCCCCGGTATTATGTCTACAGCAGCCTGAGAAAGTAGTACATCTCTTAAGGTGGAACAGGCTTAAGCTCTCTTAAGGTAGAACAGGTTACATACACAACATTACAGTCAGGCATAATGTAATGGCAAATGATCCAGAGATAGAGACCCGGAGAAAATCCACAATTTTGCTATCTGCTCTATCTAGCAACTTCATATTATACGGATAAAATATATTGGCACACGCAAATATTAATTACAGAGACACACACTTAAGTAACCCAATATTTATCATGCAACAGTTTTACCATCTACATACAGCGGGCAAATCACGTTAACGCTAACGCAGCTGCTTTAAGTGGTGGGAACTGTTTTAATGTTTCTACATGAACCTTATAAAATTTCTATTTGTAAAATTAACCTTTTTAAGTCGTTTTGTTTGGCCTGGCACACTCCTATCCCTTCAAGGTGGAGAAAATCCTCTCCACCCTACTGCATCATGAGTGCGCCCATCTTTCATACCTGATCGTAGCAGTTGAGGTTCTCCCATAACGGAAATGGTGCCTGATCGTAGACTGTGAGGAACCCTCACGGAGATGGTGCCTGATCGTAGATGCTAAGGAACCCTCACGGAGATGGTGCCTGATCGTAGACAGTGAGGAACACTCACAAAGATGGTGCCTGATCGTAGACTGTGAGGAATCCTCACGGAGATGGTGCCTGAGCGTAGACGGTGAGGAACCCTCACGGAGATGGTGCCTGAGCGTAGATGGTGAGGAACCCTCACGGAGATGGTGCATGATCGTAGACAGTGAGGAACACTCACAAAGATGGTGCCTGATCATAGACTGTGAGGAACCATCACAGAGATGGTGCCTGAGTGTAGACGGTGAGGAACCCTCACGGAGATGGTGCCTGAGGGAAGACGGTGAGGAACCCTCACGGAGAAGGTGACTGATCGTAGACAGTGAGGAACCCTCACGGAGACGGTGCCAGATCGTAGATGGTGAGAAACCCCTCACGGAGATGGTGCCTGATCGTAGACAGTGAGGAACCCTCACGGAGATGGTGCCTGATCGTAGACAGTGAGGAACGCTCACAGAGATGGTGCCTGATCGTTGATGGTCAGGAACCTCTCACGGAGATGGTGCCTGATCGTAGACGGTGAGGAACCCTCATGGAGATGGTGCCTGATCGTAGACTGTGAGGAACCCCTTACGGAGTCAGTGCCTGAGCGCAGACTGTGAGGAACCCTCACAGAGATGGTGCCTGATCATAGACAGTGAGGAAGTCCTCACGGAGACGGTGCCTGATCGTAGACTGTGAGGAAACCTCAAGGAGATGGTGCCTGATCGTAGAAGGTGAGGAACCCTCACGGAGATGGTGCTTAATCGTAGATGGTGAGGAACCCCTTACGGAGATGGTGCCTGATCGTAGATGGTGAGGAACCCTCACGGAGACGGTGCCTGCTCGTAGACTGTAAGGCTCTCCCCTCACGCAGATGGTGCCTGATCGTAGACTGCAAGGAACTCCTCACAGATATGGTGTCTGATCGTAGACTGAGAGGAAGCCCTAACGGAGATGGTGCCTGATCGTAGTCACTGAGGAATCCCTCACGGAGTTGGTGCCTGATCTTAGACGGTGAGGAACCCCCATGGAGACGGTGCCTGATCGTAGACTGTGAGGAACCCTCACGGAGACGGTGCCTGATCGTAGATGGTAAGGAACCCTCACGGAAATGGTGCCTGATCGTAGAGTGTGAGGAACTCTCACGGAGAAGGTGCCTGATCAAAGACTGTGAGGAACCCTCAGGGAGATGGTGCCTGAGCGTAGACGGTGAGGAACCCTCACGGAGATGGTGCCTGATCGTAGACAGTGAGGAACCCTCATGGAGACGGTGCCAGATTGTAGATGGTGAGGAATCCCTCACGGAGTTGGTGCCTGATCTTAGACGGTGAGGAACCCCCATGGAGACGGTGCCTGATCGTAGACTGTGAGGAACCCTCACGGAGACGGTGCCTGATCGTAGATGGTAAGGAACCCTCACGGAAATGGTGCCTGATCGTAGAGTGTGAGGAACTCTCATGGAGAAGGTGCCTGATCAAAGACTGTGAGGAACCCTCAGGGAGATGGTGCCTGAGCGTAGACGGTGTGGGACCCTCACGGAGATGGTGCCTGATCGTAGACAGTGAGGAACCCTCATGGAGACGGTGCCAGATTGTAGATGGTGAGGAACCCCTCACGGAGATGGTGCCTGATTGTAGACAGTGAGGACCCCTCACAGAGATGGTGCCTGATCGTAGACAGTGAGGAACCCTCACAGAGATGGTGCCTGATCGTAGATGTTGAGGAACCCTCATGGAGATGGTGCCTGATCGTACACTGTGAGGAACCCTCACGGAGATGGTGCCTGATCGTAGATGGTCAGGAACCCGTCACGGAGATGGTGCCTGATCACACACGGTGAGGAACCCTCATGGAGATGGTGCCTGATCGTAGACTGTGAGGAACCCCTTACGGCGTCAGTGCCTGATCGTAAACTGTGAGGAACCCTCACAGAAACGGTGCCTGATCATAGACACTGAGGAATCCCTCACGGAGATGGTGCCTGATATTAGACTGTGAGGAACCCCCACGGAGACGGTGCCTGATCGTAGATGGTCAGGAACCCCTCATGGAGATGGTGCCTGATCGTAGACGGTGAGGAACCTTTCACGGAGATGATGCCTGATCGTAGACAGTGAGGAACCCTCACGGAGATGGTGCCAGATCATAGATGGCGAGGAACCCCTCACGGAGATGGTGCCTGATCGTAGACAGTCAGGAACCCTCACAGAGATGGTGCCTGATCGTAGACAGTGAGGAACCCTCACAGAGATGGTGCCTGATCGTAGATGGTGAGGAACCCTCACGGAGATGGTGCCTGTTTGCAGACTGTGAGGAACCCCTCACGGAGATAGTGCCTGATCGTAAACTGTGAGGAATCCCTCATGGAGATGGTGCCTCATTGTAGATGGTGAGGATTCCTCACGGAGACGGTGCCTGATCGTAGACTGTGAGGAACCGCACACGGAGACGGTGCCTGATTGTAGATGGTGTGGAAGCCTCACGGAGTTGGTGCCTGATCGTAGATGATGAGGAACCCCTCATGGAGACGGTGCCTGATTGTAGACAGTGAGGAACCGCTCACGGAGACGGTGCCTGATTGTAGACGGTGAGGAACCATTCATGGAGATGGTGCCTGATCGTAGAGGGTGAGGAACCCTCAGGAGATGGTGCCTGATCGCCGACTGTGACGAACCCTCACGGAGATAGTGCCTGATCATAGACTGTGAGGAACACCTCTTGGAGATGTTGCCTGATCATCGATGGCGAGGAACAACTCACGCAGACAGTGCCTGATCGTAGATGGTGTTGACCTCTCACGGAGGGGCTGCCTGATCGTAGACTGTGAGGAGCCCCTCATGGAGACGGTGCCTGATCGCAGACGGTGAGGAACCCCTCGCGGAGACTGTGCCTGATTGTAGGCTGTGAGGAACCCTCACGGAGACAGTGCCTGATCGTAGATGGCGAGGAACACCTCACTGAGACAGCGCCTGATCGTAGATGGTGAGGAATCCTCACGGAGACGGTGCCTGATCGTAGACTGTGAGGAACCCCTCATGGAGACGGTGCCTGATCGTAGATTGTGAGGAACACTCACGGAGTTGCTGCCTGATCGTAGACAGTGAGGAACCCTCATGGAGACGGTGCCGGATCAAAGATGGTGAGGAACCCTCATGGAGACAATGCCTGATCGTAGACTGTGAGGAACCCCTCACGAAGTCGGTGCCTAATCGCAGACTGTGATGAATCCTCAAGGAGACGGTGCCTGCTCGTACACAGTGAGGAACCCTGATCGTAGATGGCGAGGAACACTTCACGGAGACAGTGCCTGATCGTAGATGGTGAGGAAACCCTCACGGAGATGTTGCCTGATCGCAGATGGTGAGGAACCCCTCACGGAGACTGTGCCTGATTGTAGATGGTCGGGAACCCCTCATGGAGAGAGTGCCTGATTGTAGACTGTGAGGAACTCTCACGGAGACGGTGCCTGATCGTAGACTGTGAGGAACCCCTCACGAAGACGGTGCCTAATCTCAGACTGTGAGGAATCCTCACGGAGACGGAGCCTGCTCGTACACAGTGAGGAACACCTCATGGAGATGGTGCCTGATCGTAGATGGTGAGGTACCCTCACGGAGATGGTGCTTGTTCATAGATGGTGAGGAACCGTCACAGAGATGGTGCCTGATCGGAGATGGCGAGGAACACTTCACGGAGACAGTGCCTGATCGTAAATGGTGAGGAACGCTCATGCAGACAGTGCTTGATCGTAGACTGTGAGGAACCCCTCATGGAGACGGTGCCTGATCGTAGACTGTGAGGAACCACTCATGGAGATGGTGCCTGATTGTAGATGGTGAGGAACCACTCACGGAGACGGTGCCTGATCGCAGACTGTTAGGAACCCCTCACGAAGATGGTGCCAGATCGCAGACTGTGAGGAACCGCTCACAGAGATGGTGCCTGATCGTAGATGGTGAGGAACACTCACGGAGTTAGTGCCTGGACGTAGACTGTGAGGAACGCCTCATGAAGATTGTGCCTGACAGCAGACTGTGAGGAACCCTCACGTAGACGGTGCCTGATCCTAGACGGTCAGGAATCCCTCATGGAGATGGTGCCTGATCGTAGACGGTGAGGAACCCTCATGGAGACGGTGCCTGATCATAGATGTTGAGGAACCGTCACAGAGATTGTGCCTGATCGTAGACGGTGAGGAACCTCTCACGGAGATGGTGCCTGATCATAGAAGGTGAGGAACCCTCACATAGATGGTGCCTGATCATAGATGGTGAGGAACCCCTCATGGAGATGGTGCCTACTCGTAGACGGTGAGGAATCCCTCACGGAGATGGTACCTGATCGTAGACAGTGAGGAACCCTCACAGAGATGGTGCATGATCGTAGATGGTGAGGAACACCTCATGGAGATGTTGCCTGATCGTAGATGGCGAGGAACACCTCACGGAGATGGTGCCTGATCATAGACTGTGAGGAACCCTCACATAGACAGTGCCTGATCATAGATGGTGAGGAACTCCTCATGGAGATGGTGCCTACTCGTAGGCGGTGTGGAATCCCTCACGGAGATGGTACCTGATCGTAGACTGTGAAGAACCCCCACGGAGATGGTGCCTGATCGTAGACTGTGAGGAACACCTCATGGAGAGGTTGCATGATCGTAGATGGCGAGGAACACCTCACGCAGACAGTGCCTGATCGTAGATGGTGTGGACCTCTCACGGAGACGCTGCCTGATCGTAGACTGTGAGGAACCCCTCATGGAGACGGTGCCTGATCGTAGACTGTGAGGAATCCCTCATGGAGATGGTGCCTGATTGTAGATGGTGCTGAACCGCTGACGGAGATGGTGCCTGATCATAGATGGTGTGGAACCCTCACGGAGATGGTGCCTGATCGTAGAGTGTGAGGAAGCCCTCACGGAGATGGTGCCTGATCATAGACTGTGAGGACCCCCTCACGTTGTTGGTGCCTGATCGTAGACAGTGAGGAACCGCTCACGGAGATGGCTCCTGATCGTAGATTGAGAGGAAACCCTCACGGAGACGGTGCCTGATCGCAGACGGTGAGGAACCCATCACGGAGACGGTACCTGATCGTAGGCGGTCAGGAATCCCTCATGTAGATGGTGCTTGAGCGTAGACAATGAGGCACCCTCATGGAGACGGTGCCTGATCATAGATGGTGAGGAACCGTCACTGCAATGGTGCCTGATCGGAGATGGTGTGGAACCCTCACAGAGATGTTGTCTGATCACAGACGATGAGGAATGCCTCACGGAGACAGTGCCTGATCGCAGATGGTGAGGAACCCCTCACAGAGACGGTGCCTGATCGTAGGCGGTCAGGACCCCTTCATGGAGATGCTGCCTGATCGTAGACGATGAGGTACCCTCATGGAGACGGTGCCTGATCATAGATGGTGAGGAACCGTCACAGAGATGGTGCCTGATCGGAGATGGTGAGGATCCTCTCACGGAGATGGTGCCTGATCGTAGAGTGTGAGGAATCCTCACGGAGACGGTGCCTGATCGTAGGCAGTCAGGACCCCTCCATGGAGATGGTGCCTGATCGTAGACGGTGAGGTACCCTCATGGAGACGGTGACTGATCATAGATGGTGAGGAACCATCACAGAGATATTGCCAGATTGGAGATGGTGAGGATCCTCTCACGGAGATGGTGCCTGATCGTAGACAGTGAGGAACCCTCACGGAGATGGTGCCTGATCATAGATGGTGAGGAACCCCTCATGGAGATGGTGCCTGATCGTAGATGGTGAGGAACCGCTCACGCATGGAGATGGTGCCTGATCATAGATGGTGAGGAACCCCTCATGGAGATGGTGCCTACTCGTAGGCGGTGAGGAATCCCTCACGGAGATGGTACCTGATCGTAGACGGTGAAGAACCCTCACGGAGATGGTGCCGGATCATAGACTGTGAGGAACACGTCATGGAGATGTTGCCCGATCGTAGATGGCGAGGAACACCTCACGCAGACAGTGCCTGATCGTAGATGGTGTGGACCTCTCACGGAGACGCTGCCTGATCGTAGATTGTGAGGAACCCCTCTTGGAGACGGTGCCTGATCGTAGACTGTGAGGAATCCCTCATGGAGATGGTGCCTGATTGTAGATGGTGATGAAACGCTCACGGAGAATGTGCCTGATCATAGACGGTGTGGAACCCTCACGGAGATGGTGCCTGATCGTAGAGTGTGAGGAAACCCTCACGGAGATGGTGCCTGATCGTAGACTGTGAGGACCCCCTCACAGAGATGGTGCCTGATCGTAGACAGTGAGGAACCGCTCACGGAGATGTCTCCTGATCGTAGCTTGAGAGGAAACCCTCATGGTGACGGTGCCTGATCACAGACGGTGAGGAACCCATCACGGAGACGGTACCTGATCATAGGCGGTCAGGAACCCCTCATGGAGATGGTGCTTGAGTGTAGACAATGAGGCACCATCACGGAGACGGTGCCTGATCATAGATGGTGAGGAACCGTCACCGCGATGGTGCCTGATCGGAGATGGTATGGAACCCTCACGGAGATGTTGTCTGATCACAGACGGTGAGGAACGCCTCACGGACGCAGTGCCTGATCGCAGACGGTGAGGAACCCCTCACAGAGACGGTGCCTGATCGTAGGCAGTCAGGACCCCTTCATGGAGATGGTGCCTGATCGTAGACGGTGAGGCACACTCATGGAGACGGTGCCTGATCATAGATGGTGAGGAACCATCTCAGAGATGGTGCCTGATCGGAGATGGTGAGGATCCTCTCACGGAGATGGCACCTGATCGTAGACTGTGAGGAATCCTCACGGAGACGTTGCCTGATCGTAGGCGGTCAGGACCCCTTCATGGAGATGGTGCCTGATCGCAGACGGTGAGGTACCCTCATGGAGATGGTGCCTGATCATAGATGGTGAGGAACCATCACAGAGATGGTGCCTGGTCATAGACGGTGAGGAACCGCTCATGCAGATGGTTCCTGATCGTACACGGTGAGGAAACCCTCAGGGAGACGGTGCCTGATCGCAGACGGTGAGGAACACCTCACGGAGATGGTGCCTGATCGTAGGCAGTCAGGAACCCCTCATGGAGATGGTGCTTGATCGTAGATGGTGAGGAACCGTCACAGAGATGGTGCCTGATCAGAGATGGTGAGGATCCTCTTACGGAGATGGTGCCTGATCGTAGACAGTGAGGAACCCTCACGGAGACGGTGCCTGATCATAGATGGTGAGGAAACCCTCATGGAGATGGTGCCTGATCGTAGATGGTGAGGAACCGCTCACGCATGGAGACGGTGCCTGATCATAGACGGTGAGGAACACTCATGTAGACGGTGCCTGATCGTACAGAGTGAGGATTCCCTCATGGAGATGGTGCCTGATCGCAGATGGTGAGGTACCCTCATGGAGACAGTGCCTGATCGTAGACGGTGAGGAACCCTCATGGAGATGGTGCCTGATCGTAGACTGTGAGGACCCCCTCACAGAGAAGGTGCCTGATCATAGATGGTTAGGAACAGCACACGGAGTTGGTGCCTGATTGTAGATGGTTTGGAACTCTCACGGAGTTGGTGCCTGATCGTAGACTGTGAGGAACCCCTCACAAAGACGGTGCCTGATCGCAGATGGTGAGGAACCCCTCACAGAGACGGTGCCTGATCGTAGACGGTGAGGAACCCCTCATGGAGATGGTGCCTGATCATAGACGGTGATGTACCCTCACGGAGACTGTGCTTGTTCATAGTGGGGAGGAACCGTCACAGGGATGGTGCCAGATCGGAGATGGAGAGGAACCTCTCACGGAGATGGTGCCTGATTGTAGATGGTGAGTAACCCTCACGGAGATGGTACCTGATCGTAGATGGTGAGGAACACTTCACGGAGACAGTGCCTGTTCGTACATGGTGAGGAACCCTCACGGGGACAGTGCCTGATCATAGACTGTGAGGAAACCCTAATGGAGACGGTGCCTGTTCATAGACTGTGAGGAACCCCTCATGGAGATGGTGCCTGATCGTAGACGGTGAGGAACGCTCATGGAGATGGTGCCGGATCGTAGATGGTGAGGAACCCTCACGGAGTTGGTGCATGAACGTAGGCTGTGAGGAACCATTCACGAAGATGGTGCCTGACCGTAGACTGTGAGGAATCCTCACGGAGATGGTGCCTCATTGAAGATGGTGAGGAACCCTCATGGAGACGGTGCCTGATCATAGATGGTGAGGAATCCCTCATGGAGATGGTGCCTGATTGTAGATGGTGTGGAACTGCTCACGGAGACGCTGCCTGATCATAGACGGTGAGAAACCCTCACGGAGATAGTGCCTGTTCGTAGACTGTGCGGAACACTCATGGAGAAGGTGCCTGATCGTAGACTGTGAGGACCCCCTCACGGAGATGGTGCCTGATCATAGATGGTGAGGAACCGCTCACAGAAACGGTGCCTGATTGTAGATGGTGAGGAGCCCTCACGGAGACGGTGCCTGATCATAGACGGTGATGAACCCTCACATAGACGGTGCCTGATCATAGATGGTGAGGAACCCCTCATGGAGATGGTGCTTACTCGTAGATGGTGAGGAATCCCTCACGGAGATGGTACCTGATCGTAGACTGTGAAGAACACTGACGGAGATGGTGCCTCATCGTAGACGGTGTGGAACCGTCACGGAGATGGTGCCTGATCGTAGAGTGTGAGGAACCCCTCACGGAGATGGTGCCTGATCGTAGATTGTGAGGAACCCCACAGGAAGATGGTGCCTGACAGCAGACTGTGAGGAACCCTCACGGAGACGGTGCCTGATCATAGATGGTGAGGAACCCCTCATGGAGACATTGCCTAATCGTAGATGGTGAGGAAGCCTCACAGAGACCGTGCCTGATCGTAGACACTGAGGAACTGCGCACGGAGACGGTGCCTGATTGTAGGCGGTGAGGAACCATCCCGGAGATGGTGCCTGATCGTAGGCTGTGAGGACCCCCTCACAGAGAAGGTGCCTGATCATAGATGGTTAGGAACAGCACACGGAGTTGGTGCCTGATTGTAGATGGTTTGGAACCCTCACGGAGTTGGTGCCTGATCGTAGACTGTGAGGAACCCCTCACGAAGACGTTGCCTGATCGCAGATGGTGAGGAACCCCTCACAGAGACGGTGCCTGATCGTAGACGGTGAGGAACCCCTCATGGAGATGGTGCCTGATCGTAGACAGTGATGTACCCTCACGGAGACTGTGCTTGTTCATAGTGGGGAGGATCCGTCACAGAGATGGTGCCAGATCGGAGATGGAGAGGAACCTCTCACGGAGATGGTGCCTGATTGTAGATGGTGAGCAACACTTCACGGAGACAGTGCCTGTTCGTACATGGTGAGGAACCCTCACAGCGACAGTGCCGGATCATAGACGGTGAGGAACCCCTCATGGAGACGGTGCCTGTTCGTAGACTGTGAGGAACCCCTCATGGAGATGGTGCCTGATCGTAGATGGTGAGGAACACTCATGGAGATGGTGCCTGATCGTAGACTGTGAGGAACCATTCACGAAGATGGTGCCTGACCGTAGACTGTGAGGAATCCTCACGGAGATGGTGCCTCATTGTAGATGGTGAGGAACCCTCATGGAGATGGTGCCTGATCATAGATGGTGAGGAATCCCTCATGGATATGGTGCCTGATCGGAGACGGTGAGGAAACCCTCACGGAGACGGTGCCTGATCGCAGACTGTGAGGAACCCTCACGGAGACAGTGCCTGACCGTAGACTGTGAGGAACAACTCTTGGAGATATTGCCTGATCGTAGATGGCGAGGAACACCTCACGCAGACAGTGCCTGATCGTAGATGGTGTGGACCTCTCACGGAGACGCTGGCTGATCGTAGACTGTGAGGAACCCCTCATGGAGACGGTGCCTGATCGTAGACTGTGAGGAATCCCTCATGGAGATGGTGCCTGATTGTAGATGGTGATGAACCGCTCACGGAGACGGTGCCTGATCATAGACGGTGAAGAACCCTCACGGAGATGGTGCCTCATTGTAGACGGTGAGAAATGCCTCTCGGAGACAGTGCCTGATTGTAGACTGTGAGGAACCCTCACGGAGACGGTGCATGATTGTAGACAGTGAGGAACCCTCACAGAAATGGTGCCTGATCGTACATGGTGAGGAAGCCTCATGGAGATGGTGCCTGATTGTAGACAGTGAGGAACCGCTCATGGAGATGGTGCCTGATCGTAGATGGTGAGGAACCCTCAGGAGATGGTGCCTGATCGTAGACTGTGAGGAACCCTCAGGAGATGGTGCCTGATCGTAGAATGTGAGGAACCCTCACGGAGATGGTGCCTGATTGTAGATGGTGAGGAACCGCTCACGGAGATTGTGCCTGATCGTAGACGGTGAGTATTCCTCACGGAGTTGGTGCCTGATCGTCGATGGCGAGGAAAACCTCACGAAGACATTGCCTGATCGTAGATGGTGAGGAATCCTCACAGAGACGGTGCCTGATCGTAGACAGTGAGGAATCCCTCATGGAGATGGTGCCTGATCGTAGATGGTGAGGAACACTCATGGAGTTGGTGCATGTATGTAGACTGTGAGGAACCATTCACGAAGATGGTGCCTGACCGTAGACTGTGAGGAATCCTCACGGAGATGGTGCCTCATTGTAGATGGTGAGGAACCCCTCATGGAGGCGGTGCCTGATCATAGACTGTAAGGAATACCTCATGGAGATGGTGCCTGACTGTATGTGGTGAGGAACCGCTCACGGTGACGGTGCCTGATCGTAGACGGTGAAGAACCCTCACGGAGATGGTGCCTGATCGTAGACGGTGAGGAACCCTCAGGAGATGGTGCCTGATCGTAGAATGTGAGGAACCCTCACGGAGATGGTGCCTGATTGTAGATGGTGAGGAACCGCTCACGGAGATTGTGCCTGATCGTAGACGGTGAGTATTCCTCACGGAGTTGGTGCCTGATCGTCGATGGCGAGGAAAACCTCACGAAGACATTGCCTGATCGTAGATGGTGAGGAATCCTCACAGAGACGGTGCCTGATCGTAGACAGTGAGGAATCCCTCATGGAGATGGTGCCTGATCGTAGATGGTGAGGAACACTCATGGAGTTGGTGCATGTATGTAGACTGTGAGGAACCATTCACGAAGATGGTGCCTGACCGTAGACTGTGAGGAATCCTCACGGAGATGGTGCCTCATTGTAGATGGTGAGGAACCTTCATGGAGACGGGGCCTGATCATAGATGGTGAGGAATGCCTCACAGAGACAGTGCCTGATCGTAGAATGTGAGGAACCCTTATGGAGACGGTGCATGATTGTAAACAGTGAGGAACCCTCACAGAAATGGTATCTGATCGTACATAGTGAGGAAGCCTCATGGAGATGGTGCCTGATTGTAGACAGTGAGGAACCGCTCACGCAGACAGTGCCTGATTGTAGACGGTGTGTAAATCCTCACGGAGATGGTGCCTGATCATAGACAGTGAGGAACCGCTCATGGAGATGGTGCCTGATCGTAGATGGTGAGGAACCCTCAGGAGATGGTGCCTGATCGTAGACTGTGAGGAACCCTCACGGAGATGGTGCCTGATTGTAGATGGTGAGGAACTGCTCACGGAGATTGTGCCTGATCGTAGACGGTGAGTAATCCTCACAGAGATGGTGCCTGATCGTCGATGGCGAGGAAAACCTCATGAAGACATTGTCTGATCGTAGATGGTGAGGTGTCATAGTGGTTAGCACTGTTGCCTCACATTGCCAGGGACCCGGGTTCGAATCCGGCCTCGGGTGACTGCCTGTGTGGAGTTTGCACATTCTCCCCGTGTTTGCGTGTGTTTCCTCCGGGTGCTCCGGTTTCCTCCCACAGTCCAAAGATGTGCGGGTTAGGATGATTGGCTGTGATAAATTGACCCTTAGTGTTAGGGGGATTAAATACGTGGGGTTACGGGGATAGGGTGGGATATGTGTTGGTGTAGGGGTTGCGGGGATCGGGTGGGTTATGTGTCGGTGCAGGCTCGATGGGCCGAAATGGCCTCTATCTGCACTGTGGGATTTCTGTGATTCTGTGAATCCTCACAGCGATGGTGCCTGATCGTAGGCAGTGAGGTAACCCTCATGGAGATGGTGCCTGATTGTAAATGCTGAGGAACCGTTCACAGAGACGGTGCCTGATCGTAGACGGTGAGCAACACTCACGGAGTCGGTGCCTGATTGTAGACTGTGAGGAACCCTCATGGAGATGGTGCCTGATCGTAGATGGTGAGGAAGCATCACAGAGATGGTGCCTGATCGGAGACGGTGAGGAACCTCTCATGGAGATGGTGCCTGATCGTAGATGGTGAGGAAACCTCACGGAGACGGTGCCTGATCAAAGCTTGTGAGGAACACCTCGTGGAGATGGTGCCTGATCGTAGACTGTGAGGAACACCTCATGGAGACGGTGCTTGATCATAGACTGAGAGGAATCCCTCATGGAGATGGTGCCTGATTGTAGATGGTGTGGAGCTGCTCACGGAGGCGCTGCCTGATCGTTGAATGTGAGAAACGCTCACGGAGATAGTGCCTGATCGTAGACTGTGAGGAACCCCTCATGGAGATGGTGCCTGATCGTAGACTGTGAGGACCCCCTCATGGGGATGGTGCCTGATCATAGACGGTGAGGAACCGCTCACAGAAACGGTGCCTGATTGTAGATGGTGAGGAGCCCTCACGGAGACGGTGTCTGATCGTAGACTGTGAAGAACCCTCACGGAGATCGTGCCTGATAGTAGATGGTGAGGAACCCTCACATAGACGGTGCCTGATCATAGATGGTGAGGAACCCCTCCTGGAGATGGTGCCTACTCGTAGACGGTGAGGAATCCCTCACGGAGATGGTACCTGATCGTAGACTGTGAGGAACACCTCACGCAGACAGTGCCTGATCGTAGATGGTGTGGACCTCTCACGGAGACGCTGCCTGATCGTAGACTGTGAGGAACCCCTCATGGAGACGGAGCCTGATCGTAGACTGTGAGGAATCCCTCATGGAGATGGTGCCTGATCGTAGATGGTGATGAACCGCTCACGAAAACGGTGCCTGATCATAGACGGTGTGGAACCCTCACGGAGATGGTGCCTGATCGTAGAGTGTGAGGAACCCCTCACTGAGATGGTGACTGATCATAGACTGTGAGGACCCCCTCATGGAGATGGTGCCTGATCGTAGACAGTGAAGAGCCGCTCACGGAGATGGCTCCTGATCGTAGATTGAGAGGAAACACTCACGGAGACGGTGCCTGATCGCAGGCGGTGAGGAAACCATCACGGAGACGGTACCTGATCGTAGGCGGTCAGGGACCCCTCATGGAGATGGTGCTTGAGCGTAGACAATGAGGCATGCTCATGGAGACGGTGCCTGATCATAGACGGTGAGGAACCATCACCAAGATCGTGCCTGATCGGAGATGGTGTGGATCCCTCACGGAGATGTTGTCTGATCACAGACGGTGAGGAACCCCTCACAGAGACAGTGCCTGATCGCAGACGGTGAGGAACCCTCACGGAGACGATGCCTAATCATAGATGGTGAGGAACCCCGCATGGAGATGGTGCCTAATCGTAGTCAGTGAGGAATCCCTCACGGAGATGTTGCCTGATCGTAGATGGCGAGGAACACCTCACGCAGACACTGCCTGATCGTAGATGGTGTGGACCTCTCACGGAGACGCAGCCTGATCGTAGACTTTGAGGAGCCCCTCATGGAGGCGGTGCCTGATCGTAGACTGTGTGGAATCCCTCAAGGAAATGGTGCCTGATTGTAGATGGTGATGAACCGCTCACGGAGATGGTTCCTGATCATAGACGGTGAGGAAACCCTCACGGAGATGGTGCATAGAGCGTGAGGAACCCCTCACGGAAATGGTGCCAGATCGTAGACTGTGAGGAAACCCTCACGAAGATGATGCCTGATCGTAGATGGTGAAGAACCGCTCACGGAGATGGTTCCTGATCATAGACGGTGAGGAAACCCTCACGGATACAGTGCCTGATCGCAGACAGTGAGGAACCCCTCACGGAGATGGTGCCTGATCGTAGACTGTGAGGAACCCCTCACGTAGACTTTGCCTGATCGTAGATGGTGAGGAATCCTCACAGAGATGGTGCCTGATCATAGACAGTGAGGAACCGCGCAAGGAGATGGTGCCTAATCGTAGACGGTGAGGATCCCTCACGGAGATGGTGCCTGATCGTAGGCTGTGAGGACCTGTTCACCGAGAAGGTGCCTGATCATAGATGGTTAGGAACAGCACACGGAGTTGGTGCCTGATTGTAGATGGTTTGGAACACTCACGGAGTTGGCGCCTGATCGTAGACTGTGAGGAACCACTCACGAAGACGGTGCCTGATTGCAGATGGTGAGGAACCCCTCACAGAGACGGTGCCTGATCGTAGACGGTGAGGAACCCCTCATGGAGATGGTGCCTGATCGTAGACGGTGATGTACCCTCACGGAGACTGTGCTTGTTCATAGTGGGGAGGAACCGTCACAGAGGTGGTGCCAGATCGGAGATGGAGAGGAACCTCTCACAGAGATGGTGCCTGATTGTACATGGTGAGTAACCCTCACGGAGATGATACCTGATCGTACACGGTGAGGAACACTTCACGGAGACGGTGCCTGATCATAGATGGTGATGAACACTCACGGAGATGGTGCCTGATCGTTGACTGTGAGGAACCCTCACGGAGATGGTGACTGATCGTAGATGGTGAGGAACCCTCACGGAGTTGTTGCATGTACGTAGACTTTGAGGAACCATTCACGAAGATGGTGCCTGACCGTAGACTGTGAGGAATCCTCACGGAGATGGTGCCTCATTGTAGATGGTGAGGAACCCTCATGGAGACGGGGCCTGATCATAGATGGTGAGGAATCCCTCATCGATATGGTGCCTGATCGTAGACAGTGAGGAAACCCTCACGGAGACGGTGCCTGATCGTAGACTGTGAGGAACCCTCACGGAGATAGTGCCTGATCGTAGACTGTGAGGAACACCTCTTGGAGATATTACCTGATCGTAGATGGCGAGAAACATCTCACGCAGACAGTGCCTGATCGTAGATGGTGTGGACCTCTCACGGAGATGCTGCCTGATCGTAGACTGTGAGGAACCCCTCCTGGAGGCGGTGCCTGATCATAGACTGTAAGGAATCTCTCATGGAGATGGTGCCTGACTGTAAATGGTGAGGAACCGCTCACGGAGACGGTGCCTGATCGTTGACGGTGAAGAACCCTCACGGAGATGGTGCCTGATCGTAGACGGTGAGGAATGCCTCTCGGAGACAGTGCCTGATCGTAGACTGTGAGGAACCCTCACGGAGACGGTGCATGATTGTAGACAGTGAGGAACCCTCACAGAAATGGTGTCTGATCGTACATGGTGAGGAAGCCTCATGGAGATGGTGCCTGATTGTAGACAGTGAGCAACCGCTCACGCAGACAGTGCCTGATTGTAGACAGTGTTTTAACCCTCATGGAGATGGTGCCTGATCATAGACGGTGTGGAACCGCTCCTGGAGATGGTGCCTGATCGTAGACGGTGAGGAACCCTCAGGAGATGGTGCCTGATCGTAGACTGTGAGGAACCCTCACGGAGATGGTGCCTGATTGTAGGTGGTGAGGAACTGCTCACGGAGATTGTGCCTGATCGTAGACGGTGAGTAATCCTCACAGAGATGGTGCCTGATCGTCGATGGTGTGGAAAACCTCACGAAGACATTGTCTGATCGTAGATGGTGAGGAATCCTCACAGAGATGGTGCCTGATCGTAGACAGTGAGGAATCCCTCCTGGAGATGGTGCCTGACTGTAAATGCTGAGCAACCGCTCACAGAGACGGTGCCCGATCGTACACGGTGAGGAACCCTCACGGAGACGGTGCCTGATTGTAGACTGTGAGGAACCCTCATGGAGATGTTGCCTGATCGTAGATGGTGAGGAAGCATCACAGAGATGGTGCCTGATCGGAGACGGTGAGGAACCTCTCATGGAGATGGTGCCTGATCGTAGACGGTGAGGAAACCTCACGGAGACGGTGCCTGATCATAGCTGGTGAGGAACACCTCGTGGAGAGGATGCCTGATCGTAGACTGTGAGGAAACCCTCACGGAGATTGTGCCTGATCGTAGATGGTGAGGAACACCTCACGGTGACGGTGCCTGATCGTAGATGGTGTGGACCTCTCACGGAGATGCTGCCTGATCGTAGACTGTGAGGAACACCTCATGGAGATGATGGTTGATCATAGACTGTGAGGAATCCCTCATGGAGATGGTGCCTGATTGTAGATGGTGTGGAGCTGCTCATGGAGACGCTGCCTGATCGTAGACGGTGAGAAACCCTCACGGTGATAGGACCTGATCGTAGAGTGTGAGGACCCCCTCACGGAGATGGTGCCTGATCATAGACGGTGAGGAACCGTTCACAGAAACGGTGCCTGATCGTAGAGTGTGAAGAACCCTCACGGAGATGGTGCCTGATCGTAGACGGTGAGGAACCCTCACATAGATGGTGCCTGATCATAGATGGTGAGGAACCCCTCATGGAGATGGTGCCTACTCGTAGATGGTGAGGAATCCCTCACGGAGATGGTACCTGATCGTAGACTGTGAGGAACACCTCACGCAGACAGTGCCTGATCGTAGATGGTGTGGACCTCTCACGGAGACGCTGCCTGATCATAGACTGTGAGGAACCCTTCATGGAGATGGTGCCTGATTGTAGATGGTGATGAACCGCTCACGGAGACGGTGTCTGATCATAGACGGTGTGGAACCCTCACGGAGATGGTGCCTGATCGTAGAGTGTGAGGAACCCCTCACTGAGATGGTGCCTGATCATAGACTGTGAGGACCCCCTCACGGAGATGGTGCCTGATCGTAGACAGTGAAGAACCGATCACTGAGATGGCTCCTGATCGCAGATTGAGAGGAAACACTCACGGAGACGGTGCCTGATCGCAGACGGTGAGGAAACTATCACGGAGACGGTACCTGATCGTAGGCGGTCAGGGACCCCTCATGGAGATGGTGCTTGAGCGTAGACAATGATGCACGCTCATGGAGACGTTGGCTGATCATAGATGGTGAGGAACTGTCACCGAGATCGTGCCTGATCGGAGATGGTGTGGAACCCTCACGGAGATGTTGTCTGATCACAGACGGTGAGGAACCCCTCACGGAGACAGTGCCTGATCGGAGACGGTGAGGTACCCTCACGGAGAGGATGCCTGATCATAGATGGTGAGGAACCCCGCATGGAGATGGTGCCTGATCGTAGTCAGTGAGGAATCCCTCATGGAGATGGTGCCTGATCGTACACGGTGAGGAACACTCACGGAGATTGTGCGTGATCGTAGACTGTGAGGAACACCTCATGGAGATGTTGCCTGATCGTAGATGGCGAGGAACACCTCGCGCAGACAGTGCCTGATCGTAGACTGTGAGGAATCCCTCAAGGAAATGGTGCCTGTTTGTAGATGGTGATGAACCGCTCACGGAGATGGTTCCTGATCATAGACGGTGAGGAAACCCTCATGGAGATGGTGCATAGAGTATGAGGAACCCCTCACGGAAATGGTGCCAGATCGTAGACTGTGAGGAACCCCTCACGAAGATGATGCCTGATCGTAGATAGTGAGGAACCGCTCACAGAGATGGTTCCTGATCATAGACAGTGAGGAAACCCTCACGGATACAGTGCCTGATCGCAGACAGTGAGGAACCCCTCACGGAGATGGTGCCTGATCGTAGACTGTGAGGAACCCCTCATGGAGACTTTGCCTGATCGTAGATGGTGAGGAATCCTCACAGAGATGGTGCCTGATCGTAGACAGTGAGGAACCGCGCAAGGAGACGGTGCCTAATCGTAGACGGTGAGGAACCCTCAAGGAGATGGTGCCTGATTGTAGGCTGTGAGGACCCCTTCACCGAGAAGGTGCCTGATCATAGATGGTTAGGAACAGCACACGGAGTTGGTGCCTGATTGTAGACGGTTTGGAACCCTCACGGAGTTTGTGCCTGATCGTAGACTGTGAGGAACCACTCACGAATACGGTGCCAGATTGCAGATGGTGAGAACCCCTCACAGAGACGGTGCCTGATCGTAGACGGTGAAGAACCCCTCATGGAGATGGTGCCTGATCGTAGACGGTGATGTACCCTCACGGAGACTGTGCTTGTTCATAGTAGGGAGGACCCGTCACAGAGATGGTGCCAGATCGGAGATTGTGAGGAACCTCTCACGGAGTTGGTGCCTGATTGTAGATGGTGAGTAACCCTCACGGAGATGGTACCTGATCGTAGATGGTGAGGAACACTTCACGGAGACAGTGCCTGTTCGTACATGGTGAGGAACCCTCACGGAGACAGTGCCTGATCATAGACTGTGAGGAACCCCTCATGGAAACGGTGCCTGATCGCAGACGATGAGGAACCCCTCATGGAGACGGTGCCTGATTGTAGATTGTGAGGAACACTCATGGAGATGGTGCCTGATCGTTGACTGTGAGGAACCCTCGTGGAGATGGTGCCTGATTGTAGATGGTGAGGAACCCTCACAGATTTGGTGCATGTACGTAGACTGAGGAACCATTCACAAAGATGGTGCCTGACCGTAGACTGTAAGGAATCCTCACGGAGAGGGTGCCTCATTGTAGATGGTGAGGAACCCTCATGGAGATGCTGCCTGATCATAGATGGTGAGGAATCCCTCATCGATATGGTGCCTGATCGTAGACGGTGAGGAATCCCTCACGGAGACGGTGCCTGATCGTAGACTGTGAGGAACCCTCACGGAGATAGTGCCTGATCGTAGACTGTGAGGAACACCTCTTGGAGATATTGCCTGATCGTAGATGGCGAGAAACACCTCACGCAGACAGTGCCTGAAAGTAGATGGTGTGGACCTCTCACGGAGATGCTGCCTGATCGTAGACTGTGAGGAACCCCTCCTGGAGGCGGTGCCTGATCATAGACTGTAAGGAATCTCTCATGGAGATGGTGCCTGACTGTAAATGGTGAGGAACCGCTCACGGAGACGGTGCCTGATCGTAGACGGTGAAGAACCCTCACGGAGATGGTGCCTGATCGTAGACGGTGAGGAATGCCTCACAGAGACAGTGCCTGATCGTAGACTGTGAGGAACCATCACGGAGATGGTGCATGATTGTAGACAGTGAGGAACCCTCACAGAAATGGTGTCTGATCGTACATGGTGAGGAAGACTCATGGAGATGGTGCCTGAATGTAGACAGTGAGGAACCGCTCACGCAGACAGTGCCTGATTGTAGACGGTGTGTAAACCCTCACGGAGATGGTGCCTGATCATAGACGGTGAGGAACCGCTCATGGAGATGGTGCCTGATCGTAGACGGTGAGGAACCCTCAGGAGACGTGCCTGATCGTAGACTGTGAGGAACCCTCACGGAGATGGTGCCTGATTGTAGATGGTGAGGAACTGCTCACGGAGAATGTGCCTGATCGTAGACGGTGAGTAATCCTCACAGAGATGGTGCCTGATCGTCGATGGCGAGGAAAACCTCACGAAGACATTGTCTGATCGTAGATGGTGAGGTGGCATAGTGGTTAGCACTGCTGCCTCACAGTGCCAGGGACCCGGGTTCGATTCCGGCCTCGGGTGACTGTCTTTGTGGAGTTTGTACATTCTCCCCGTGTTTGCGTGTGTTTCCTCCGGGTGCTCCGGTTTCCTCCCACAGTCCAAAGATGTGCGGGTTAGGATGATTGGCTATGATAAATTGACCCTTAGTGTTAGGGGGATTAAATACGTGGGGTTACGGGGATAGGGTGGGATATGTGTTGGTGTAGGGGTTACGGGGATCGGGTGGGATATGTGTCGGTGCAGGCTCGATGGGCCATAATGGGCTCTATCTGCATTGTTGTGATTCTGTGATTCTGTGAATCTTCACAGAGACGGTGCCTGATTGCAGACAGTGAGGAATCCCTCATGGAGATGGTGCCTGACTGTAAATGCTGAGGAACCGCTCACAGAGACGGTGCCTGATCGTAGACGGTGAGGAACCCTCACGGAGACGGTGCCTGATTGTAGACTGTGAAGAACCCTCATGGAGATGGTGCCTGATCGTAGATGGTGAGGAAGCATCACAGAGATGGTGCCTGATCGGAGACGGTGAGGAACCTCTCATGGAGATGGTGCCTGATCGTAGATGGTGAGGAAACCTCATGGAGACGGTGCCTGATCATAGCTGGTGAGGAACCCCTCGTGGAGATGGTGCCTGATCGTAGACTGTGAGGAAACCCTCACGGAGATTGTGCCTGATCGTAGACTGTGAGGAACCCCTCATGGAGATGGTGCCTGATCGTAGACTGTGAGACGCCCCTCACGGAGATGGTGCCTGATCATAGACGGTGAGGAACTGCTCACAGAAATGGTGCCTGATTGTAGATGGGGAGGAGCCCTCACGGAGACGGTGCCTAATCGTAGACTGTGAAGAACCCTCACGGAGATGATGCCTGACCGTACACGGTGAGGAACCCTCACATAGACGGTGCCTGATCATAGATGGTGAGGAACCCCACATGGAGATGGTGCCTACTCGTAGATGGTGAGGAATCCGTCACGGAAATGGTACCTGATCGTAGACTGTGAAGAACCCTCACGGAGATGGTGCCTGATCGTAGACTGTGAGGAATACCTCATGGAGAATTGCCTGATCGTAGATGGCCAGGAACACCTCACGGAGATGGTGCCTGATTATAGATGGTGAGGAACCCTCACGGAGACGGTGCCTGATCATAGATGGTGAGGAACCCATCATGGAGATGGTGCCTACATGTAGACGGTGAGGAATCCCTCACGGAGATGGTACCTGATTGTAGACTGTGAAGAACCCTCACTGAGTTGGTGCCTGATCGTAGACTGTGAGGAACACCTCATGGAGATGTTGCCTGATCGTAGATATCGAGGAACACCTCACGCAGACAGTGCCTGATCGTAGATGGTGTGGACCTCTCACGGAGACGCTGCCTGATCGTAGACTGTGAGGAACACCTCATGGTGACGGTGCCTGATCGTAGACTGTGAGGAATCCCTCTTGGAGATGGTGCCTGATTGTAGATGGTGATGAACCGCTCACGGAGACGGTGCCTGATGATACACGGTGTGGAACCCTCACGGAGATGGTGCCTGATCGTAGGCGTTCAGGACCCCTTCATGGAGAATTTGCCTGATCGTAGATGGTGAGGTACCCTCATGGAGACGGTGCCTGATCATAGATGGGAGGAACCGTCACAGAGATGGTGCCTGATCGGAGATGGTGAGGATCCTCTCACGGAGATGGTGCCTGATCGTAGACAGTGAGGAACCCTGACGGAGATGGTGCCTGATCGTAGGCGGTCAGGACCCCTTCATGGAGATGGTGCCTGATCGTAGTCGGTGAGGTACCCTCATGGATAAGGTGCCTGATCATAGATGGTGAGGAACCGTCACAGAGATGGTGCCTGATCGGAGATGGTGAGGATCCTCTCACGGAGATGGTGCCTGATCGTAGACAGTGAGGAACCCTCACGGAGACGGTGCCTGATCATAGATGGCGAGGAACCCCTCATGGAGATGGTGCCTGATCGTTGATGGTGAGGAACCGCTCACGCATGGAGACGGTGCCTGATCATAGACGGTGAGGAACCCTCATGTAGGCGGTGCCTGATCGTACACAGTGAGGAACCCCTCATGGAGATGGTGCCTGATCATAGATGGTGAGGTACCCTCACGGAGATGGTGCCTGATCGTAGGCGGTCAGGACCCCTTCATGGAGATTTTGCCTGATCGTAGATGGTGAGGTAACCTCATGGAGACGGTGCCTGATCATAGATGGTGAGGAACCGTCACAGAGATGGTGCCTGATCGGAGATGGTGAGGATCCTCTCACGGAGATGGTGCCTGATCGTAGACAGTGAGGAACCCTGACGGAGATGGTGCCTGATCGTAGGCGGTCAGGAACCCTTCATGGAGATGGCGCCTGATCGTAGACGGTGAGGTACCCTCATGGATAAGGTGCCTGATCATAGATGGTGAGGAACCGTCACAGAGATGGTGCCTGATCGGAGATGGTGAGGATCCTCTCACGGAGATGGTGCCTGATCGTAGACAGTGAGGAACCCTCACGGAGACGGTGCCTGATCATAGATGGCGAGGAACCCCTCATGGAGATGGTGCCTGATCGTTGATGGTGAGGAACCGCTCACGCATGGAGATGGTGCCTGATCATAGATGGTGAGGTACCCTCACGGAGACGAGGCCTGATCTTAGACGGTGAGGAACCCTCATGGAGATGGTGCCTGATCGTAGATTGTGAGGAACCCCTCACGAAGACGGTGCCAGATCGCAGACTGTGAGGAACCGCTCACAGAGATGGTGCCTGATCGTAGATGGTGAGGAACACTCACGGAGTTCGTGCCTGGACGTAGACTGTGAGGAACCCCACAGGAAGATAGTGCCTGACAGCAGACTGTGAGGAATCCTCACGGAGACGGTGCCTGATCCTAGATGGTCAGGAACCCCTCATGGAGATGGTGCCTGATCGTAGGTGGTGAGGTGCCCTCACGGAGATGGTGCCTGATCGTAGGCTGTGAGGAACCCTCACGGAGACGGTGCCTGATCGTAGATGGCGAGGAACACCTCACGGTGATGGTGCCTGATCGTAGATGGTGTGGACCTCTCACGGAGATGCTGCCTGATCGTAGACTGTGAGGAACACCTCAGTGAGACGGTGCTTGATCATAGACTGTGAGGAATCCCTCATGGAGATGGTGCCTGATTGTAGATGGTGTGGAACTGCTCACGGAGACGGTGCCTGATCGTAGACGGTGAGAAACGTTCATGGAGATAGTGCCTGATCGTAGACTGTGAGGAACCCCTCATGGAGATGGTGCCTGATCGTAGACTGTGAGGACCCCCTCACGGAGATGGTGCCTGATCATAGACGGTGAGGAACCGCTCACAGAAACAGTGCCTGATTGTAGATGGTGAGGAACCCTCACGGAGACGGTGCCTGATCGTAGACTGTGAAGAACCCTCACGGAGATGGTGCCTGATCGTAGACTGTGAGGACCCCCTCACGGAGATGGTGCCTGATCATAGACGGTGAGGAACCGCTCACAGAAACGGTGCCTGATTGTAGATGGTGAGGAACCCTCAAGGAGACGGTGCCTGATCATAGATGGTGAGGAATCACTCACGGATATGGTGCCTGATCGTAGACTGTGAGGAACCCTCACGGAGATAGTGCCTGATCGTAGACTGTGAGGAACACCTCTTGGAGATATTGCCTGATCGTAGATGGCAAGGAACACCGCACGCAGACAGTGCCTGATCGTAGATGGTGTGGACCTCTCACGGAGACGCTGCCTGATCGTAGATTGTGAGGAACCCCTCATGGAGACGGTGCCTGATCGTAGACTGTGAGGAATCCCTCATGGAGATGGTGCCTGATTGTAGATGGTGATGAACCGCTCACGGAGACGGTGCCTGATCATAGACGGTGAAGAACCCTCACGGAGATGGTGCCTCATCGTAGATGGTGAGGAATGCCTCACAGAGACAGTGCCTGATCGTAGACTGTGAGGAACCCTCACGGAGACGGTGCATGATTGTAGACAGTGAGGAACCCTCACAGAAATGGTGACTGATCGTACATGGTGAGGAAGCCTCATGGAGATGGTGCCTGATTGTAGACAGTGAGGAACCGCTCACGCAGACAGTGCCTGATTGTAGACGGTGTGTAAACCCTCACGGAGATGGTGCCTGATCCTAGACGGTGAGGAACCGCTCATGGAGATGGTGCCTGATCGTAGACAGTGAGGAACCCTCAGGAGATGGTGCCTGATCGTAGACTGTGAGGAAACCTCACGGAGATGGTGCCTAATTGTAGATGGTGAGGAACTGCTCACGGAGATTGTGCCTGATCGTAGACGGTGAGTAATCCTCACAGAGATGGTGCCTGATCGTCGATGGTGTGGAAAACCTCACGAAGACATTGTCTGATCGTAGATGGTGAGGAATCCTCACAGAGATGGTGCCTGATCGTAGACAGTGAGGGATCCCTCCTGGAGATGGTGCCTGACTGTAAATGCTGAGCAACCGCTCACAGAGACGGTGCCTGATCGTACACGGTGAGGAACCCTCACGGAGACGGTGCCTGATTGTAGACTGTGTGGAACCCTCATGGAGATGGTGCCTGATCGTAGATGGTGAGGAAACATCACAGAGATGGTGCCTGATCGGAGACGGTGAGGAACCTCTCATGGAGATGGTGACTGATCGTAGATGGGGAGGAAACCTCACGGAGACAGTGCCTGATCATAGCTGGTGAGGAACACCTCGTGGAGATGATGCCTGATCGTAGACTGCGAGGAAATCCTCACAGAGATTGTGCCTGATCGTAGATGGCGAGGAACACCTCACGGTGATGGTGCCTGATCGTAGATGGGGTGGACCTCTCACGGAGATGCTGCCTGATCGTAGACTGTGAGGAACACCTCATGGAGACGGTGGTTGATCATAGACTGTGAGGAATCCCTCATGGAGATGGTGCCTGATTGTAGATGGTGTGGAGCTGCTCACGGAGACGCTGCCTGATCATAGACGGTGAGAAACCCTCACGGTGATAGTGCCTGATCGAAGACTGTGAGGACCCCCTCACGGAGATGGTGCCTGATCATAGACAGTGAGGAACCGTTCACAGAAACGGTGCCTGATTGTAGATGGTGAGGAGCCCTCATGGAGACAGTGCCTGATCGTAGACTGTGAAGAACCCTCACGGAGATGGTGCCTGATCATAGACGGTGAGGAACCCTCACATAGACGGTGCCTGATCATAGATGGTGAGGAACCCCTCATGGAGATGGTGCCTACTCGTAGACTGTGAGGAACCCCTCATGGAGACGGAGCCTGATCGTAGACTGTCAGGAATCCCTCATGGAGATGGTGCCTGAATGTAGGTGGTGATGAACCGCTCACGGAGACGGTGTCTGATCATAGACGGTGTGGAACCCTCACGGAGATGGTGCCTGATTGTAGAGTGTGAGGAACCCCTCACTGAGATGGTGCCTAATCATAGACTGTGAGGACCCCCTCACGGAGATGGTGCCTGATTGTAGACAGTGAAGAACCGCTCACTGAGATGGCTCCTGATCGTAGATTGAGAGGAAACATTCACGGAGACGGTGCCTGATCGCAGACGGTGAGGAAACCATCACGGTGATGGTACCTGATCGTACGTGGTCAGGGACCCCTCATGGAGATGGTGCTTGAGCGTAGACAATGAGGCACGCTCATGGAGACGGTGCCTGATCATAGGTGGTGAGGAACTGTCACCGAGATCGTGCCTGATCGGAGATGGTGTGGAACCCTCACGGAGATGTTGTCTGATCACAGACGGTGAGGAACCCCTCACGGAGACAGTGCCTGATCGCAGACGGTGAGGAACCCTCATGTAGGCGGTGCCTGATCGTACACAGTGAGGAACCCCTCATGGAGATGGTGCCTGATCATAGATGGTGAGGTACCCTCACGGAGACGATGCCTGATCTTTGACGGTGAGGAACCCTCATGGAGATGGTGCCTGATCGTAGATTGTGAGGAACCCCTCACGAAGACGGTGCCAGATCGCAGACTGTGAGGAACCGCTCACAGAGATGTTGCCTGATCGTAGATGGTGAGGAACACTCACGGAGTTGGTGCCTGGACGTAGGCTGTGAGGAACCCCACAGGAAGATGGTGCCTGACAGAAGACTGTGAGGAATCCTCACGGAGACGGTGCCTGATCCAAGACGGTCAGGAACCCCTCATGGAGATGGTGCCTGATCGTAGGTGGTGAGGTACCCTCACGGAGATGGTGCCTGATCGTAGGCTGTGAGGAACCCTCACGGAGACGGTGCTTGATCGCAGATGGCGAGGAACACCTCACGGTGATGGTGCCTGATCGTAGACGGTGTGGACCTCTCACGGAGATGCTGCCTGATCGTAGACTGTGAGGAACACCTCATGGAGACGGTGCTTGATCATAGACTGTGAGGAATCCCTCATGGAGATGGTGCCTGATTGTAGATGGTGTGGAACTGCTCACGGAGATGGTGCCTGATCGTAGATGGTGAGAAACGCTCACGGAGATAGTGCCTGATCGTAGACTGTGAGGAACCCCTCATGGAGATGGTGCCTGATCGTAGACTGTGAGGACCCCCTCACGGAGATGGTGCCTGATCATAGACGGTGAGGAACCGCTCAGAGAAACGGTGCCTGATTGTAGATGGTGAGGAGCCCTCACGGAGACGGTGCCTGATCGTAGACTGTGAAGAACCCTCACGGAGATGGTGCCTGATCGTAGGCTGTGAGGACCCCCTCACGGAGATGGTGCCTGATCATAGACGGTGAGGAACCGCTCACAGAAACGGTGCCTGATTGTAGATGGTGAGGAACCCTCATGGAGACGGTGCCTGATCATAGATGGTGAGGAATCACTCATGGATATGGTGCCTGATCGTAGACTGTGAGGAACCCTCACGGAGATAGTGCCTGATCGTAGACTGTGAGGAACACCTCTTGGAGATATTGCCTGATCGTAGATGGCGAGGAACACCTCACGCAGACAGTGCCTGATCGTAGATGGTGTGGACCTCTCACGGAGACGCTGGCTGATCGTAGACTGTGAGGAACCCCTCATGGAGACGGTGCCTGATCGTAGACTGTGAGGAATCCCTCATGGAGATGGTGCCTGATTGTAGATGGTGATGAACCGCTCACGGAGACGGTGCCTGATCATAGACGGTGAAGAACCCTCACGGAGATGGTGCCTCATTGTAGACGGTGAGAAATGCCTCTCGGAGACAGTGCCTGATTGTAGACTGTGAGGAACCCTCACGGAGACGGTGCATGATTGTAGACAGTGAGGAACCCTCACAGAAATGGTGTCTGATCGTACATGGTGAGGAAGCCTCATGGAGATGGTGCCTGATTGTAGACAGTGAGGAACCGCTCACGCAGACAGTGCCTGATTGCAGACGGTGTGTAAACCCTCACGGAGATGGTGCCTGATCATAGACGGTGAGGAACCGCTCATGGAGATGGTGCCTGATCGTAGACAGTGAGGAACCCTCAGGAGATGGTGCCTGATCATAGACTGTGAGGAAACCTCACGGAGATGGTGCCTAATTGTAGATGGTGAGGAACTGCTCACGGAGATTGTGCCTGATCGTAGACGGTGAGTAATCCTCACAGAGCTGGTGCCTGATCGTCGATGGTGTGGAAAACCTCACGAAGACATTGTCTGATCGTAGATGGTGAGGAATCCTCACAGAGATGGTGCCTGATCGTAGACAGTGAGGAATCCCTCCTGGAGATGGTGCCTGACTGTAAATGCTGAGCAACCGCTCACAGAGACAGTGCCTGATCGTACACGGTGAGGAACCCTCATGGAGACGGTGCCTGATTGTAGACTGTGAGGAACCCTCATGGAGATGGTGCCTGATCGTAGATGGTGAGGAAGCATCACAGAGATGGTGCCTGATCGGAGACGGTGAGGAACCTCTCATGGAGATGGTGCCTGATCGTAGATGGTGAGGAAACATCACGGAGACAGTGCCTGATCATAGCTGGTGAGGAACACCTCGTGGAGATGATGCCTGATCGTAGACTGCGAGGAAACCCTCACGGAGATTGTGCCTGATTGTAGATGGCGAGGCACACCTCACGGTGATGGTGCCTGATCGTAGATGGTGTGGACCTCTCACGGAGATGCTGCCTGATCGTAGACTGTGAGGAACACCTCATGGAGACGGTGGTTGATCATAGACTGTGAGGAATCCCTCATGGAGATGGTGCCTGATTGTAGATGGTGTGGAGCTGCTCACGGAGACGCTGCCTGATCGTAGACAGTGAGAAACCCTCACGGTGATAGTGCCTGATTGAAGACTGTGAGGAACCCCTCACGGAGATGGTGCCTGATCATAGACGGTGACGAACCGTTCACAGAAACGGTGCTTGATTGTAGATGGTGAGGAGCCCTCACGGAGACGGTGCCTGATTGTAGACTGTGAAGAACCCTCACGGAGATGGTGCCTGATCGTAGATGGTGAGGAACCCTCCCATAGACGGTGCCTGATCATAGATGATGAGGAACCCCTCATGGAGATGGTGCCTACTCGTAGACGGTGAGGAATCCCTCACGGAGATGGTACCTGATCGTAGACTGTGAGGAACACCTCACGCAGACAGTGCCTGATCGTAGATCGTGTGGACCTCTCACGGAGACGCTGCCTGATCGTAGACTGTGAGGAACCCCTCATGTAGACGGAGCCTGATCGTAGACTGTCAGGAATCCCTCATGGAGGTGGTGCCTGAATGTAGATGGTGATGAACCACTCACGGAGACGGTGTCTGATCATAGACGGTGTGGAACCCTCACGGAGATGGTGCCTGATCGTAGAGTGTGAGGAACCCCTCACTGAGATGGTGCCTGATCGTAGACAGTGAAGAATCGCTCACTGAGATGGCTCCTGATCGTAGATTGAGAGGAAACATTCACGGAGACGGTGCCTGATCGCAGACGGTGAGGAAACCATCACGGAGATGGTACCTGATCGTAGGTGGTCAGGGACCCCTCATGGAGATGGTGCTTGAGCGTAGACAATGAGGCACGCTCATGGAGACGGTGCCTGATCATAGATGGTGAGGAACCGTCACCGAGATGGTGCCTGATCGGAGATGGTGTGGAACCCTCACGGAGATGTTGTCTGATCACAGACGGTGAGGAACCCCTCACGGAGACAGTGCCTGATCGCAGACGGTGAGGAACCCTCATGTAGGCGGTGCCTGATCGTACACAGTGAGGAACCCCTCATGGAGATGGTGCCTGATCATAGATGGTGAGGTACCCTCACGGAGACGATGCCTGAACTTAGACGGTGAGGAACCCTCATGGAGATGGTGCCTGATCGTAGATTGTGAGGAACCCCTCACGAAGACGGTGCCAGATCGCAGACTGTGAGGAACCGCTCACAGAGATGGTGCCTGATCGTAGATGGTGAGGAACACTCACGGAGTTGGTGCCTGGACGTAGACTGTGAGGAACCCCACAGGAAGATGGTGCCTGACAGAAGACTGTGAGGAATCCTCACGGAGACGGTGCCTGATCCTAGACGGTCAGGAACCGCTCATGGAGATGGTGCCTGATCGTAGGTGGTGAGGTAACCTCACGGAGATGGAGCCTGATCGTAGGCTGTGAGGAACCCTCACGGAGACGGTGCCTGCTCGTAGATGGCGAGTAACACCTCACGGTGATGGTGCCTGATCGTAGATGGTGTGGACCTCTCATGGAGATGCTGCCTGATCGTAGACTGTGAGGAACACATCATGGAGACGGTGCTTGATCATAGACTGTGAGGAATCCCTCATGGAGATGGTGCCTGATTGTAGATGGTGTGGAACTGCTCACGGAGATGGTGCCTGATCGTAGACGGTGAGAAACGCTCACGGAGATAGTGCCTGATCGTAGACTGTGAGGAACCCCTCATGGAGATGGTGCCTGATCGTAGACTGTGAGGACCCCCTCACGGAGATGGTGCCTGATCATAGACGGTGAGGAACCGCTCACAGAAACGGAGCCTGATTGTAGATGGTGAGGAACCCTCACGGAGACGGTGCCAGGTCGTAGACTGTGAAGAACTCTCACGGAGATGGTGCCTGATCGTAGACTGTGAGGACCCCCTCACGGAGATGGTGCCTGATCATAGACGGTGAGGAACCGCTCACAGAAACGGTGCCTGATTGTAGATGGTGAGGAACCCTCATGGAGACGGTGCCTGATCATAGATGGTGAGGAATCACTCATGGATATGGTGCCTGATCGTAGACTGTGAGGAACCCTCACGGAGATAGTGCCTGATCGTAGACTGTGAGGAACACCTCTTGGAGATATTGCCTGATCGTAGATGGCGAGGAACACCTCACGCAGACAGTGCCTGATCGTAGATGGTGTGGACCTCTCACGGAGACGCTGCCTGATCGTAGACTGTGAGGAACCCCTCATGGAGACGGTGCCTGATCGTAGACTGTGAGGAATCCCTCATGGAGATGGTGCCTGATTGTAGATGGTGATGAACCGATCACGGAGACGGTGCCTGATCATAGACGGTGAAGAACCCTCACGGAGATGGTGCCTCATCGTAGACGGTGAGGAATGCCTCACGGAGACAGTGCCTGATCGTAGACTGTGAGGAACCCTCACGGACACGGTGCATGATTGTAGACAGTGAGGAACCCTCACAGAAATGGTGTCTGATCGTACATGGTGAGGAAGCCTCATGGAGATGGTGCCTGATTGTAGACAGTGAGGAACCGCTCACGCAGACAGTGCCTGATTGTAGACGGTGTGTAAACCCTCACGGAGATGATGCCTGATCATAGACGGTGAGGAACCGTTCATGGAGATGGTGCCTGATCGTAGACAGTGAGGAACCCTCAGGAGATGGTGCCTGATCGTAGGTGGTGAGGTAACCTCACGGAGATGGTGCCTGATCGTAGGCTGCGAGGAACCCTCACGGAGACGGTGCCTGCTCGTAGATGGCGAGGAACACCTCACGGTGATGGTGCCTGATCGTAGAAGGTGTGGACCTCTCATGGAGATGCTGCCTGATCGTAGACTGTGAGGAACACCTCATGGAGACGGTGCTTGATCATAGACTGTGAGGAATCCCTCATGGAGATGGTGCCTGATTGTAGATGGTGTGGAACTGCTCACGGAGACGGTGCCTGATCGTAGACGGTGAGAAACGCTCACGGAGATAGTGCCTGATCGTAGACTGTGAGGAACCCCTCATGGAGATGGTCCCTGATCGTAGACAGTGAGGACCCCCTCACGGAGATGGTGCCTGATCATAGACGGTGAGGAACCGCTCACAGAAACGGTGCCTGATTGTAGATGGTGAGGAACCCTCATGGAGACGGTGCCTGATCATAGATGGTGAGGAATCACTCATGGATATGGTGCCTGATCGTAGACTGTGAGGAACCCTCACGGAGATAGTGCCTGATCGTAGACTGTGAGGAACACCTCTTGGAGATATTGCCTGATCGTAGATGGCGAGGAACACCTCACGCAGACAGTGCCTGATCGTAGATGGTGTGGACCTCTCACGGAGACGCTGCCTGATCGTAGACTGTGAGGAACCCCTCATGGAGACGGTGCCTGATCGTAGACTGTGAGGAATCCCTCATGGAGATGGTGCCTGATTGTAGATGGTGATGAACCGATCACGGAGACGGTGCCTGATCATAGACGGTGAAGAACCCTCACGGAGATGGTGCCTCATCGTAGACGGTGAGGAATGCCTCACGGAGACAGTGCCTGATCGTAGACTGTGAGGAACCCTCACGGAGACGGTGCATGATTGTAGACAGTGAGGAACCCTCACAGAAATGGTGTCTGATCGTACATGGTGAGGAAGCCTCATGGAGATGGTGCCTGATTGTAGACAGTGAGGAACCGCTCACGCAGACAGTGCCTGATTGTAGACGGTGTGTAAACCCTCACGGAGATGATGCCTGATCATAGACGGTGAGGAACCGCTCATGGAGATGGTGCCTGATCGTAGACAGTGAGGAACCCTCAGGAGATGGTGCCTGATCGTAGACTGTGAGGAAACCTCACGGAGATGGTGCCTAATTGTAGATGGTGAGGAACTGCTCACGGAGATTGTGCCTGATCGTAGACGGTGAGTAATCCTCACAGGGATGGTGCCTGATCGTCGATGGTGTGGAAAACCTCACGAAGACATTGTCTGATCGTAGATGGTGAGGAATCCTCACAGAGATGGTGCCTGATCGTAGACAGTGAGGAATCCCTCCTGGAGATGGTGCCTGACTGTAAATGCTGAGCCACCGCTCACAGAGACGGTGCCTGATCGTACACGGTGAGGAACCCTCACGGAGACGGTGCCTGATTGTAGACTGTGAGGAACCCTCATGGAGATGGTGCCTGATCGTAGATGGTGAGGAAGCATCACAGAGATGGTGCCTGATCGGAGACGGTGAGGAACCTCTCATGGAGATGGTGCCTGATCAAAAATGGTGAGGAAACCTCATGGAGACAGTGCCTGATCATAGCTGGTGAGGAACACCTCGTGGAGATGATGCCTGATCGTAGACTGCGAGGAAACCCTCACGGAGACGGTGCCTGATCGTAGATGGCGAGGAACACCTCACGGTGATGGTGCCTGATCGTAGATGGTGTGGACCTCTCACGGAGATGCTGCCTGATCGTAGACTGTGAGGAACACCTCATGGAGACAGTGGTTGATCATAGACTGTGAGGAATCCCTCATGGAGATGGTGCCTGATTGTAGATGGTGTGGAGCTGCTCACGGAGACGCTGCCTGATCGTAGATGGTGAGAAACCCTCACGGTGATAGTGCCTGATCGAAGACTGTGAGTACCCCCTCCCGGAGATGGTGCCTGATCATGGACGGTGACGAACCATTCACAGAAACGGTGCGTGATTGTAGATGGTGAGGAGCCCTCACGGAGACGGTGCCTGACCGTAGATTGTGAAGAACCCTCACGGAGATGGTGCCTGACCGTAGACGGTGAGGAACCCTCACATAGACGGTGCCTGATCATAGATGGTGAGGAACCCCTCATGGAAATGGTGCCTACTTGTAGACGGAGAGGAATCCCTCACGGAGATGGTACCTGATCGTAGACTGTGAGGAACACCTCACGCAGACAGTGCCTGATCGTAGATGGTGTGGACCTCTCACGGAGACGCTGCCTGATCGTAGACTGTGAGGAACCCCTCATGGAGACGGAGCCTGATCGTAGACTGTCAGGAATCCCTCATGGAGGTGGTGCCTGAATGTAGATGGTGATGAACCGCTCACGGAGATGGTGTCTGATCATAGACGGTGTGGAACCCTCACGGATATGGTGCCTGATCGTAGACTGTGAGGAACCCTCACGGAGATAGTGCCTGATCGTAGACTGTGAGGAACACCTCTTGGAGATATTGCCTGATCGTAGATGGCGAGGAACACCTCACGCAGACAGTACCTGATCGTAGATGGTGTGGACCTCTCACGGAGACGCTGCCTGATCGTAGACTGTGAGGAACCCCTCATGGAGACGGTGCCTGATCGTAGACTGTGAGGAATCCCTCATGGAGATGGTGCCTGATTGTAGATGGTGATGAACCGATCACGGACACGGTGCCTGATCATAGACGGTGAAGAACCCTCACGGAGATGGTGCCTCATCGTAGACGGTGAGGAATGCCTCACGGAGACAGTGCCTGATCGTAGACTGTGAGGAACCCTCACGGAGACGGTGCATGATTGTAGACAGTGAGGAACCCTCACAGAAATGGTGTCTGATCGTACATGGTGAGGAAGCCTCATGGAGATGGTGCCTGATTGTAGACAGTGAGGAACCACTCACGCAGACAGTGCCTGATTGTAGACGGTGTGTAAACCCTCACGGAGATGATGCCTGATCATAGACGGTGAGGAACCGCTCATGGAGATGGTGCCTGATCGTAGACAGTGAGGAACCCTCAGGAGATGGTGCCTGATCGTAGACTGTGAGGAAACCTCACGGAGATGGTGCCTAATTGTAGATGGTGAGGAACTGCTCACGGAGATTGTGCCTGATCGTAGACGGTGAGTAATCCTCACAGAGATGGTGCCTGATCGTCGATGGTGTGGAAAACCTCACGAAGACATTGTCTGATCGTAGATGGTGAGGAATCCTCACAGAGATGGTGCCTGATCGTAGACAGTGAGGAATCCCTCCTGGAGATGGTGACTTACTGTAAATGCTGAGCAACCGCTCACAGAGACGGTGCCTGATCGTACACGGTGAGGAACCCTCACGGAGACGGTGCCTGATTGTAGACTGTGAGGAACCCTCATGGAGATGGTGCCTGATCGTAGATGGTGAGGAAGCATCACAGAGATGGTGCCTGATCGGAGACGGTGAGGAACCTCTCATGGAGATGGTGCCTGATCAAAAATGGTGAGGAAACCTCACGGAGACAGTGCCTGATCATAGCTGGTGAGGAACACCTCGTGGAGATGATGCCTGATTGTAGACTGCGAGGAAACCCTCACGGAGACGGTGCCTGATCGTAGATGGCGAGGAACACCTCACGGTGATGGTGCCTGATCGTAGATGGTGTGGACCTCTCACGGAGATGCTGCCTGATCGTAGACTGTGAGGAACACCTCATGGAGACAGTGGTTGATCATAGACTGTGAGGAATCCCTCATGGAGATGGTGCCTGATTGTAGATGGTGTGGAGCTGCTCACGGAGACGCTGCCTGATCGTAGACGGTGAGAAACCCTCACGGTGATAGTGCCTGATCGAAGACTGTGAGGACCCCCTCACGGAGATGGTGCCTGATCATGGACGGTGACGAACCATTCACAGAAACGGTGCGTGATTGTAGATGGTGAGGAGCCCTCACGGAGACGGTGCCTGGCCGTAGATTGTGAAGAACCCTCACGGAGATGGTGCCTGACCGTAGACGGTGAGGAACCCTCACATAGACGGTGCCTGATCATAGATGGTGAGGAACCCCTCATGGAAATGGTGCCTACTTGTAGACGGAGAGGAATCCCTCACGGAGATGGTACCTGATCGTAGACTGTGAGGAACACCTCACGCAGACAGTGCCTGATCGTAGATGGTGTGGACCTCTCACGGAGACGCTGCCTGATCGTAGACTGTGAGGAACCCCTCATGGAGACGGAGCCTGATCGTAGACTGTCAGGAATCCCTCATGGAGGTGGTGCCTGAATGTAGATGGTGATGAACCGCTCACGGAGACGGTGTCTGATCATAGACGGTGTGGAACCCTCACGGAGATGGTGCCTGATCGTAGAGTGTGAGGAACCCCTCACTGAGATGGTGCCTAATCATAGACGGTGAGGACCCCCTCACGGAGATGGTGCCTGATCGTAGACAGTGAAGAACCGCTCACTGAGATGGCTCCTGATCGTAGATTGAGAGGAAACATTCACGGAGACGGTGCATGATTGTAGACAGTGAGGAACCCTCAATGAAATGGTGTCTGATCGTACATGGTGAGGAAGCCTCATGGAGATGGTGCCTGATTGTAGACAGTGAGGAACCGCTCACGCAGACAGTGCCTGATTGTAGACGGTGTGTAAACCCTCACGGAGATGATGCCTGATCATAGACGGTGAGGAACTGCTCACGGAGATTGTGCCTGATCGTAGACGGTGAGTAATCCTCACAGAGATGGTGCCTGATCGTCGATGGTGTGGAAAACCTCACGAAGACATTGTCTGATCGTAGATGGTGAGGAATCCTCACAGAGATGGTGCCTGATCGTAGACAGTGAGGAATCCCTCCTGGAGATGGTGCCTGACTGTAAATGCTGAGCAACCGCTCACAGAGACGGTGCCTGATCGTACACGGTGAGGAACCCTCACGGAGACGGTGCCTGATTGTAGACTGTGAGGAACCCTCATGGAGATGGTGCCTGATCGTAGATGGTGAGGAAGCATCACAGAGATGGTGCCTGATCGGAGACGGTGAGGAACCTCTCATGGAGATGGTGCCTGATCAAAAATGGTGAGGAAACCTCACGGAGACAGTGCCTGATCATAGCTGGTGAGGAACACCTCGTGGAGATGATGCCTGATCGTAGACTGTGAGGAAACCCTCACGGAGACGGTGCCTGATCGTAGATGGCGAGGAACACCTCACGGTGATGGTGCCTGATCGTAGATGGTGTGGACCTCTCACGGAGATGCTGCCTGATCGTAGACTGTGAGGAACACCTCATGGAGATGGTGCCTGATTGTAGATGGTGATGAACCGATCACGGAGACGGTGCCTGATCATAGACGGCGAAGAACCCTCACGGAGATGGTGCCTCTTCGTAGACGGTGAGGAATGCCTCACGGAGACAGTGCCTGATCGTAGACTGTGAGGAACCCTCACGGAGACGGTGCATGATTGTAGACAGTGAGGAACCCTCACAGAAATGGTGTCTGATCGTACATGGTGAGGAAGCCTCATGGAGATGGTGCCTGATTGTAGACAGTGAGGAACCGCTCACGCAGACAGTGCCTGATTGTAGACGGTGTGTAAACCCTCACGGAGATGATGCCTGATCATAGACGGTGAGGAACCGCTCATGGAGATGGTGCCTGATCATAGACAGTGAGGAACCCTCAGGAGATGGTGCCTGATCGTAGACTGTGAGGAAACCTCACGGAGATGGTGCCTAATTGTAGATGGTGAGGAACTGCTCACGGAGATTGTGCCTGATCGTAGATGGTGAGTAATCCTCACAGAGATGGTGCCTGATCGTCGATGGTGTGGAAAACCTCACGAAGACATTGTCTGATCGTAGATGGTGAGGAATCCTCACAGAGATGGTGCCTGATCGTAGACAGTGAGGAATCCCTCCTGGAGATGGTGCCTGACTGTAAATGCTGAGCAACCGCTCACAGAGACGGTGCCTGATCGTACACGGTGAGGAACCCTCATGGAGACGGTGCCTGATTGTAGACTGTGAGGAACCCTCATGGAGATGGTGCCTGATCGTAGATGGTGAGTGTTAAGTATGTGTATTGTATTGAACAATTAACACAAAGACTTAAACGTATAACTCAAACAGGTCTTTACTGGTTGGAGGTAGGGACTATACATAGGTCTTTACTTCATGCCCACAGGCGGGAACTGAGGGGAATCAGTACCCACAGTACTATTTATACCCCTATGGCCAGGAGTGGTACTGCGTATCACTACGCCCAACAAGTAGTGCAGTCCTGTCCATAGGTTCAAAGTAGCACACATATTACATACACAACATTCCTCCCTTCCTAGCTTTACAGTCATCTCCCCATTTAACATAACGTAATAACATATATACATATATAACTTCAGGTTTACATAACAGAATAACATAGATACATAGATAACTTCATGTCAAAAACAGATCACAGATTCAGTCTCTGCGGAAAACAGTTCACAGATTCAATCTCTGTGGTGTAGTCGGTTCACGTTGCTAGAGTGACTCATTCAATAGTCCTTCCATGGATTTAACAGTTTGAACTTCCGAACTGAATTGGCTCCGTTCGGAGGGACCACGTGTGTGATCTGGTAGAGGTGATAATGTTTCAGATGGGTCATCTTCTGTTTTTACTTTTCCTTTTCTGCTTCTTGGAGACTCTCTGGGCTCCATTGTCAGCTGCCACAGCTGCCAGCTGCATGCGCAGTTCCTCCTTCTCTTCCTCCTGTTTCCGTCGTAGAGCCAGCTTCTCCCGATGTTCCGTAGACTTTTGGTGCTCCTCCATGATTTCTGCACTTTGGGAGTCGAAGTTACAAGCTGGGCAGGACAGGACATCGTAATATTCGGTGTCGTCCTGAGCTAGACCAGTGAGAGGGTCGTCTATTTCCTCCATACCTAGCTGGACGTTAGCCAGCTCTTGTTCCAAATCCAGACATCTTTCCTGAAGAGACTTCTTCATGTGTACCTCTGCATCCAGCTTTTTCTGGGCTTTCAGCAAGTCGTTTACTAGTGACCTCATTTGTGATTTTAATACTTCAACTTCCTTTGGAGATTGATTGATCGGACTATGCAATCCCTCTACCGGAGCAGCTGTTTCAGCGGTCTGTTGTTCTACGTTGACGTGAGTCAGCGTACTTTTGGCATCCAAGGGCTGCTCTGTTGCAGTCATCTCAGTCTGTGTTGCCACCTCAGCTCTTCCAATAACCTTTGAGAGCTCCGAACCCCTTTCGTTTGAATATTGAAGTTCATGTTCAAGTTTTTCCCATTTCAGAGTCCTGTCCTTCAGCATATGCAGGAGTTGGCTGACCGTTAACTCCTCTGACATCAGACGTTTTGTGTGCTCCTGCTCCATTTTCTCCATCAGCTGCTTCTGTTGTCTTTCCAGATTCTCCAACTCTATATCAAAGAACTCTTTCGTTGCATTCAACTCTTGCTCAAAACGGCGAAGCATTTGTTCTAATTGCTGTTGTAGTTTGAAATGGAGTTGAGTTCGAGCCCGGTGTCCCTCAGAAATGGGCACATCAGTAGACTTGCCAGACTCAGAATCCACAGTTAAACTATGTTGTTGTTGCTCAGTGGAATTCTGTGCTGAAACTTTGTCTTTTGCACCTGAGTTGGGCTTACCATCATCCGTTCCAGAGTCTGGGCCGACTATCTTCACCGAGTTCTCACTCGTTATTGTTTGTAGGAAATGCCAGTCCATATTCATTTTCCTAATCCACTCCCATCCTAGTAGTGGAGGACCTCCTTCAGATATCACATATAAGTCCATTATTTGACTGTCTTCGCCCTTGTGGGCCACTGCAACCTCTATTTTCCCGATGGGGTACACTCTTTGCCCCGTGTATGTTTTCAATATAATCCCCGTATCCTGTAGGGGAATATGTTGGAATAACTTTCCGTAATCTTTCTTATTTATGACCGTCAATGCCGATCCAGTGTCCAATTCCAGTTTTACTTGGACTCCTTCTATCTGAAGAGTGACCCAAATTGTCTGGAGGTCTGCACCCTTACCAGCGTTGAGTACTCTTAAGCTAGCCAGTTCATTACAGCTTAAGCTAGCCAGTTCATTACTGCTAGCGTCTGAATCGGACTCCTGTTCGGTCACCTTGTGTACCTTTGCGTATTTTCCTTGCGGTGACTTCTTGTTGCTGGTCTTCTTCCCTGACCTGCATACTCTAGCTATATGTCCAAGCCTACCACAAGTTCTACATTCTTGGTTTTTAAACCAACACTGGTTCTGATCATGCGTTGTCTTTCCACAACGATAACATTTGCCAGAACTCACACCCAATTTGTGTGCACTGAGCTCCGGTGACCGTAGCTGCATTACTGCCGTGCCTCTCGCTGCGGCTTCATGTGCTGCTGCCATAGTGACTGCCTTCTCAAGCGTCAGCTCATTCTCCTCGAGCAGTCGCTTTTGTGTATCCTGTTTAAATAAACCACACACAAATTTGTCTCGTAGTGCATCTGTCAATCCCGTTCCAAACTGGCAATATTTCGCTAATTTACGCAATTCCAGCAAATATTCAGCATTGCTTTCATGCTGTAGCTGCCTTCTGTCGTAAAATTTAAATCGTTCCGCTAGCATCAGCGGCGTGGGGTTTAGATGATCTTTCAGGACAGTAACAATCTCATCGAACGTCTTATCCGCCGGTTCATCTGGTGATAACAGGTGTTTCAATTGCCCGTACGTCTTCGCACCCATTAAATTTAATAATGTTAGAGCTTTATCTTGGTCACGAATTTTATTGGCCTTACAATAATTTTTTACTCTTTCAACATATATGGCCCAATCTTCGAGGTCACTATCAAAGGTGCTAATATTCCCGTGTTTAGGCATTGTAGATTTGCAATTTCTCAGATTTTATTTTCTTTACTTGTTATCAAAGATGGCGGCTTCCCGCTCTTGCCGTCGTCCTCCGCCCACAAAATGGCGGTTTTCCCGTGCTTGGCGGTCTTCACCCGTCCCCCGACGCCGTCTCCCTTCAGCCCTCGAGTGCGGCCCTTATCTTCGCCGCGATCGATAGCCCGCGCTGTGCACCGCGACTCTCGCACCTTGAGCTTCTGCAGCCGCCGCGCCTTTCAGTCCGAGTGCGGCTCTTATCTTTGGTCCCGATCGCTGGCCCGGCTGCGCCCCTCACTTCAAAGCGGCCCGGCCCTTATCTGCCGATCGCTATCGCCCTACCTCTCTCTCTTCCCCAGTCCTGTCTTTACTCCGGTTCACAAGCTGATGGAGGCTTCAGGGTCCTAATGCCTGTCGTTTCCAGTCGCTGGAAGCTGTCAGGATTTCTGCTGCCCTTCAGTTTTGAGTGGGGTGTTGAGGATTGAAACCTCTCTTCAACGTCCTGTCTTTGGACGAAGCCGCCTGGAATAACTGCCGCAGGGTAAGAGCCTGACTCGTCGCCAGTGTTAAGTATGTGTATTGTATTGAACAATTAACACAAAGACTTAAACGTATAACTCAAACAGGTCTTTACTGGTTGGAGGTAGGGACTATACATAGGTCTTTACTTCATGCCCACAGGCGGGAACTGAGGGGAATCAGTACCCACAGTACTATTTATACCCCTATGGCCAGGAGTGGTACTGCGTATCACTACGCCCAACAAGTAGTGCAGTCCTGTCCATAGGTTCAAAGTAGCACACATATTACATACACAACAGTGAGGAAGCATCACAGAGATGGTGCCTGATCGGAGACGGTGAGGAACCTCTCATGGAGATGGTGCCTGATCAAAAATGGTGAGGAAACCTCACGGAGACAGTGCCTGATCATAGCTGGTGAGGAACACCTCGTGGAGATGATGCCTGATCGTAGACTGCGAGGAAACCCTCACGGAGACGGTGCCTGATCGTAGATGGCGAGGAACACCTCACGGTGATGGTGCCTGATCGTAGATGGTGTGGACCTCTCACGGAGATGCTGCCTGATCGTAGACTGTGAGGAACACCTCATGGAGACAGTGGTTGATCATAGACTGTGAGGAATCCCTCATGGAGATGGTGCCTGATTGTAGATGGTGTGGAGCTGCTCACGGAGACGCTGCCTGATCGTAGACAGTGAGAAACCCTCACGGTGATAGTGCCTGATTGAAGACTGTGAGGAACCCCTCACGGAGATGGTGCCTGATCATAGACGGTGACGAACCGTTCACAGAAACGGTGCTTGATTGTAGATGGTGAGGAGCCCTCACGGAGACGGTGCCTGATTGTAGACTGTGAAGAACCCTCACGGAGATGGTGCCTGACCGTAGACGGTGAGGAACCCTCACATAGACGGTGCCTGATCATAGATGGTGAGGAACCCCTCATGGAGATGGTGCCTACTTGTAGACGGAGAGGAATCCCTCACGGAGATGGTACCTGATCGTAGACTGTGAGGAACACCTCACGCAGACAGTGCCTGATCGTAGATGGTGTGGACCTCTCACGGAGACGCTGCCTGATCGTAGACTGTGAGGAACCCCTCATGGAGACGGAGCCTGATCGTAGACTGTCAGGAATCCCTCATGGAGGTGGTGCCTGAATGTAGATGGTGATGAACCGCTCACGGAGACGGTGTCTGATCATAGACGGTGTGGAACCCTCACGGAGATGGTGCCTGATCGTAGAGTGTGAGGAACCCCTGACTGAGATGGTGCCTAATCATAGACTGTGAGGACCCCCTCACGGAGATGGTGCCTGATCGTAGACAGTGAAGAACTGCTCACTGAGATGGCTCCTGATCGTAGATTGAGAGGAAACATTCACGGAGACGGTGCCTGATCGCAGACGGTGAGGAAACCATCACGGAGACGGTACCTGATCGTAGGCAGTCAGGGACCCCTCATGGAGATGGTGCTTGAGCATAGACAATGAGGCACGCTCATGGAGACGGTGCCTGATCATAGATTGTGAGGAACCGTCACCGAGATCGTGCCTGATCGGAGATGGTGTGGAACCCTCACGGAGATGTTGTCTGATCACAGACGGTGAGGAACCCCTCACGGAGACAGTGCCTGATCGCAGACGGTGAGGAACGTTCATGGAGACGATGCCTGATCATAGATGGTGAGGAACCCCGCATGGAGATGGTGCCTGATCGTAGTCAGTGAGGAATCCCTCACGGAGATGGTGCCTGATCGTACACGGTGAGGAACACTCACGGAGATTGTGCCTGATCGTAGACTGTGAGGAACACCTCATGGAGATGTTGCCTGATCGTAGATGGCGAGGAACACCTCGCGCAGACAGTGCCTGATCGTAGATGGTGTGGACCTCTCACGGAGACGCAGCCTGATCGTAGACTTTGAGGAGCCCCTCATGGAGACGGTGCCTGATCGTAGACTGTGAGGAATCCCTCAAGGAAATGGTGCCTGATTGTAGATGGTGATGAACCGCTCACGGAGATGGTTCCTGATCATAGACGGTGAGGAAACCCTCACGGAGATGGTGCCTGATCATAGACGGTGAGGAACCGCTCATGGAGATGGTGCCTGATCGTAGACAGTGAGGAACCCTCAGGAGATGGTGCCTGATCGTAGACTGTGAGGAAACCTCACGGAGATGGTGCCTAATTGTAGATGGTGAGGAACTGCTCACGGAGATTGTGCCTGATCGTAGACGGTGAGTAATCCTCACAGAGATGGTGCCTGATCGTCGATGGTGTGGAAAACCTCACGAAGACATTGTCTGATCGTAGATGGTGAGGAATCCTCACAGAGATGGTGCCTGATCGTAGACAGTGAGGAATCCCTCCTGGAGATGGTGCCTGACTGTAAATGCTGAGCAACCGCTCACAGAGACGGTGCCTGATCGTACACGGTGAGGAACCCTCATGGAGACGGTGCCTGATTGTAGACTGTGAGGAACCCTCATGGAGATGGTGCCTGATCGTAGATGGTGAGGAAGCATCACAGAGATGGTGCCTGATCGGAGACGGTGAGGAACCTCTCATGGAGATGGTGCCTGATCGTAGATGGTGAGGAAACATCACGGAGACAGTGCCTGATCATAGCTGGTGAGGAACACCTCGTGTAGATGATGCCTGATCGTAGACTGCGAGGAAACCCTCACGGAGATTGTGCCTGATTGTAGATGGCGAGGCACACCTCACGGTGATGGTGCCTGATCGTAGATGGTGTGGACCTCTCACGGAGATGCTGCCTGATCGTAGACTGTGAGGAACACCTCATGGAGACGGTGGTTGATCATAGACTGTGAGGAATCCCTCATGGAGATGGTGCCTGATTGTAGATGGTGTGGAGCTGCTCACGGAGACGCTGCCTGATCGTAGACAGTGAGAAACCCTCACGGTGATAGTGCCTGATTGAAGACTGTGAGGAACCCCTCACGGAGATGGTGCCTGATCATAGACGGTGACGAACCGTTCACAGAAACGGTGCTTGATTGTAGATGGTGAGGAGCCCTCACGGAGACTGTGCCTGATTGTAGACTGTGAAGAACCCTCACGGAGATGGTGCCTGATCGTAGATGGTGAGGAACCCTCCCATAGACGGTGCCTGATCATAGATGATGAGGAACCCCTCATGGAGATGGTGCCTACTCGTAGACGGTGAGGAATCCCTCACGGAGATGGTACCTGATCGTAGACTGTGAGGAACACCTCACGCAGACAGTGCCTGATCGTAGATCGTGTGGACCTCTCACGGAGACGCTGCCTGATCGTAGACTGTGAGGAACCCCTCATGTAGACGGAGCCTGATCGTAGACTGTCAGGAATCCCTCATGGAGGTGGTGCCTGAATGTAGATGGTGATGAACCACTCACGGAGACGGTGTCTGATCATAGACGGTGTGGAACCCTCACGGAGATGGTGCCTGATCGTAGAGTGTGAGGAACCCCTCACTGAGATGGTGCCTGATCGTAGACAGTGAAGAATCGCTCACTGAGATGGCTCCTGATCGTAGATTGAGAGGAAACATTCACGGAGACGGTGCCTGATCACAGACGGTGAGGAAACCATCACGGAGACGGTACCTGATCGTAGGTGGTCAGGGACCCCTCATGGAGATGATGCTTGAGCGTAGACAATGAGGCACGCTCATGGAGACGGTGCCTGATCATAGATGGTGAGGAACCGTCACCGAGATCGTGCCTGATCGGAGATGGTGTGGAACCCTCACGGAGATGTTGTCTGATCACAGACGGTGAGGAACCCCTCACGGAGACAGTGCCTGATCGCAGGCGGTGAGGAACCCTCATGTAGGCGGTGCCTGATCATACACAGTGAGGAACCCCTCATGGAGATGGTGCCTGATCATAGATGGTGAGGTACCCTCACGGAGACGATGCCTGAACTTAGATGGTGAGGAACCCTCATGGAGATGGTGCCTGATCGTAGATTGTGAGGAACCCCTCACGAAGACGGTGCCAGATCGCAGACTGTGAGGAACCGCTCACAGAGATGGTGCCTGATCGTAGATGGTGAGGAACACTCACGGAGTTGGTGCCTGGACATAGACTGTGAGGAACCCCACAGGAAGATGGTGCCTGACAGAAGACTGTGAGGAATCCTCACGGAGACGGTGCCTGATCCTAGACGGTCAGGAACCCCTCATGGAGATGGTGCCTGATCGTAGGTGGTGAGGTAACCTCACGGAGATGGTGCCTGATCGTAGGCTGTGAGGAACCCTCACGGAGACGGTGCCTGCTCGTAGATGGCGAGGAACACCTCACGGTGATGGTGCCTGATCGTAGATGGTGTGGACCTCTCATGGAGATGCTGCCTGATCGTAGACTGTGAGGAACACCTCATGGAGACGGTGCTTGATCACAGACTGTGAAGAATCCCTCATGGAGATGGTGCCTGATTGTAGATGGTGTGGAACTGCTCACGGAGACGGTGCCTGATCGTAGACGGTGAGAAACGCTCACGGAGATAGTGCCTGATCGTAGACTGTGAGGAACCCCTCATGGAGATGGTGCCTGATCGTAGACTGTGAGGACCCCCTCACGGAGATGGTGCCTGATCATAGACGGTGAGGAACCGCTCACAGAAACGGTGCCTGATTGTAGATGGTGAGGAACCCTCACGGAGACGGTGCCAGGTCGTAGACTGTGAAGAACCCTCACGGAGATGGTGCCTGATCGTAGACTGTGAGGACCCCCTCACGGAGATGGTGCCTGATCATAGACGGTGAGGAACCGCTCACAGAAACGGTGCCTGATTGTAGATGGTGAGGAACCCTCATGGAGACGGTGCCTGATCATAGATGGTGAGGAATCACTCATGGATATGGTGCCTGATCGTAGACTGTGAGGAACCCTCACGGAGATAGTGCCTGATCGTAGACTGTGAGGAACACCTCTTGGAGATATTGCCTGATCGTAGATGGCGAGGAACACCTCACGCAGACAGTGCCTGATCGTAGATGGTGTGGACCTCTCACGGAGACGCTGCCTGGTCGTAGACTGTGAGGAACCCCTCATGGAGACGGTGCCTGATCGTAGACTGTGAGGAATCCCTCATGGAGATGGTGCCTGATTGTAGATGGTGATGAACCGATCACGGAGACGGTGCCTGATCATAGACGGTGAAGAACCCTCACAGAGATGGTGCCTCATCGTAGACGGTGAGGAATGCCTCACGGAGACAGTGCCTGATCGTAGACTGTGAGGAACCCTCACGGAGACGGTGCATGATTGTAGACAGTGAGGAACCCTCACAGAAATGGTGTCTGATCGTACATGGTGAGGAAGCCTCATGGAGATGGTGCCTGATTGTAGACAGTGAGGAACCGCTCATGCAGACAGTGCCTGATTGTAGACGGTGTGTAAACCCTCACGGAGATGATGCCTGATCATAGACGGTGAGGAACTGCTCACGGAGATTGTGCCTGATCGTAGACGGTGAGTAATCCTCACAGAGATGGTGCCTGATCGTCGATGGTGTGGAAAACCTCACGAAGACATTGTCTGATCGTAGATGGTGAGGAATCCTCACAGAGATGGTGCCTGATCGTAGACAGTGAGGAATCCCTCCTGGAGATGGTGCCTGACTGTAAATGCTGAGCAACCGCTCACAGAGACGGTGCCTGATCGTACACGGTGAGGAACCCTCATGGAGACGGTGCCTGATTGTAGACTGTGAGGAACCCTCATGGAGATGGTGCCTGATCGTAGATGGTGAGGAAGCATCACAGAGATGGTGCCTGATCGGAGACGGTGAGGAACCTCTCATGGAGATGGTGCCTGATCAAAAATGGTGAGGAAACCTCACGGAGACAGTGCCTGATCATAGCTGGTGAGGAACACCTCGTGGAGATGATGCCTGATCGTAGACTGCGAGGAAACCCTCACGGAGACGGTGCCTGATCGTAGATGGCGAGGAACACCTCACGGTGATGGTGCCTGATCGTAGATGGTGTGGACCTCTCACGGAGATGCTGCCTGATCGTAGACTGTGAGGAACACCTCATGGAGACAGTGGTTGATCATAGACTGTGAGGAATCCCTCATGGAGATGGTGCCTGATTGTAGATGGTGTGGAGCTGCTCACGGAGACGCTGCCTGATCGTAGACGGTGAGAAACCCTCACGGTGATAGTGCCTGATCGAAGACTGTGAGGACCCCCTCACGGAGATGGTGCCTGATCATGGACGGTGACGAACCATTCACAGAAACGGTGCGTGATTGTAGATGGTGAGGAGCCCTCACGGAGACGGTGCCTGACCGTAGATTGTGAAGAACCCTCACGGAGATGGTGCCTGACCGTAGACAGTGAGGAACCCTCACATAGACGGTGCCTGATCATAGATGGTGAGGAACCCCTCATGGAGAAGGTGCCTACTTGTAGACGGAGAGGAATCCCTCACGGAGATGGTACCTGATCGTAGACTGTGAGGAACACCTCACGCAGACAGTGCCTGATCGTAGATGGTGTGGACCTCTCACGGAGACGCTGCCTGATCGTAGACTGTGAGGAACCCCTCATGGAGACGGAGCCTGATCGTAGACTGTCAGGAATCCCTCATGGAGGTGGTGCCTGAATGTAGATGGTGATGAACCGCTCACGGAGACGGTGTCTGATCATAGACGGTGTGGAACCCTCACGGAGATGGTGCCTGATCGTAGAGTGTGAGGAACCCCTCACTGAGATGGTGCCTAATCATAGACTGTGAGGACCCCCTCACGGAGATGGTGCCTGATCGTAGACAGTGAAGAACCGCTCACTGAGATGGCTCCTGATCATAGATTGAGAGGAAACATTCACGGAGACGGTGCCTGATCGCAGACGGTGAGGAAACCATCACGGAGACGGTACCTGATCGTAGGCAGTCAGGGACCCCTCATGGAGATGGTGCTTGAGCGTAGACAATGAGGCACGCTCATGGAGACGGTGCCTGATCATAGATGGTGAGGAACCGTCACCGAGATCGTGCCTGATCGGAGATGGTGTGGAACCCTCACGGAGATGTTGTCTGATCACAGACGGTGAGGAACCCCTCACGGAGACAGTGCCTGATCGCAGACAGTGAGGAACGTTCATGGAGACGATGCCTGATCATAGATGGTGAGGAACCCCGCATGGAGATGGTGCCTGATCGTACACGGCGAGGAACACTCACGGAGATTGTGCCTGATCGTAGACTGTGAGGAACACTTCATGGAGATGTTGCCTGATCGTAGATGGCGAGGAACACCTCGCGCAGACAGTGCCTGATCATAGATGGTGTGGACCTCTCATGGAGACGCAGCCTGATCGTAGACTTTGAGGAGCCCCTCATGGAGACGGTGCCTGATCGTAGACTGTGAGGAATCCCTCAAGGAAATGGTGCCTGATTGTAGATGGTGATGAACTGCTCACGGAGATGGTTCCTGATCATAGACGGTGAGGAAACCCTCACGGAGATGGTGCATAGAGTGTGAGGAACCCCTCATGGAAATGGTGCCAGATCGTAGACTGTGAGGAACCCCTCATGAAGATGATGCCTGATCGTAGATGGTGAAGAACCGCTCACGGAGATGGTTCCTGATCATAGACGGTGAGGAAACCCTCACGGATACAGTGCCTGGTCGCAGACAGTGAGGAACCCCTCATGGAGATGGTGCCTGATCGTAGACTGTGAGGAACCCCTCACGGAGACTTTGCCTGATCGTAGATGGTGAGGAATCCTCACAGAGATGGTGCCTGATCGTAGACAGTGAGGAAACGCTCAAGGAGACGGTGCCTAATCGAAGACGGTGAGGAACCCTCAAGGAGATGGTGCCTGATCGTAGGCTGTGAGGACCCCTTCACCGAGAAGGTGCCTGATCATAGATGGTTAGGAACAGCACACGGAGTTGGTGCCTGATTGTAGACGGTTTGGAACCCTCACGGAGTTGGTGCCTGATCGTAGACTGTGAGGAACCACTCACGAATACGGTGCCTGATTGCAGATGGTGAGGAACCCCTCACAGAGACGGTGCCTGATCGTAGACGGTGAGGAACCCCTCATGGAGATGGTGCCTGATCGTAGACCGCATGGAGATGGTGCCTGATCGTAGTCAGTGAGGAATCCCTCACGGAGATGGTGCCTGATCGTACACGGTGAGGAACACTCACGGAGATTGTGCCTGATCGTAGACTGTGAGGAACACCTCATGGAGATGTTGCCTGATCGTAGATGGCGAGGAACACCTCGCGCAGACAGTGCCTGATCGTAGATGGTGTGGACCTCTCACGGAGACGCAGCCTGATCGTAGACTTTGAGGAGCCCCTCATGGAGACGGCGCCTGATCGTAGACTGTGAGGAATCCCTCAAGGAAATGGTGCCTGATTGTAGATGGTGATGAACCGCTCACAGAGATGGTTCCTGATCATAGACGGTGAGGAAACCTCACAGATACAGTGCCTGATCACAGACAGTGAGGAACCCCTCCCGAAGATGATGCCTGATCGTAGACTGTGAGGAACCCCTCACGGAGACTTTGCCTGATCGTAGATGGTGAGGAACCCTCACGGAGACGGTGCCTGATCATAGATGGTGAGGAACCCCTCATGGAGATGGTGCCTACACGGAGACGGTGAGGAATCCCTCACGGAGATGGTACCTGATCGTAGACTGTGAAGAACCCTCACGGAGTTAGTGCCTGATCGTAGACTGTGAGGAACACCTCATGGAGATGTTGCCTGATCGTAGATGGTGAGGAACCCCTCACGGAGTCGGTGGCTGATCGTAGACAGTGAGGAACCCTCACGGAGGTGGTGATAGATCGTAGATGGTGAGGAACCCTCACGGAGATGGTGCCTGTTTGTAGACTGTGAGGAACCCCTCACGGAGATGGTGCCTGTTTGTAGACTGTGAGGAACCCCTCACGGCGATGGTGCCTGATTGTAGACTGTGAGGAACCCCTCACGGAGTCGGTGCCTGATGATAGATGTGAGGAAACCTCATGGAGACTGTGCCTGATCGTAGACTGTAAGGAACCCCTCATGGAGACGGTGCCTGATCGTAGACAGTGAGGAACCCTCACGGAGGTGGTGCTTGCTCGTAGATGGTGAGGAACCCTCACGGAGATGGTGCCTGTTTGTAGACTGTGAGGAACCTCTCACGGAGATGGTGCCTGATTGTAGACAGTGAGGAATCTCTTACGGAGACGGTGCCTGATTGTAGATGGTGCGGAACCCTTCATGCAGTTGGTGCCTGCTCGTAGACTGAGGAGCCCCTCACGGAGTCGGTGCCTGATGATAGATGGTGAGGAACCCTCATGGAGATGGTGTCTGATCGTAGACTGTGAGGAACCCCTCACAGAGGTGGTGCCTTTTCGCAGACGGTGAGTAACCCTCACGGAGACTGTGCCTGATCGTAGACTGTAAGGAACCCCTCACGGAGACGGTACCTGATCGTAGATGCTGAGGATCCCTCACGGAGCTGGTGTCTGATCGTAGACTGTGAGGAAACCCTCATGGAGTCGGTGTCTAATCGGAGACAGTGAGGAACCCTCATGGAGAAAGTGCGTGATTGTAGATTGAGAGGCACCCTCACAGAGGCGGTGCCTGATCGTAGATGCTGAGGAGCCTTCACGGAGTCGGTGCCTGATTGTTGACAGTGAGGAACCCTCACGGAGACAGTGCCTGATCGTAGATGGTCAGGAACCCTCATGGAGATGGTGCCTGTTCGTAGACTGTGAGGAAACCCTCACCGAGTTGGTGCCTGAGTGTAATTGGTGAGGAACCCTCACGGAGGTGGCGCCTGATCGTAGATGGTGAGGAACCCTCATGGAGATTTTGCCTGTTTGTAGAGTGTGAGGAACCCCTCACGGAGATGGTGCCTGATTGTAGACAGTGAGGAACCTCTCACGGAGATGGTGCCTGATTGCAGATGATGAGGAACTCTTCACGGAGATGGTGCCTCTTCGTAGACTGTGAGGAACCCCTCACCGATATGGTGCCTCAGCGTAGACGGTGAGGAACCCTCACGGAGATGGTGCCTGGTCGTAGACTGTGAAGAACCCCTCATGAATATGGTGCCTGATTGTAGATGGTGTGGAACCCCTCACGGAGATGGTGCCTGATCGAAGATGGTGAGGAACCCTTCACGGAGATGGTGCCTGCTCGACGATGGTGAGGAACCCCTCACGGAGAAGGTGCCTGATCGTAGATTGTGGGGCACCCCTCACGGAGATAGTGCCTGATCGTAGATTGTGAGGAACCCCTCATGGAGATGGTGCCTGATCGTAGATGGTGAGGAACCTTCACGGAGATAGTGCCTGATCATATATGGTGAGAAACCCTCATGGAGACAGTGCCTGATCGTAGACTGTGAGGAACCCCTCACGGATGTGGTGCCTGTTCGTAGACTGTGAGGAACCCTCACGCAGACAGAGCCTGATCGTAGACTGTCAGGAACAACTCACAGAGAGCCTGATCATCGACGGTGAGGAACCCTCTCGGAGATGCTTCCTGATCGCAGACTGTGAGGAGCCGCTCACGGAGATGGTGCCTCATCGTAGATGGTGAGGAACCCTTCACGGAGATGGTGCCTGATCATAGACTGTGAGGAACCCTCACGGAGACGGTGCCTGATCGTAGACTGTAAGGAACCCCTCACGGAGACGGTGCCTGATCGTAGTTGCTGAGGAACACTCACGGAGATGATGCCTGATCGTAGACTGTGAGTAGTCCTCACGGAGATGGTGCCTGATCGTAGACTGTGAGGATCTGCTCACAGAGACGGGGCCTGATCGTAGACTGTAAGGAACCCCTCACAGAGATGGTGCCTGATCGTAGACTGAAAGGAAGCACGAACAGAGATGGTGCCTGATCGTAGACTGTGAAGAACCCCTCACGGAGATGGTGCCTGATCATAGATGGTGTGGAACCCCTCACGGAGTCAGTGCCTGATCATAGACAGTGAGAAAACCTCACGGAGATGGTGGCTGATCGTAGACAGTGAGGAACCCTCACGGAGGTGGTGCTTGATCGTAGATGGTGAGGAACCCTCACGGAGATAGTGCCTGTTTGTAGGTTGTGAGGAACACCTCATGGAGATGGTGCCTGATTGTAGACAGTGAGGAACCTCTTACAGAGACGGTGCCTGATTGTAGATGGTGCGGAACCCTTCATGCAGATGGTGCCTGCTCGTAGACTGTGAGGTACCCCTCACGGAGTCGGTGCCTGATGATAGTTGGTGAGGAACCCTCACGGAGACGGTGTCTGATCGTAGACTGTGAGGAACCCATCACAGAGGTGGTGCCTTTTCGCAGACGGTGAGGAACCTTCACGGAGACTGTGCCTGATCGTAGACTGTGAAGAAACCCTCACAGAGATGGTGCCTGATTGTAGATGGTGTGGAACCCCTCATGGAGATGGTGCCCGATCGTAGATGATGAGGAACCCCACACGGAGATGGTGCCTGATGATAGATGGTGAGGAACACTCACGGAGACAGTGCCTGATCGTAGACTGTGAGGAATCCCTCCTGGAGATGGTGCCTGACTGTAAATGCTGAGCAACCGCTCACAGAGACGGTGCCTGATCGTACACGGTGAGGAACCCTCATGGAGACGGTGCCTGATTGTAGACTGTGAGGAACCCTCATGGAGATGGTGCCTGATCGTAGATGGTGAGGAAGCATCACAGAGATGGTGCCTGATCGGAGATGGTGAGGAACCTCTCATGGAGATGGTGCCTGATCAAAAATGGTGAGGAAACCTCACGGAGACAGTGCCTGATCATAGCTGGTGAGGAACACCTCGTGGAGATGATGCCTGATCGTAGACTGCGAGGAAACCCTCACGGAGACGGTGCCTGATCGTAGATGGCGAGGAACACCTCACGGTGATGGTGCCTGATCGTAGATGGTGTGGACCTCTCACGGAGATGCTGCCTGATCGTAGACTGTGAGGAACACCTCATGGAGACAGTGGTTGATCATAGACTGTGAGGAATCCCTCATGGAGATGGTGCCTGATTGTAGATGGTGTGGAGCTGCTCACGGAGACGCTGCCTGATCGTAGACGGTGAGAAACCCTCACGGTGATAGTGCCTGATCGAAGACTGTGAGGACCCCCTCACGGAGATGGTGCCTGATCATGGACGGTGACGAACCATTCACAGAAACGGTGCGTGATTGTAGATGGTGAGGAGCCCTCACGGAGACGGTGCCTGACCGTAGATTGTGAAGAACCCTCACGGAGATGGTGCCTGACCGTAGACAGTGAGGAACCCTCACATAGACGGTGCCTGATCATAGATGGTGAGGAACCCCTCATGGAGAAGGTGCCTACTTGTAGACGGAGAGGAATCCCTCACGGAGATGGTACCTGATCGTAGACTGTGAGGAACACCTCACGCAGACAGTGCCTGATCGTAGATGGTGTGGACCTCTCACGGAGACGCTGCCTGATCGTAGACTGTGAGGAACCCCTCATGGAGACGGAGCCTGATCGTAGACTGTCAGGAATCCCTCATGGAGGTGGTGCCTGAATGTAGATGGTGATGAACCGCTCACGGAGACGGTGTCTGATCATAGACGGTGTGGAACCCTCACGGAGATGGTGCCTGATCGTAGAGTGTGAGGAACCCCTCACTGAGATGGTGCCTAATCATAGACTGTGAGGACCCCCTCACGGAGATGGTGCCTGATCGTAGACAGTGAAGAACCGCTCACTGAGATGGCTCCTGATCATAGATTGAGAGGAAACATTCACGGAGACGGTGCCTGATCGCAGGCGGTGAGGAAACCATCACGGAGACGGTACCTGATCGTAGGCAGTCAGGGACCCCTCATGGAGATGGTGCTTGAGCGTAGACAATGAGGCACGCTCATGGAGACGGTGCCTGATCATAGATGGTGAGGAACCGTCACCGAGATCGTGCCTGATCGGAGATGGTGTGGAACCCTCACGGAGATGTTGTCTGATCACAGACGGTGAGGAACCCCTCACGGAGACAGTGCCTGATCGCAGACAGTGAGGAACGTTCATGGAGACGATGCCTGATCATAGATGGTGAGGAACCCCGCATGGAGATGGTGCCTGATCGTACACGGCGAGGAACACTCACGGAGATTGTGCCTGATCGTAGACTGTGAGGAACACTTCATGGAGATGTTGCCTGATCGTAGATGGCGAGGAACACCTCGCGCAGACAGTGCCTGATCATAGATGGTGTGGACCTCTCATGGAGACGCAGCCTGATCGTAGACTTTGAGGAGCCCCTCATGGAGACGGTGCCTGATCGTAGACTGTGAGGAATCCCTCAAGGAAATGGTGCCTGATTGTAGATGGTGATGAACTGCTCACGGAGATGGTTCCTGATCATAGACGGTGAGGAAACCCTCACGGAGATGGTGCATAGAGTGTGAGGAACCCCTCATGGAAATGGTGCCAGATCGTAGACTGTGAGGAACCCCTCATGAAGATGATGCCTGATCGTAGATGGTGAAGAACCGCTCACGGAGATGGTTCCTGATCATAGACGGTGAGGAAACCCTCACGGATACAGTGCCTGGTCGCAGACAGTGAGGAACCCCTCATGGAGATGGTGCCTGATCGTAGACTGTGAGGAACCCCTCACGGAGACTTTGCCTGATCGTAGATGGTGAGGAATCCTCACAGAGATGGTGCCTGATCGTAGACAGTGAGGAAACGCTCAAGGAGACGGTGCCTAATCGAAGACGGTGAGGAACCCTCAAGGAGATGGTGCCTGATCGTAGGCTGTGAGGACCCCTTCACCGAGAAGGTGCCTGATCATAGATGGTTAGGAACAGCACACGGAGTTGGTGCCTGATTGTAGACGGTTTGGAACCCTCACGGAGTTGGTGCCTGATCGTAGACTGTGAGGAACCACTCACGAATACGGTGCCTGATTGCAGATGGTGAGGAACCCCTCACAGAGACGGTGCCTGATCGTAGACGGTGAGGAACCCCTCATGGAGATGGTGCCTGATCGTAGACCGCATGGAGATGGTGCCTGATCGTAGTCAGTGAGGAATCCCTCACGGAGATGGTGCCTGATCGTACACGGTGAGGAACACTCACGGAGATTGTGCCTGATCGTAGACTGTGAGGAACACCTCATGGAGATGTTGCCTGATCGTAGATGGCGAGGAACACCTCGCGCAGACAGTGCCTGATCGTAGATGGTGTGGACCTCTCACGGAGACGCAGCCTGATCGTAGACTTTGAGGAGCCCCTCATGGAGACGGCGCCTGATCGTAGACTGTGAGGAATCCCTCAAGGAAATGGTGCCTGATTGTAGATGGTGATGAACCGCTCACAGAGATGGTTCCTGATCATAGACGGTGAGGAAACCTCACAGATACAGTGCCTGATCACAGACAGTGAGGAACCCCTCCCGAAGATGATGCCTGATCGTAGACTGTGAGGAACCCCTCACGGAGACTTTGCCTGATCGTAGATGGTGAGGAACCCTCACGGAGACGGTGCCTGATCATAGATGGTGAGGAACCCCTCATGGAGATGGTGCCTACACGGAGACGGTGAGGAATCCCTCACGGAGATGGTACCTGATCGTAGACTGTGAAGAACCCTCACGGAGTTAGTGCCTGATCGTAGACTGTGAGGAACACCTCATGGAGATGTTGCCTGATCGTAGATGGTGAGGAACCCCTCACGGAGTCGGTGGCTGATCGTAGACAGTGAGGAACCCTCACGGAGGTGGTGATAGATCGTAGATGGTGAGGAACCCTCACGGAGATGGTGCCTGTTTGTAGACTGTGAGGAACCCCTCACGGAGATGGTGCCTGTTTGTAGACTGTGAGGAACCCCTCACGGCGATGGTGCCTGATTGTAGACTGTGAGGAACCCCTCACGGAGTCGGTGCCTGATGATAGATGTGAGGAAACCTCATGGAGACTGTGCCTGATCGTAGACTGTAAGGAACCCCTCATGGAGACGGTGCCTGATCGTAGACAGTGAGGAACCCTCACGGAGGTGGTGCTTGCTCGTAGATGGTGAGGAACCCTCACGGAGATGGTGCCTGTTTGTAGACTGTGAGGAACCTCTCACGGAGATGGTGCCTGATTGTAGACAGTGAGGAATCTCTTACGGAGACGGTGCCTGATTGTAGATGGTGCGGAACCCTTCATGCAGTTGGTGCCTGCTCGTAGACTGAGGAGCCCCTCACGGAGTCGGTGCCTGATGATAGATGGTGAGGAACCCTCATGGAGATGGTGTCTGATCGTAGACTGTGAGGAACCCCTCACAGAGGTGGTGCCTTTTCGCAGACGGTGAGTAACCCTCACGGAGACTGTGCCTGATCGTAGACTGTAAGGAACCCCTCACGGAGACGGTACCTGATCGTAGATGCTGAGGATCCCTCACGGAGCTGGTGTCTGATCGTAGACTGTGAGGAAACCCTCATGGAGTCGGTGTCTAATCGGAGACAGTGAGGAACCCTCATGGAGAAAGTGCGTGATTGTAGATTGAGAGGCACCCTCACAGAGGCGGTGCCTGATCGTAGATGCTGAGGAGCCTTCACGGAGTCGGTGCCTGATTGTTGACAGTGAGGAACCCTCACGGAGACAGTGCCTGATCGTAGATGGTCAGGAACCCTCATGGAGATGGTGCCTGTTCGTAGACTGTGAGGAAACCCTCACCGAGTTGGTGCCTGAGTGTAATTGGTGAGGAACCCTCACGGAGGTGGCGCCTGATCGTAGATGGTGAGGAACCCTCATGGAGATTTTGCCTGTTTGTAGAGTGTGAGGAACCCCTCACGGAGATGGTGCCTGATTGTAGACAGTGAGGAACCTCTCACGGAGATGGTGCCTGATTGCAGATGATGAGGAACTCTTCACGGAGATGGTGCCTCTTCGTAGACTGTGAGGAACCCCTCACCGATATGGTGCCTCAGCGTAGACGGTGAGGAACCCTCACGGAGATGGTGCCTGGTCGTAGACTGTGAAGAACCCCTCATGAATATGGTGCCTGATTGTAGATGGTGTGGAACCCCTCACGGAGATGGTGCCTGATCGAAGATGGTGAGGAACCCTTCACGGAGATGGTGCCTGCTCGACGATGGTGAGGAACCCCTCACGGAGAAGGTGCCTGATCGTAGATTGTGGGGCACCCCTCACGGAGATAGTGCCTGATCGTAGATTGTGAGGAACCCCTCATGGAGATGGTGCCTGATCGTAGATGGTGAGGAACCTTCACGGAGATAGTGCCTGATCATATATGGTGAGAAACCCTCATGGAGACAGTGCCTGATCGTAGACTGTGAGGAACCCCTCACGGATGTGGTGCCTGTTCGTAGACTGTGAGGAACCCTCACGCAGACAGAGCCTGATCGTAGACTGTCAGGAACAACTCACAGAGAGCCTGATCATCGACGGTGAGGAACCCTCTCGGAGATGCTTCCTGATCGCAGACTGTGAGGAGCCGCTCACGGAGATGGTGCCTCATCGTAGATGGTGAGGAACCCTTCACGGAGATGGTGCCTGATCATAGACTGTGAGGAACCCTCACGGAGACGGTGCCTGATCGTAGACTGTAAGGAACCCCTCACGGAGACGGTGCCTGATCGTAGTTGCTGAGGAACACTCACGGAGATGATGCCTGATCGTAGACTGTGAGTAGTCCTCACGGAGATGGTGCCTGATCGTAGACTGTGAGGATCTGCTCACAGAGACGGGGCCTGATCGTAGACTGTAAGGAACCCCTCACAGAGATGGTGCCTGATCGTAGACTGAAAGGAAGCACGAACAGAGATGGTGCCTGATCGTAGACTGTGAAGAACCCCTCACGGAGATGGTGCCTGATCATAGATGGTGTGGAACCCCTCACGGAGTCAGTGCCTGATCATAGACAGTGAGAAAACCTCACGGAGATGGTGGCTGATCGTAGACAGTGAGGAACCCTCACGGAGGTGGTGCTTGATCGTAGATGGTGAGGAACCCTCACGGAGATAGTGCCTGTTTGTAGGTTGTGAGGAACACCTCATGGAGATGGTGCCTGATTGTAGACAGTGAGGAACCTCTTACAGAGACGGTGCCTGATTGTAGATGGTGCGGAACCCTTCATGCAGATGGTGCCTGCTCGTAGACTGTGAGGTACCCCTCACGGAGTCGGTGCCTGATGATAGTTGGTGAGGAACCCTCACGGAGACGGTGTCTGATCGTAGACTGTGAGGAACCCATCACAGAGGTGGTGCCTTTTCGCAGACGGTGAGGAACCTTCACGGAGACTGTGCCTGATCGTAGACTGTGAAGAAACCCTCACAGAGATGGTGCCTGATTGTAGATGGTGTGGAACCCCTCATGGAGATGGTGCCCGATCGTAGATGATGAGGAACCCCACACGGAGATGGTGCCTGATGATAGATGGTGAGGAACACTCACGGAGACAGTGCCTGATCGTAGACTGTGAGGAGCCCCTCACGGATGTGGTGCCTGTTCGTAGACTGTGAGGAAACCTCACGGAGACAGAGCCTGATCGTAGACTGTGAGGAACCCCTCACAGAGACGGTGCCTGATCGTCGATGGTGAGGAACCCTCTCGGAGATGGTGCCTGATCGCAGACTGTGAGGAACCCCTCACGGAGACGGTGCCTGATCATAGATGGTGAGGAACTCTCACGGAGACTGTGCCTGGTCGTAGACTGTTGGGAACCCCTCACAGAGACGGTGCCTGATCGTAGATGCTGAGGAACCCTCACGGAGATGGTGCCTGTTCGTAGTCTGTGAGGAACCCCTCACCGATATGGTGCCTGAGCATAAACGGTGAGGAACCCTCACGGAGATGGTGGCTGATCGTAGACTGTGAAGAACCCCTCAGGAAAATGGTGCCTGATTGTAGATGGTGTGGAACCCCTCATGGAGATGGTGCCTGATCGTACATGATGAGGAATCCCTCATGGAGATGGTGGCTGATCGTAGACAGTGAGGAAGCCCTCACGGATATGGTGCTTAATCGTAGATGGTGAGGATCACTCACGGAGAGGTGCCTGATCGTAGACTGTGAAGAACCCCTCAAGGAGACGGTGCCTGATTGTAGACAGTGAGGAAGCCCTCACGGAGATGCTCCTTAATCGTAGACAGTGAGGAAGCCCTCACGGAGCTGGTGCCTGATCGTAGATGGTGTGGAACCACTCATGGAGTTGGTGCCTGATCGTAGACGGTGAGGAAACCCACACAGAGATGGTGCCTGATCGTAGACGGTGAGGAACACTCACGGAGATGGTGCCAGATCGTAGACTGTGAGAAATCCCTCACGGAGGTGGTGCCTGATCGTAGACTGTGAGGACCCCCTCATGGAGAAGGTGCCTGATCATAGACGGTGAGACACCGCTCATGGAGACGGTGCCTGATTGTAGATGGTGAGGAACCCTCATGGAGTTGTTGCCTGATCGTAGACTGTAAGGAACCCCTCATGGAGACGGTGCCTGATCGTAGATGCTGAGGAACCCTCACGGAGATGGTGTCTGATCATAGAGAGTGAGGAAACCTCACGGAGACGGTGCGTGATCGTAGATTGAGAGGCACCCACACAGAGATGGTGCCTGATCGTCGACGGTGAGGAACCCCTCACAGAGACAGTGCCTGATCGTAGATGGTGAGGAACCCTCACGGAGTCGGTGGCTGATCGTAGACAGTGAGGAACCCTCACGGAGGTGGTGATTGATCGTAGATGGTGAGGAACCCTCACGGAGATGGTGCCTGTTTGTAGACTGTGAGGAACCCCTCATGGAGATGGTGCCTGACTGTAGACAGTGAGGAACCTCTTACGGAGACGGTGCCTGATTGTAGATGGTGCGGAACCCTTCATGGAGATGGTTCCTGTTTCTAGACTGTGAGGAGCCCCTCACGGAGTCGGTGCCTGATGATAGATGTGAGGACACCTCATGGAGACTGTGCCTGATCGTAGACTGTAAGGAACCCCTCACAGAGACGGTGCCTGATCGTAGATGGTGAGGAACCCCTCACGGAGATGGTGCCTGATCAAAGACTATGAGGAACCCCTCACTGAGAAGGTGCCTGATTGTAGATTGTGGGGCACCCCTCACGGAGATGGTGCCTGATCGTAGATTGTGAGGAACCCCTCATGGAGATGGTGCCTGATCGTAGATGGTGAGGAACCTTCACGGAGATGGTGCCTGATCTTATATGGTGAGAAACCCTCATGGAGACAGTGCCTGATCGTAGACTGTGAGGTAACCCTCACGGATGTGGCGCCTGTTCGTAGACTGTGAGGAACCCTCACGGAGACAGAGCCTGATCGTAGACTGTGAGGAACCCTCACAGAGATGGGGCCTGATCGTCGATGTTGAGGAACCCTCTCGGAGATGGTGCCTGATCGCAGACTGTGAGGAACCCCTCATGGAGATGGTGCCTGATCGTAGATGGTAAGGAACCCTTCACGGAGACGGTGCCTGATCGTCGATGGTGAGGAACTCTCACGGAGATGGTGCCTGATTGTAGAATGTGAGAAACACTCACGGAGATGGTGCCTGATCGTAGACTTTGAGGAACTGCTCACGGAGACGGTGCCTGATCGTAGACAGTAAGGAACCCCTGAAAGAGATGGTGCCTGATCGTAGACTGAGAGAAAGCCATAACGGAGATGGTGCCTGATCGTAGACTGTGAGGAACCCCTCTTAGAGATAGTGCCTGATCATAGGCTGTGAAGAACCCCTCGCGGAGATGGTGCCTGTTCATGGACTGTGAGGACCCCCTCACCGATATGGTGCCTGAGCGTAGATGGTGACGCACCCTCATGGCGATGGTGCCTGATCATAGACTGTGAAGAACCCCTCACGGAGATGGTGCCTGATTGTAGATGGAGTGGAACCCCTCACGGAGATGATGCCTGATCCTAGGTGATGAGGAACCCCTCACGGAGATGGTGCCTGATCATAGACAGTGAGGAACCCTCATGGAGATGATGCCTGATAGTCGAAAGTGAGGAAGCCCTCACGGAGATGGTGCCTTATCGTAGAGTGTGAGGAACCCCTCATGGAGATGGTGCCTGATCGTAGACGGTGAGGAAACCCTCACGGAGATGGTGCCTGATCGTAGATGGTGAGCAACCCTCACGGAGATGGTATCTGATGATAGATGGTGAGGAACCCTCACAGAGACAGTGCCTGATCGTAGACTGTGAGAAACCACTCACGGACGTGGTGCCTGTTCATAGACTGTGAGGAACCCCTCACAGAGACGGTGCCTGATCGTCAACGGTGAGGAACCCTCTCGGAGATGGTGCCTGATTGCAGACTGTAAGGAACCCCTCATGGATATGGTGCCTGATCGTAGATGCTGAGAAACCGTCACGGAGATGGTGCCTGATCGTAGACTGTGAGGAATCCCTCACAGAGATGTTGCCTGATCGTAGAATGTGAGGAACGCTCACGGATATGGTGCCAGATCGTAGACTGTGAGGAACCGCTCATGGAGACAGTGCCTGATCGTAGACTGTAAGGAACCTCTCACAGAGATGTTGCCTGATCGTAGACTGAAAGGAAGCCCTAACAGAGATGGTACCTGATCGTAGACTGTGAGGACCCCCTCTCGGAGATGCTGCCTGATCATAGATGGTGAGGAACCCTCACGGAGATGGTGCCTGATCGTAGACTGTGAAGAACCCCTCGCAGAGAAGGTGCCTGTTCGTAGACTGTGAGGAACCCCTCACCGATATGGTGCCTGAGCGTAAACGGTGAGGAACCCTCACGGAGATGGTGCCTGATCGTAGACTGTGAAGAACCCCTCAGGAAAATGGTGCCTGATTGTAGATGATGTGGAACCCCTCACGGAGATGGTGCCTGATCGTAGATGATGAGGAATCCCTCATGGAGATGGTGCCTGATCGAAAATGGTGAGGAACCCCTCACGGAAAAGGTGCCTGATCGTAGATGGTGGGGCACCCATCACGGAAATGGTGCCTGATCGTAGACAGTGAGGAACCCTCATGGAGATTGTGCCTGATCATAGACAGTGAGGAAGCCCTCACGGATATGGTGCTTAATCGTAGACGGTGAGGATCCCTCACGGAGATGGTGCCTGATCGTAGACTGTGAAGAACCCCTCAAGGAGACGGTGCCTGATTGTAGACAGTGAGGAAGCCCTCACGGAGATGCTGCTTAATCGTAGACAGTGAGGAAGCCCTCACGGAGCTGGTGCCTGATCGTAGATGGTGTGGAACCACTCATGGAGATGGTGCCTGATCGTAGACAGTGAGGAAACCCACACAGAGATGGTGCCTGATCGTAGACGGTGAGGAACACTCACGGAGATGGAGCCAGATCGTAGACTGTGAGGAATCCCTCACGGAGATGGTGCCTGATCGTAGACTGTGAGGACCCCCTCATGGAGAAGGTGCCTGATCGTAGACGGTGAGACACCGCTCACGGACACGGTGCCTAATTGTAGATGGTGAGGAACCCTCATGGATTTATTGCCTGATCGTAGATGGTGAAGAACCCACACGGAGGTGGTGCTTGATCGTAGATGGTGAGGAACCCTCACGGAAATGGTTCCTGTTTGTAGACTGTGAGGAACCCCTCACGGAGATGGTGACTGATTGTAGACAGTGAGGAAACTCTTACGGAGACGGTGCCTGATTGTAGATGGTGCGGAACCCTTCATGGAGATGGTTCCTGTTTGTAGACTGTGAGGAACCCCTCACAGAGTCGGTGCCTGATGATAGATGTGAGGAAATCTCATGGAGACTGTGCCTGATCGTAGACTGTAAGGAACCCCTCATGGCGACGGTGCCTGATCGTAGATGCTGAGGAAACCTCATGGAGATGTTGACTGGTCATAGACTATGAGGAACCCCTCATGGAGTCGGTGCCTGATCAAAGAGAGTGAGGAAACCTCACGGAGAAGGTGCGTGATCGTAGATTCAGAGGCACCCTCACAGAGATGGTGCCTGATCGTCGACGGTGAGGAACCCCTCACAGAGACGGTGCCTGATCGTAGATGGTGAGGAACCCTCACGGAGTCGGTGGCTCATCGTAGACAGTGAGGAAACCTCACGGAGGTGGTGCTTGATCGTAGATGGTGAGTAAACCTCACGGAGATGGTGCCTGTTTGTAGACTGTGAGGAACCCCTCACGGAGATGGTGCCTGATTGTAGACAGTGAGGAACCTCTTACGGAGACGGTGCCTGATTGTAGATGGTTCGGAACCCTTCATGCAGATGGTGCCTGCTCGTAGACTGTGAGGAACCCCTCACGGAGTCGGTGCCTGATGATAGATGGTGAGGAACCCTCACGGAGATGGTGTCTGATCGTAGACTGTGAGGAACCCCTCACAGAGGTGGTGCCTTTTCGCAGATGGTGAGGAACCCTCATGGAGACTGTGCCGGATCGTAGACTGTAAGGGACCCCTCACGGAGATGGTACCTGATCGTAGATGCTGAGGATCCCTCACGGAGCTGGTGTCTGATTGTAGATGCTGAGGTACCCTCACGGAGACAGTGCCTGATCGTAGATGGTGAGGAACCCTCACGGAGATGGTGTCTGATCATAGACTGTGAGGAACCCCTCATGGAGTCGGTGCCTGATCATAGAGAGTGAGGATACCTCACGGAGATGGTGCGTGATCGTAGATTGAGAGGCACCCTCACAGAGATGGTGCCTGATCGTCGATGGTGAGGAACCCCTCACAGAGACAGTGCCTGATCGTAGATGGTGAGGAACCCTCACGGAGTTGGTGGCTGATCGTAGACAGTGAGGAACCCTCATGGAGGTGGTGATTGATTGTAGATGGTGAGGAACCCTCACGGAGATGGTGCCTGTTTGCAGACTGTGAGGAACCCCTCACGGAGATGGTGCCTGATTGTAGACAGTGAGGAACCTCTTACGGAGACGGTGCCTGATTGTAGATGGTGCGGAACCCTTCATGGAGATGGTTCCTGTTTCTAGACTGTGAGGAACCCCTCACGGAGTCGGTGCCTGATGATAGATGTGAGGAAATCTCATGGAGACTGTGCCTGATCGTAGACTGTAAGGAACACCTCACAGAGACGGTGCCATATCGTAGATGGTGAGGAACCCCTCACGGAGATAGTGCCTGAACGAAGACTATGAGGAACCCCTCACTGAGAAGGTGCCTGATCGTAGATTGTGGGGCACCCCTCACGGAGATGGTGCCTGATCGTAGATTGTGAGGAACCCCTCATGGAGATGGTGCCTGATCGTAGATGGTGAGGAACCTTCACGGAGATGGTGCCTGATCATAAATGGTGAGAAACCCTCATGGAGACAGTGCCTGATCGTAGACTGTGAGGAACCCCTCACGGATGTGGCGCCTGTTCGTAGACTGTGAGGAACCCTCACGGAGACAGAGCCTGATCGTAGACTGTGAGGAACCCTCACAGAGATGGTGCCTGATCGTCGATGTTGAGGATCCCTCTCGGAGATGGTGCCTGATCGCAGACTGTGAGGAACCCCTCACGGAGATGGTGCCTGATCGTAGATGGTAAGGAACCCTCCACGGAGATGGTGCCTGATCGTCGATGGTGAGGAACTCTCACGGAGATGGTGCCTGATCGTAGAATGTGAGAAACCCTCACGGAGATGGTGCCTGATCGTAGACTTTGAGGAACTGCTCACGGAGGCGGTGCCTGATCGTAAACAGTAAGGAACCCCTGAAAGAGATGATGCCTGAGCATAGACTGAGAGAAAGCCATAATGGAGATGGTGCCTGATCGTAGTCTGTGAGGAACCCCTCTCAGAGATGGTGCCTGATCATAGGCTGTGAAGAACCCCTCGCGGAGATGGTGCCTGATTGTAGATGGAGTGGAACCCCTCACGGAGATGATGCCTGATCCTAGATGATGAGGAACCCCTCACGGAGATGGTGCCTGATCATAGACAGTGAGGAACCCTCATGGAGATGGTGCCTGATAGTAGACAGTGAGGAAGCCCTCACGGAGATGGTGCCTTATCGTAGAGTGTGAGGAACCCCTCATGGAGATGGTGCCTGATCGTAGACGGTGAGGAAACCCTCACGGAGATGGTGCCTGATCGTAGATGGTGAGCAACCCTCACGGAGATGGTATCTGATGATAGATGGTGAGGAACCCTCACAGAGACAGTGCCTGATCGTAGACTGTGAGAAACCACTCACGGACGTGGTGCCTGTTCTTAGACTGTGAGGAACCCCTCACAGAGACGGTGCCTGATCGTCAACGGTGAGGAACCCTCTCGGAGATGGTGCCTGATTGCAGAATGTAAGGAACCCCTCACGGATATGGTGCCTGATCGTAGATGCTGAGAAACCGTCACGGAGATGGTGCCTGATCGTAGACTGTGAGGAATCCCTCACAGAGATGGTGCCTGATCGTAGAATGTGAGGAAAGCTCACGGATATGGTGCCAGATCGTAGACTGTGAGGAACCGCTCACGGAGACAGTGCCTGATCGTAGACTGTAAGGAACCTCTCACAGAGATGTTGCCTGATCGTAGACTGAAAGGAAGCCCTAACAGAGATGGTACCTGATCGTAGACTGTGAGGACCCCCTCTCGGAGATGCTGCCTGATCATAGATGGTGAGGAACCCTCACGGAGATGGTGCCTGATCGTAGACTGTGAAGAACCCCTCGCAGGGAAGGTGCCTGTTCGTAGACTGTGAGGAACCCCTCACCGATATGGTGCCTGAGCGTAAACGGTGAGGAACCCTCACGGAGATGGTGCCTGATCGTAGACTGTGAAGAACCCCTCAGGAAAATGGTGCCTGATTGTAGATGATGTGGAACCCCTCACGGAGATGGTGCCTGATCGTAGATGATGAGGAATCCCTCATGGAGATGGTGCCTGATCGAAAATGGTGAGGAACCCCTCACGGAAAAGGTGCCTGATCGTAGATGGTGGGGCACCCCTCACGGAAATGGTGCCTGATCGTAGACGGTGACGAACCCTCATGGAGATGGTGCCTGATCGTAGACAGTGAGGAAGCCCTCACGGATATGGTGCTTAATCGTAGACGGTGAGGATCCCTCTCGGAGATGGTGCCTGATCGTAGACTGTGAAGAACCCCTCAAGGAGACGGTGCCTGATTGTAGACAGTGAGGAAGCCCTCACGGAGATGCTGCTTAATCGAAGACAGTGAGGAAGCCCTCACGGAGCTGGTGCCTGATCGTAGATGGTGTGGAAACACTCATGGAGATGGTGCCTGATCGTAGACGGTGAGGAAACCCACACGGAGATGGTGCCTGATCGTAGACGGTGAGGAACACTCACGGAGATGGAGCCAGATCGTAGACTGTGAGGAATCCCTCACGGAGATGGTGCCTGATCGTAGACTGTGAGGACCCCCTCATGGAGAAGGTGCCTGATCGTAGACGGTGAGACACCGCTCACGGACACGGTGCCTAATTGTAGATGGTGAGGAACCCTCATGGATTTATTGCCTGATCGTAGATGGTGAGGAACTCACACGGAGGTGCTGCTTGATCGTAGATGCTGAGGAACCCTCACGGAAATGGTTCCTGTTTGTAGACTGTGAGGAACCCCTCACGGAGATGGTGACTGATTGTAGACAGTGAGGAAACTCTTACGGAGACGGTGCCTGATTGTAGATGGTGCGGAACCCTTCATGGAGTTGGTTCCTGTTTGTAGACTGTGAGGAACCCCTCATGGAGACGGTGCCTGATCGTAGATGCTGAGGAAACCTCATGGAGATGTTGTCTGATCATAGACTATGAGGAACCCCTCATGGAGTCGGTGCCTAATGAAAGAGAGTGAGGAAACCTCACGGAGACGGTGCGTGATCCTAGATTCAGAGGCACCCTCACAGAGATGGTGCCTGATCGTCGACGGTGAGGAACGCCTCACAGAGACGGTGCCTGATCATAGATGGTGAGGAACCCTCACGGAGTCGGTGGCTGATCGTAGACAGTGAGGAAACCTCACGGAGGTGGTGCTTGATCGTAGATGGTGAGGAAACCTCACGGAGATGGTGCCTGTTTGTAGACTGTGAGGAACCCCTCACGGAGATGGTGCCTGCTTGTAGACAGTGAGGAACCTCTTACGGAGACGGTGCCTGATTGTAAATGGTTCGGAACCCTTCATGCAGATGGTGCCTGCTCGTAGACTGTGAGGAACCCCTCACGGAGTTGGTGCCTGATGATAGATGGTGAGGAACCCTCACGGAGACGGTGTCTGATCGTAGACTGTGAGGAACCCCTCACAGAGGTGGTGCCTTTTCGCAGATGGTGAGGAACCCTCATGGAGGCTGTGCCAGATCGTAGACTGTAAGGGACCCCTCACGGAGTCGGTGTCTGATCGTAGATGCTGAGGTACCCTCACGGAGACAGTGCCTGATCGTAGATGGTGAGGAACCCTCATGGAGATGGTGCCTGTTCGTAGACGGTGAGGAAACCCTCACGGAGCTGGTGCCTGATCGTAGATGGTGTGGAACCACTCATGGAGATGGCGCCTAACCGTAGACGGTGAGGAAACCCACACGGAGATGGTGCCTGATCGTAGATGGTGAGGAACACTCACGGAGATGGTGCCAGATCGTAGACTGTGAGGAATCCCTCATGGAGGTGGTGCCTGATCGTAGACTGTGAAGACCCCTCATGGAGAAGGTGCCTGACCGTAGACGGTGAGACACCGCTCATGGAGACGGTGCCTGATTGTAGATGGTGAGGAACCCTCATGGAGTTGTTGCCTGATCATAGACTGTGAGGAACCCCTCATGGAGTCGGAGCCTGATCATAGAGAGTGAGGAAACCTCACGGAGACGGTGCGTGATCATAGATTGAGAGGCACCCTCACAGAGATGGTGCCTGATCGTTGACGGTGAGGAACCCCTCACAGAGACAGTGCCTGATCGTAGATGGTGGGGAACCCTCACGGAGTCGGTGGCTGATCATAGACCGTGAGGAACCCTCACGGAGGTGGTGATTGATCGTAGATGGTGAGGAACCCTCACGGAGATGGTGCCTGTTTGTAGACTGTGAGGAACCCCTCACGGAGATGGTGCCTGATTGTAGACAGTGAGGAACCTCTTACGGAGACGGTGCCTGATTGTAGATGGTGCGGAACCCTTCATGGAGATGGTTCCTGTTTCTAGACTGTGAGGAACCCCTCACGGAGTCGGTGCCTGATGATAGATGTGAGGAAACCTCATGGAGACTGTGCCTGATCGTAGACTGTAAGGAACCCCTCACAGAGACGGTGCCTGATCGTAGATGGTGAGGAACCCCTCACGGAGATGGTGCCTGATCGAAGACTATGAGGAACCCCTCACTGAGAAGGTGCCTGATCGTAGATTGTGGGGCACCCCTCACGGAGATGGTGCCTGATCGTAGATTGTGAGGAGCCCCTCATGGAGATGGTGCCTGATCGTAGATGGTGAGGAACCTTCACGGAGATGGTGCCTGATCATATATGGTGAGAAACCCTCATGGAGACAGTGCCTGATCGTAGACTGTGAGGAGCCCCTCACGGATGTGGCGCCTGTTCGTAGACTGTGAGGAACCCTCACGGAGACAGAGCCTGATCGTAGACTGTGAGGAACCCTCACAGAGACGGTGCCTGATCGTCGATGTTGAGGAACCCTCTCTGAGATGGTGCCTGATCGCAGACTGTGAGGAACCCCTCACGGAGATGGTGCCTGATCGTAGATGGTAAGGAACCCTTCACGGAGACGGTGCCTGATGGTCGATGGTGAGGAACTCTCACGGAGTTGGTGCCTGTTTGTAGACTGTGAGGAACCCTCACGGAGATGGTGCCTGTTTGTAGACAGTGAGGAACCCCTCATGGAGATGGTGCCTGATTGTAGACAGTGAGGAACCTCTTACGGAGACGGTGCCTGATTGTAGATGGTGCGGAACCCTTCATGGAGATGATTCCTGTTTCTAGACTGTGAGGAACCCCTCACGGAGTCGGTGCCTGATGATAGATGTGAGGAAACCTCATGGAGACTGTGCCTGATCGTAGACTGTAAGGAACCCCTCACAGAGACGGTGCCTGATCGTAGATGGTGAGGAACCCCTCACGGAGATGGTGCCCGATCGAAGACTATGAGGAACCCCTCACTGAGAAGGTGCCTGTTCGTAGATTGTGGGGCACCCCTCACGGAGATGGTGCCTGATCGTAGATTGTGAGGAACCCCTCATGGAGATGGTGCCTGATCGTAGATGGTGAGGAACCTTCACGGAGATGGTGCCTGATCATATATGGTGAGAAACCCTCATGGAGACAGTGCCTGATCGTAGACTGTGAGGAACCCCTCACGGATGTGGCGCCTGTTCGTAGACTGTGAGGAACCCTCACAGAGACAGAGCCTGATCGTAGACTGTGAGGAACCCTCACAGAGATGGTGCCTGATCGTCGATGTTGAGGAACCCTCTCGGAGATGGTGCCTGATCGCAGACTGTGAGGAACCCCTCACGGAGATGGTGCCTGATCGTAGATGGTAAGGAACCCTTCACGGAGACGGTGCCTGATCGTCGATGGTGAGGAGCTCTCACGGAGATGGTGCCTGATCGTAGAATGTGAGAAACCCTCACGGAGATGGTGCCTGATCGTAGACTTTGCGGAACTGCTCACGGAGACGGTGCCTGATCGTAGACAGTAAGGAACCCCTGAAAGAGATGGTGCCTGATCGTAGACTGAGAGAAAGCCATAACGGAGATGGTGCCTGATCGTAGACTGTGAGGAACCCCTCTCAGTGATGGTGCCTGATCATAGGCTGTGAAGAACCGCTCGCGGAGATGGTGCCTGTTCATAGACTGTGAGGACCCCCTCACCGATATGGTGCCTGAGCGTAGACGGTGAGGCACCCTCATGGAGATGGTGCCTGATCATAGACTGTGAAGAACCCCTCACGGAGATGGTGCCTGATTGTAGATGGAGTGGAACCCCTCACGGAGATGATGCCTGATCCTAGATAATGAGGAACCCCTCACGGAGATGGTGCCTGATCATAGACAGTGAGGAACCCTCATGGAGATGGTGCCTGATAGTAGACAGTGCGGAAGCCCTCACGGAGATGGTGCCTTATCGTAGAGTGTGAGGAACCCCTCATGGAGATGGAGCCTGATTGTAGACGGTGAGGAAACCCTCACGGAGATGGTGCCTGATCGTAGATGGTGAGCAACCCTCACGGATATGGTATCTGATGATGGATGGTGAGGAACCCTCACAGAGACAGTGCCTGATCGTAGACTGTGAGAAACCACTCACGGACGTGGTGCCTGTTCTTAGACTGTGAGGAACCCCTCACAGAGACGGTGCCTGATCGTCAATGGTGAGGAACCCTCTCGGAGATGGTGCCTGATTGCAGACTGTAAGGAACCCCTCACGGATATGGTGCCTGATCGTAGATGCTGAGAAACCGTCACGGAGATGGTGCCTGATCGTAGACTGTGAGGAATCCCTCACAGAGATGGTGCCTGATCGTAGAATGTGAGGAACGCTCACGGATATGGTGCCAGATCGTAGACTGTGAGGAACCGCTCACGGAGACAGTGCCTGATCGTAGACTGTAAGGAACCTGTCACAGAGATGTTGCCTGATCGTAGACTGTAAGGAAGCCCTAACAGAGATGGTACCTGATCGTAGACTGTGAGGACCCCCTCTCGGAGATGCTGCCTGATCATAGATGGTGAGGAACCCTCACGGAGATGGTGCCTGATCGTAGACTGTGAAGAACCCGTCGCAGAGAAGGTGCCTGTTCGTAGACTGTGAGGAACCCCTCACCGATATGGTGCCTGAGCGTAAACGGTGAGGAACCCTCACGGAGATGGTGCCTGATCATAGACTGTGAAGAACCCCTCACGGAGATGGTGCCTGATTGTAGATGGAGTGGAACCCCTCACGGAGATGATGCCTGATCCTAGATAATGAGGAACCCCTCACGGAGATGGTGCCTGATCATAGACAGTGAGGAACCCTCATGGAGATGGTGCCTGATAGTAGACAGTGCGGAAGCCCTCACGGAGATGGTGCCTTATCGTAGAGTGTGAGGAACCCCTCATGGAGATGGAGCCTGATTGTAGACGGTGAGGAAACCCTCACGGAGATGGTGCCTGATCGTAGATGGTGAGCAACCCTCACGGATATGGTATCTGATGATGGATGGTGAGGAACCCTCACAGAGACAGTGCCTGATCGTAGACTGTGAGAAACCACTCACGGACGTGGTGCCTGTTCTTAGACTGTGAGGAACCCCTCACAGAGACGGTGCCTGATCGTCAATGGTGAGGAACCCTCTCGGAGATGGTGCCTGATTGCAGACTGTAAGGAACCCCTCACGGATATGGTGCCTGATCGTAGATGCTGAGAAACCGTCACGGAGATGGTGCCTGATCGTAGACTGTGAGGAATCCCTCACAGAGATGGTGCCTGATCGTAGAATGTGAGGAACGCTCACGGATATGGTGCCAGATCGTAGACTGTGAGGAACCGCTCACGGAGACAGTGCCTGATCGTAGACTGTAAGGAACCTGTCACAGAGATGTTGCCTGATCGTAGACTGTAAGGAAGCCCTAACAGAGATGGTACCTGATCGTAGACTGTGAGGACCCCCTCTCGGAGATGCTGCCTGATCATAGATGGTGAGGAACCCTCACGGAGATGGTGCCTGATCGTAGACTGTGAAGAACCCGTCGCAGAGAAGGTGCCTGTTCGTAGACTGTGAGGAACCCCTCACCGATATGGTGCCTGAGCGTAAACGGTGAGGAACCCTCACGGAGATGGTGCCTGATCGTAGACTGTGAAGAACCCCTCAGGAACATGGTGCCTGATTGTAGATGATGTGGAACCCCTCACGGAGATGGTGCCTGATCGTAGATGATGAGGAATCCCTCATGGAGATGGTGCCTGATCGAAAATGGTGAGGAACCCCTCATGGAAAAGGTGCCTGATCGTAGATGGTGGGGCACCCCTCACGGAAATGGTGCCTGATCGTAGACGGTGAGGAACCCTCATGGAGATTGTGCCTGATCATAGACAGTGAGGAAGCCCTCACGGATATGGTGCTTAATCGTAGACGGTGAGGATCCCTCACGGAGATGGTGCCTGATCGTAGACTGTGAAGAACCCCTCAAGGAGACGGTGCCTGATTGTAGACAGTGAGGAAGCCCTCACGGAGATGCTGCTTAATCGTAGACAGTGAGGAAGCCCTCACGGAGCTGGTGCCTGATCGTAGATGGTGTGGAACCACTCATGGAGGTGGTGCCTGATCGTAGACGGTGAGGAAACCCACACGGAGATGGTGCCTGATCGTAGACGGTGAGGAACACTCACGGAGATGGAGCCAGATCGTAGACTGTGAGGAATCCCTCACGGAAATGGTGCCTGATCGTAGACTGTGAGTACCCCCTCATGGAGAAGGTGCCTGATCGTAGACGGTGAGACACCGCTCACGGACACGGTGCCTAATTGTAGATGGTGAGGAACCCTCATGGATTTATTGCCTGATCGTAGATGGTGAGGAACCCACACGGAGGTGGTGCTTGATCGTAGATGGTGAGGAACCCTCACGGAAATGGTTCCTGTTTGTAGACTGTGAGGAAACTCTTACGGAGACGGTGCCTGATTGTAGATGGTGCGGAACACTTCATGGAGATGGTTCCTGTTTGTAGACTGTGAGGAACCCCTCACAGAGTTGGTGCCTGATGATAGATGTGAGGAAATCTCATGGAGACTGTGCCTGATCGTAGACTGTAAGGAACCCCTCATGGAGACGGTGCCTGATCGTAGATGCTGAGGAAACCTCATGGAGATGTTGTCTGATCATAGACTATGAGGAACCCCTCATGGAGTCGGTGCCTGATCAAAGAGAGTGAGGAAACGTCACGGGGACGGTGCGTGATCGTAGAATGAGAGGCACCCTCACAGAGGTGGTGCCTGATCGTCGACGGTGAGGAACCCCTCACAGAGACAGTGCCTGATCGTAGATGGTGAGGAACACTCTCGGAGTCGGTGGCTGATCGTAGACAGTGAAGAACCCTCACGGAGGTGGTGCTTGATTGTAGATGGTGAGGAACCCTCACGGAGATGGTGCCTGTTTGTAGACTGTGAGGAACCCCTCACGGAGATGGTGCCTGATTGTAGACAGTGAGGAACCTCTTACGGAGACGGTGCCTGATTGTAGATGGTGCGGAACCCTTCATGGAGATGGTTCCTGTTTGTAGACTGTGAGGAACCCCTCACGGAGATGGTGCCAGATCGTAGACTGTGAGGAACCGCTCACGGAGACAGTGCCTGATCGTAGACTGTAAGGAACCTGTCACAGAGATGTTGCCTGATCGTAGACTGTAAGGAAGCCCTAACAGAGATGGTACCTGATCGTAGACTGTGAGGACCCCCTCTCGGAGATGCTGCCTGATCATAGATGGTGAGGAACCCTCACGGAGATGGTGCCTGATCGTAGACTGTGAAGAACCCGTCGCAGAGAAGGTGCCTGTTCGTAGACTGTGAGGAACCCCTCACCGATATGGTGCCTGAGCGTAAACGGTGAGGAACCCTCACGGAGATGGTGCCTGATCATAGACTGTGAAGAACCCCTCACGGAGATGGTGCCTGATTGTAGATGGAGTGGAACCCCTCACGGAGATGATGCCTGATCCTAGATAATGAGGAACCCCTCACGGAGATGGTGCCTGATCATAGACAGTGAGGAACCCTCATGGAGATGGTGCCTGATAGTAGACAGTGCGGAAGCCCTCACGGAGATGGTGCCTTATCGTAGAGTGTGAGGAACCCCTCATGGAGATGGAGCCTGATTGTAGACGGTGAGGAAACCCTCACGGAGATGGTGCCTGATCGTAGATGGTGAGCAACCCTCACGGATATGGTATCTGATGATGGATGGTGAGGAACCCTCACAGAGACAGTGCCTGATCGTAGACTGTGAGAAACCACTCACGGACGTGGTGCCTGTTCTTAGACTGTGAGGAACCCCTCACAGAGACGGTGCCTGATCGTCAATGGTGAGGAACCCTCTCGGAGATGGTGCCTGATTGCAGACTGTAAGGAACCCCTCACGGATATGGTGCCTGATCGTAGATGCTGAGAAACCGTCACGGAGATGGTGCCTGATCGTAGACTGTGAGGAATCCCTCACAGAGATGGTGCCTGATCGTAGAATGTGAGGAACGCTCACGGATATGGTGCCAGATCGTAGACTGTGAGGAACCGCTCACGGAGACAGTGCCTGATCGTAGACTGTAAGGAACCTGTCACAGAGATGTTGCCTGATCGTAGACTGTAAGGAAGCCCTAACAGAGATGGTACCTGATCGTAGACTGTGAGGACCCCCTCTCGGAGATGCTGCCTGATCATAGATGGTGAGGAACCCTCACGGAGATGGTGCCTGATCGTAGACTGTGAAGAACCCGTCGCAGAGAAGGTGCCTGTTCGTAGACTGTGAGGAACCCCTCACCGATATGGTGCCTGAGCGTAAACGGTGAGGAACCCTCACGGAGATGGTGCCTGATCGTAGACTGTGAAGAACCCCTCAGGAACATGGTGCCTGATTGTAGATGATGTGGAACCCCTCACGGAGATGGTGCCTGATCGTAGATGATGAGGAATCCCTCATGGAGATGGTGCCTGATCGAAAATGGTGAGGAACCCCTCATGGAAAAGGTGCCTGATCGTAGATGGTGGGGCACCCCTCACGGAAATGGTGCCTGATCGTAGACGGTGAGGAACCCTCATGGAGATTGTGCCTGATCATAGACAGTGAGGAAGCCCTCACGGATATGGTGCTTAATCGTAGACGGTGAGGATCCCTCACGGAGATGGTGCCTGATCGTAGACTGTGAAGAACCCCTCAAGGAGACGGTGCCTGATTGTAGACAGTGAGGAAGCCCTCACGGAGATGCTGCTTAATCGTAGACAGTGAGGAAGCCCTCACGGAGCTGGTGCCTGATCGTAGATGGTGTGGAACCACTCATGGAGGTGGTGCCTGATCGTAGACGGTGAGGAAACCCACACGGAGATGGTGCCTGATCGTAGACGGTGAGGAACACTCACGGAGATGGAGCCAGATCGTAGACTGTGAGGAATCCCTCACGGAAATGGTGCCTGATCGTAGACTGTGAGTACCCCCTCATGGAGAAGGTGCCTGATCGTAGACGGTGAGACACCGCTCACGGACACGGTGCCTAATTGTAGATGGTGAGGAACCCTCATGGATTTATTGCCTGATCGTAGATGGTGAGGAACCCACACGGAGGTGGTGCTTGATCGTAGATGGTGAGGAACCCTCACGGAAATGGTTCCTGTTTGTAGACTGTGAGGAAACTCTTACGGAGACGGTGCCTGATTGTAGATGGTGCGGAACACTTCATGGAGATGGTTCCTGTTTGTAGACTGTGAGGAACCCCTCACAGAGTTGGTGCCTGATGATAGATGTGAGGAAATCTCATGGAGACTGTGCCTGATCGTAGACTGTAAGGAACCCCTCATGGAGACGGTGCCTGATCGTAGATGCTGAGGAAACCTCATGGAGATGTTGTCTGATCATAGACTATGAGGAACCCCTCATGGAGTCGGTGCCTGATCAAAGAGAGTGAGGAAACGTCACGGGGACGGTGCGTGATCGTAGAATGAGAGGCACCCTCACAGAGGTGGTGCCTGATCGTCGACGGTGAGGAACCCCTCACAGAGACAGTGCCTGATCGTAGATGGTGAGGAACACTCTCGGAGTCGGTGGCTGATCGTAGACAGTGAAGAACCCTCACGGAGGTGGTGCTTGATTGTAGATGGTGAGGAACCCTCACGGAGATGGTGCCTGTTTGTAGACTGTGAGGAACCCCTCACGGAGATGGTGCCTGATTGTAGACAGTGAGGAACCTCTTACGGAGACGGTGCCTGATTGTAGATGGTGCGGAACCCTTCATGGAGATGGTTCCTGTTTGTAGACTGTGAGGAACCCCTGACGGAGTCGGTGCCTGATGATAGATGTGAGGAAACCTCATGGAGACTGTGCCTGATCGTAGACTATAAGGAACCCCTCATGGAGACGGTGCCTGATCGTAGATGCTGAGGAACCCTCACGGAGATGGTGTCTGATCATAGACTATGAGGAACCCCTCATGGAGTCGGTGCCTGATCATAGAGAGTGAGGAAACCTCACGGAGACGGTGCATGATCGTAGATTCAGAGGCACCCTCACAGAGATGGTGCCTGATCGTCGACGGTGAGGAACCCCTCACAGAGACGGTGCCTGATCGTAGATGGTGAGGAACCCTCACGGAGTCGGTGGCTGATCGTAGACAGTGAGGAAACCTCACGGAGGTGGTGCTTGATAGTAGATGGTGAGGAAACCTCACGGAGATGGTGCCTGTTTGTAGACTGTGAGGAACCCCTCACGGTGATGGTGCCTGATTGTAGACAGTGAGGAACCTCTTACGGAGACGGTGCCTGATTGTAGATGGTTCGGAACCCTTCATGCAGATGGTGCCTGCTCGTAGACTGTGAGGAACCCCTCACGGAGTCGGTGCCTGATGATAGATGGTGAGGAACCCTCACGGAGACGGTGTCTGATCGTAGACTGTGAGGAACCCCTCACAGAGGTGGTGCCTTTTCGCAGACGGTGAGGAACCCTCACGGAGACTGTGCCTGGTCGTAGACTGTAAGGAACCCCTCACGGAGACGGTACCTGATCGTAGATGCTGAGGATCACTCACGGAGCTGTTGTCTGATCGTAGACTGTGAAGAACCCCTCACGGAGACGCTGTCTGATCATAGATGCTGAGGTACCCTCACGGAGACAGTGCCTGATCATAGATGGTGAGGCACCCCCATGGAGATGGTGCCTGTTCGTAGATGGTGAGGAACCCCTCACGGAGATGGTGCCTGATCCTAGATGATGAGGAACCCCTCACGGAGATGGTGCCTGATCGTAGACAGTGAGGAACCCTCATGGAGATGGTGCCTGATCGTAGACAGTGAGGAAGCCCTCACGGAGATGGTGCCTTATCGTAGAGTGTGAGGAACCCCTCATTGAGATGGTGCCTATTCGTAGATGGTGAGCAACCCTCACGGAGATGGTATCTGATGATAGATGGTGAGGAACCCTCTCGGAGATGGTGCCTGATCGCAGACTGTAAGGAAACCCTCACGGATATGGTGCCTGATTGTAGATGCTGAGAAACCCTCACGGAGATGGTGCCTGATCGTAGACTGTGAGGAATCCCTCACAGAGATGGTGCCTGATCGTAGAATGTGAGGAACCCTCACGGATATGGTGCCTGATCGTAGACCATAAGGAACCCCTCATAGAGATGTTGCCTCATCGTAGACTGAAAGGAAGCCATAACAGAGATGGTACCTGATCGTAGACTGTGAGGACCCCCTCTCGGAGATGTTGCCTGATCATAGATGGTGAGGAACCCTCACGGAGATGGTGCCTGATCGTAGACTGTGAAGAACCCCTCGCAGGGAAGGTGCCTGTTCGTAGACTGTGAGGAACCCCTCACCGATATGGTGCCTGAGCGTAAACGGTGAGGAACCTTCACGGAGATGGTGCCTGATCGTAGACTGTGAAGAACCCCTCACGGAGATGGTGCCTGATTGTAGATGGTGTGCAACCCCTCACGGAGATGATGCCTGATCGTACATGATGAGGAATCCCTCATGGAGATGGTGCCTGATCGAATATGGTGAGGAACCCCTCACGGAAGAGGTGCCTGATCGTAGATGGTGGGGCACCCCTCACGGAAATGGTGCCTGATCGTAGACGGTGAGGAACCCTCATGGAGATGGTGCCTGATCGTAGACAGTGAGGAAGCCCTCACGGATATGGTGCTTAATCGTAGACGGTGAGGATCCCTCACGGAGATGGTGCCTGATCGTAGACTGTGAAGAACCCCTCAAGGAGACGGTGCCTGATTGTAGACAGTGAGGAAGCCCTCACGGAGCTGGTGCCTGATCGTAGATGGTGTGGAACCACTCATGGAGATGGTGCCTGATCGTAGACGGTGAGGAAACCCACACGGAGATGGTGCCTGATCGTAGATGGTGAGGAACACTCACGGAGATGGTGCCAGATCGTAGACTGTGAGGAATCCATCACGGAGCTGGTGCCTGATCGCAGACTGTGAGGACCCCCTCATGGAGAAGGTGCCTGATCGTAGACGGTGAGACACCGCTCACGGAGACGGTGCCTGATTGTAGATGGTGAGGAACCCTCATGGAGTTGTTGCCTGATTGTAGACGGTGAGGAACCCACACGGAGGTGGTGCTTGATCGTAGATGGTGAGGAACCCTCACGGAAATGGTGCCTGTTTGTAGACTGTGAGGAACCCCTCACGGAGATGGTGCCTGATTGTAGACAGTGAGGAACCTCTTACGGAGACGGTGCCTGATTGTAGATGGTGCGGAACCCTTCATGGAGATGGTTCCTGTTTGTAGACTGTGAGGAACCCCTCACGGAGTCGGTGCCTGATGATAGATGTGAGGAAACCTCATGGAGACTGTGCCTGATCGTAGACTGTAAGGAACCCCTCACAGAGACGGTGCCTGATCGTAGATGGTGAGGAACCCTCACGGAGTCGGTGGCTGATCGTAGACAGTGAGGAACCCTCACGGAGGTGGTGCTTGATCATAGATGGTGAGGAACCCTCATGGAGATGGTGCCTGTTTGTAGACTGTGAGGAACCCCTCACGGAGATGGTGCCTGATTGTAGACAGTGAGGAACCTCTTACGGAGACAGTGCCTGATTGTAGATGGTGCGGAACCCTTCATGCAGATGGTGCCTGCTCGTAGGCTGAGGAAATCCTCACGGAGTCGGTGCCTGATGATAGATGGTGAGGAACCCTCATGGAGACGGTGTCTGATCGTAGACTGTGAGGAACCCCTCACAGAGGTAGTGCCTTTTCGCAGACGGTGAGGAACCCTCACGTAGACTGTGCCTGATCGTAGACTGTAAGGACCCCCTCACAGAGACGGTACCTGATCGTAGATGCTGAGGATCCCTCACGGAGCTGGTGTCTGATCGTAGACTGTGAGGAACCCCTCACGGAGTCGGTGTCTGATCGGAGACAGTGAGGAGCCCTCACGGAGAAAGTGCGTGATTGTAGATTGAGAGGCACCCTCACAGAGACGGTGCCTGATCGTAGATGCTGAGGAACCTTCACGGAGTCGGTGCCTGATTGTAGACAGTGAGGAACCCTCACGGAGACAGTGCCTGATCGTAGATGGTCAGGAACCCTCATGGAGATGGTGCCTGTTCGTAGACTGTGAGGAAACCCTCACCGAGTTGGTGCCTGAGCGTAATTGGTGAGGAACCCTCACGGAGTTGGTGCCTGATCGTAGATGGTGAGGAACCCTCACGGAGGTGGCGCCTGATCGTAGATGGTGAGGAACCCTCACGGAGATTTTGCCTGTTTGTAGAGTGTGAGGAACCCCTCACGGAGATGGTGCCTGATTGTAGACAGTGAGGAACCTGTCACGGAGATGGTGCCTGTTTGCAGATGATGAGGAAATCTTCACGGAGATGGTGCCTCTTCGTAGACTGTGAGGAACCCCTCACCGATATGGTGCCTCAGCGTAGACGGTGAGGAACCCTCACGGATATGGTGCCTGGTCGTAGACTGTGAAGAACCCCTCATGAATATGGTGCCTGATTTTAGATGGTGTGGAACCCCTCACGGAGATGGTGCCTGATCGTAGATTGTGAGGAACCCCTCATGGAGATGGTGCCTGATCGTAGATGGCGAGGAACCTTCACGGAGATGGTGCCTGAGCATATATGGTGAGAAACCCTCATGGAGACAGTGCCTGATCATAGACTGTTAGGAACCCTTCACGGATGTGGTGCCTGTTCGTAGACTGTGAGGAACCCTCACGGAGACAGAGCCTGATCGTAGACTGTCAGGAACAATTCACAGAGATGGTGCCTGATCATCGACGGTGAGGAACCCTCTCGGGGATGCTGCCTGATCGCAGACTGTGAGGAGCCCCTCACGGAGATGGTGCCTCATCGTAGATGGTGAGGAACCCTTCACGGAGATGGTGCCTGATCATAGACTGTGAGGAACCCTCACGGAGACGGTGCCTGATCGTAGACTGTAAGGAAACCCTCACGGAGACGGTGCCTGATCGTAGTTGCTGAGGAACACTCACGGAGATGGTGCCTGATCGTAGACTGTGAGTAGTCCTCACGGAGATGGTGCCTGATCGTAGACTGTGAGGATCTGCTCACGGAGACGGGGCCTGATCGTAGACTGTATGGAACCCCTCACAGAGATGGTGCCTGATCGTAGACTGAAAGGAAGCACTCACAGAGATGGTGCCTGATCGTAGACTGTGAAGAACCCCTCACGGAGATGGTGACTACTCGTCGATGGTGTGGAACCCCTCACGGAGTCAGTGCCTGATAATAGACAGTGAGAAAACCTCACGGAGACGGTGGCTGATCGTAGACAGTGAGGAACCCTCACGGAGGTGGTGCTTGATCATAGATGGTGAGGAACCCTCACGGAGATGGTGCCTGTTTGTAGGCTGTGAGGAACACCTCACGGAGATGGTGCCTGATTGTAGACAGTGAGGAACCTCTGACAGAGACGGTCCCTGATTGTAGGTGGTGCGGCACCCTTCATGCAGATGGTGCCTGCTCGTCGACTGTGAGGTACCCCTCACGGAGTCGGTGCCTGATGATAGATGATGTGGAACCCCTCACGGAGATGGTGCCTGATCGTAGATGATGAGGAACCCCTCACGGAGATGGTGCCTGATGATAGATGGTGAGGAACCCTCACGGAGACAGTGCCTGATCGTAGACTGTGAGGAACCCCTCACTAATGTGGTGCCTGTTCGTAGACTGTGAGGAACACTCACGGAGACAGGGCCTGATCGTAGACTGTGAGCAACCCCTCACGGAGATGGTGCCTGATCGTAGACTGTTTGGAACCCCTCACAGAGACGGTGCCTGTTCGTAGAAGCTGAGGAACCCTCACGGAGATGGTGCCTGTTCGTAGACTGTGATAAACCCTCACAGAGATGGTGCCTGTTCGTAGGCTGTGAGGAACCCCTCACCGATATGGTGCCTGAGCGTAAACGGTGAGGAACCCTCACGGAGATGGTGCCTGATCGTAGACTGTGAAGAACCCCTCAGGAAAATGGTGCCTGATTGTAGATGGTGTGGAACCCCTCACGGAAATGGTGCCTGATCGTACATGATGAGGAATCCCTCATGGAGATGGTGCCTGATCGAAGGTGGTGAGGACCCCCTCATGGAAAAGGTGCCTGACCATAGATGGTGGGGCACCCCTCACGGAAATGGTGCCTGATCGTAGACGGTGAGGAACCCTCATGAAGATGGTGCCTGATTGTAGACAGTGAGGAAGCCCTCACGGATATGGTGCTTAATCGTAGACGGTGAGGATCCCTCATGGAGATGGTGCCTGATCGTAGACTGTGAAGAACCCCTCAAGGAGACGGTGCCTGATTGTAGACAGTGAGGAAGCCCTCACGGAGATGCTGCTTAATCGTAGACAGTGAGGAAGCCCTCACGGAGCTGGTGCCTGATCGTAGATGGTGTGGAACCACTCATATAGATGGCGCCTAATCGTAGACGGTGAGGAAACCCACACGGAGATGGTGCCTGATCGTAGACGGTGAGGAACACTCACGGAGATGGTGCCAGATCGTAGACTGTGAGGAATCCCTCACGGAGATGGTGCCAGATCGTAGACTGTGAGGAACCCTCATGGAGTTGTTGCCTGATCATAGATGGTGAGGAACCCACACAGAGGTGGTGCTTGATCGTAGATGGTGAGCAACACTCACGGAAATGGTGCCTGTTTGTAGACTGTGAGGAACCCCTCACGGAGATGGTGACTGATTGTAGACAGTGAGGAAACTCTTACGGAGACGGTGCCTGATTGTAGATGGTGCGGATCCCTTCATTGAGATGGTTCCTGTTTGTAGACTATGAGGAACCCCTCACGGAGTCGGTGCCTGATGATAAATGTGAGGAAACCTCATGGAGACTGTGCCTGATCGTAGACTGTAAGGAACCCCTCATGGAGACGGTGCCTGATCATAGAGAGTGAGGAAACCTCACGGAGACGGTGCGTGATCGTAGATTGAGAGGCACCCTCACAGAGACGGTGCCTGATCGTCAACGGTGAGGAACCCCTCACAGAGACAGTGCCTGATCGTAGAAGGTGAGGAACCCTCACGGAGTCGGTGGCTGATCGTAGACAGTGAGGAACCCTCACGGAGGTGGTGATTGATCGTAGATGGTGAGGAACCCTCACGGAGATGGTGCCTGTTTGTAGACTCTGAGGAAACCCTCACGGAGATGGTGCCTGATTGTAGACAGTGAGGAACCTCTTACGGAGACGGTGCCTGATTGTAGATGGTGCGGAACCCTTCATGGAGATGGTTCCTGTTTGTAGACTGTGAGGATCCCTCACAGAGTCGGTGCCTGATGATAGATGTGAGGAAACTTCATGGAGACTGTGCCTGATCGTAGACTGTAAGGAACCCCTCACAGAGACGGTGCCTGATCGTAGATGGTGAGGAACCCTCACGGAGTCGGTAGCTGATCGTAGATAGTGAGGAACCCTCACGGAGGTGGTGCTTGATCGTAGATGGTGAGGAACCCTCACGGAGATGGTGCCTGTTTGTAGACTCTGAGGAACCCCTCACGGAGATGGTGCCTGATTGTAGACGTTGAGGAACCTCTTACGGAGATGGTGCCTGATTGTAGATGGTGCGGAAGCCTTCCTGCAGATGGTGCCTGCTCGTACACTGAGGAACCCCTCACAGAGTCGGTGCCTGATGATAGATGGTGAGGAACCCTCATGGAGACGGTGTCTGATCGTAGACTGTAAGGACCCCCTCACAGAGGTGGTTCCTTTTCGCAGACGGTGAGGAACCCTCACGGAGACCGTGCCTGGTCGTAGACTGTAAGGAACCCCTCACGGAGACAGTACCTGATCGTAGATGCTGAGGATCCCTCACGGAGCTGGTGTCTGATCGTAGACTGTGAGGAACCCCTCACGGAGTCGGTGTCTGTTCGAAGACAGTGAGGAACCCTCACGGAGAAAGTGTGTGATTGTAGATTGAGAGGCACCCTCACAGAGACGGTGCCTGATTGTAGATGCTGAGGAACCTTCACAGAGTCGGTGCCTGATTGTAGACAGTGAGGAACCCTCACGGCGACAGTGCCTGATCGAAGATGGTGAGGAACCCTCATGGAGATGGTGCCTGTTCGTAGACTGTGAGGAAACCCTCACCGAGTTGGTGCCTGAGCGTAATTGGTCAGGAACCCTCACGGAGTTGGTGCCTGATCGTAGATGGTGAGGAACCCTCACGGAGGTGGCGCCTGATCGTAGATGGTGAGGAACCCTCATGGAGATTTTGGCTGTTTGTAGAGTGTGAGGAACCCCTCACGGAGTTGGTGCCTGATTGTAGACAGTGAGGAACCTCTCACGGAGATGGTGCCTGATTGCAGGTGATGAGGAACTCGTCACGGAGATGGTGCCTCTTCGTAGACTGTGAGGAACCCCTCACCGATATGGTGCCTCAGCGTAGACGGTGAGGAACCTTCATGGAGATGGTGCCTGGTCGTAGATTGTGAAGAACCCCTCACGAATATGGTGCCTGATTGTAGATGTTGTGGAACCCCTCACGGAGATGGTGCCTGATTGAAGATGGTGAGGAACCCCTCACGGAGAAGGTGCCTGATCGTAGATTGTGTGGCACCCCTCACAGAGATGGTGCCTGATCGTAGATTGTGAGGAACCCCTCATGGAGATGGTGCCTGATCGTGGATGGTGAGGAACCTTCACGGAGATGGTGCCTGATCATATATGGTGAGAAACCCTCATGGAGACAGTGCCTGATCGCAGACTGTGAGGAACCCCTCACGGATGTGGTGCCTGTTAGTAGACTGTGAGGAACCCTCACGGAGACAGAGCCTGATCGTAGACTGTCAGGAAGAACTCACAGAGATGGTGCCTGATCATCGACGGTGAGGAACCCTCTCGGAGATGCTGCCTGATCGCAGACTGTGAGGAGCCCCTCACGGAGATGGTGCCTCATCGTAGATGGTGAGGAACCCTTCACGGAGATGGTGCCTGATCATAGACTGTGAGGAACACTCACGGAGACGGTGCCCGATCGTAGACTGTAAGGAAGCCCTCACGGAGACGGTGCCTGATCGTAGATGCTGAGGAACACTCGCGGAGATGGTGCCTGATCGTAGACTGTGAGTAGTCCTCACGGAGATGGTGCCTGATCGTAGACTGTGAGGATCTGCTCATGGAGACGGGGCCTGATCGTAGACTGTAAGGAACCCCTCACAGAGATGGTGCCTGATCGTAGACTGAAAGGAAGCACTAACAGAGATGGTGCCTGATCGTAGACTGTGAAGAACCCCTCACGGAGATGGTGCCTGATTGTAGATGGTGTGGAACCCCTCACAGAGATGGTGCCTGATCGTAGATGATGAGGAACCCCTCACGGAGATGGTGCCTGATCGAAGATGGTGAGGAAACCCTCACAGAGAAGGTGCCTGATCATAGATGGTGTGGCACCCCTGACGGAGATGGTGCCTGATCGTAGACTGTGAGGAAACCTCATGGAGATGATGCCTGATCGTAGACATTGAGGAAGCCCTCACGGAGAGGGTGCTTAATCGTAGAAGATGAGGATCCCTCACGGAGATGGTGCCTGATCGTAGACTGTGAGGAACCCCTCAAGGAGACGCTGCCTGATTGTAGACAGTGAGGAACCCCTCACGGAGATGGTGCTTAATCGTAGACAGTGAGGAAGCCCACACGGAGATGGTGCCTGATCGTAGATGGTGTGGAACCCCTCACAGAGATGGTGCCAGATCGTAGACGGTGAGGAACACTCACGGAGATGGTGCCAGATCGTAGACTGTGAGGAAGCCCTCACGGAGATGTTGCCTGATCGTAGACTGTGAGGACCCCGTCATGGAGAAGGTGCCTGATCGTAGATGGTGAGAAACCGCTCACGGAGACCGTGCCTGATTGTAGATTGTGAGGAACCCTCATGGAGGTGGTGCCTGATCGTAGACGGTGAGGAACCCTCACGGAGGTGGTGCTTGATCGTAGATGGTGAGGAACCCTCACCGAAATGGTGCCTGTTTGTAGACTGTGAGGAAACCCTCACGGAGATGGTCCCTGATCGCAGATGGTGAGGTACCCTCGCGGAGATGGTGTCTGACCGTAGATTGTGAGGAACCCCTAACGGAGTCGGTGCCTGCTCGTAGACAGTGAGGAAACCTCACGGAGGTGGTGCTTGAATGTGGATGCTGAGGAACCCTCACGGAGACGGTGCCTGATCGTAGAGTGTAAGGAACCCCTCACAGAGATGGTGCCTGATCGTAGACTGAATGGAAGCCCTAACGGAGGTGCTACCTGATCGTAGACTGTGAGGAACCCCTCTCGGAGATGGTGCCTGATCATAGATGGTGAGGAACCCTCACAGAGATGGTGCCTGATCATAGAATGTGAGGAAGCCCTCAAGGAGATGGTGCCTGATCGTAGACTGTGAGGACCCCGTCATGGACAAGGTGCCTGATCGTAGATGGTGAGAAACTGCTCACGGAGACCGTGCCTGATTGTAGATGGTGAGGAACCCTCATGGAGGTGGTGCCTGATCGTAGACGGTGAGGAGCCCTCACGGAGGTGGTGCTTGATCGTAGATGGTGAGGAACCCTCACGGAAATGGTGCCTGTTTGTAGATTTTAAGGAACCCTCATGGAGGTGGTGACTGATCGTAGATGGTGGGGCACCCCTCACGGAGATGGTGCCTGATCGCAGATTGTGAGGAACCCCTCAAGGAGATGGTGCCTGATCATAGATGGTGAGGAACCCTTCACGGAGACGGTGCCTGATCGTAGACTGTGAGAAACCCTCACGGAGACGGTGCCTGATCGTAGACTGTGAGGAATCGCTAACGGAGACAGTGCCTGATCGTAGACTGTAAGGATCCCCTCACAGAGATGGTGCCTGATCATAGACTGTGAGGACCCCCTCACGGAGATGGTGCCTGTTCGTAGACTGTGAGGAACCCCTTACCGATATGGTGCCTGAGCGTAGACGGTGAGGAACCCTCACGGAGATGGTGCCTGATCGTAGACTGTGAAGAACCCCTCATGGAGATGGTGCCTGGTTGTAGATGGTGTGGAACCCCTCACGGAGATGGTGCTTGATCGTACATGATGAGGAACCCCTCACAGAGATGGTGCCTGATGATAGATGGTGAGGAACCCTCACGGAGACAGTGCCTGATCGTAAACTGTGAGGAAACCCTCACGGACGTGGTGCCTGTTTGTAGACTGTGAGGAACCCTCACGGAGACAGAGCCGGATCGTCAACGGTGAGGAACCCTCTCAGAGATGGTGCCTGATCGCAGATTGTGAGGAACCCCTCACGGAGATGGTGCCTGATCGTAGATGGTGAGGAACCCTTCACGGAGACGGTGCCTGATCGTAGACTGTCAGAAACCCTCACGGAGATGGTGGCTGATCATAGACTGTGAGGAACCGCTCATGGAGACGGTGCCTGATCGTAGACTGTAAGGAACCCCTGACAGAGATGGTGCCTGATTGTAGACTGAGAGAAAGCCATAACGGAGATGATGCCTGATCGTAGACTGTGAGGAACCCGTCTCGGAGATGGTGCCTGATCATAGGCTGTGAAGAACCCCTCGCGGAGATGGTGCCTGTTCGTAGACTGTGAGGAACCCCTCACCGATATGGTGCCTGAGCGTAGATGGTGAGGAACCCATATGGAGATGGTGCCTGATCGTAGACTGTGAAGAAACCCTCACGGAGATGGTGCCTGATTGTAGATGGTGTGGACCCCCTCACGGAGATGGTGCCTGATCGTAGATGATGAGGAACCCCTCACGGAGATGGTGCCTGATCGTAGACTGTGAGGAATCCACATGGAGATGGTGCCTGTTGGTAGACAGTAGGGAAGCCCTCATGGAGATGGTGCCTGATCGTAGAGTGTGAGTAACCCCTCATGGAGGTGGTGCCTGATCGTAGACTGTGAGGAACCCCTCACCGAGTTGGTGCCTGATCGTAGATGGTGAAGAACCCTCACGGAGGTGGTGCCTGATCGTAGATGGTGAGGAACCCTCATGGAGATGTTGCCTGTTTGTAGACAGTGAGGAACCCCTCACGGAGATGGTGCCTGATTGTAGACAGTGAGGAACCTCTCACGCAGATGGTGCCTGATTGCAGATGATAAGGTACTCTTCATGGAGATGGTGCCTCTTCGTAGACTGTGAGGAACCCCTCACCGATATGGTGCCTGAGCGTAGACGGTGAGGAACCCTCACGGATATGGTGCCTGCTCGTAGACTGTGAAGAACCCCTCACGAATATGGTGCCTGATTGTAGATGGTGTGGAACCCCTCACGGAGATGGTGCCTGATCGTAGATGATGAGGAACCCCTCACGGAGATGGTGCCTGATGATAGATGGTGAGGAACCCTCATGGAGACAGTGCCTGATTGTAGACTGTGAGGAAGCCCTCACGGACGTGGTGCCTGTTCGTAGACTGTGAGGAACCCTGACGGAGACAGAGCCTGATCGTAGACTGTGAGGAACCCTTCACAGAGACGGTGCCTGATCATCGATGGTGAGGAACCCTCTCGGAGATGGTGCCTGATCGCAGACTGTGAGAAACCCCTCACGGAGATGGTGCGTGATCGTAGACTTTGAGGAACCGCTCATGGAGAAGGTTCCTGATCGTAGACAGTAAGGAACCCCTGAAAGAGATGGTGCCTGATCGTAGACTGAGAGAAAGCCATAACGGAGATGGTGCCTGATCGTAGACTATGAGGAACCCCTCTCAGAGATGGTGCCTGATCACAGGCTGTGAAGAACCCCTCGCGGAGATGGTGCCTGTTCGTAGACTGTGAGGAACCCCTCACCGATATGGTGCCTGAGCGTAGACGGTGAGGAACCCTCATGGAGATGGTGCCTGATCATAGCCTGTGAAGAACCCCTCACGGAGATGGTGCCTGATCCTAGATGATGAGGAACCCCTCACGGAGATGGTGCCTGATCGTAGACGGTGAGGAACCCTCATGGAGATGGTGCCTGATAGTAGACAGTGAGGAAGCCCTCACGGAGATGGTGCCTTATCATAGAGTGTGAGGAACCCCTCATGGAGATAGTGCCTGATCGTAGACGGTGAGGAAACCCTCATTGAGATGGTGACTGATCGTAGATGGTGAGCAACCCTCACAGAGATGGTGCCTGGTGACAGATGGTGAGGAACCCTCACGGAGACAGGGCCTGATCGTAGACTGCAAGGAACCCCTCATGGACGTGGTGCCTGTTCGAATACTGTGAGGAACCCTCACGGAGACAGAGCCTGATCGTAGACTGTGAGGAACCCCTCACAGAGACGGTGCCTGATCGTCGACGGTGAGGAACCCTCTCGGAGATGGTGCCTGATCGCAGACTGTAAGGAACCCCTCACGGATATGGTGCCTGATCATAGATGCTGAGAAACACTCACGGAGATGGTGCCTGATCGTAGACTGTGAGGAATCCCTCACAGAGATGGTGCTTGATCGTAGAATGTGAGGAAACCTCACGGAGATGGTGCCTGATCGTAGACTGTAAGGAACCCCTCACAGAGATGGTGCCTGATCGTAGACAGAAAGGAAGCCCTAACGGAGATGGTACCTGATCGTAGACTGTGAGGACCCCCTCTCGGAGATGCTGCCTGATCATAGATTGTGAGGAACCCTCACGGAGATGGTGCCTGATCGTAGACTGTGAAGAACCCCTTGCGGAGATGGTGCCTGATTGTGGATGGTGTGGAACCCCTCACGGAGATGGTGCCTGATCGAAGATGGTGAGGAACTCCTCACGGAAAAGGTGACTGATCGTAGATGGTGTGGCACCCCTCACGGAGTTGGTGCCTGATCGCAGATTGTGAGGAACCCCTCACGGAGATGGTGCCTGATCATAGATGGTGAGGAACCCTTCACGGAGACGGTGCCTGATCGTAGACTGTGAGAAACCCTCACGGAGATGGTGCCTGATCGTAGACTGTGAGGAATCGCTCACGGAGACAGTGCCTGATCGTAGACTGTAAGGAACCCCTCACAGAGATGGTGCCTGATCATAGACTGTGAGGACCCCCTCACGGAGATGGTGCCTGTTCGTAGACTGTGAGGAACCCCTTACCGATATGGTGCCTGAGCGTAGACGGTGAGGAACCCTCACGGAGATGGTGCCTGATCGTAGACTGTGAAGAACCCCTCACGGAGATGGTGCCTGGTTATAGATGGTGTGGAACCCCTCACGGAGATGGTGCTTGATCGTCGATGCTGAGGAACCCCTCACAGAGATGGTGCCTGATGATAGATGGTGAGGAACCCTCACGGAGACAGTGCCTGATCGTAAACTGTGAGGAAACCCTCACGGACATGGTGCCTGTTCGTAGACTGTGAGGAACCCTCACGGAGACAGAGCCTGATCGTCAACGGTGAGGAACCCTCTCAGAGATGGTGCCTGATCGCAGATTGTGAGGAACCCCTCACGGAGATGGTGCCTGATCGTAGATGGTGAGGAACCCTTCACGGAGACGGTGCCTGATCGTAGACTTTCAGAAACCCTCACGGAGATGGTGGCTGATCATAGACTGTGAGGAACCGCTCATGGAGACGGTGCCTGATCGTAGACTGTAAGGAACCCCTGACAGAGATGGTGCCTGATCGTAGACTGTGAGGAACCCATCTCGGAGATGGTGCCTGATCATAGGTTGTGAAGAACCCCTCGCGGAGATGGTGCCTGTTCGTAGACTGTGAGGAACCCCTCACCGATATGGTGCCTGAGCGTAGATGGTGAGGAACCCATATGGAGATGGTGCCTGATCGTAGACTGTGAAGAAACCCTCACGGAGAGGTGCCTGATTGTAGATGGTGTGGACCCCCTCACGGAGATGGTGCCTGATCATAGATGATGAGGAACCCCTCACGGAGATGGTGCCTGATCGTAGACTGTGAGGAACCCACATGGAGATGGTGCCTGATAGTAGACAGTAGGGAAGCCCTCATGGAGATGGTGCCTGATCGTAGAGTGTGAGGAACCCCTCATGGAGATGGTGCCTGATCGTAGACTGTGAGGAACCCCTCACCTGGTTGGTGCCTGATCGTAGATGGTGAAGAACCCTCACGGAGGTGGTGCCTGATCGTAGATGGTGAGGAACCCTCATGGAGATGTTGCCTGTTTGTAGACAGTGAGGAACCCCTCACGGAGATGGTGCCTGATTGTAGACAGTGAGGAACCTCTCACGCAGATGGTGCCTGATTGCAGATGATAAGGTACTCTTCACGGAGATGGTGCCTCTTCGTAGACTGTGAGGAACCCCTCACCGATACGGTGCCTGAGCGTAGACGGTGAGGAACCCTCACGGATATGGTGCCTGCTCGTAGACTGTGAAGAACCCCTCACGAATATGGTGCCTGATTGTAGATGGTGTGGAACCCCTCACGGAGATGGTGCCTGATCGTAGATGATGAGGAACCCCTCACGGAGATGGTGCCTGATGATAGATGGTGAGGAACCCTCATGGAGACAGTGCCTGATTGTAAACTGTGAGGAAGCCCTCACGGATGTGGTGCCTGTTCGTAGACTGTGAGGAACCCTGACGGAGACAGAGCCTGATCGTAGACTGTGAGGAACCCCTCACAGAGACAGTGCCTGATCGTCGATGGTGAGGAACCCTCTCGGAGATGGTGCCTGATCGCAGACTGTGAGAAACCCCTCACGGAGATGGTGAGTGATCGTAGACTTTGAGGAACCGCTCACGGAGAAGGTTCCTGATCGTAGACAGTAAGGAACCCCTGAAAGAGATGGTGCCTGATCGTAGACTGAGAGAAAGCCATAACGGAGATGGTGCCTGATCGTAGACTATGAGGAACCCCTCTCAGAGATGGTGCCTGATCACAGGCTGTGAAGAACCCCTCGCGGAGATGGTGCCTGTTCGTAGACTGTGAGGAACCCCTCACCGATATGGTGCCTGAGCGGAGACGGTGAGGAACCCTCATGGAGATGGTGCCTGATCATAGACTGTGAGGAACCCCTCACGGAGATGGTGCCTGATCCTAGATGATGAGGAACCCCTCACGGAGATGGTGCCTGATCGTAAACGGTGAGGAACCCTCATGGAGATGGTGCCTGATAGTAGACAGTGAGGAAGCCCTCACGGAGATGGTGCCTTATCATAGAGTGTGAGGAACCCCTCATGGAGATAGTGCCTGATCGTAGACGGTGAGGAAACCCTCATTGAGATGGTGACTGATCGTAGATGGTGAGCAACCCTCACAGAGATGGTGCCTGGTGACAGATGGTGAGGAACCCTCACGGAGACAGGGCCTGATCGTAGACTGCAAGGAACCCCTCATGGACGTGGTGCCTGTTCGAATACTGTGAGGAACCCTCATGGAGACAGAGCCTGATCGTAGACAGTGAGGAACCCCTCACAGAGACGGTGCCTGATCGTCGACGGTGAGGAACCCTCTCGGAGATGGTGCCTGATCGCAGACTGTAAGGAACCCCTCACGGATATGGTGCCTGATCATAGATGCTGAGAAACACTCACGGAGATGGTGCCTGATCGTAGACTGTGAGGAATCCCTCACAGAGATGGTGCTTGATCGTCGATGCTGAGGAACCCCTCACAGAGATGGTGCCTGATGATAGATGGTGAGGAACCCTCACGGAGACAGTGCCTGATCGTAAACTGTGAGGAAACCCTCACGGACATGGTGCCTGTTCGTAGACTGTGAGGAACCCTCACGGAGACAGAGCCTGATCGTCAACGGTGAGGAACCCTCTCAGAGATGGTGCCTGATCGCAGATTGTGAGGAACCCCTCACGGAGATGGTGCCTGATCGTAGATGGTGAGGAACCCTTCACGGAGACGGTGCCTGATCGTAGACTGTCAGAAACCCTCACGGAGATGGTGGCTGATCATAGACTGTGAGGAACCGCTCATGGAGACGGTGCCTGATCGTAGACTGTAAGGAACCCCTGACAGAGATGGTGCCTGATCGTAGACTGTGAGGAACCCATCTCGGAGATGGTGCCTGATCATAGGTTGTGAAGAACCCCTCGCGGAGATGGTGCCTGTTCGTAGACTGTGAGGAACCCCTCACCGATATGGTGCCTGAGCGTAGATGGTGAGGAACCCATATGGAGATGGTGCCTGATCGTAGACTGTGAAGAAACCCTCACGGAGATGGTGCCTGATTGTAGATGGTGTGGACCCCCTCACGGAGATGGTGCCTGATCATAGATGATGAGGAACCCCTCACGGAGATGGTGCCTGATCGTAGACTGTGAGGAACCCACATGGAGATGGTGCCTGATAGTAGACAGTAGGGAAGCCCTCATGGAGATGGTGCCTGATCGTAGAGTGTGAGGAACCCCTCATGGAGATGGTGCCTGATCGTAGACTGTGAGGAACCCCTCACCTGGTTGGTGCCTGATCGTAGATGGTGAAGAACCCTCACGGAGGTGGTGCCTGATCGTAGATGGTGAGGAACCCTCATGGAGATGTTGCCTGTTTGTAGACAGTGAGGAACCCCTCACGGAGATGGTGCCTGATTGTAGACAGTGAGGAACCTCTCACGCAGATGGTGCCTGATTGCAGATGATAAGGTACTCTTCACGGAGATGGTGCCTCTTCGTAGACTGTGAGGAACCCCTCACCGATACGGTGCCTGAGCGTAGACGGTGAGGAACCCTCACGGATATGGTGCCTGCTCGTAGACTGTGAAGAACCCCTCACGAATATGGTGCCTGATTGTAGATGGTGTGGAACCCCTCACGGAGATGGTGCCTGATCGTAGATGATGAGGAACCCCTCACGGAGATGGTGCCTGATGATAGATGGTGAGGAACCCTCATGGAGACAGTGCCTGATTGTAAACTGTGAGGAAGCCCTCACGGATGTGGTGCCTGTTCGTAGACTGTGAGGAACCCTGACGGAGACAGAGCCTGATCGTAGACTGTGAGGAACCCCTCACAGAGACAGTGCCTGATCGTCGATGGTGAGGAACCCTCTCGGAGATGGTGCCTGATCGCAGACTGTGAGAAACCCCTCACGGAGATGGTGCGTGATCGTAGACATTGAGGAACCGCTCACGGAGAAGGTTCCTGATCGTAGACAGTAAGGAACCCCTGAAAGAGATGGTGCCTGATCGTAGACTGAGAGAAAGCCATAACGGAGATGGTGCCTGATCGTAGACTGTGAGGAACCCCTCTCAGAGATGGTGCCTGATCACAGGCTGTGAAGAACCCCTCGCGGAGATGGTGCCTGTTCGTAGACTGTGAGGAACCCCTCACCGATATGGTGCCTGAGCGTAGACGGTGAGGAACCCTCATGGAGATGGTGCCTGATCATAGACTGTGAGGAACCCCTCACGGAGATGGTGCCTGATCCTAGATGATGAGGAACCCCTCACGGAGATGGTGCCTGATCGTAAACGGTGAGGAACCCTCATGGAGATGGTGCCTGATAGTAGACAGTGAGGAAGCCCTCACGGAGATGGTGCCTTATCATAGAGTGTGAGGAACCCCTCATGGAGATAGTGCCTGATCGTAGACGGTGAGGAAACCCTCATTGAGATGGTGACTGATCGTAGATGGTGAGCAACCCTCACAGAGATGGTGCCTGGTGACAGATGGTGAGGAACCCTCACGGAGACAGGGCCTGATCGTAGACTGCAAGGAACCCCTCATGGACGTGGTGCCTGTTCGAATACTGTGAGGAACCCTCACGGAGACAGAGCCTGATCGTAGACTGTGAGGAACCCCTCACAGAGACGGTGCCTGATCGTCGACGGTGAGGAACCCTCTCGGAGATGGTGCCTGATCGCAGACTGTAAGGAACCCCTCACGGATATGGTGCCTGATCATAGATGCTGAGAAACACTCACGGAGATGGTGCCTGATCGTAGACTGTGAGGAATCCCTCACAGAGATGGTGCTTGATCGTAGAATGTGAGGAAACCTCATGGAGATGGTGCCTGATCGTAGACTGTAAGGAACCCCTCACAGAGATGGTGCCTGATCGTAGACAGAAAGGAAGCCCTAACGGAGATGGTACCTGATCGTAGACTGTGAGGACCCCCTCTCGGAGATGCTGCCTGATCATAGATGGTGAGGAACCCTCACGGAGATGGTGCCTGATCGTAGACTGTGAAGAACCCCTTGCGGAGATGGTGCCTGATTGTGGATGGTGTGGAACCCCTCACGGAGATGGTGCCTGATCGTAGATGATGAGGAACCCCTAACGGAGATGGTGCCTGATCGAAGATGGTGAGGAACTCCTCACGGAAAAGGTGACTGATCGTAGATGGTGTGGCACCCCTCACGGAGTTGGTGCCTGATCGCAGATTGTGAGGAACCCCTCACGGAGATGGTGCCTGATCATAGATGGTGAGGAACCCTTCACGGAGACGGTGCCTGATCGTAGACTGTGAGAAACCCTCACGGAGATGGTGCCTGATCGTAGACTGTGAGGAATCGCTCACGGAGACAGTGCCTGATCGTAGACTGTAAGGAACCCCTCACAGAGATGGTGCCTGATCATAGACTGTGAGGACCCCCTCACGGAGATGGTGCCTGTTCGTAGACTGTGAGGAACCCCTTACCGATATGGTGCCTGAGCGTAGATGGTGAGGAACCCTCACGGAGATGGTGCCTGATCGTAGACTGTGAAGAACCCCTCACGGAGATGGTGCCTGGTTGTAGATGGTGTGGAACCCCTCACGGAGATGGTGCTTGATCGTCGATGATGAGGAACCCCTCACAGAGATGGTGCCTGATGATAGATGGTGAGGAACCCTCACGGAGACAGTGCCTGATCGTAAACTGTGAGGAAACCCTCACGGACATGGTGCCTGTTCGTAGACTGTGAGGAACCCTCACGGAGACAGAGCCTGATCGTCAACGGTGAGGAACCCTCTCAGAGATGGTGCCTGATCGCAGATTGTGAGGAACCCCTCACGGAGATGGTGCCTGATCGTAGATGGTGAGGAACCCTTCACGGAGACGGTGCCTGATCGTAGACTGTCAGAAACCCTCACGGAGATGGTGGCTGATCCTAGACTGTGAGGAACCGCTCATGGAGACGGTGCCTGATCGTAGACTGTAAGGAACCCCTGACAGAGATGGTGCCTGATCGTAGACTGTGAGGAACCCATCTCGGAGATGGTGCCTGATCATAGGCTGTGAAGAACCCCTCGCGGAGATGGTGCCTGTTCGTAGACTGTGAGGAACCCCTCACCGATATGGTGCCTGAGCGTAGATGGTGAGGAACCCATATGGAGATGGTGCCTGATCGTAGACTGTGAAGAAACCCTCACGGAGATGGTGCCTGATTGTAGATGGTGTGGACCCCCTCACGGAGATGGTGCCTGATCATAGATGATGAGGAACCCCTCACGGAGATGGTGCCTGATCGTAGACTGTGAGGAACCCACATGGAGATGGTGCCTGATAGTAGACAGTAGGGAAGCCCTCATGGAGATGGTGCCTGATCGTAGAGTGTGAGGAACCCCTCATGGAGATGGTGCCTGATCGTAGACTGTGAGGAACCCCTCACCTGGTTGGTGCCTGATCGTAGATGGTGAAGAACCCTCACGGAGGTGGTGCCTGATCGTAGATGGTGAGGAACCCTCATGGAGATGTTGCCTGTTTGTAGACAGTGAGGAACCCCTCACGGAGATGGTGCCTGATTGTAGACAGTGAGGAACCTCTCACGCAGATGGTGCCTGATTGCAGATGATAAGGTACTCTTCACGGAGATGGTGCCTCTTCGTAGACTGTGAGGAGCCCCTCACCGATACGGTGCCTGAGCGTAGACGGTGAGGAACCTTCACGGATATAGTGCCTGCTCGTAGACTGTGAAGAACCCCTCACGAATATGGTGCCTGATTGTAGATGGTGTGGAACCCCTCACGGAGATGGTGCCTGATCGTAGATGATGAGGAACCCCTCACGGAGATGGTGCCTGATGATAGATGGTGAGGAACCCTCATGGAGACAGTGCCTGATTGTAAACTGTGAGGAAGCCCTCACGGATGTGGTGCCTGTTCGTAGACTGTGAGGAACCCTGACGGAGACAGAGCCTGATCGTAGACTGTGAGGAACCCCTCACAGAGACAGTGCCTGATCGTCGATGGTGAGGAACCCTCTCGGAGATGGTGCCTGATCGCAGACTGTGAGAAACCCCTCACGGAGATGGTGCGTGATCATAGACTTTGAGGAACCGCTCACGGAGAAGGTTCCTGATCGTAGACAGTAAGGAACCCCTGAAAGAGATGGTGCCTGATCGTAGACTGAGAGAAAGCCATAACGGAGATGGTGCCTGATCGTAGACTGTGAGGAACCCCTCTCAGAGATGGTGCCTGATCACAGGCTGTGAAGAACCCCTCGCGGAGATGGTGCCTGTTCGTAGACTGTGAGGAACCCCTCACCGATATGGTGCCTGAGCGTAGACGGTGAGGAACCCTCATGGAGATGGTGCCTGATCATAGACTGTGAGGAACCCCTCACGGAGATGGTGCCTGATCCTAGATGATGAGGAACCCCTCACGGAGATGGTGCCTGATCGTAGACGGTGAGGAACCCTCATGGAGATGGTGCCTGATAGTAGACAGTGAGGAAGCCCTCACGGAGATGGTGCCTTATCATAGAGTGTGAGGAACCCCTCATGGAGATAGTGCCTGATCGTAGACGGTGAGGAAACCCTCATTGAGATGGTGACTGATCGTAGATGGTGAGCAACCCTCACAGAGATGGTGCCTGGTGACAGATGGTGAGGAACCCTCACGGAGACAGTGCCTGATCGTAGACTGCAAGGAACCCCTCATGGACGTGGTGCCTGTTCGTATACTGTGAGGAACCCTCACGGAGACAGAGCCAGATCGTAGACTGTGAGGAACCCCTCACAGAGACGGTGCCTGATCCTCGACGGTGAGGAACCCTCTCGGAGATGGTGCCTGATCGCAGACTGTAAGGAACCCCTCACGGATATGGTGCCTGATCATAGATGCTGAGAAACACTCACGGAGATGGTGCCTGATCGTAGACTGTGAGGAATCCCTCACAGAGATGGTGCTTGATCGTAGAATGTGAGGAAACCTCACGGAGATGGTGCCTGATCATACACTGTAAGGAACCCCTCACAGAGATGGTGCCTGATCGTAGACAGAAAGGAAGCCCTAACGGAGATGGTACCTGATCGTAGACTGTGAGGACCCCCTCTCGGAGATGCTGCCTGATCATAGATGGTGAGGAACCCTCACGGAGATGGTGCCTGATCGTAGACTGTGAAGAACCCCTTGCGGAGATGGTGCCTGATTGTAGATGGTGTGGAACCCCTCACGGAGATGGTGCCTGATCGTAGATGATGAGGAACCCCTAACGGAGATGGCGCCTGATCGAAGATGGTGAGGAACTCCTCACGGAAAAGGTGACTGATCGTAGATGGTGGGGCACCCCTCACGGAGATGGTGCCTGATCGTAGACTGTGAGGAACCCCTCACGGAGATGGTGCCTGATCATAGATGGTGAGGAACCCTTCACGGAGACGGTGCCTGATCATAGACTGTGAGAAACCCTCACGGAGATGGTGCCTGATCGTAGACTGTGAGGAATCGCTCACGGAGACAGTGCCTGATCGTAGACTGTAAGGAACCCCTCACAGAGATGGTGCCTGATCATAGACTGTGAGGACCCCCTCACGGAGATGGTGCCTGTTCGTAGACTGTGAGGAACCCCTTACCGATATGGTGCCTGAGCGTAGACGGTGAGGAACCCTCACGGAGATGGTGCCTGATCGTAGACTGTGAAGAACCCCTCACGGAGATGGTGCCTGGTTGTAGATGGTGTGGAACCCCTCACGGAGATGGTGCTTGATCGTCGATGATGAGGAACCCCTCACAGAGATGGTGCCTGATGATAGATGGTGAGGAACCCTCACGGAGACAGTGCCTGATCGTAAACTGTGAGGAAACCCTCACGGACATGGTGCCTGTTCGTAGACTGTGAGGAACCCTCACGGAGACAGAGCCTGATCGTCAACGGTGAGGAACCCTCTCAGAGATGGTGCCTGATCGCAGATTGTGAGGAACCCCTCACGGAGATGGTGCCTGATCGTAGATGGTGAGGAACCCTTCACGGAGACGGTGCCTGATCGTAGACTGTCAGAAACCCTCACGGAGATGGTGGCTGATCATAGACTGTGAGGAACCGCTCATGGAGACGGTGCCTGATCGTAGACTGTAAGGAACCCCTGACAGAGATGGTGCCTGATCGTAGACTGTGAGGAACCCATCTCGGAGATGGTGCCTGATCATAGGCTGTGAAGAACCCCTCGCGGAGATGGTGCCTGTTCGTAGACTGTGAGGAACCCCTCACCGATATGGTGCCTGAGCGTAGATGGTGAGGAACCCATATGGAGATGGTGCCTGATCGTAGACTGTGAAGAAACCCTCACGGAGATGGTGCCTGATTGTAGATGGTGTGGACCCCCTCACGGAGATGGTGCCTGATCATAGATGATGAGGAACCCCTCACGGAGATGGTGCCTGATCGTAGACTGTGAGGAACCCACACGGAGATGGTGCCTGATAGTAGACAGTAGGGAAGCCCTCATGGAGATGGTGCCTGATCGTAGAGTGTGAGGAACCCCTCATGGAGATGGTGCCTGATCGTAGACTGTGAGGAACCCCTCACCTGGTTGGTGCCTGATCGTAGATGGTGAAGAACCCTCACGGAGGTGGTGCCTGATCGTAGATGGTGAGGAACCCTCATGGAGATGTTGCCTGTTTGTAGACAGTGAGGAACCCCTCACGGAGATGGTGCCTGATTGTAGACAGTGAGGAACCTCTCACGCAGATGGTGCCTGATTGCAGATGATAAGGTACTCTTCACGGAGATGGTGCCTCTTCGTAGACTGTGAGGAACCCCTCACCGATACGGTGCCTGAGCGTAGACGGTGAGGAACCCTCACGGATATGGTGCCTGCTCGTAGACTGTGAAGAACCCCTCACGAATATGGTGCCTGATTGTAGATGGTGTGGAACCCCTCACGGAGATGGTGCCTGATCGTAGATGATGAGGAACCCCTCACGGAGATGGTGCCTGATGATAGATGGTGAGGAACCCTCATGGAGACAGTGCCTGATTGTAGACTGTGAGGAAGCCCTCACGGATGTGGTGCCTGTTCGTAGACTGTGAGGAACCCTGACGGAGACAGAGCCTGATCGTAGACTGTGAGGAACCCCTCACAGAGACAGTGCCTGATCGTCGATGGTGAGGAACCCTCTCGGAGATGGTGCCTGATCGCAGACTGTGAGAAACCCCTCACGGAGATGGTGCGTGATCGTAGACTTTGAGGAACCGCTCACGGAGAAGGTTCCTGATCGTAGACAGTAAGGAACCCCTGAAAGAGATGGTGCCTGATCGTAGACTGAGAGAAAGCCATAACGGAGATGGTGCCTGATCGTAGACTGTGAGGAACCCCTCTCAGAGATGGTGCCTGATCACAGGCTGTGAAGAACCCCTCGCGGAGATGGTGCCTGTTCGTAGACTGTGAGGAACCCCTCACCGATATGGTGCCTGAGCGTAGACGGTGAGGAACCCTCATGGAGATGGTGCCTGATCATAGACTGTGAGGAACCCCTCACGGAGATGGTGCCTGATCCTAGATGATGAGGTACCCCTCACGGAGATGGTGCCTGATCGTAGACGGTGAGGAACCCTCATGGAGATGGTGCCTGATAGTAGACAGTGAGGAAGCCCTCACGGAGATGGTGCCTTATCATAGAGTGTGAGGAACCCCTCATGGAGATAGTGCCTGATCGTAGACGGTGAGGAAACCCTCATTGAGATGGTGACTGATCGTAGATGGTGAGCAACCCTCACAGAGATGGTGCCTGGTGACAGATGGTGAGGAACCCTCACGGAGACAGTGCCTGATCGTAGACTGCAAGGAACCCCTCATGGACGTGGTGCCTGTTCGTATACTGTGAGGAACCCTCACGGAGACAGAGCCAGATCGTAGACTGTGAGGAACCCCTCACAGAGACGGTGCCTGATCCTCGACGGTGAGGAACCCTCTCGGAGATGGTGCCTGATCGCAGACTGTAAGGAACCCCTCACGGATATGGTGCCTGATCATAGATGCTGAGAAACACTCACGGAGATGGTGCCTGATCGTAGACTGTGAGGAATCCCTCACAGAGATGGTGCTTGATCGTAGAATGTGAGGAAACCTCACGGAGATGGTGCCTGATCGTAGACTGTAAGGAACCCCTCACAGAGATGGTGCCTGATCGTAGACAGAAAGGAAGCCCTAACGGAGATGGTACCTGATCGTAGACTGTGAGGACCCCCTCTCGGAGATGCTGCCTGATCATAGATGGTGAGGAACCCTCACGGAGATGGTGCCTGATCGTAGACTGTGAAGAACCCCTTGCGGAGATGGTGCCTGATTGTAGATGGTTTGGAACCCCTCACGGAGATGGTGCCTGATCGTAGATGATGAGGAACCCCTAACGGAGACGGCGCCTGATCGAAGATGGTGAGGAACTCCTCACGGAAAAGGTGACTGATCGTAGATGGTGGGGCACCCCTCACGGAGATGGTGCCTGATCGTAGACTGTGAGGAAACCCTCACCGAGTTGGTGCCTGAGCGTAATTGGTGAGGAACCCTCACGGAGATGGCGCCTGATCGTAGAGGGCGAGGAACCCTCACGGAGGTGGTGCCTGATCGTAGATGGTGAGGAACCCTCATGGAGATTTTGCCTGTTTGTAGAGTGTGAGGAACCCCTCACGGAGATGTTGCCTGATTGTCGACAGTGAGGAACCTCTCACGGAGATGGTGCCTGTTTGCAGATGATGAGGAACTCTTCACGGAGATGGTGCCTCTTCGTAGACTGTGAGGAACCCCTCACCAATATGGTGCCTCAGCGTAGACGGTGAGGAACCCTCACGGACATGGTGCCTGGTCGTAGACTGTGAAGAACCCCTCACGAATATGGTGCCTGATTGTAGATGGTGTGGAACCCCTCACGGAGATGGTGCCTGATCGAAGATGGTGAGGAACCCCTCACGGAGATGGTGCCTGATCGTAGATGGTGAGGAACTCTCACGGAGATGGTGCCTGTTCGTAGACTGTGCGGAACCCCTCATGCAGACGGTGCCTGATCGTAGACAGTGAGGAAGCCCTCACGGAGATGGTGCTTAATCGTAGACAGTGAGGATCCCCTCACGGAGATGGTGCCTGATCGTAGACAGTGAGGAAGCCCTCACGGAGATGGTGCTTAAACGTAGACGGTGAAGAACTCTCACGGAGACAGTGCCTGATCATAGATGATGAGGAAACCTCACGGAGTTGGTGCCTGTTTGTAGACTGTGAGGTACCCCTCACCGAATTGGTGCGTGAGCGTAGATGGTGAGGAATCCTGACGGAGATAGTGCCTGATCGTAGATGGAGAGGAACCCTCATGGAGATGTTGCCTGTTTTTAGACTGTGAGGAACCCCTCAGGTGCCTGATTGTAGAAAGTGAGGAACCTCTCACGGAGATGGTGCCTGATTGTCAATGGTGAGGAACCCCTCACGGAGATGGTGCTTGATGATAGATGGTGAGGAACCCTCACGGAGATGGTGCCTGATCGTAGTCTGTGAGGACCCCTCATGGAGGTGGTGCCTGTTCGTAGACTGTGAGGAACCCTCACGGAGACAGGGCCTGATCATAGATGCTGAGGAACCCTCACGGAGATGGTGCCTGATCATAGACTGTAATGTAACCCTCATGGAGTCGGTGGCTGATCGTAGACAGTGAGGAATCCTCACAGAGATGGTGTGTAATCGTAGATTGAGAGGTACCCTCACAGAGATGGTGCCTGATCGTCGAGGGTGAGGAACCCCTCACAGAGACGGTGCCTGATCGTAGACTTTGCGGAACCCCTCACGGAGACGGTGCCTGATCGTATACAGTGAGGAGGCCCTCACGGAGATGGTGCTTAATCGTAGACGGTGAGGAACCCTCTCGCAGATGGTGCCTGATCGTGGACTGTGAAGTATCCCTCAAGGAGATGGTGCTTGATCGTATACAGTGAGGAAGCCCTCACAGTGATGGTGCTTAATCGTAGGCTGTGAGGAACCCCTCACGGAGACGGTGCCTGATCGTAGACAGTGAGGAAGCCCTCACGGAGATGGTGCTTAATCGTAGACGGTGAGGAACTCTCTCGGAGATGGTGCCTGAACATGGACTGTGAGGAACCCCTCAAGGAGATGTTGCCTGATCATAGACAGCGAGGAAGCCCTCACGGAGATGGTGCTTAATCGTAGACAGTGAGGAAACCCTCACAGAGATGGTGCCTGATCGTAGGGTGTGAGGAACCCCTCATGGAGTTGGTGCCTTATCATAGACGGTGAGGAAACCCTCCCGAAAATGGTGCCTGATCGTAGACGGTGAGGAATCCGTCACAGAGATGGTGCCTGATCGTAGAGTGTGAGGAACCCTCACGGAGATGGTGCCTGATTCTAGACTGTGAGGAACCGTTCACGGAGACGGTGCGTGATCGTAGACTGTAAGGAACCCCTCACAGAGAGGGTGCCTGATCGTAGACTGAGAGGAAGCCGGAACGGAGATGGTGCCTGATCGTAGACTGTGAGGAACACCTCACTGATATGGTGCCTGAGCGTAGACGGTGAGCAACCCTCACGGAGATGGTGCCTGATCGTAGACTGTGAAGAACCCTCAAAGAGATGATGCCTCATCGTAGATGTTGAGGAATTCCTCATGGAGACAGTGCCTGATCGTAGATAGTGAGGTACCCTCATGGAGATGGTGCCTGATCGTAGACGGTGAGGAAGCCCCTCACAGAGAAGGTGCCTGATCGTAGATGGTGGGGAACCCCTCACGGAGCTGGTGCCTGATCGTAGATGGCGAGGAACCCTCACGGAGATGGTGCCTGATCTTAGACTGTGCGGAACCCCTCACGCAGATGGTGTCTGATCGTAGACAGTGAGGAAGCCCTCACGGAGATGGTGCTTACTCGTAGACGGTGAATGACCCTCACAGAGATGGTGCCTGATCGTAGACTGTGCAGAACTCCTAAGGGAGGCGGTGCCTGATCGTCGACAGTGAGGAAGCCCTCACGGAGATGGTGCTTAATCGTAGATGGTGAGGAACCCTCACGGAGATGGTGCCTGATTGTAGACTGTGAAGAACCCCTCATGGAGATGGTGCCTGATCGTAGACGGTGAGGAAACCCTCACGGAGATGGTGCCTGATCTTAGACGGTGAGGAAACCTCACGGAGATGGTGGCTGATCGTAGATGATGAGGAAACCCTCACGGAGATGGTGCCAGATCGTAGACTGTGAGGAAACCCTCACGGAGATAGTGCCTGATCGTAGACTGTGAGGAACCCCTCACGGAGATTGTGCCTGATCATAGACGATGAGGAACCCTCACGGATATGGTGCCTGATCGTAGACGATGAGGAACCCTCACAGAGACAGTGCCTTAACATAGACTGTGAGGAAAACCTCACGGAGATGGTGCCTGATCGTAGATGATGGGGAACCCCTCACGGAGATGGTGCCTGAGCGTAGACGGTGAGGAACCCTCACGGAGATGGTGCCTGATCGTAGACTGTGAAGCGTCCCTCACGGAGATCGTGTCTGATCGAAGATGGTGAGGAACCCCTCACTGAGAAGGTGCCTGATCGTAGATGGTGGGGAACCCCTCACGGAGATGGTACCTGATCGTAGATGGCGAGGAACGCTCACGGAGATGGTGCCTGATCTTAGACTGTGCGGAACCCCTCACGGAGACGGTGCCTGATCGTAGACAGTGAGGAAACCCTCACAGAGCTGGTGCTTAATGGTAGACAGTGAGGAACCCTCACAGAGATGGTGCCTGATCGTAGACTGTGCGGAATCCCTCACGGAGGCTGTGCCTGATCGTAGAAAGTGAGGACGCCCTCACGGAGAAGGTGCTTAATTGTACATGGTGAGGAACCCTCACGGTGTTGGTGCCTGATCGTAGACGGTGACGAAGCCCTCACGGAGATGGTGCCTGATCTTAGACGGTGAGGAAAACTCACGGAGATGGTGCCAGATCGTAGACTGTGAGGAAACCCTCACGGAGATAGTGCCTGATCGTAGACGATGAGGAACCCTCACAGATATGGTGCCTGATCGTAGACGATGAGGAACCCTCACAGAGACAGTGCCTTAACGTAGACTGTGAGGAAAACCTCACGGAGATGGTGCCTGATCGTAGATGATGGGGAACCCCTCACGGAGATGGTGCCTGAGCGTAGACGGTGAGGAACCCTCACGGAGATGGTGCCTGATCGTAGACTGTGAAGCGTCCCTCACGGAGATCATGCCTGATTGTAGATGGTGAGGAAGCCCCCACGGAGATGGTGGCTGATCGTAGATGATGAGGAAACCCTCACGGAGATGGTGTCTGATCGAAGATGGTGAGGAACCCTTCACAGGGAAGGTGCCTGATCGTAGATGGTGGGGAACCCCTCACGGAGATGGTGCCTGATCGTAGATGGCGAGGAACGCTCACGGAGATGGTGCCTGATCTTAAACAGTGAGGAAGCCCTCACAGAGCTGGTGCTTAATCGTAGACAGTGAGGAACCCTCACAGAGATGGTGCCTGATCGTAGACTGTGCGGAATCCCTCACAGAGGCGGTGCCTGATCGTAGAAAGTGAGGAAGCCCTCACGGAGATGGTGCTTAATCGTACATGGTGAGGAACCCTCACGGAGTTGGTGCCTGATCGTCAATGGTGGGGAACCCCTCACGGAGCTGGTGCCTGATCGTAGATGGCGAGGAACCCTCACAGAGATGGTGCCTGATCTTAGAATGTGCGGAACCCCTCACGAAGACAGTGCCTGATTGTAGACAGTGAGGAAGCCCTCACGGAGATGGTGCTTTATCGTAGATGGTGAGGAACCCTCATGGAGATGGTGCCTGATCGTAGACTGCGAAGAACCCCTCAAGGAGACGGTGCCTGATCGTAGACAGTGAGGAAGCCCTCACGGAAATGGTGCTTAATCGTAGACAGTGAGGAAGCCCTCACGCAGATGGTGCCTGATCGTAGACGATGAGGAAACCCCCACGGAGATGGTGCCTGATCTTAGACGGTGAGGAACCCTCACGTAGATGGTGCCAGATCATAGACTGTGAGGATCCTCTCACGGAAATGGTGCCTGATTGTCGACGGTGAGGAACCCCTCACAGAGATGGTGCTTGATGATAGATGGTGAGGAACCCTCACGGAGATGGTGCCTGATAGTAGACTCTGAGGACCCCCTCATGTAGGTGGTGCCTGTTCATAGACTGTGAGGAACCCTCACGGAGACAGGGCTTGATCGTAGATGCTGAGGAACCCTCACGGAGATGGTGCCTGAACATGGACTGTGAGGAATCCTCATGCAGATGGTGTGTAATCGTAGATTCAGAGGTACCCTCACAGAGATGGTGCCTGATCGTCAATGGTGAGGAACCCCTCACAGAAATGGTGCCTGATCGTAGACTGTGCGGAACCCATCACGGAGACGGTGCCTGATCGTAGACAGTGAGGAAGCCCTCACGGAGATGGTGCTTAATCGTAGATGGTGAGGAACCCTCTCGGAGATGGTGCCTGAACATGGACTGTGAGGTACCCCTCAAGGAGCCGGTGCCTGAGCGTAGACAGTGAGGAAGCCCTCACGGAGATGGTGCTTAATCGTAGACAGTGATGAACCCCTCACAGAGATGGTGCCTGATCGTAGAGTGTGAGGAACCCCTCATGGAGATGGTTCCTGATCGTAGACGGCGAGGAAACCCTCACGGCGATGGTGCCTGATCGTAGACGGTGAGGAACCCTCATGGAGCAGGTGCCAGATTGTAGACTTTGAGGAACCCCTCATGGAGATGGTGCCTGATCGTAGAGGGTGAGAAACTGCTCACGGAAATGATGCATGATCGTAGATGGTGAAGAGCATTCACAGAGACAGTGCCTGATCATAGACTGTGAGGAAACCTCACAGAGATTGTTCCTGATCGTAAACGGTGAGTAAACCCTCACGGAGATGGTGCCTGATCGTAGACTGTGAGGAATCCATCACAGAGACGGTGCCTGATCGTAGAGTGTGAGGGACCCTCACGGAGATGCTGCCTGATTATAGACTGTGAGGAACCGCTAACGGAGACGGTGCCTGATCGTAGACTGTAAGGAACCCCCCACAGAGATGGTGCCTGATCGTAGACTAAGAGGAAGCCCGAACGGAGATGGTGCCTGATCGTAGACTGTGAGGAACCCCTCATGGAGCTGGTGCCTGATCTTAGACAGTGAGGAAGCCCTCACAGAGACGGTGCCTGATTGTAGATGTTGAGGAAATCTCACGGAGATGGTGCTTGATCGCAGATGGCGAGGAACCCTCAAAGAGATGATGCCTCATCGTAGATGTTGAGGAACCCTCACGGAGATGGTGCCTGATCGTAGATGGTGAGGCACCCTCACGGAGACGGTGCCCGATCATAGATTGTGAGGAACACTCACGGAGACCGTGCCTGATCGTAGACTGTGAGGAAACCTCACGGAGACCGTGCCTGAGCGTAGACTGTGAGGAACCCTCACGGAGATGGTGCCTGATTGTAGACGGTGTGGAACCCTCATGGAGACGGTGCCTGATCGTAGACTGTGAGGAACCCCTCACGGAGGTGGTGCCTGATCGTAGACTGTGAGGAACCCCTCACGGAGATGATGCCTGATTGTAGATTGTGAGGAACCGTCACGGAGATCGTGCCTGATCGTAGACTGTGAGGAACCACTCACGGAGATGGTGCCTGATCGCACACTGTGAGGAACCGCTCACGGAGAAGGTGCCTAATCATAGACTGTAAGGGACCCCTCACAGAGATGGTGCCTGATCGTAGACTGAGAGAAAGCCCTAACGGAGATGGTGCCTGTTCGTAGACTGTGAGGAACCGCTCATTGAGATGGTGCCTGATCACAGGCGGTGAGGAAACCCTCACAGAGATGGTGCCTGATCGTAGACGGTGAGGAACCCTCACGGAGATGGTGCCTGTTCATAGACTGTGAGGAACCCCTCACCGATATGGTGCCTGAGCGTAGATGGTGAGGAACCCCTCACAGAGAAGGTGCCTGGTCATAGACAGTGAGGAACCCTAACGGAGATGGTGCCTGATCGTAGATGGTGAAGAACCCCTGACGGAGATGGCGCCTGATCGTAGGCTGTGAGGAACTCTCGGAAATGGTGCCTGATCGTAGAAGCTGAGGAACCCTCACAGAGTTGGTGCCTGATTGTAGACTATGAGGAACCCCTCACGGAGATGATGCCTGATCGTAGATGGTGAGGAACCCCTCACAGAGAAGGTGCCTGGTCATAGACAGTGAGGAACCCTAACGGAGATGGTGCCTGATCGTAGATGGTGAAGAACCCCTGACGGAGATGGCGCCTGATCGTAGGCTGTGAGGAACTCTCGGAAATGGTGCCTGATCGTAGAAGCTGAGGAACCCTCACAGAGTTGGTGCCTGATTGTAGACTATGAGGAACCCCTCACGGAGATGATGCCTGATCGTAGATGGTGAGGAACCTTCACGGAGATGGTGCCTGATCGTCGATGGTGAGGAACGCCTCATGGAGAAGGTGCCTGATCAAAGATGGTGGGGAACCCCTCACGGAGATGGTGCCTGATCGTAGACGGTGAGGAACCCTCACGGAGATGGTGCCTGATTGTAGACTGTGCAGAACCCCTCACGGAGACGGTGCCTGATCGTAGACAGTGAGGAAGCCCTCACGGAGAAGGTGCTTAATCGTGGATTGTGAATAACCCACACGGAGATGATGCCTGATCGCAGACTGTGAGGAACCTGTGGTAAACCACTGTTATCGTTCACAACCGTTCATTATTGTTACACTGTTGTTATCACTGTTTACACTGTTGTTATCACTACACAAGGTTACCTCTTGCCACGCACGCTGTTATACCTAGGCATACCTCAGCTGACTCCGCCCATGGCTCTGCCTGCTTGCCCAGGTATAAAGGTGACCGCTTGGCTAGTATTCTTCCTTGTTGGAACCGATCACCCACGAGGGTGGGCTCTGTTATTTAGCCAATAAAAACTTAGTTACTATCTTAACTCGTCGCTTTTCATGGAATGAATTGATAGGTATATCAATTTTATTGGCTAAATTTTGAAATGACTGACCAGCCCCAGCAGCCGACTTGGCTGCGAGCCCTCCGACCGCCGTACCTGGATCTAAACCCACAGGCAGCGAATTCAGCCCTCGACTTCGATCACTGGCTGAGCTGCTTTGAATCCTACCTGGTAGCCTCCGGCGTGCCATCGGAAGCTGACAAACTAAGAGTTCTGACCGCCCAGGTGAGCCCTAAAGTATTTGCACTCATCCGGGACCTTGATACATACGAGGAGGCCCTCGACCTGCTAAAAGAGCAGTACCGGAGCCCAGTAAATTCAATGTATGCCAGACATCTCCTAAGATCCCGCTCGCAACAGCCAGGAGAGTCTGTAGATGAATTTTTATGGGCGCTACAAACACTCGGCAGGGACTGTGACTTTAAAGCTGTATCGGCTGCACAACATGCTGAAGGAAATATCCGTGATGCCTTCGTGAAAGGCCTTCGGTCCGATTACTCACGGCAAAGACTGCTTGAATCAAAGGACCTCAACTTGAAAGCAGCTACAGCCCTTGCTCGCTCCCTGGAAGTGGCCCATCGGGACCTCGAGGCATACTCCGGGTACAGTGCTGCGCGACCGTGGGACTCGGGCCCGACTCCGGCCGCAATACCCCTCGCACCGCCGCCCCTGGGACCTACTACGGCGTCGGTGTCCCGGAATCGATCGGGACCGCCACCCCCGGGACCTGCTGCGGCAGCGGAGCCCCGCAATCGGGCCGCCAGCTGCTATTTCTGTGGCCAGGCGAGACATCAAAGGGCGCGCTGCCCTGCAAGGAATGTGACCTGCTCCGGCTACAGAAAAAAATGCCACTTCGCGAACGCCTGCAGAGGGAAAGCCACAGACGCCAGCGGTGCCTCATGTGAGTTGTGGTGGCGGCCATCTTTGATCAAGGCCACAGACGCCAGCAGTGCCTCATGTGAGTTGTGGGGGCAGCCATCTTTGATCAAGGCCACAGACGCCATCAGTGCCTCATGTGAGTCGTGGGGGCGGCCATCTTTGATCAAGGCCACAGACGCCAGCAGTGCCTCATGTGAGTCGTGGGGGCGGCCATCTTCTCCGCCATTTTGTTCGCCGTACTCGGCCGCCATGTTGTCTCCAGACCCGACCACCGCCTCACCTGCCGACGACAGCAGCTCACTCAGCCATACACTGGCCTCCGTCACGCTTGACCAAGCTCTCCCGCATCATCTGTCCAGGTCCATGATGGACATCGAGGTAAACGGCCACGCCACGACCTGCCTGTTCGACAGCGGGAGCATGGAGAGTTTTATTCACCCAGACACGGTGCGCTGCTACTCCCTCACTGTCCAGCCAATGCGCCATCGGATCTCGATGGCGTCGAAGTCCCATTCAACAGACGTCAGCGGAGACTGTGTGGTGACCCTGTCGGTTAGGGGCACGGAATATAAAAACTTTAAACCTCTCGTCCTGCCCCAGCTCTGCGCTGCCATCCTACTAGGGCTGGATTTCCAATGCCACCTCCAAAGTGTCACTTTGGCATACGGTGGACCCCTCCCCCCACTCACAGTCTACAACCAGCAGTTTTTAAACCGCCCGCCGCATACCACCTGCGACCGCTCCACTCTCAACGTGCCGCCCCCCTCCTTGTTCGCTAACCTCACCCGCGACTGTAAACCCATCGCTACCAAGAGCAGGCGGTACAGTGCCGAGGACAGAGCTTTTATTAGCTCTGAGGTGCAGCGTCTCCTGAAGGAGGGCATCATCGAGGGGAGCACCAGCCCCTGGCGTGCCCAGGTCATAGTCGTTAAGACCGGCAATAAAAACCGCCTGGTCATCGACTACAGCCAAACCACCCAGCTGGACGCATACCCCCTCCCCCGCATATCTGACATGGTCAACCAGATTGCACAGTACCGGGTATTCTCCACCATCGACCTTAAGTCGGCCTATCACCAACTCCCTATCTGCCCTGAGGACCACCAGTATACCGCCTTCGAGGCGAATGGCCGCCTCTACCACTTCCTTAGGGTTCCCTTCGGCATCACCAACGGGGTTTCGGTCTTCCAAAGGGAGATGGACCGGATGGTTGACCAGAATGCGCTGCAGGCCACGTTTCCTTATCTAGATAACGTCACCATCTGCGGCCACGACCAGCAGGACCACGATGTTAATCTGGAGAAATTCCTCCGTACGGCCCAACGGCTGAACCTCACTTACAGTAAGGAGAAATGTGTGTTTAACACCTCGCGCCTTGCCATCCTCGGCTGCGTAGTAGAGAACGGAGTCATCGGCCCCGACCCCGAAAGAATGCACCCCCTCATGGAGCTTCCCCTTCCCCACTGTCAAAAGGCACTGAAGAGAACCCTGGGGCTCTTCGCTTACTATGCCCAATGGGTGCCCAATTATGCAGACAAAGCCAGACCCCTCATGAAGTCCACCTCCTTCCCCCTGACAGCAGAAGCATGCGTAGCCTTCTCCCTCATAAAAGGAGACATTGCGAAGGCCACAATGCACGCAGTGGATGAGTCCATCCCTTTCCAAGTGGAGAGCGATGCATCCGACTTCGCCCTAGCTGCAACCCTTAACCAGGCAGGGAGACCTGTGGCCTTCTTCTCAAGGACCCTCCAGAGCCCTGAGATCTGACACTCTTCTGTCGAGAAGGAGGCCCAGGCGATTGTGGAAGCGGTACGACGCTGGAGGCATTACCTGGCAGGCAAACGATTTACCCTCCTCACCGACCAGCGTTCGGTTGCTTTTATGTTTAATAACAAGCTGAGGGGCAAAATCAAGAACGACAAGATCTTGAGGTGGAGAATTGAGCTCTCCACCTACGAGTACGATATCTTGTACCGGCCTGGTAAACTCAACGACCCCCAGATGCTCTATCACGAGGTACATGCGCCAACGCGCAAGGTGATAGACTGCGGACCCTCCACAATGACCTCTGCCACCCCGGGGTCACTAGACTTTACCACTTCATTAAGGCCCGCAACCTGCCCTACTCCATCGAGGAGGTCAGGACCATGACCAGGAACTGCCAAGTCTGTGCCGAATGCAAACCGCATTTCTATAGGCCGGACAGAGCAAGCCTGATCAAGGCCACCCGCCCCTTCGAGCGCTTGAGCATCGATTTTAAGGGGCCCCTCCCGTCCTCTGACCGTAATGTGTACTTCCTCAACATTACTGATGAGTACTCCCGTTTCCCCTTCGCCATCCCCTGCCCAGACATGACCAGTACCACGGTCATCAAATGCCTGAACGACCTCTTCGCCTTGTTCGGGTTCCCGAACTATATACATAGCGACCGGGGCTCATCCTTCATGAGCGAGGAACTTCGCCAGTTCCTGCTCGCGAGAGGTATTGCTGCAAGCAGGACCACCAGCTACAACCCCCGGGGGAACGGCCAGGTGGAAAGAGAGAACGCGACAGTTTGGAAGGCCGTCCTCTTAGCCCTAAAGTCTAAGGGCCTCCCAACCTCTCGCTGGCAGGAAGTCCTCCCGGCAGCGCTCCATTCCATCCGGTCACTGCTTTGTACCACCATTAACGCCACCCCTCATGAGCAAATGTTCGTTTTCTCCAGGAAGTCGACTACGGGAACCTCGCTACCAACATGGCTGACTTCTCCGGGGCCCGTCCTGCTGCGGAAGCACACGAGGACCCATAAAATGGACCCCCTGGTCGAGAGGGTGAACCTCCTGCACGCCAACCCCCAGTATGCCTATCTGGAATACCCAGACGGGCGGGAGGACACAGTCTCCTTGCGAGACCTCGCACCCTCGGGCACCCCTGAGACACCACCGTTATCCCCCACCACTCCCCCAAATCCAGCTCCTGTAGGCGGCATGCCGGAACCCCAGGGGCCTTCGTCGACCACGCAGACACCAGCATTAACATCCGATACTGCACCACCGCCGCCGCTGCTGCGCCGGTCAGAAAGGCTTACGAGGCCTCCTGATAGACTGACATACACGAACTGGTAGTACACTTCACCCCGCCGGACTCAATTTTAAACAAGGGGTGAATGTGGTAAACCACTGTTATCGTTCACAACCGTTCACTATTGTTACACTGTTGTTATCACTGTTTACACTGTTGTTATCACTACACAAGGTTACCTCTTGCCACGCACGCTGTTATACCTAGGCATACCTCAGCTGACTCCGCCCATGGCTCCGCCTGCTTGCCCAGGTATAAAGGTGACCGCTTGGCTAGTATTCTTCCTTGTTGGAACCGATCACCCACGAGGGTGGGCTCTGTTATTTAGCCAATAAAAACCTATAGTTACTATCTTAACTCATCGCTTTTCATGGAATGAATTGATAGGTATATCAGAACCCCTCAAGGAGACAGTGCCTGATCATAGACAGTGAGGAAGCCCTCACGGAGACGGTGCTTAATCGTAGACAGTGAGGAAGCCCTCACGGAGATGGTGCCTGATCGAAGATTGTGTGGAACCCCTCACAGTGATGGTGCCTGATCGTAGAGTGTGAGGAACACCTCACGGAAATGGTGCCTGATCGTAGACTTGGAGGACCCCCTCACGGAGATGGTGCCTGTTCGTAGACGGTGAGGAACCGCTCACGAAACGATGCCTGATCATAGACGGTGAAGAGCCATCACGGAGATGGTGCCTGATTGTAGACTGTGAGGAACCGCACACGGAGGCGGTGCCTGATTGTAGAGGGTGTGGAAACCTCACGAAGACAGTGCCTGATCGTAGACGCTGAGTAACCCCTCACGGAGACAGTGCCTGATCGCAGAAGGTTAGGAACCCCTCACGGAGATGGTGCCTGATCGTAGACGGTGAGGAACCCTCACGGAAATGGTGCCTGATCATAGAATGTGAGGAACCCCTCACAGAGACGGTACCTGATCGTAGATGGCGAGGAACACTCACGGAGTTGGTGCCTGATCGTAGACTGTGAGGAATCCCTCACGAATACGGTGCCTGATCATAGACTGTGAGGAATCCGCACGGAGACGGTGCCTGATCGTAGACGGTCAGGAACTCCTCATGGAGATGGTGCCTGATCGTAGATGGTGAGGTACCTTCATGGAGACGGTGCCTGATCATAGATGGGGAGGAACCGTCACCGAGATGGTGCCTGATCGGAGATGGTGAGGAACCCTCACGGAGACGGTGCCTGACCATAGAAACATAGAAAAATAGAAGATAGGAGCAGGAGTAGGCCATTCAGCCCCTCGAGCCTGCTCCGCCATTCAACAAGATCATGGCTGATCATCCAAACTCAGTACCCCGTTCCTGCCTTCTCCCCATATCCCTTGATCCCTTTAGCCTTAAGATATATATCCAACTCCTTCTTGATTATATTTAATGAATTGGCCTCCACTGCCTTCTGTGGTAGAGAATTTCACAGGTTCACCACTCTCTGGGTGAAGAAATTCCTCCTCATCTCTGTCCAAAATGGCTTACCCCTTATCCTTAGACTATGACCCCTAGTTCTGGACTCCCCGGCCATCGGGAACATCCTTCCTGCATCTAGTCTGTCCAGGCCTGACAGAATTTTATAGGTTTCGATGAGATCCCCTCTCAATCTTCTAAACTCCAGTGAGTACTATTATGTCCGTGTATAATTGAGACACGGACTGCAGGAGTTGATTATAACAAGTCTTTACTGAATGGAGACAACCTGGAAACTGAAACTACAGAAGCCTGCTAGGGCCTTTTATACAGGGGTGGTCACTGCTGGTACTGCAGTCTGAGACCAGTTATTGCCTTAAAGGTACATACACAACAATTCCTCCCCTTTTAGATAAACAGTACATAACATTCATTTAACAACTAAATAATAACTAATTACAATTACAATTACGGTTGCTAGATACATTGGTTGAAGTTAAGCAATTATAAGTTCAGTCTTTGAGGAGGCTTCCTGATTCTGTCTGGATAACGCCTCTTTGGGGTATCAGGTTCTTCTGGCAAAGTTGAGTCGGGATCAATGTCGTTGTTTGGTTCGTCTGCTTCCAATATCACCGACTCTGCGGTAGATGCAATTGGTACTTCGGTTTCATCGCCAGGTGTATCAGATCGTGGTGTGGAGTTGATGTTTTCCAGTGACTCTAGAATCTGGTCAGCATGGCATCTTATAATGCTCTCTCCAACGTCCACGGTATACATTAGAGGTCCTTGCCGTGTACAGATCGTTCCTGGCTGCCATTTCTCTGCGCGGTAGTCCCGGGCCAAAACTGGTTGACCTATCTTAAAACTCCTGGTCGGCCTTTCATTCATATTCTGAAACTGCCTGTTCTCTACATCTCTTCTGATGTTTGGCTTAACCAAATCCAAGCAGCATCGTAGTCTTCGATTGAAGAACATCATGGCTGGAGTTTGGTTGGTAACCGCATGTGTCGCATTCCGGTAGGCAAACAAGAAGTTATCCACCTTGTGTTGTAGGGGTATATCTTCATTACACATTGCCTTGATAGCCTTCTTGAATGTTTGACCAAACCTCTCGGCCAATCCATTAGTGGCTGGGTGATATGGGGCGGATGTGTAATGCTTAACACCATTGTTCTTTAAGAACCTCCGGAACTCTTCAGACACAAACTGTGGTCCATTGTCAGAGCAAATCTGTTCAGGCAGCCCATTCCTGGCGAATATGGTTTGTAAGACTGTGATAGTTTTTTCTGTGGTGGTTGAGGACATTTTTATTACCTCTGGCGACTTTGAATGTGCATCCACCGCAATTAAAAACATCGAATCCACAAAGGGACCAGCAAAATCAATGTGCACCCTTTGCCATGGAGATGAGGGCCACTCCCATGGATGTAGAGGGGCTTGTGGTGGGGCGTTTTGGACCTTCTGGCATCCTGTACAGCTCTTGGTCATGTCTTCGATTTCTCTATCAATTCCCGGCCACCACACAAACGCTCTGGCTAAGTTCTTCATTTTTACCCCTCCCAGATGACCCTCATGAAGCTCATTGAGCACTCTATCCTTCAATTTGGGTGGAATTACTACTCTGGATCCACACATCAAGGTTCCTCTACACACTGACAGCTGTTCTCTTCTCGGTGAGAATGCTGGCAGCAGTGGTTCGCCATGTGCTGGCCATCCCTTCACCGTTAAATCATAGACCCAGGAGAGTGTTGGGTCATTTCATGTTTCCTTTTCTATGTTTGCATTCGTCACAGGGAGACATTCGACTATGGTCGAGTGGAATATCTCCACTGGGTCCACTGCAAGTTCTTCTTCCACCATCGGCAACGGTAGGTGCGACAATCCATCAGCATTCCCATGCTGTTTAGTTCCTTTGTACTTGATGTCATATTGGTGTGCCCCTAGGAAAAGGGACCACCTCTGTAGCCGTTGTGCTGTCATTATTGGTACGCCCTTCTGAGGGTTGAAAATGGAGACAAGAGGTTGATGATCAGTTAGTAGAGTAAATTTCTGACCGTGCAGGCAGTGATTGAACTTCTTCACCCCCCACACCAGGCTGAGGGCCTCTCTGTCAATCTGGGCGTAGTTACGCTCGGCTGAAGTTAACGAGCGTGACGCAAAAGCTATCGGCCTCTCTGAACCATCAAGGAATTTATGTGACAGTGCCGCCCCAATGCCGTAGGGAGACGCATCACACGCCAATCTTATCGGTAGTGATGGGTTGTAGTGAGCCAATACTTCTCTTGAAGTGATTAGGTCCTTACTCTTCTGAAAGGCCTGCTTACATTCATCGCTCCATTTCCATGCTACTCCCGTTCGTAGTAGGGCATTCAGTGGGTGCAGAATTGTGGACAAATTCGGCAAAAACTTATGGTAGTAATTCACCAATCCGAGGAATGACCTCAGTTGCGACACATTTTCAGGCACTGGAGCCTTAACTACCGCTTCAATTTTGTCAGGGGACTTATGCAACCCCTCTTCATCAATCACGTGGCCACAATACGATATCTGTTTCTTAAAAAACTCGCACTTGGGGTGATTGGCTCGTAGCCCATGTTCACGTAGTCTAGTGAGCACCTGCTCTAGGTTGGCAAGGTGTTCACTGTCATCTTCACCTGTCACTAGGATGTCGTCCAAGTAACACTGAGTCCCCGGAATCCCTTGCAGGACTTGTTCCATCGCTCTTTGCCATATCGCCGGAGCTGATGCTACTCCGAATACCAGTCGATTATACTGGTAAAGACCTTTGTGAGTGTTTATCGTGAGATACTTCCTAGAGGATTCTTCAACCTCCATCTGCAAATATGCTTGTGCTAGGTCAATTTTTGTAAAACGCTTCCCTCCAGATAGTGAGGCGAAGATATCTTCTATCCTTGGAAGAGGATATTGTACTGTGTGAAGGATTGGGTTCACCGTCACCTTGAAGTCCCCACAGATGCGAACCTTCCTTGGCTCCTCAGACTTATTGTTTAACGTTTTCTTCATGACAGGAATGATGGGTGTCGCCCACTCGCTCCAGTCTACCTTAGATAACACGCCTGCATTCTCCAGATTCTCCAGCTCTGCCTCGACGGCTGGGCGAATTGCATATGGTACCGGTCTTGCTTTGAAAACTTGGGAATTGCATTCTCCTCTATTTTTATCGAGGCGGTTACGCCTTTAAGAGTGCCCAGTTCTTGTTGAAATACCTCTTTGGCGTCAGCTAAGATTGTTGACAATCGTCCAGGAGTGACGTCGTCATCCTTTTTACCAGCCACCGTCAGTGCCTGAATGGAGTGCCAGTCTAAACTTATCTTTCTGATCCATTCACATCCCAATAATGGTGGTTTACCATCTTGCAGTATGTAGAGATACAATTTCCGTATTTTCTTGCCGTTGTATTTGACAGGCACCCTTATTTTTCCTCTGGGGTATACTTTTTGCCCCGTATACGTCCTCAAGACAATGGATGTCTCTCTCAAGGGTATGTGTGAGAATAGCCGCTCGTAGTCTCGTCGATTCATGATGGTTAGAGCTAATCCTGTATCCAATTCCATTTTGACTTGGGACCCTGCTATCGTGAGGGTGACCCAAATGGTTTGGTGATCCTCTTTTGCGATTACGTTGTGAAGTTTGAGACAGCTTAGTCTCTTGTTCCCGGATTCACTATCGCTCATCTGGTCTTTGGAACTACTGTCCGTCATCTTTTGTACCTTCCTGTACGGTTCCTTAGTAGCCTTTTTGTTGTCGTTGGTCTTCTTCCCAGACCTGCAAACTCGTGCAATGTGTCCCATCTTTCCACATTGCCTGCATATTTTGTCCTTGGACCAGCAGTCCTTCTGGTCATGGGTTGTTCTGCCGCAGCGATAACATTTTGCAAATCCCCGTGTCATTTCGTGGGTGCCGTATTCCTGTGGCTTTTGTTGTATTTCCGCAGCTCCCCTGGCTGCTGCTTCGTACGATACTGCCACGCTGAAAGCCTTATCTAGCGTCAGCTCTTTCTCTGAGAGTAACCTCTTCTGGGTTCCTTCACTCAGGAGTCCACAGACAAATTTGTCCCATAGGGTATCTGCCAGTCCTGCTCCGAACTGGCAGTGTTTTGATAGCTTGCGTAGTTCCGTAAGGTAATCAGCATTGCTCTCATCTTTATGCTGATTTCTCCTGTGGAATTTAAATCTTTCTGCTATCAGCAGCGGTGCAGGGTTTAGGTGTTCCTGTAGGATAGCAACAATTTCGTTAAAACTCTTCGCCTTCGGTTTGGCTGGAGTAATCAGGTCCCACAATAGGCCGTACATTCTTGCGCCCATTAAATTTAGCAATACCGATGCCTTTTTCTCATTGGCTATTTCGTTTGCCTCGCAATATACCTCGACTCTTTCCACATACGTGGTCCAGTCTTCTATTGCATTATCGAAGGCAGTGATATAACCAATCTTTGGCATCTTGAAAATCTAAGATGGCGCCTCCCGCGCTTTGCCTTCTTCCCCGATTTAACAAAATGGCACCTCCCGCGCTTTGCCTTCTTCCCCGCTGGATTAAGATGGCGCCTCCCACGCTTCTGTCTTCTCCGCTGTTGCTAGCGCTGTTGCTGGTGTTTTATGCCTTGATGGCGACGCCCTATGGTCTTCGCGCACTTTCCCCCGCGCTGCGGCTAACGCCACTCTCCGCGGTTTCCGTGGCAAACTGCAGCTCCTCGCGGCTTTCTGCACGTTTAATTTTTTTAAATTTTTTATTTCCCCATCATCGGAACAAACCTGCGGGATTCTTGCCTCCCTCTTCTCGGGTCTGTACGCTGCCCGGCTTCGTAGCACCGGCCGCGCCCTGTGTGCTCCACCCTCTCTCTCTCTCCTCTTCCCGACAACGCTGCTCAGCCCCGTTGCAAGCCACCTGCTCGAACTCTAGACCGCCGCAGCCCAGGAAGGATCACTGTACTACCTGCCACCAGCCCGATTAGCTGAAGCACCATCGACAGGATAACCAAGCCCCGCTCTCGACAGCCTCTCCTGCAAATCTTCAACTCCGCTGACTCAGAGGCGGATGCCCACGGTCGACGCCCGTTTCTACTGTTTCTTTCTTCCTTCTGGCCTCGACCTCTGATAACTTCGCTTCAGGGATGGATCCCCATGAGGTGGTGCAGACTGTAGGTAAGTTCGTATCTGCTCGTCGCCAGTATTATGTCCGTATATAATTGAGACACGGACTGCAGGAGTTGATTATAACAAGTCTTTACTGAATGGAGACAACCTTGAAACTGAAGCTACAGAAGCCTGCTAGGGCCTTTTATACAGGGGTGGTCACTGCCGGTACTGCAGTCTGAGACCAGTTATTCCCTTAAAGGTACATACACAACAAGTACAAGCCCAATCGACCCAATCTCTCCTCGTACGTCATTCCTACCATCCCAGGTATTAGCCTGGTGAATCTTCGCTGCACTCCTTCCATGGCAAGAACGTCCTTCCTCAGATAAGGCGACCAAAACTGCACATAATACTCAAGGTGTGGTCTCACCAAGGCCCTGTACAATTGCAGCAAGACATCCTTGTTCCTGTACGCGAACCCTCTTGCTACGAAGGCCAACATACCATTTGCCTTCTTAACTGCCTGCTGCACCTGCATGCTTACCTTCAGCGACTGGTGCACAAGAACACCCAGGTCTTGTTGCACTTCCCCTTCTCCCAATCTATTGCCATTCAAATAATAATCTGCCTTCCTGTTTTTCCACCAAAGTGGATAACCTCACATTTATCCACATTATAGTGCATTTGCCATGTTTCTGCCCAATCACCCAACCTGTCCAATTCATACTGGAGTTTCACAACATCCGCCTCACAGCATACCCTCCCACCCAGCTTTGTGTCGTCTGCAAATTTGGAGATACTACATCCAATTCCCTCGTCCAGATCATTAATATATATTGTGAACAGCTGGGGTCCTAGGACCGATCCTTGCAGTACCCCACTAGTCACTGCCTGCCACTCGGAAAATGACCCGTTTATTCCAACTCTGCTTTCTATCTGCTAACCAGTTCTCTATCCAAGTCAATACCTTGCCCCCAATCCCATGTGCCTTAATTTTACAAGCTAATCTCTTATGCGGGACCTTATCGAAAGCCTTCTGAAAGTCCAAATACACCACATCCACTGGTTCTCCCTTATCTATTTTACCAGTTACATCCTCAAAAAATTCCAGATTAATCAAGCACGATTTACCTTTTGTAAATCCATGTTGACTTTTTCCGATCCTGTCACTGCTTTCCAAGTGCTCTGCTATTACATCTTTTATAATGGACTCTAGCATTTTCCCCACTACCGATATCAGGCTTACCGGTCTATAATTCCCCGCTTTTTCTCTACCACCTTTTTTGAATAGTGGGGTAACATTAGCTACCCTCCAATCCATGGGTACTGTTCCAGAGTCTATCGAGTTCTGGAAGATGACCAGCAATGCATCTACTATCTCCAGGGCCACTTCCTTAAGTACCCTAGGATGTAGATTATCAGGCCCTGGGGATTTATCGGCCTTCAATCCCGTCAACTTCCCCAACACCATTTCCCTACAAATACTGATTTCTTTCAGTTCCTCCCCCTCATTAGTCCCTATGTTCCCCGACATCTCTGGGAGGTTATTTGTGTCCTCCTTTGTGAAGACAGAACCAAAATATGTATTTAATTAGTCTGCCATTTCTTTGTTCCCCATTATAAATTCCCCTGATTCTGACTGCAAGGGACCTACTCTTGACTTCACATATCTATAAAAGCTTTTAGTCAGTTTTTATGTTCCCTGCAAGCTTACTTTCATAATCTATTTTCCCCCTCTTAATTAATCCCTTTGTCCTCCTTTGCTGAATCCTAAACTGCTCCCAATCCTCAGGCTTGCTGCTTTTTTTGACCAATTTATATGCCTCTCTTTGGATCTTATGTTATCCCTAATTTCCCTTGTTAGCCACGGTTGAGTCACCTTTTTTGATTTATTTTTATGCCAAACTGGGATAAACAAATTCTGTAGTTCATCCATGTGATCTTTGAATGTTTGCCATTGCCTATCCACCATCAACCCTTTTAGTGACATTGCCCAATCAATCCTACCCAACTCACGTCTCATACCATCATAGTTCCCTTTATTTAAATTCAGGACCTTAGTCTCTGAGTCAACTACTTCCCTCTCCATCTTAATGAAGAATTCGATCATATTATGATCGCTCTGACCTAAGGGGCCTCGCACAACAAGATTGCTAATTAATCCTTTCTCATAGATGGTGAGGAACCCCTCACGAAGATGGTGCCTGATCGTAGACTGTGAGGAACCCTCACGGAGACGGTGCCTGATCGTAGATGGTGAGGAACCCTCACGGAGATGGTGCCTGATCGTAGATGGTGAGGAACCTTCACGGAGACGGTGCCTGATCGTAGATGGTGAGGAACCCTCACGGAGATGGTGCCTGATCGTAGACGGTGAGGAACCCCTCACACCGGCTGCTGATCTTATTCTGACCAGCAGGAGTGGCAGTGCCGTGAGCAGGAGCAGAGACTCTGGCTTATGGTTTCCTGTCCAAGCACTGGGGCACTGGGGCAAACCGTTGAGCGCCCTCCATCAGCTAGTTCAGAGCCCTACTGCCCCCCGCCAAACGGATACGAACTTGGGAATCTTTTTTGGGTCTGTTTGTCTCAGTACCACAGCATGCAACAACTGAGCCATGGGGTGAGGGGAGAGGTCCCCCCCCAAATACTATTATAAATAGATTAGGCATAAGGATGCCGTTCCCCTGAAATGTTTAATCAGTATCAAGCAAACTAGTGTGAATAGATTGTTTCCATTTCAGTTTGGATCACTTGAGTCCAGTTCTCGTTGTAAAACTGTATCTCAGGACACTGGGTTTCTTCGTGTGTATGCAAATTTACAGCAGTGTGTGGCTGGAAGGGTTAAATGAACCCAAGTTTGGATATACACACACATCCACGCACACCAGTGCACACTTGCTCACTGGCAGTCTGGCGAGAGGAGGAGGTGACATTCCTGCGGATCAGTGACAATAAAAAAGGGGGAGGTGATTGAAAAAGCTTCGGTTCTTCTTCATTGGTCCCAGCCCAAGTCTTTCGTAACATCCTGTGATGGGGGGAGCCGGAGTTGCAAAGCTCGACAACGCACAGTCTGCACAGAAAGAGACAGAGGCAGTCACTCTGTCTCTGTCTGTGCCAGGTGGGACTCCTTATCCACATACCATCTCTCGCTCTCGCTCCACACTTCCATCATTTACCCCGAGGCTCCAACACCATCTGCACAGCAACAAACAACAAAAAAAAGAACTGGAATTAAGAAAGAAAAAGGCTCCCAAGGATTGTGTTTATTTATTTTAGAAGAAGCATTTTGTCAGGTTCCATCCTTTTCTTTGTGTGTGTGTGTGTGGGAGCTGTGGGTTTCACTGTGACATTAATTAATCCGTCTACATCTGCAAATCCTTGGGATGGACTAAAGCTCACGTTTTCTTCACTGAAGATTGCAAGTCAGAAGCCGCTGTGTTCTTGAGGAGTGAAAAAAAGAAACATTTGGATTTTTTTTCTTGCAACGGATTGGGAAACTTTTATCTAGCTTGTATTTTCTCTGTGTGTGTGTGTGTGTGTTGAATCCAGCCTCTTGTGGAAATCTGACTGACCAGATCTTTGCTTTATCTCGTTTTGGGGGTTTTTTTGTGTGTGGTTTGTAACGCACACACACACATTTCTCGTTTTGTTTGCATCGCCCCTGTGAAGATGGTGTGGATTTCGCTCCCTCTGGTTTTTCTGGGACTGCTCTCCTCTCCCGTTCTCGGGGACCAGAGACCCAGGACCTGTTCGGACATGAGATATCTTTACAGCTCCAAGGGATTCGCAGTGACCGGGGTACCTTCAACCGAGATCTCTGGTAAGGGGGAGAGAGGGAGACATTTGAGATCCCAAATTCAAGGAGGAGGCAGAGGACTCCTTTTGAAAGGGACTTTTCTGTTTTGCCTTGCTCAGTTTGGGAAGGAGAGAGGTCTTCAGAGAAAGAGACTGAAGGACTGAGGCAAGGGTGGGAATTGCATTGGGATTGATATTGGTTAGCAAAGATCTGTCTTTTAAATGCAAAATAAGGTCTGAGGAGGCTGAGAGTGGAGAAGGACTCTCTAAAAAGCATGGCTTATTTTGGGTTATAATTATTTGTCTTGCCCCCATATTATTTAAAATGATCCAATTCTTAAGCAAGGCGATTAGAAAGTTAAAGAGTGTGTTGGATGGGGTTGGGGTTCACACAGACTGAAATGTAAAAGGATTTCCAGAGTATTGGAAGCCACCAGCAGTGCAGCCAGGGTTCCGCTTTTGTTGGGTTAGATGGGATTGAGGAATGGAATTACCCAGCCCCCAGGAACAAAAATCCAACCAAACGGAACTGATCTGCCCAATGTGGAAAGGAGAATGGGACCAGCATTTGGGGAGTGATCTGGACACTGAGTGTAGGGGGGAGGGGGGGGGGCGGGGGAAGAGGTGGGGGTGATACCCAAGCTCTCTAGCGATTTCCGAAATCCCACTTTTAATTGCCATAGCGGGAGGGAATTGCCATTTACTCAAAAGGGAGCCTCTGTGAACTTTGCCAGAAACCCTTTTGTTCAAGGGGAATGCCATGCGGCTTTGCTTTTTTTTTGTTATGAAAATGTCACCTGAGAGTTGGCACAGTGATTGTTCTGCGATTCCATTGTGCCTTTTGCGAATGACTAAATGAAAAAAGATTTGCCAGGTGCCTCTGGCCGGAGCTGGTGCCCGTGTAACTGATACCAGTCTGCCGCCGGTGCCTGCCCGTGGGCCGGTCCCCTTTCTCGAAGCTGCTCTCTTGTGCAGCTTAGTTTGTCCTGCAATTTTCCTTGCTGTGAGCTGTTTGCCTCCACCCCCACCCCGCCATGTAATCAGAGTCACGGTGCAAGGACAATAGCAATTACTGCAGAAAGATGACTGCCGTATGCTTGCAGGGCATTTTACTGCTGAATAGTTTGCTGGCGACTGTCTTTTTTTGCTGTTGTGGAGAAAGCGAGAAGGGTTCAAGAGAGTTGTTCTCACTTTGTGCTTATTGTTCATTTTGTGAAGAATTGAAGCTGCCAAAAACAGGAATTGGTTGTGCAGGGAAGGGGGGTATGAGGAAATGCAGCAGGTTATTTGCCCCAGTTTTATTCACAGCCTGCACTTTGGGTTAAATACAATCGCCACAGTGCAGTGGGGCCAAGTGTTCCCCCTAGATGCGTGTGGCGCTTTGTTTCCATCCAGTTTTCCTCCCTCCCCCAGAAGGCACACCGAAAGAGCAGCCGATGCCTTCCTGGGCCATGGATCCAGAGGGGCCGCTCGGTGTCTTGGCGCCTTACCCAAGTGATCAGTCTTCATGAGGTGAGACTCTTGACAGGCTGTTCGGCCACGGGGACATAACAGCCCCTGATGAGCGCAGGTGCACGCGGGCAACAACAAGCAGGCGTTGCTGAGTGGCGATGGGGAGCCGAAATCCTGGCTGATCTGACCCTGTCCTTAATCCAAGGGCCAGTTGCAATATCCTATCGCTGCCTGACAAAGATCGGTAAAACCTGTTGGTATCATGGCACGTTTTAATTAGCAATGCTGGAAGTCGGTGCCCACAAGCCAGCTCCTGAGTTCAGGGTGAAGTCTGGACTTATTCTGGTGGCAGACTTTCAGACCCAGCTAAAGTCAGTGGAACCTTCCTGTTCTGTGGGTTTGTCAGTCATCATCATTTGAATACATCCGTTGAGTGGGTGGGGGCGGTGAGCCTGCGTCTCTGTCGCTCTCTCTGGTCTTGGGACCTACTCAGATTAATCATTCCAATACAGTGTCAGCCGTGGCTCAGTGGGTAGCAGGCTCTCATCAGAGAGGAGGTTGTGGGTTCAAGCCCCATCCAGAGACTTGAGCACAGAATCCAGGCTGACACTCCAGTGCAGTGCTGAGGGAGGTGCCGTCTTTCAGATAAGACGTTCAACGAGGTCCCGTCTGCTCTCTCAAGTGGACGGAAAAGATTCCATGGCACTATTCGAAGAAGGGCAAGGGAGTTCTCACCAGTGTCCTGACCAATATTTATCCCTCAACCAACACCACGAAGAAATAGATTATTTCATCATTAACTCATTGCTGTTTGTGGGAGCTTGCTGTGCGTAAATTGGCTGCCACGTTTCCCACATTACAACAGTGACTACACTTCAAAAGTACTTTATTGGCTGTAAAGTGCTTTGGGACGTCCAGAGGTCAAGAAAGGTGTGACATAAATGAATGTACTTTTTTTTCTTTTACACACTCATTTCTGGAATACCCCCTGAAGTTTAGGCATATACTTATCTGTAGCTTATCAGCACCGTTTTGTTGCTGGGAAGCCCTGGATGCTGCACGGTCCTGGTAAACCACTGTGGCAAAGGAGGCTCTCGCACTCCCAGCACTCCACTGTCTTACTACGTCAATGGCGGTATATAAACGCAAGTTGTTGTTGTATCTGCAGCAATACGTTTGGCATTTTCTTGCCCTGTGTCTCAAATGGTGAAATCTGGAGGCTCGTGACTCAGAGGATGCCCCTCTGTTTTCCTATTGCCTCCAGCTGGAATTCCTGAGCCTCGACCGTTGTTTAGACTCGAGAGCCTCCGCCCCATCTCCCCCTACCCCTGGCCCCATCTCCCCCCACCCCCAGCCCCATCTCCCCCCGCCCCCGGCCCCATCTCCCCCCACCCCCAGCCCCATCTCCCCCCGCCCCCGGCCCCATCTCCCCCCAGCCCCAGCCCCATCTCCCCCCACCCCCATCTCCCCCACCCCTGGCCCCATCTCCCCCCACCCCCGGCCCCATCTCCCCCCACCCCCGGCCCCATCTCCCCCCCCACCCCCTGCCCCATCTCCCCCCACCCCTGGCCCCATCTCCCCCCACCCCTGGCCCCATCTCCCCCCCACCCCTGGCCCCATATCCCCCCACCCCCGGCCCCATCTCCCCCTGCCCCATCTCCCCCCACCCCCAGCCCCATCTCCCCCTGCCCCATCTCACCCCCACCCCCTGCCCCATCTCCCCCCACCCCCTGCCCCATCTCCCCCCACCCCTGGCCCCATCTCCCCCCACCCCTGGCCCCATCTCCCCCCCCACCCCATCTCCTCCCACCCCCAGCCCCATTAACCCCCACCCCCGGCCCCATCTTTCCAAACCCCCGGCCCCATCTCCCCCCACCCCTAGCCCCATCTCCCCCCACCCCCAGCCCCATCTCCCCCTACCCCCTGCCCCATCTCCCCCCACCCCCGGCCCCATCTCCCCCCACCCCCGGCCCCATCTCCCCCTGCCCCATCTCCCCTCACCCACGGCCCCATCTTTCCCCAACCCCGGCCCCATCTCCCCCCACCCCCGGCCTCATCTCCCCCCACCCCCGGCCCCATCTCCCCCCACCCCCGGCCCCATCTCCCCCCACCCCCGGCCCCATCTCCCCCCACCCCCGGCCCCATCTTTCCCCACCCCCGGCCCCATCTTTCCCCACCCCCAGCCCCATCTCCCCCCGGCCCCATCTCCCCCCACCCCCGGCCCCATCTTTCCCCACCCCCGGCCCCATCTCCCCCCATCCCCGGCCCCATCTCCCCCCACCCCCGGCCCCATCTTTCCCCACCCCCGGCCCCATCTCCCCCCACCCCCGGCCCCATCTCCCCCCACCCCCGGCCCCATCTCTCTCCACCCCTGGCCCCATCTCCCCCCACCCCCGGCCCCATCTCCCCCCACCCCCCGGCCCCATCTCCCCCCACCACCGGCCCCATCTCCCCCCACCCCCCGGCCCCATCTCTCTCCACCCCTGGCCCCATCTCCCCCCACCCCCGGCCCCATCTCCCCCCACCCCCCGGCCCCATCTCCCCCCACCACCGGCCCCATCTCCCCCCACCCCCCGGCCCCATCTTTCCCCACCCCCGGCCCCATCTCCCCCCACCCCCGGCCCCATCTTTCCCCACCCCCGGCCCCATCTCCCCCCACCCCCGGCCCCATCTGCCCGCACCCCTGGCCCCATCTCCCCCCACCCCCGGCCCCATCTTTCCCCACCCCCGGCCCCATCTCCCCCCACCCCCGGCCCCATCTGCCCCCACCCCCGGCCCCATCTTTCCCCACCCCCGGCCCCATCTTTCCCCACCCCCGGCCCCATCTCCCCCCACCCCCAGCCCCATCTCCCCCCACCCCCGGCCCCATCTTTCCCCACCCCCAGCCCCATCTCCCCCCACCCCTGGCCCCATCTTCCCCCACCCCTGGCCCCAACCCCCCCCCACCCCCGGCCCCATCTCCCCCCACCCCCGGCCCCATCTCCCCCCACCCCCGGCCCCATCTCCCCCCACCCCCATCTCCCCCCACCCCTGGCCCCATCTCCCCCCACCCCCGGCCCCATCTCCCCCCACCCCCGGCCCCATCTCCCCCCACCCCCGGCCCCATCTCCCCCCACCCCCGGCCCCATCTTTCCCCACCCCCGGCCCCATCTCCCCCCACCCCCGGCCCCATCTCCCCCCACCCCCCGGCCCCATCTCCCCCCAGCCCCCGGCCCCATCTCCCCCCACCCCCGGCCCCATCTCCCCCCACCCCTGGCCCCATCTTTCCCCACCCCCGGCCCCATCTCCCCCCCCACCCCCATCTCCCTCCACCCCTGGCCCCATCTTTCCCCACCCCCGGCCCCATCTCCCCCCACCCCCGGCCCCATCTCCCCCCACCCCCGGCCCCATCTTTCCCCACCCCCGGCCCCATCTCCCCCCACCCCCAGCCCCATCTCCCCCCACCCCCGGCCCCATCTTTCCCCACCCCCAGCCCCATCTCCCCCCACCCCTGGCCCCATCTTCCCCCACCCCTGGCCCCATCTCCCCCCACCCCCGGCCCCATCTCCCCCCACCCCCGGCCCCATCTCCCCCCACCCCCATCTCCCCCCACCCCTGGCCCCATCTCCCCCCACCCCCGGCCCCATCTCCCCCCACCCCCGGCCCCATCTCCCCCCACCCCCGGCCCCATCTCCCCCCACCCCCGGCCCCATCTTTCCCCACCCCCGGCCCCATCTCCCCCCACCCCCGGCCCCATCTACCCCCACCCCCCGGCCCCATCTCCCCCCACCCCCCGGCCCCATCTCCCCCCACCCCCGGCCCCATCTCCCCCCACCCCTGGCCCCATCTTTCCCCACCCCCGGCCCCATCTTTCCCCACCCCCGGCCCCATCTCCCCCCCCACCCCCATCTCCCTCCACCCCTGGCCCCATCTTTCCCCACCCCCGGCCCCATCTCCCCCCACCCCTGGCCCCATCTCCCCCCACCCCCGGCCCCATCTCCCCCCACCCCCGGCCCCATCTCCCCCCACCCCCGGCCCCATCTCCCCCCACCCCCGGCCCCATCTTTCCCCACCCCCGGCCCCATCTTTCCCCACCCCCGGCCCCATCTCCCCCCACCCCCGGCCCCATCTCCCCCCACCCCCCGGCCCCATCTCCCCCCACCCCCCGGCCCCATCTCCCCCCACCCCCGGCCCCATCTCCCCCCACCCCTGGCCCCATCTTTCCCCATCCCCGGCCCCATCTTTCCCCACCCCCGGCCCCACCTCCCCCCCCACCCCCATCTCCCTCCACCCCCGGCCCCATCTCCCCCCACCCCCGGCCCCATCTCCCCCCACCCCCGGCCCCATCTCCCCCTACCCCCCCGGCCCCATCTCCCCCACCCTCGGCCTCATCTCTCCCCCCCCCCAGCCCTATCTCCGTCTCCCGGCCCCATCTCCCCCACCCCCGGTCCCATCTCCCCGTTTCCACCCCATCTCCTTCTCACTGACTGACTGACACATGGAAAGCCGCTGGTGCCCATGGCTCCTAAATACATCAGCATCTTCAGGAGAGAAAAACATCTATCACAGAATCATAATGTCGTGGAACACAGAAGGAGGCCTTTCGGCCCATTGAGTCTGCGCCAGCTCTTTCGAAGAGCAATCCAGTTAGTCCCGCTCCCCCGCTCTTTCCTCATATCCCTGCGATTTTTTTTCTCCTTCAATTACGGGGGAGCATTTAAAACAAGTGACAGTAACACAGGAATTTCTTGACAAAGAAAGACCAAGGTCTATCTAGCTTGCCTTCTGGTAGTCGCATGATACAACAATAATTGAGTTGTTGACTAATCGTGGCAATCAATCTATATCAATGAGTCTACAACAGGCCCCGACATGAGATGAGGAGAGTTTGGGAAGCATAGGTCCAAAGTCACGTTGTTCCTCCCAAGCATGCTACATTTTACCACGTCATGTCTCAAATTACTCCTACATTGTATCCCAAAATGTTATTTTCTGTACTTGCATTTGTTACAATTGTGGCCAGCTCCACCCAGTGTGCTGTGCTGTGTTTAAAAAAAAATGTTTATTCTCTGGTGGCGGTACTAGGAATATTAAGCATGTTGATAGCAATAAACTAAAGTCGCACATCAGTCAATTTGTTTCACTGCTGTGGAGCGCACTTCTGGTGTGATGCTCTTAATTCAACACCTCAAATTGCTCCCATCACCAGTGAGAAAATTTCTCTTGCTGGAGTCGCAGTGATAAGGCTGTAGTGATTGACTCCTGTTCTGTCGCACAGGCACAGAATAGAGGAGCTTTCAAATATCAGATCCTTTCCCTCTGCAGACATGGGGGTAGATTTTCATCTTCACCTCCTGGGCGGAGATCTGGCGGAACAGATCGCACGGCCCTTAGAGAACTCCCGATTTTTAATCCATTAATTTCAATGGGTTGGTTCTTCAACGAGTGTGCATTCCTTCGACCCACCATTGGCGGCTGTGCCTTCAGCCCTCTGGAGTTCCCTTCCTAAACCTCTTCGCATCTCCACCTCTCCCCTCCTTTAAGACCCATCTTTTTGACCCAACTTTTGTTCACCCCTCGCCACATGCTTCTTTCTTTGGTTTGGTGTCCATTTTTATTTCCTTATGCAACTCAGAAGGTTGTGAATCTTTGGAATTCTCTGCCCCCAAAGGGCTGTGGATGCTCAGTCGTTGAGCATATTCAAGGCTGAGATCGATAGACGTTTGGACTCTAGGGGAATCGAGGGATATGGGGATCGGGCGGGAAAGTGGAGTTGAGGTCGAAGATCAGCCATGATCTTATAGAATGGCTCGAGGGGCTGTTTGGCCCACTCCTGCTCCTAATTCTTATTTTCTTATTTATTTATTCCTCTGTGGAGCACCTTAGGACATTTTTCTAAATTAAAGGCGCTTTTTAAAAATTCATTCACGCGATGTGGGCGTCGCCAGCATTTATTGCCCATCCCTAATTGTCCTTAAATATAAACAGAAGTTGTTTTTTCCACTTGCGTAACCTCGACACTTGCGCTGTCCTTTTGACCAATTTGGACCATTGCTTTTGAGGTATTTTTTCCCACCAGTTTCATCATTCATGCAGCGAATTACTTGAAAGGTTCAGTAAACTGATGGCATTTGTTCAAGGTTGGGGGGAAAAGGAGAAAGACTGCTTTGTGTTTCAGCCCGAGAAGGATGATGGTGCTTGTTGCTGCCCACGAGTTGTCTTTCTTTTCAAAGGAAGCTGAAAGAACTTGCATTTCATGACCTCAGGACATCGCAAAATGCTTTACAGCCAATGAATCATGTTAGTACTCACTGTTGTACTGTAAGGATACACGATAACCAGTTTATGCACAGCAAGGTCCCACAAAGAGCAATAAAAGATAAATGACCAGATAATCTGTTCTTGGTGATGTTGGTTGAGGGGTAAATATTGGCCAGGATACCAGGGAGAACTCCCCTGCTCCTCCAATGAGGATCAGTGAATTCACCATTAAATTGAATTTTTTTTAGTTCTTTTTGCAGAATAGCTGATTCTATATGGTGAATGATAATACGCATTGCGCAGAAAAAACTAGATCTGTGGATCAGAGCCAGGCAATAAATGGGTACAGTGCTTCAGTAGAGGTCTCCTGACAGCCCTCCTGATAGTTCAGTTGGCTAAAAGCAGTGTGCGGTATTGAGGTAGAAACAGCCCAGAAGGTCCCAGGTTTGCTTTCTGTTTTGAGTTGAGTTAGCTGTCTCGTGCGCAGTAATAGTAGGAGGTGCTACCCTCAGCACCTCCTTTTTATTACCTCCAGATCCAACTATTCCAATGCTCTCCTGGCTGGTTCCCATTTTGCACCCTCCATAAACTTGAGCTCATTCAAAACTCTGCTGTCCACATCTTAACTCCCACCACGTCCCGTTCACCCATCACCCCTGTGCTCGCTGACCTACATTGGCTCCCAGTCTGGCAAAGCCTCGATTTTAAAATTCTCATCCTTGTTTTCAAATCCCTCCATGGCCTTGCCCCTCCCTATCTCTATAACCTCCTCCAACCCCACAACCCTCCAAGAACTCTGCGTTCCTTCAACTCTGGCCTCTTGTGCATCCCTCACTTCCTTCATCCCACCATTGGGGGCCGTGCATCAACTGTCTCGCCCCTCAGCTCTGTAATTCCCTTCCTAAACTTCTCCACCTCTCCTCCTTAAACCCGATCTCTTTGACTAAGTTTTTAGTCACCTGTCCTAATGTCTCCTTCTTTGGCTTGGTGTCAATTCTTATCTGACTTACGCTCCTGGGAAGCACCTTGGGACCATCTACTACATTAAAGGCGCTATATAAATACAAGTTGTTGCACAATTGTGCGTCAGCGCCCTCGGGGCATGATCCCTTGTCGTGAACATCTGCTGTTGATCCATCCCCACCTTGCTGGAAAGTGCACATGTGCGGATGTTGAATGAGGAGAGGATCAGGCTCAGTCGTGATAATCCCCTCCCTTGGTGAGACAGCCCGCTGACGCTCACAATCTAAGTTTGCACGCAGAGTAGCCTAACGCATGTGCAATGGGGCCCCAGCATCCTTCAGTGCCTTTGGGGCGGGGGTGGGGGGGGGGAAAAACAGAAAATAACTGCAAGAGCTGAGGGAAAAGTCCCAATGTGGCATAGGAAAGGTGGCAGCCAATTTGTGCACAGCAACCTCCCACAAACAGCAATGTGAATATGGCCAGATTTTTTTTCGTGACGTTGCTTGAGGGATAAGTATTGGCCAGGACATCGGGGAGAACTCCCCTGCTCTTCTTTGAATAGTGCCGTGGGATCTTTACCGTCCACCTGAGAGAGCAGACGTTTAACGTCTCATCTGAAAGACAGCACCTCAGGCAGTGCACCACTCCCTCAGCACTGCACTGGAGTGTCAGCCTGGATTATGTACTCAAGTCTCTGGAGTGGGGCTTGAACCCGCAACCTTCTCATTTGGAGGGTGACAAGAGCCAAGGGAAAAGTCCTGACCTGATTACCTGCAACCTGCAGCAGGTCCGATTACCGACTCGAGACTTGTGTGGGTGTTTTACTTTATTCACAGTGGAGCTTTTAAAGGTTCTCCCCCGTGTTGCCAAAGAAAATGTTGTTTTTTAAAGTGGACTAATCAAACATTTGGCTTGCGCATTAAAAATTCCTCTTGACAAAGGCTGACAGGCTTGGCCCCTGTCCAGGCTGGTGGTGGACGCCCAGGCTGCTGCACGTTTCGCAGTGAAGTCATGCTTCAGCTTCGAACAATAAATATATTCAACAGCTTCTTTATTGCAAAACTCCGATAGCTCCTCGCCTGTGTGATGCTCCATTTGCCAGATTTTGATGGACCTCCTTTTTGGAAGGTGTGGGCTGTGTAGCAATCATTTTCAGCCAGCCCCCGCGTGCCCCACCCCTCCCAAACCGCCATTTTATAATATTTGTTCCAATCTTTTTTAGCCATGCCCCGCTTTATTAGTCTTTCATGGTCTCTGCGTCAAAATCCTGCAACTCCCTACCTGACAGCGCTGTGGGAGTACCTTTACCACACGGACTGCAGCGGTTCAAGGAGAACATAAGAACATAAGAAGTAGGAGCAGGAGTAGGACATTCGGCCCCTCGAGCCCGCCCCGCCATTCAATGAGATCATGGCTGATCTGATCTTGGCCTCAACGCCTGCTCCCCATAACCTTTGACTCCCCTGTAGCTCAAATATATGTCTATCACCACCTTGAATATATTCAATGACTCCGCCTCCACAGCTCTCTGGGGTAGAGAATTCCAAAGATTCACGACCCTCTGAGAGAGGAAATTCTTCCTCATCTCCGTTTTAAATGGACAACCCCTTATCCTGAAACTATGCCCCTTAGTTCTATATTCCCCCACTAGGGGAAACATCCTCCCTGTATCTACCCTGTCGAGCCCCCTCAGAATCTTATATGTTTCAATAAGATCCCCTCTCATTCTTCTAAACTCCAATGAGTATAGGCCCAACCTGCTCAACCTTTCTTCATAAGACAACCCCTTCATCTCAGGAATTAACCTAGTGACCCTTCTCTGAACTGCCTCCAATGCAAGTATATCCCTCCGTAAATAAGGAGACCAAAACTGCACGCAGTACTCCAGGTGTGGTCTCACCAGCACCTTGTACAGTTGTAGCAAGACTTCCCTACTTTTATACTCCATCCCCCTTGCAATAAAGGCCAACATTCCATTTGCCTTCCTAATCGCTTGCTGTACCTGCATGCTAACTTTTTGTGTTTCACGTACGAGGATCCCCAGATCACTCTGTACTTCAGCATTATGTAGTCTCTCTCCATTTAAATAATAATTTGCTTTTTTATTTTTCCTACCAAAGTGGATAACCTCACTTTTTCCCACATTATATTCCATCTGCTAAATTTTGGCCCACTCACTTAACCTATCCATATCCCTTTGCAGACTCTTTGTGTCCTCCTCACAACTTGCTTTCCCACCTATCTTTGTATCATCAGCAAATTTGGCTATGTTCCCTTCATCCAAGTCATTAATATAGATTGTAAATAGTTGAGGCCCCAGCACTGATCCCTGTGGCACCCCACTAGTTACAGTTTGCCAACCTGAAAATGACCCATTTATCCCGACTCTTTGTTTTCTGTTAGTTAGCTAATCCTCTATCCATGCTAATATATTATCCCCAACCACGTGAGCTCTTATCTTGTGCAGTAACCTTTTATGTGGCACCTTATCGAATGCCTTCTGGAAATCCAAATACACTACATCTACTGGTTCCCCTTTATCCACCCTACTTGTTACATCCTCAAACAACTCCAGTAAGTTTGTCAAACACGATTTCCCTTTCATAAAACCATGTTGACTCTGCTTGATTGTATTATGATTTTCTAAATGTCCCACCACCACCACCTTCTCAGGGCAACTAGGGATGGGCAATAAATGCTGGCCTTGCCAATGACACCCACATCCCAAGAATGAATAAAAACAAAAATGAAATCAGGCTGGTAGTGCGCCCTTGGTCCTTGCAACTTTGCAAGTCATGTTGAGCTGTGCTGGAGCTGCCCAGAATGGTGATGTCCTTACTTCCTCTGCCTCTTGGATACTGTAACGCCTGGTCTCCACGCAAAGCCCCGAGCCCCTCCTCCCCTCCATGGTACAACAGAGCTTCAGAATTCGCTGTATAAAAAAAATCACATATGCAGTGTTAGAGGTCAGTTCTCTGTTGTGGTATTCAGTCTAACACTTGCTTCTCTATTCTCACAGGTCGAAGGGTTCGTTAATACTGTATTGCCATGTAAATTTTCACTTTTAAATGTCTATATTTTGTGTTTAAGATGAGGATGTATTTTATTATTTTTAACCCATGGATCCTTCCCTCCCCTCTTTTCCTGTTTCTTTTTGCTTCACCCAGGAGAGTACATGGCTGCAGGGGGCAGGTTAGGAAGTTTCTAGTCACGGTGCTCCAGGCATCATGAGTGTGGGGCAGGCTTGATGGACTAGCTGGTCTTTTCCTGCCCTGTCATTTTTTATGCTCTTTGCCCTGCAGACATTGCTGCACGCTGGGGTTCAGGTTAATTGGTATTTTCCACCCTCCAGTATCTCAGCTCAGTGGTCGTACTTTATGTGAGGGCCGAGATGGTGAGGTTCAACCATGGTGTTCTATCGCAGGGGGCCAAGCCCAATCCTGTCCTCGCTGGAGGTCCACAGGTAAACGGGAGTCAGTGGAACATAGGAACAGGAGGAGGCCATTCAGCCCCTCCAGCCTGTTCTGCCATTCAATTAGATCATGGCTGATCTGTACCATAACTCCATCTACCCACCTTGGTTCCGTAACCCTAAAGACCCTTACCTAACAAAAACCTATCGATCCCAGTTTTGACATTTTCAGTTGACCCCAACCTCAACAGCTTTTTGTGGGGAGCGAGTTCCAGATTTCCACTACCCTTTGTGTGAAGCAGTGCTTTCTGCCAACAACCCTGAACGGCCCAGCTCAGTGGATAGCAATCAGGAGCGGGGGAACCTGAGGCCCACTCTACTATCTCCATCGCTGCCCAGGGCTGTGAGTTTGCACAGACCAGACTAGCGATTGAATCTTGGACCTTCCCGGTGTGTCTGGGCTGTGCATTCATGCGCTGGAGGACATCTTTAGTTAAGATTTTTTTTCTTTTAAACAGTAGCTCCTCCAACGCAGCTGTAGTGACAGACATCACCTTACTGTTCCACTGGCACAGTTCCCGAATCGGTGGCTGCCCCATTACATTCTGAGCACTTTGCCTACATTTATTTTGATGCCCCTTAGTTTTACTTGCAAGCTGAGTGCTGGGCCCAGTGATTTGCATGCAGTTGTTCGATCCAGGTTGAGAAGAAAGGAAGAACTTGCATTTGTGTAGCCCCTTTCACATCCTCTGCAGTCCAAAGGTCTTCACAGCCAACAAATAACTTTTTTTTTGAAGCGCAATCACTGATGTCACGTAGGCAAACGCGGGAGCCAGTCTGTGCACAGTAAGGTGTTGCTTGATGGAGGAATGCTGACCAGGATGTGATGGGATCCTTTATGTCTATCTGAACTTGCAACCGCAAGATGTACAGTGTAGCACTCCCTCAGTACTGCACCGGGTGCCTCCATCATATGATCATAGAATCATACAACACAGAAGGAGGCCATTTGGCCCATCGTGCCTGTGCTGGCTCTTTGAAAGAGCTATCCATTAAGTCCCACTCCCCTGCTCTTTCCCCATAGCCCTGCAAATGTTTCCTTTTCGAGTATTTATCCAATTCCCTTTTGAAAGTTACTATTGATTCTGCTTCCACCACCCTTTCAGGCAGTGCATTCCAGATCACAACAACTCGCTGTGTGTAAAAAAAAATCTCTGCCTTTCCCCTCTGGTTCTTTGCCAAGTATCTTAAATCTGTGTCCCCTGGCCCTCCTGCCAGTGGAAACAGTTTCTCCCTATCTACTCTAACAAAACTCCTCATGATTTTGAATGCCTCAATTAAATGTCCCCATAACCTTCTCTGCTCTAAGGAGATCAATCCCAGCTTCTCCAGTCTCTCCACATAACTGAAGTCCCTCATCCCTGGCACCATTCTAGTAAAATCTCCTCTGCACCCTCTCCAAGGTCTTGACATCTTTCCTAAAGTGTGGTGTCCAGAATTGGACACAATACTCTGGCCTATTGCAGTATTTTCTCCGCCACATGGCCTCTGACATCATGCAGCCGCTTATCTCCTAGCACTTTGGGTGTACGAACATACAAAACTGGCGGGCAGGAATAGACCAGCCGGTCTATTAAGCCTGCTCCACAGCATGATGGCTGAACCATCATGACATCATGATGCTTTGTAGTGATTGATTAAAACAGTACGTATAATGATGAGGCAGAACTGAAAGGGGGCTACAATGATGTGTTCTGATCTCCAACCCCTTTCATATCTAGTAAGACAGAGAAATATAAACCCTAGTGTACTTGCAATCTGGTGCATTGGATAATGGATGAAAAGCAGTGCTGTTGGGGCTGGTCAAGTCATCCAGCAAGGGGAAAGAGGCTAATATAATAGCGTCACCCTAGTGGCAGAAAAACTGGCATTAAAATTACACTGTGGGACAGCAAGATATGAAGGCTTGACACGTTTCTTTGAGATTCCCACCGTTGCTATTTCAGTGGCGATGTTAATCCATTTATTTTAAATGGCCTTTAAGGGCTGTGCTAAAATAGTTTCACATGAATGTGTATTCTGAGGCCATGTTAGGAACATAGGAACAAGAGTAGACCATTCAGCCCCTCAATCCTGTTCTGCTGTCCTGTTGGATCATGGCTGATCTGTACCTCAGCTCCTTTTACCCGCCTTTGATCCATATCCCTTAATGCCCTTACCTAACAAAAATCTATCGATCTCAGTCTTCAATTGACCCTGCCTCCACAGCCATTTGATGGAGAGAGTTCCAGATTTCCACTACCTTCGGTGTGAAGAAGTGCTTCCTGATTTTCCTCCTGAATGTTCTAGCTCTAATTTTAAGATTATGCGCCCTTGTTCCAGATTCCCCCACCAGAGGAAATAGCTTCTCTCTATCTGCCCTATCGAATCCTTTTGTCATTTTAAACACTTCGATCAGATCACCCCTCAATCTTGTAACTCTAGAGAATAGAAGCCAAGTTTATGCAACCTTCCCTCATAATTCATCCCTTTAAGCCCCGGTATCACTCTGGTGAATCTGCACTGTATGGGATTTCACTGCAACACAGCCACACGCAACACAGAGTACCAGACAGGGCGGGAGGCATTTGGTGGATTTGTTTAGTCTGTTAAATGATGCATTAAAATAAACAACCCCCCCCCCTCAACTTTCTAATTCTCAAAAAGCCGGACACACTCAGAAGGTCAGTCAGCAGCTGTGGAGAGAACAGACAAGTTCATGTTTCAGGTACGGAATCTTTGTTAGAATTGGAAATAATACAGATGAACAGCATTTCAAAAGGAACAGGACAGCTGGAAAGAACGAAAGACTTGCATTTATCTAGCGCCTTTCACGACCACCGGACGTCCCAAAGTGCTTTACAGCCAATGAAGTACTTTTTGAAGTGTCCTCACTGTTGTAATGTGGGAAACACGGCAACCAATTTGCGCACAGCAAGCTCCCACAAACAGCAGTGTGATGATGACCAGATAATCTGTTTTTGTGATGTTGATTTGTGGGATAAATATTGGCCAGGACACCGGGGATCATTCCCTGCTCTTTTTTGGGGGAAGGATCGCCTGCACGCACCCATACACATAAACACGCACACCCTCAGACACGCACATACACACGCCGTGCGTACGTACGCGAATAAATAGCATATCCGGTAAAGTGCTTAAGTGGAAAAAGAAGATGGTTAAATGACTGAAATAACATTAGCATGAGATAATAGGAGGCAATGTGAGAGAAATCAAAGAGAGGAAAGACCTTTGCAAGACACAGGGAAAGTATGAATCGCTGATTCAGTGGGGAGGGGAGAGTGAGGGTGAGGCAGAATTATATGAAAGGTAGGGTGATATGGAAGAACGGATAACCGGCAAAGCAAAGCAGGCTCTAGCAATCTAGGAGCCTGGGAGAAGATAAAAGCAGGTCAACACCAAGAGAATAGATTGCCGCCACCCCCACCCTCCCACCAACAGAGAGTCCTAACGCAAGCCCCAAGTTTCCGCCTGTATGGGGCATGGGCATGCCGATATTCCCAGGGTGAAGGGGGAGTCCAGGGCTGGTTGATCCTGTTCAGCAGCACGGTGGCATAGTGGTTAGCACTGTTGCCTCACAGCGCCAGGGACCCGGGTTCGAATCCGGCCTCGGGTGACTGTCTGTGTGGAGTTTGCACATTCTCCCCGTGTTTGCGTGGGTTTCCTCCGGGTGCTCCGGTTTCCTCCCACAGTCCAAAGATGTGCGGGTTAGGTTGATTGGCTATGATAAAAATTGACCCTTAGTGCTAGGGGGATTAAATACGTGGGGTTACGGGGATAGGGTGGGATATGTGTCGGTGCAGGCTCGATGGGCCGAAATGGCCTCTATCTGCACTGTGGGGTTTCTGTGAATCTGTGAATCTGTAATTTCACACACCCAAAACGTTGACTCATCCGTTCTCTCCACAGATGCTGACTGACGGTTACCAGCAGCTTCTGTTGTTTTGTTTCAGATTTCCAACATCTGCAGATTTGTGTTCCTTGGAATTTGAACTCTTCACCATGGTAAACAATTTGCCCAGGTCAATTCTTCCCCACAGTCTTAAAATCTTAAGTCAGGTGGCCTCAAAGTCATCACTTCTCCAAAGAAAAAAATAAAGCCCAATTTGCCTTTCTCAGGATTTGCCTACAATCACTTCTGTTGCTTGGCACTCTGCTGTTCTTCAAGGCAATGCTACCCTTGGTCCTTGCTGTCCGCTCAATGTATTGTTGGACTGTCAAGGTTTCTGTGGCTGAACCAAGTGGTACTTGAGATGTCCCCTTCAAGTGCTCATCATGCAGTGTGCTTATTATCCCAAAAAGGTCAAAGCTTCTGTTTAATGAGATATTGAGCTCGGGACAGGAATTGCAGTCTCACCTTATAATCTGGTGCGACCGGTTTTGCACTCTTAATATGCTGGTTTATGCTGGTACTTGACGTGTCTCCCGTGCAATTCAGTCTATCTCCTCAATCTATCTGCGCCCTGCAAATGATGCGTGCATGTTGCTGAAATGAGGAGGAGTCCAAATGCTTTTTTTTGGAAGGTTGAAAGCTGAATGCCCTGTTACCAAATGGCTTGGTTGGTTGGGAAAGGACTGCCCAGTATGGCACTAAGCCAGGACATGCCCACATTTGATTCACAGTCTGTGCTGATTCAGTTAATCTCGGCCGGGGCAACAGTTGGTGAGCTACATCCCTGGGCTAGGGAGTGGGGAAAGACTATCAGGGTTCCCACTCCTGATTCCAGATTCTCATCTTCATTTTCAAATCCCTTTACAGCTTCACCGCACCCTAACTCAGTGATCTCCTCCAACCATGTGCCTCCTCAGTCCCACTGCACTCCTCCAACCATTGTTTTCTGCTCTCTCTGGTCCATCAATGGTGGCCACTCATACAGCCACCATATGCCTTTACCCCCCTTCCCCCGCATCTCTCCACCTCACTAACTCCTCTCTGCTTTCAGAAGGCTCCTGATATTCCTTCTCTTTGACTGTGCCTTATCGACTGTTCCGTTATCCCGCTCGGCACCATGATTTTCTTTCTTTGGTGTGTAAAGCTCTGTCGGAACATGTTTATGCCGCCTGGCCATTGGGCGAGGACAGGCCTGGGTTCAACTGTGATGCCCCCAGAGCCTGCCAACACTCAATGTCCAGGCTCACACATGATGAATCATTGGGAAATGAGATGAGCTACTGGCGGAGAACTGCTGGCTGTGGGACTGTACCCCAGCACGAGTCAGCTCCTTCAGAAGGGGTGGGGGGGGGGAAGAAGTTGGGGTTGCGAGGGAGGAAAACCCAACAGCATACATTGTCTCAGTTGGAAAAGCTTTCACTTGAGCTGATTCTGTGTGGATTGTACACAATGGAGATCTACTCTTCCAGCTTGGGATACGTTTGATTAATGGACCTAATGTGCAGGCCTGTAGATTAGTGACTGTTGAGGACTCTTGAATTGGTATTCTGTTTGACCCTGAGCTGAGTTGTCTACCCCACGTTTGCTCCATGCCCATTTCTGCTTTCTTCCACCTCTGGCACGTTGCCTACACATGCCCCTAACTCGCTCCATCTGCTGCCGAAATCTTCCTCCGCGCCGACCTCATCTCCAATGCTGTCCTCACCGGCCTCTCTACTTTTCGTCCTTTACAAACTCCAGCGAATCCAGAACGTTGTAGCCAGAAACCTCTGCCGCACATATCATACCCCCACCCATCTCCCTTGTTCCCACCAACCTCCACTGTCCCAGCGAATCCATTTCAAGCTCCTCGTCCTCATTTTTGAACCCCTCACTCCATCATAATTGGAAGGTTTTTCCTCCAGTCACAAGTCCCAGCCGCAACCTCCATTCCTTTGACTCCAGACCAGTCCTTGTCCTGTGCCGTGGAGATACACCTCGGGCGGTGGGATTTCCCTCTTCCGTCGGTCAGCGTGTGATATGGATGAAATTTCCCGGCAACGGCTAAGGCGCAGGCTGTGAAAATTGAAACCGCCATCACACTTTTCAAAGATTGAGCGATGCGTGTGCAACCGTCATAGTTGGGATGGCGAGGGCACGAGAGGGATGTGTGCCCTCCCTCCTGCTTTTTAGGCAAAGGTTTAGGGTCGTCAGGCGTCCCAGGAGGTTTCACCACAGGCCCTCCTGTCCTCACGCTCTCGCCCTTGGTTGCTTGGTGCATCTATCCTCATGGTGTGCCGCCCTCCCACGCCAGTTGGAAAGCCGCAGTGTCCTGGAGATTAATCTTTAATTCTTGGTGACTCCAGGCCAATCCTGGAGGGTTGGCAAACAATGTTCCCTGTGAGCTGCACGTTGTTCTGCGCGGCCTGTTTCTTTTAATGCGCGTCCCCTTTAAATTTCTGCGCATGCACGGGATTTACAATGTAAACGCCGGTGAGTGGCCTGCGCGGGACCTTTGAGATTACTGCGCAGCCTTAGCGGGAACATTGTTGGCAATCCTACATGGGTTATGTCCCCCTCTTTCCCCCCCCTTCCCACTCCAAATCCTGCCATCACCCCTGATGTTCCCCTCTACGTGGGGTTGGACCTTTGGTGATTGCACACGTGCCCAGTTGTTTGTTTGTCGCCCCGATGCTTTGACAGTATAAATGGGCAGCGTCCCGCGTGCTAGCAGCCTGGGTTAGAAGCAGTTGTGCAATATAAATGAGCTATCGACCTCGAATAATGAGAAACCTAATCACAGCTGCCCCGGCACATATCCAAATGGGGGGAGGGGGAGAGGGGTGATTTAACGACTGCTGGTCCCAAAATTACTCTTCCATTTCAATGCTCCCACCTCCCCTCCCACATATTTAAGCAATAACTGTTGTGTAGATATAAAAATTAATTTGCTGTATAAATTCATCACAGTCTGAGCTTAATTACGGAAATCCCCCCCCATATAAAATCCCATATGAGACAGATATTGGCCTTTTAATTGGTGTGTAAGGAAGAGAAGGAGGACAGGAAAGAAAATCAGGGGCTATTAACTTGTCTGGCCTTGTCTGGACTGCTGGCCAGGCTGTCTGGACATGCTCAGACCTATTGTCATCAATCATCCCCACCCACTCTGCCTCTTCCCCACAATCCCCACCTACCTACCAAGGACGAATTTCATTCAGCCTTTGTTGCGCTATGCCTGAAGAATGTTCCCTGAACAATGGCCGGTGCAGTGCTATTAACCTTCGCAAAGATAATGTGCAAATGACCCTTTACCTACATTTCGCCCCGTTGAAAAATAGACTTGCTTAAATGTGCCTTTGTTTCAAACGCTGTTCAAAAGGCCAGCTTTCTGACGAGTGGACAAGGCCATACAATGCTGTGCAGGACGAAGAACCCTATATGGATTATTGCAAAGTTAAGAGCTGGTAAACTCTGTAATTGACGGAAGCCTCTTTTGTGAACTTGTGTTCCACAGGAGTAGACCTTTTGGACCCACTGCTGGGGTTTCCATAGAAACCAACTAGGCCCCTGACCAAAATACATTCTAAATTCAAATAGATTCCACTGGGTCCTTTCAGCCTTTGTAGATTTTTTTTGCAAAGCACATTGTCAGATCCTGCAGGAGAATTTGGGCTGGGATTTTTAAATGGTTATGAAGGGAAGTGTTTGAATTTTAAGAAGTGCCATTTGTTGGATTGCGTTGCCAGACACTCCGCCATCTGCAGTGTTCCTTTCGTGCAATAGTAGTCAGCAGCTTGTCAAAGGCCGCAATCCCAACCCGTGTCTTGCCTGAGAGTCATTCTCAGGAATTCTGCACCCATGGAAGGACAGGAAATTTGGTGATTCTCCCACTCAGTCGTGCCACTGCAACCAATTGCCAAATGGACTCCCTTTCACTCTCTGTAATGGAACCTGGGATAACCTTGTCTCCCAGTCGCATTGCTATGCTGTTTTTGACTGGAAAGCAAATGTTTAATATTATGAATGGATGGGACAGGGTAGATAGAAGCAGGCTGTTTCCAGTAGTTGAGGGGTCAAGCATGAGGGGTTATAGATACAAGATTAAATGTTAGAGATTTAGAACAAAAGGCAGGAGAAACTTTTTGTTGTGAGGCTGTGGAATTCACTTCCAGGTTTAGTGGTTGAGATAAAAACTATGTCAACATTCAAGATTAGATTGGATAGGGGGATGAAAGAAAAGGGGATGAAGGGATATGGGAACAGGGTGGGTAAACACTGACACGCACTGGTTGGGCTGAATGGCCTGTTTCTGTGTTATAACTTCTATGTAGTTGTGGGGATGGGATAATTGGTGATAGAGAGGGAAATGATCCAGGCCTTTAGTTACTTGGTTCATTGGTAGCACTCTCTCCTCTGAGTTAGAAGGTTGTGGGTTCCAGTCCCACTCCAGGGACTTGATCATATAATCCAGGCTGACACTTCAGTGCAGAACTGTGGGAGTGCAGCACTGTCAGAGGTGCCATCTTTCAGATGAGATGTTAAACCAAGGCCTAGTTCGCCCGCTCAGATGTACATAAAAGATCCCATGGCACTATTCGAAGAAGAGCGGGGAGTTCTCCCTGGTCATTATCACATTGCTGATTGTGGGAGCTTGCTGTGCGCAAATTGGCTGCTGCGTTTCCTACATTACAACAGTGACTCCACTTCAAAAAGTGGTTCATTGGCTGTAAAGCACTTTGGGGCATCCTGAGATTGTGAAAGGCGCTATATAAATGCAAGTCTTTCTTTCTTCACTTCTATGTATTTCTACGTATAAAAAGGGGAGGGGTACCACTGGATTCCAGCTCCGTCAATACCTCACAGCTGGGCACCCAAGAATGCAGGCCGAGAGGCTTTTTGGTGACTGCTGAGGGCCACAGGTGAATGAGAGGCAGGTTGCAAGTTGGTACCCAGACTACTATGATTACCACTACTTCCAGTTATCTTTTATTGTGCCTGGAGCGTTCTTTAGCAAGGTCTGTTTCATTTGCAGACAACACTTTTATTTTTGTGCTTCAGGCATAAAGGCCCTGGACTGGTCCCAGGGTGCAGGACAATTGAGGAAATTTCAGGGACCGCTGAACTTATACATTACTGCAGAATTTCCCAGGAAGAGGGCGTTGTAAAACTTTAGGGATTCTTGGATTTTCAGTGAAGATCTCCCTCTGCTAGGTGTCAGCCTTGGCTCAATGGTAGCACTCTCACCTCTGAATCACACGGTTGTGGGTTCAAACTCCACTCTCGAGACCTGAGCAGACAATGTAGACCAACACTTCACTGCAGTACTGAGGGAGTGCTGCACTGTTGGTGGTGCCGTCTTTCTGATGAGCCTTTAAACTGAGGCTCTGCCTGCCCTCTCCAGTGGGTGCAAAAGATCCCATGGCACTATTCGAAGAAGAGCAGGGTAATACTCTGTGTCCTGGCCATCATTTATCCTTTAACCAACATCACTAAAGCATCTTGTCTGCCCATTTATCTCACTTGTGCTTCTGGGAGTTTGCTGTGTGCAAATTGGCTGCAGTGTTTCCTACATTACAACAGTGACTGTACTTCAAAAGTACTTCATTGGCTGTGAAGCACTTTGGGACGTCCTGAGGTCATGAAAGGGCCGCTGTATAAATGCTTTAAGTCTTGGTTATCCCATTTTATGTTGTGCAGATGCGAGCAGGTTTAGTGCTTCGTTTTCTGCGTGCGTATGCATGTGTAGAGCATTTCCAGGTTTTCACCTGCTGTACTTAATTGAAGTCACTGGGCTCCTCACCTTAGAATCATAGAATGGTTACAGCACAGAAGGAGGCCATTCGGCCCATCAAGCCCATGCTGGCTCTCTGCAAGAGCACTTCAGCTAGTCCCACTCCCCCGCCCTTTCCCTGTAGCCCTGCAAATTATTTTCCTTCAGGTACTTATCCAATTCCCTTTTGAAAGCTGTGATTGCATCTGCCTCCACCACCCTTTCAGGCAGTGCATTCCAGATCCTAACCACTCGCTGAGTAAAAATGTTTTTCCTCATGTCGCCTTTGGTTCTTCTGCCAATCACCTTAAATCTGTGACCTTAATAGATCTGTTTTAGCCAAAAAAAATCACAATCTGTACTCTTTTAACTTTGATTGTATACACTGTTCTGAGATGTATTCTTCTCACCTTTGTCTGTCAATTCAAGCTGGCACTCTTCTCTCCTCTCGTTTAGTTCACCCTGGCACACTTCACCCACCCACGCATATATAATTTTGGCATTCTCTTTTCCGTCCTTCGCCAGTTTATGCTGCCGCTCTTCACACTCTCTTCCCCCCACTCCTCAACTCAAGCTGGCACTCTGCATGCTGCCCCCGCATTTCACACTGGCACTCCTGATTGCTACCCTCTCATCCCTGCTGGATAGTGCATCTGTGTGGAGCTGGAGTGAGAACCCCGTGTGTTGCCCCAGCGCTCATTTATTCAGATTCACGCATGAAGAAAAGCCACTGTTGACCCAGTGTGAATCAGTGCTTCAGGAAATGCTGGGCAACTTGTTTTAAAACATTTGTGCGTGAAGTTATTTTTCTTTGGCATACCATGGCCTGCAGTGCTAAATAAATCTGGGTTGTGACGGTGCGTACTTATCAGGTCCGACAAGATCGCCAAACAAGTTGTGAAAGAACTATTGCATGCTGATGACTGTGCACATGTGGTACATCCTAAAGCAGGCCGTCAGGTGATGATAGATCACAGCTTCCGCCAGCAGCTACGGGCTGAGTATTAGCCTGAAGAAGACCACAGTAAACATATCAATCAGCTCCTGGTTAGACCACTGATCACTGCTGGCGAAACGGAATTGAATACAGTCAAGGAATTCGCCAGCCTTGGAAGTAAGTGTCCTATCTGATGATGCAGGGACCGATAAGGAAGTGATGGCTCTCATACGGAGGGCAAGGGTGGCCTTTGGGAGATTGTCTAAGCATGTTTGGAATCAGTGCGCTATCAGGATTCCCATTAAACTGATGGCGGTTGTCCATATCGATCTCCTGTATGGACATGAAATATGGACACTCAATAGAGGGCATACACAACATCTGGAAAAGTTTGCACTTTACATTGTATAAGGTGACAGGACAAGAGCATGAACAGTGAAGTACTGGAACCTGCTAAAAGCACCAGAATTGAGGGTATGATAACAGAGGATCAGCTCCGTTGGGCCGGACATCTTGTTAGAATGGATGACGTGCGATTGGTGCTTGATCGGAAACTGGTAGATGGCAGCTGACAGCAGGGCGGACAGCAAAGGTCCTACAAGGGCACGCTGAAGATTCACTTGAAGCAGTGCAACATGGTCTTTGACTCTTGCGAAACCGTGGCCACTTACAGGTGGCAATGGTGCGAAGTGAGAGAAGGAGGGAAGGGCTTTTGAGCTACAGCCACATGCCTGTGTGGGGGCAAGATGTGAGAGACGGATGGATTGACAGTGTCAGAGAGGTCAACAGGAGAACCCCCAGGAATGTGGTCATGTGAGGCTTGTCAGGTGTCACCCTGTGTAGTCATCAACACACCCACCTACCGGGAACTTGTGCTCCCTTCATTGATGGTACTGTCATCCTCGAGTACAAGGGACACTCTACTAATTACCACATCTGGTGTATAGAACTTTTTTTTTGGGGTGGGGGGGAGGTTTTAGCGAGACACAGTTCCTCCCAGTTAGCAGAGTTGGTACAGCAATCTGTGACTAAACCCTGCAATCCAGAAAATCTCGGCTTGGATTTCTGATCTGAACTGATTTTGCTTGGGGAGTGGGGGCGGGTGTGGGGAAGGTGCGGAGCTAGGGTTGCCACAATTGGGCTCTGTGCCACTGGGTTACGGAGGGAAAAATCAGCCTGGGATGCTGATCAGGATGTAGTGACCAATGCTGAAACAGCACGTGTGTGTGTGGGCATCAGATGAAGGCAGGATAGGCCTTGGATGTGATGTGATGTGCATGCCAGAGCAGTCACCCCAGGATTACACAATTACAGGATTAACCAGAGGCTTGGGTCACTGGTAGCGTCTGGCTCCTCAGCTGCGGAGATCTCTGCTCCTGTTTGCTCTGATTATTAAACAAAAAAATTGTGGGGGGTGGGAAATGAGAAGTATGAGGCTATCAGCTTAATAAAGACTGAGCATTTAAATGGGGATTGTTGAGAAATATTTTCCTTTGTCGTATATGACTATGTTTGTGTTAGTCCATTTAAATAGATCCTGGGAAGTAATGACATAAGGGATTGAGAAATTTTCCAGCGATTTTTGTAGAATTTTATACTGCAGAAGATAAAGATAGACGGAAAAACTTACATTTATATAGCGCCTTTCACAACCTCAGGATGTCCCAAAGCGCTTTACAGCCAATGAAGTACTCTTGAAGTGTAGTCACTGTTTTAATGTAGGAAACGCGGCAGCCAATTTGCGCACAGCAAGCTCCCACAACGCAGTAATGACACAATAATCTGTTTTAATGATGTTGGTTGAGGGATAAATGTTGGCCCAGTCGCGCACAAATAATGGCCGCTTGGGTGAGGACCTAGGTAGAGCTTGGAACCTATGGTGCCTCTTTGCCAGCACCTCCCATCCCGCGACCATCACCACCTAGAAGGATGAGGGCAGCAGGTGCATGTGAACACCGCCACCTCCAAGTTCCCCTCCAAGTCACACCATCCTGACTTGAACATATATCACTGTTCCTTCATCGTTGCTGGATCAAAATCCTTGATCTCCCTACCTAACAACATGGTGACAGTACCTTCACCTCATGGATTGCAGCGGTTCAAGAAGGCGGCTCACCACCCACCTTCTCAAGAGCAACTCAAGATGGGCAATAAATGCTGACCTTGCCAGTGACGTCCACATCCCATGAATGAATAATAATATAAAAAATACCCTTGCATGGATGGACCTTTATGAGGGAAGGTGATGAGGGAAGGTAGGGGAAGAAAACAATTCACTGCTTTCAGGCCTCAATGGAGTAACTAGGCTATATCCTATTGCAATCCTACTTTCGTATTAACTGAAACAGTGCGATATTTGTGTAGAAAGGCCTCTGGTTGCGGGCAGTAATCTTCAAAATCAAGCCTGTGAAGGGATTCTGTGCAAGCCGTTAGCTCACTACCAAGGAGGGGAGGCTTGTTTTCATTTTATATTCAGTCCTGGTGATGGTTGTCCCTTTGAAGCAGCCAATATAATCCAGTCCCCAAGGGTCAACATCTCAGCGGTACAGGTCTTGATTGTATAAGGAGGTTTGCGGTCAATGTTGATATACTAATGAGATCTGTGTGTTCTAAAATAACCCGTGGAGACTGAAGCAGCTCACCTGCGATGTTTTTTTGTAAGATCCTTGCCCTTTACAGGCAGGTTGTTTAGCTGGTGGTATCCCCAGAGTCCGATGGAGTTTGGATGCAGCTCGGCGGAGGATTGATTTGGTGACGAGAAAAGGTTATCTGTGTTGGAGCTACTTTCCTGGTTACCCTGAGCTTTCTGCTGAATTTGAAACACCATGGAACTTCTTCCTCTGAGCAAAAACAGTCCCAGCTGGGGATGAGTAGAGGTCTCTTGGCTACTGCCAGTTGGTTTTCATCCAGCAAGTTTCAACAAGAACTGGGTAGCACTCTGTGTTATACCGCAAACACCTTTATTCTTAAGGAACCTGTGGCTCACAGCATGGGGAGTATAGGCCTACAAGTGTATGGGATGCTGTTGGCATCTCTCAGTTCTCGTCTTCGTTGGATGAAGGTTCTTCAGGCTGATTTTTCCACTGTCTCTGTTCTTATAGAGGCAAGCAACAGAGATGAGGTCAAGTGTGATGAATCTTAAGTTATAAGGAAGGACTAAGGAAGCTGAGTTTGAGAAAAGGGAAGGCGACCTCATTGAAGTCTTCAAGCTCATGGAGGAGATTGACCAAGCTGGTCCAGGCAGTTTGTTCACGAAGGTGAAGGGTTCAAATCCCAAGGTTCAAAACCGGGAAGTTAGGAGGAAGAAGGGAAGTAGGGTTGTGGGTGAATTTACCAGGAAAGTCCATTTTATGCAGATAGAATCAATGGTTTGAAGGGACAATTGGTTGTGTTTTGCAGGGAGAGAGAAGGGACTGAGGGATATGATGAGAAGGTGGGTAAATGGGGTTGATGGTTCAAAATGGGATAGGATCCCAAAACCTCTTCCAGCTTGTAGGAATGTGGCTTCAGCTGATGGAAAGATGCGGGAGAAACCCAAGAGCCCAGAGAATCCTGAGCGTGCAGACAATAATCTCCCTAATCTGTGCAGATTTACTTCATAATCTTCACTCTGTAGGACCTATCCTGGCAACATCGACTGGAGTTGAGTGCCCGGGAGTTGAAATCTCCATTACTCATTTGGTCTGTGATTTCCGCATGACCTGCAGGTTATCAGTCCTTTTTTAAATCGTTTAATCCAGTGTAAATGGGCTGGGCTGCACAGCGCAGCAGATCTGCATTGTGCATTTCCAACATTTTCTGCCAGTGTTTCAGCTTTCCTGTGTTTGTGGTTGATTTTTTTTTAAATCGTTAAACTCTGTGTTGTCGTTGCAAGGTACTGGGTCAGGCTTCCTTACCTGAGGCCCCTGGTTTCACTGGCTGTGTCGAATTGCAACAGTGCAGTTCATGACAAATGGCCTAACTGCTTTTTCAAGGCTGTAATGCACTTAATTAAAAAAAAGGTAAGACTTGCGCCTTTCATGACCTTAGGATGTCCCAAAGCACTTACAACCAAACACTTTTGAAGTGTAGTTACTGTTGTAAAGTAGGAAAATACGGTAGCCAATTTGTGCACAGCAAGCTCCCACAAACAGCAATGAGATGATGACCAGATAACTGTTTTGGTGCTTTTGGTCACGGGATAAATATTGGCCAGGACATCAGGGAGAACTCCCCTGCCCCTCTTCAAATAGTGCAGTGGGATCTTTTGCATCCTGTCTGCCCCTTGAGGGGGCAGACAGGGTCTTGGTTTAACGTCTCCTCCAAAAAACACCACATCCTTTTATGTCACATTCCCTCAGCACTGCACTGGAGTGTCAGCCTAGATTTTGTGCTCAAGTCTCTGGAGTGGGGCTTGAACCCACAACCTTCTGACTCAGAGGCGAGGGTGCTGCCCACTGAGTCACAGCTGACACCAAATGCCATTTGTGCCCTGTGCACTATAATCTTGTCAGTCTTAGCAGCTGTTGGGCCTGGGTATACAGCTCTGTTACAATGTTTAGGCGCCTTTACAACTCCCGTATCAGTCCTGCTGAAACACACGAGTGACTAATGAGTTAGCAGACTCAAACTTGAATGTTAGAATTCACCCCAGTGTCCTTGGGCAGGAACATGATTGGGTTTGGCTGTGCCGCACGCTATGGCGGAGCAGCCGCCCGACACTCACTGTTGTGGGCTCACACCTGACCGATGGTACCAGAGTGAGGCTGCACCTGTGCAAGTGTATCCCAACTAGGAGTCATTTCATCGCCTGCAGCGAAGCGGGAGATAACTGGCCGCAGAAAATCATTTTCTTTTTGGGTTCCTCATTCCGCCTGTGGATTTTCCCGCTATTGGGGGTGGAGAGTTAGGGGGGGAAGAATCTGTATTGATCGGCATTGTCAAAGTCACATTCCTTACCTGTACAGGTGGGTGGAGCCTGTGGCCTCGAGTTTGAATGGCAGACTTGACGGCGACGGCAGGTGTTTAGGGTACTTATGTGTGAGATAGTAAGTGGAAGAGAAAAGAAAGGGTTAATCAAGTTAAACCGCAACCTCGGGGCCAGGGCAACTTGATACAAGCTGGCTAAAGTTGAGTTCAGGGTAGATGTCAGGATGCACATCTTCACACAAAGACTGATCAAAAGCTGGAATGGATTCTGGGGTAGGAGAGTGGAGTTATTCAAGAGGCAGTTGGATGTGGTGGGATGGATGGTTTCTGTGGGAGGAAAGATGGAATACTCTCCACTTGCCTGGATGAGTGCAGCTCCAACAACACTCAAGAAGCTCGATATCATCCAGGACAAAGCAGACCACTTGATTGGCACCCCATCCACCACCTTAAACATTCACTCCCTCCACCACTGGCGTACCATGGCTGCAGTGTGTACCATCTACAAGATGCACTGCAGTAACTCGCCAAGGCTTCTTCAGCAGCACCCCCCAAACCCGCAACCTCTTCCACCTAGAAAGACAAGGGCAGCAGGCGCATGGGAACACCACCACCTCCAAGTTCCCCTCCAAGTCACACACCATCCTGACTTGGAAGTATATCGTCGTTCCTTCAACGTCGCTGGGTCAAAATCCTTGATCTCCCTACCTAACAGCACCGTGGGAGTACCTTCACCACACAGACTGCAGCGGTTCAAGAAGGTGACTCACCACCACCTTCTCAAGGACAATAAGGGATGGGCAATGAATGCTGGCCTTGCCAGCGACGCCCACATTCCATGAACGAATATATAAAAAAAATAACTGAGGCGATTAAAGGGTGGTCCCACCCTAATAATTCCCCAATATATGGCCGCATCTCTGCTCCCTTAAGTCCAAGGGCGCAGACTTGAACGTATCTGGCACACAACTAGTTTAGCCATTCATTGCCAGATTTAGCTGGACCACATCATGCACTATCGGGTCCTGCTCTCCTCTGCCAAAGCTGCTCACTATTCCAGGGTCATCATAGAAAGCAATGATAACCCCCAGCTCCTCTTCTCCACTACAAACCATCTTCTTAAACTCCTCTATCCTGCTTCTTCCACCCTCTCTGACAGCAACAAGTGCAAGGAGCTCATGAACTTCTTTGTCACTAAAATTGAGACCATTTGTGAAGCTGCCTCTGTCGCTTCCCTCCCTCCCCCTAGCCCACCAGGCCAAACTTCCTCAAAGGTTCCCCCCGCCCTAGCATTGAACTTGCATCTTTCTCTAGTTTCTCGCCTATCTCTTCTCTTGCCCTCTCCGAGCTCATCTTGTCCATGAAACCCAACTCCTGCTCCCTCAACCCGAGTCCCACCAAACTGCTGACCGCCCAATTTCCCTGCCTGGCCCCCATGTTAGCTAATACTATTAATGGATCCCTCTCTTTGGGTACTTCCCCCACCCCTTCAAATCTGCCGTCATCACCCCTCCTAAAAAAAAACACCCTTGATCCCTCTGTCCCTGCAAACTACTGCCTCATCTCCAACCTCATTCCTCTCCAAAGTCATTGAATTTGTTGTTGCCTCCCAAATTCTTGCCCACCTTTCTCGAAACTCCATGTTTGAATCCCTCCAATCAGGTGTCCGCCCCTGCCACAGTACCGAAACGGCCCTTATCAAAGTCACGAATGACATCATCTGTGACTGTGGTAAACTATCCCTCCCCATCCTTCTCGACCTGTCTGCAGCCTTTGACACGATTGACCACACCATCCTCATCCAACATCTCCATTGTCCAGCTGAATGGGACTGCCCTCACCTGGTTCCACTCTTACCTATCCAGTCATTGCCAGGGAACCTCCTCCAATGGCTTTGCTTCTTGCTCTCGCACGATTACCTCTGGAGTCCCTCAAGGATCTATCCTTGACCCCCTTCTTGCGATGTTTTCCCATGTTAACGACACTATATAAATGCAAGTTGTTGTTGATTTGATAGAGGTTATTAAAATTATGAAAGGATCGAACAGAGTAGATAGAAACAGACTGTGTCCAGCCATTGAGGGAATCTAGAACGAGGGGACATAGATATAAGATTGAATGTAAGAGATTTAGGACAGAGAGCAGGAGAATAGAGGGCTGTGAGGCTATAGAATGTGCTACCAAAGTTAGTGATTGAAGAAGAGACGATTTCAATACTTAAGAATAGGTCAGATATGTGGTTGAACAAAAGAGGGGTAAAGGGATATGGGAACAGGACGGGAACATGGGATTCGGACTGTGGCTCGGTGGAGGATAAACACCAACACAGATGGGCCCATTTCTGTGTTGTAATTTCTGTAGAGGATGAGCTAGATGGGCTGAATGACCTCCCCCCTTCTGTACGTACCCATGTGATCTTTGCTGTGCCCGCCGGTGAGCCTCCTTTGCTGGGCTGGCAGCACCATTTTGCCACCACGTACAGGTGGTGGAACCCCCTACCACCTCATTCGCCCTCGGACAAAGTGTCTGCCGTCGCACAGAATCCAGAGAATCAGTCTGACTTCATGTAAACAGTGACTGAATCCCGGCTGTGCCGGTGACTTGTATCACGGCCGCTGGACAGTGTGCTAAATATGGGGCATTCCCGCAGGCAGGCCGGTGCGGGTAGAAGGTTGCGTTGCAGAAACTAATGCATCAGCCTTCGTTCTGCAACCCTGACACAGACTGTACCACAGGCTGTTGAAATCAAACCCTTTTTTAAAAGGCCTTGAAATCCTTTGCAGATTTCCCAAATCCAGGATAACGCCCCAGCTCCGCCATCGCACCCCATCTAGGACTTTGCCCACCCGCCTTGGGGAAACTCGAGTTCAGAGCGTAGAAACGTTGGAATTTTCAATCCGGGATGAGGTCATTTGAGTCTTTTTGCTTGTGCTAAATTTAGGCCCCTCTCAGGCGCTGATTTTAAACAGGCCGATATTCTTGTCTTCTCCTCAAACTATCTTGGAATGATCCCTACAGCATCTCGTATGTTCCCGAGCCCCGGTAACAGTGCCCTACTGGGGCTGTCAAGGACGTACAGTATGCATTTTGATTGAATTATGCAATTTTAATGAGCACACTGTAAAATGTTACTGCTTCATGTCGAGATACAAAAGCATGTCTCTTCCTTGGTTGTCAACCAGATGTCACCTCTCATTTGGTTCAAAGGGCAATAGATAAATGGTAGCTCCCACTTCTCCCCCGCACTTTAGGAGCTTATTTGCAGAGTGGCTGCTTCACATGTTGCTCATTAGCAAGCGAGTGAGAGAGTTGACATTTAAATCCATCCTAATACACTCACAACTGCAAATCCCCGCCGCTGGCAAGGGACTGAATCTGCATCACTGACTCTGAAACGTGTAGTGTAGTCTGGGGAACCACTAACTGCCCGAGGCAGGAGTGGCCTTGTCCAATAGAAGGGCGGAAGAGGATGAACAAGTAGAAATGATGAGGTTTAACTGGCCTTCCCCCGCCCCCCCCCCCACCCCACCTGTGTCCTGCGATGATAGTCGTGCTAGCTTCTACCAGTATCGCTCCCACGTGGCCACTGATAATGTCTGTTGGAGGGCATCACATGGTGAGCCTGACTTTGCCCGTCTCCCCAGACATCTACACATACTCCAGCAGCAGTCCCTGGATAGCGATGAAAATTTCCAGGTGTCCTGGGATCCTGAAATCGATAAAGAAATAACTTGCATTTATATCGCGCATTTCACACCCTCAGGATGTCCCAAAGCACTTTACAGCCAATGAATTCATGTTTTGAAGTGTAGTCACTGTCATAATGTGGGAATCGCAGCAGTCAATTTGTCCACAGCAAGTTCCCACAAACAGCAATGAGATAATGAGCAGATTTTCTGCTTTAGGCGTACATTGAGGGATAAATATTGACCAGGACACCGGGGAGAACACCCTTGCTCCTCTTCAAAATAGTGCCATGGGATCTTTTGTGCCCACCTGAGAGCAGACAGGGCATCAGTTTAACGTCTCATCTGAAAGACGGCACCTCCGACAGTGCAGCACTCCCTCAGTCAGCCTGGATTATGTGTTTAAGTCTCTGGAGTGGGGCTTCAACCCATAACTTTCTGACTCTGAGGTGAGAGTGCTACCCACTGAGCCACAGCTGATGCTATTGTGCTCCCTACAGCTGCCCAGCATGAAGCAGTTCATTTGCCCACTGAGTCACTAAGGGGAACTAGACTGTTTGGTCACATCTCTGCTGAGTATTGAATGTTGGGTTGATCCCACTAGTTTGTGTGTGGTGGGGGGTTTTAGGTGATACTGGCTTGTGTTCACCACAGTGAAGCGGGCCTAGCAATTGATCGCTGCTCAGGCTCCCTCGGTGGCCCAGTGATCAGGATGATTCCGGGCTCAGGGACCTGTCACTGCTGAGACAGCTCATCTCATCCAACGTGGCCATAGGGGTGCTGCACTCAGGCTGGTGAGGAGCAGTAAAAGCAAAATCGGCCGTGGCTCATGCTCTGTGTCACTGTCCCGCACTCCCTGCTGCAAGGTCTGTGTATATCCGGTGTGGACAGAATGGGGCTCACTGACTGTCTACCTCTCTCTCACTTTCCCTGTCTCATTCATTCTTTCTGTCCATTTGTTCTCACTTTTCTCTACCTCAGTGTATCATTTTTTTTTCTGATTGTGCTTTCTCTTTCTGTTTTTCCTTCTCTCACTCCTCTGCCTCTCTCTCCTCTGTTTCTTCTGGCCTTTCTCACTGTCCTTTGCACTCACTCACTCTCACTTGCTGTCTCTCTTTCTCTCCCACTCTGTGTCTCTCTCCCACTCTGTTTTTCTCACAGTCTTTCTCACTCCCTTTTCTTTCTGTTTTTCACTTACATTTTCATTCTGTCAGTCTTCTCCACTAATTTTTTCTCTCTCTGTCTCTCACTCTATGGTCTCTATCTATGTCTCTGTTTTCGTCTTTCTCTGTCTCAGTCTTGCTCTTTACTCTCTCTGCCTTTTTCTTTCTGTCTGTCCATCTCTCTCATTGTGTGCATCTCTTTCTCCGTCTTTCTAATTCATGCTTTATCTCTGTCCCTCTCTCTTTCTCCTTCTTTCTCTGTCTATCACTCTCCTCTCTCTCTGACTCTATGGGCAGGATTTTCATTGGGCCGTGCAGGCGGGATTGGAGACTTGTGGGGGGTTAAAATCTCAAAATTGGGGGGCACGAACCCATCCCGCCCATAACCCGCCTCCATGCCAGTTTCAAAGGAGGCGGATACCCGAGGCGGGAAGGGAATTAGTGCCAATTAACTGCCTGTTAACAGGAACAGGCAGTTTTTAGCCTAATCCCTATTTTTCTTCCTGAAGTGTGGGATTCCCGACGGCTCCAAACCATGCCAAGTTAGCGAGGCGGACCGTCGGGATGAAAGGCTTGGAGGGTTCCAGATGTCCATTGTTCAGGTGAGTGATGGGTGCATGAGTGCAGAGGTAAGTGTGTTTGATGTGTGTAAAGTGTTTAAAGAAGTTTTACTTACCTTTTCTTACCTTTACAGCCTTCCTTCCTTCAGGTCTCGGGAGTCCCTCATCTCACCGGCACAGAAAGCAGAATGGCCGCGAGCTGTCAAAAGTTGCAGCATTCAGCTTTCTGTTCTGGAGAGATCTCTAAATCAGCCTGAGAGGAAGGGATTAACTTGGAGTACAGATTGTCAGTGTTTGACAGCTTCAAAGAGCTGTCAAACGCTGATATTTCATCTGTCAAAAGCTCTTGACAGATGAAATGTCAATCTGTGACATCACCTGTTGCCGGGTGGCCCTTAATTGGCCTGCTGAGCCCGCTGGGCAGACTCAATAAGGTCAATCAAGTGAAAATCGCGTGGGTTGGCCACAACTCGATGGAGGCGGGACTACAACCCCGAAAGTTGTAGTCCCGCCTCCTACACGCCTCCAGTATTAAAATCCAGCCCATGTCTCTATCTATTTATATATAGTGGGTACATTACCTTTCTCTCTCTCTTCTGACACAGGGGTAAGGGTGCTTTCTCTGAGCCAGGGCAGACCCATATACTCATAACACCAGCACTTCCAAACAACAGAGGTGCTACTTCTTAAAGAGCCCCTTGTGCTAGTCATTTCCCCAGCGGAGATGCTTTCGCCTGGTCCCTCAGTATTAACGACGTTGTAAACATTTCCTCTGACAGACTGTTGCCAGCCACATTGTACAAGACTAGAGCCAGAGGAACTCTTCCCCCCACCCCCCAACACTTGTAGAACAGATTAAAAGCACACAAAGGCCTTTGTCATAGAAAGAAAGAGCAGAATTCTCCCCCTTCGCTTCTCCTGAAAACGGACCAGTTCTGCACTACATTTTTTTTTTAACTCGTTCATGGGATGTGGGCATCACTGGCAAGGCCAGCATTTATTGCCCATCCTTAACTGCCCTTGAGAAGGTGGTGGTGAGCCGCCTTCTTGAACTGCTGCAGTCCGTGTGGTGAAGGTACTCCCACAGTGCTGTTAGGTTGGGAGTTCCAGGATTTTGACCCAGCGACGATGAAGGAATGACGATATATGGCCAAGTCAGGATGGTGTGTGACTTGGAGGGGAACTTGCAGGTGATGGTGCTCCCATGCGCCTGCTGCCCTTGTCCTTCTAGGTGGTAGGGGTCGTGGGTTTGGGAGGTCTTGTCAAACAAGCCTTGGCGAGTTGCTGCAGTGCATCTGTGGATGGTACACACTGCAGCCACGGTACACGGTGGAGGGAGTGAATGTTTAAGGTGGTGGATGGGGTGCCAATCAAGCGGGCTGCTTTGTCCTGAATGGTGTCGAGCTTCTTGTGTGTTGTTGGAGCTGCACTCATCCAGGCTAGTGGAGAGTATTCCATCACACTCCTGACTTGTGCTTTGTAGATGCTGGAAAGGCTTTGGGGAGTCAGGAGGTGAGACACTTGCTGCAGAATACCCAGCTTCTGGCCCTCTCTTGTAGCCACAGTATTTATGTGGTTGGTCCAGTTAAGTTTCTGGTTAATGGTGACCCCCCAGGATGTTGATGGTGGGGGATTTCCACAAGTTCCCTTTTTCTTTCCACGTGAGCTTAGCCGGTGCACGTCAGCAGGCAGCTCAACTCTGAAGAATCACATCCACACACGATCCTGCTTAGTTCACATGCAAGCACTGTCCAGGAGGGGTCACTGTTGAGTGATGGGGAGCAGGACCCCTGGGCGATTTTGAGCCCGGTTATAGTTCCCCCCCACCCCGCACTCGGCTACCTAAACCCAGGTCAGCCAACTCGGTGCGGTCTGGGAACGAGCTTGGGCCGTTCCTGGTGTGCACCACACTTGCAGTCCATTTACCAGCTGAGCTGTCGGCCGTGCCCCTTTGCTACTGCAGTTGGCTCTGTGACTTTGTAAATGACAATTACATGGCTTCCACTCTTTGATGTGAGAGCAGATAATACAAGTTTCCTGCCTTGGCGCTCGGGGATAACGGGCTCCATTGATAGGGAATGGACAGTGCAGTCATGTGAGACCAGGCACCCCTGACCCGCTGATGTCACTGGCCTGTAATGAACTCTCTCTTGTGCAGTCGTTACAATGGTGTCAGTGTTTGGTTGGTTAGCTAAAGTTGTTGATGCTGGTTGCATGTGACTGTTTACCCTAGATCTAATCTGCATGGTTTGCTGCAACCTCCATTAATTCCACTTTCTCTGCATTTTGCCTCGAGCCTGCAGCTGGGCAAAGGATAGATAATGCACTGATTTGCATGGAGTTTACAGTTTCAGTTCCCTTTTCTTTATTATTTTTTTTCCCATTTCCCATCTTAATTCCTTTGCGAGTCACATTGTGAGTCTTCCCGCGCCAATCCCAGTACCGAGAGTGCCGGTCTATCAAAGGATCGCGGCAGCCATGAACCAGGTGGCCTGCAGGCATTGCCAGACCTTGCTATCGCAGTCACCCCTCTGCCAGCCCAGCCCCCCCCCACCACCCCCCCCCCCCCCCACCTTCTCAGCCAGTTGCCGCTCTTCCATTCTGCACACAGTTCCACCGTCTCGGCTTTAACCTTCAACCTCCACCGCCTTCTGAGGAGACCAATCCTCAGCACAACTCCCACGCCCACCACGGCCTTCTTGCCGTAATGCGCAGTTGCTGTGTGCTGGTCACTCCGTCTCTCTGGCCAGTGTTGGTTAGTCTGCCCTTGCAGTGAGTACCCAATGTCCCCGCACAGTGCTGCTCCTCGCTAGGAATTGCCGTAAGTGATTAGCTGATTGGTCTATCTCCCCTTTTCTTTCTCTTTGGCACATCTTGGACCATGCATCACCAGCTAAGAGGTCACCTGCTGACTGCAGTGAAGGGGTGCAGCATTAGTTGGATAACACCATCGCCCAGTTTTCCTTTTCCTTCCCGTGGAGGAAAGGAACTCATCACCTGGTTCACAACACCACCTCCTCACAGCAATACTGCCAGCACTGTACGTGGGCACACTAACACATGTGCCATCAGTGTATGGCACCTCAGGAGGCTGACGATGCATCACTAAGCTGTTGTTTAATCTCTTTGAAATATTGTGTGTAGTTAGCTCAATCTTTAGCAGGACATTGATGGTTCAGAGTAGAGCAACGTGATGATTCTTGGAATTGTGCTTAAAATTGTGAAAGGATGGGACAGGATAGACAGAAGCAGACCGTTTCCTGTAGTTGTGGGGTCAAGAACGAGGGGTCACAGGTACAAGATTAAACGTCAGAGATTTAAAACAGAAGGCAGGAGAAACTTCTTCACACAGAGAGAGTTGTGAGGAGGTGGAATTCACTTCCAGGGTTAGTAGTTGAGACTGAAACCATGTTACCGTTCAAGGTTAGATTGGATAGAGGGATGAAGAGATATGGGAACAGGGTGGGTAAATGTGATTCGAACTATTTGCTTGTGTGAAGGGCAAGCACCAACACGACTGGTTGGGCCGAATGGCCTGTTTCCATGTTGTGACTTTTATGGAGTTGTGGGGACGGGTTAATTGTTTCATTGGAGGTAGAAAAAGGAACTGAACCTTTAATTATCCCCATTTGGAGAGGGGGGAGGGAAGGAGGAGAAATTGGCAGATTTCTGGAGCCCTAGCGGCTCCAAAATGACATGCCTGGCAGTGAAAGATTGGAGCAAAGTGAGCGCTCCATGGCAGACTCTGCCATCCGATGCCCGAGTCAGGCAGGTCCGCAGTGGTCCAGGGCACCGTTGATGATTGACCAGGCAGTCTGGCTCATTAATGGGACCTGGAAGGGTTGGACTGGTTACAGAAGGCTGGGACACTACCCACTCGGCTCCAGATAACCTTGCCAGCCAAAAGCCATGAACAGTGGGTTGGTCCTGACTGGACATTGCAGGGGGAAGCCTACCACTTCTCCATGCTTCAAGGCTCTAGCACAGCCCTTTGCACTGGTGATGGGGGTGTGGGGGCTGAGAAGGGGATCGCAAGGCCTTGGCTCTGTCAAACAATGTGGATTGGGTAAGTGGGATGCATCCCTAAGGGGGGAGAGAGCACAGTCCATATCAGGCAAACAGAAACCCCCACCTGTGTGGATGTCTCAGTAGCTTAGTTTGGAGACTCTTGAATGTGGGGATAAATTTCCCCGTGTGTTGGAGAACAAACTGACTGAATGAAATGCCGAAAACCACGGATAATGTAAGCAAGGCTAATTTAATTTGCCTGAAAGCGCGGTGGAAGCAGATTCGATAGTAACTTTCAAAAGGGAATTGGATAAATACTTGAAGGGGAAAAATTTGCAGGGCTCTGGGGAAAGAGCAGGGTTAGTGGGACGAATTGGGTAGCTCTCTTAAAGAGCCGGTACTGGCATGCTGGGCCAAATGGCCTCCTTCTGTGCTGTAAGATAGTACAATAAGCAGATCACCACATAGCGGTCATGTATCAGGCAATTCAAGACCGTGAGAACCTGTTTATGTTTCACTTATGTTTATGCCTGAACCCTGATATTAACTGTAGATTTAGGGCCTACTTTCTCAGTTTGCGCTGCCAGCAGGAAGCCTTGCCTGCTGGATGCATGTGTCATGAAGCACCGGGCACTCGAGGGCAGAACTCAGAGAATTGGCCCTCGTACACATATTTATTAATAGGTGTGAGGCTCCGCTAGTCTCTCTCTATTCCCCCGCTGCACTGAACTCAATATCGTGTCCCTTGTTTTGCAAGTCGTCGCCCTACCTTTGCAAACCTCCTCCAGCCCTATGCCCCATCATCCTCAAAAAGCCTCTTCCAAACCAGGTTGTGGTGGCGTAGTAGTTGTGGTATTCGACTAGTAATCCAGACAATTTCAGTTCAGATCCCACCAGGGCAGTTTGAAAATTCAAAATCAGTTTAAAAATACAAATCTGGTTTCAGTAAAAGTGACCGTGAAGCTGTTGGATTGGTGTAAAAACTCAACTGGTTCGCTATCGTCCATTTAGAGAAAGAAGCCTGCCATTCGTACCCGGTCTCAGCCATATAGAATCATAGAATGGTTACTGCACAGAAGGAGGCCATTCGGCCTGTCGAGCCCATGCCAGCTCTCTGCAAGAGCACTTCAGTTATTCCCACTCCCCACCCTTTTCCCGTAGCCCTGCAAAATTTTTTCCTTCAGGTACTTGTGGTTGACTCTTAACTGCCCTCTGATTTGCTAGGCCATTTCACTCAGTTGTAACAAACCGCTACGAAACATAATAAGAATGAAACCGGACGGACCACCTGGCATCGACCTCGGCACCAGCTACGGACGCGGCAATGCCACACCCAGCCCAGTCGACCTTGCAAAGTCCTCCTCACCAACATCTGGGACTTGTGCCAAAATTTGGAGTGCTGGCCCACAGACTAGTCAAGCAACAGCCTGACATAATCATACTCACAGAATCATACCTTTCAGCCAATGTCCCAAACTCCTCCATCACCATCCCTGGGTATGTCCTGTCCCACCGGCAGGACAGACCCACCAGGGGTGGTGGCACAGTGGTATACAGCCAGGAAGGAGTGGCCCTAGGAGTCCTCAACATTGACTCTGGACCCCATGAAGTCTCATGGCTTCAGGTCAAGCATGGGCAAGGAAACCTCCTGCTGATTACCACCTACCGCCCTCCCTCAGCTGATGAATCAGTACTCCTCCATGTTGAACACCACTTGGAAGAAGCACTGAGAGTAGCAAGGGCACAGAATGTACTCTGGGTGGGTGACTTCAATGTCCATCACCTAGAGTGGCTCGGTAGCACCACTACTGACCGAGCTGGCCGAGTCCTGAAGAACATAATTGCCAGTCTGGGCCTGCGACAGGTGGTGAGAGAACCAACACGAGGGAAAAACCTACTTGACCTCGTCCTCACCAATCTACCTGTCGCAGATGCATCTGTCCATGACAGCATTGGTAGCAGTGACCACCGCACAATCATTGTGGAGAGGAAGTCCCGTCTTCACACTGAGGACACCCTCCATCGTGTTGTGTGGCACTACCACTGTCCTAAATGGGAAAGATTCAGAACAGATCTAGCAGCTCAAAACTGGGCATCCATGAGGTGCTGTGGGCCATCATCAGCAGCAGAATTGTATTCCACCACAATCTGTAACCTCATGGCCCGGCATATCTCTCACTCTACCATTACCACCAAGCCTGGTTCAATAAGGAGTGTAGAAGAGCATGCCAGGAGCAGCACCAGGCGTACCTAAAAATAAGGTACCAACCTGGGGAAGCTGCAACACAGGACTACATGCATGCTAAAAAGCGGAAGCAGCATGCCATAGACAGGGCTAAGCGATCCCACAATCAACGGATCAGATCAAAGCTCTGCAGTCCTGCCACATCCAGTCATGAATGGTGGTGGACCATTAAACAGCTAACAGGAGGAGAAGGCTCCATGAATATCCCCATCCTCATTGATGGTGGAGCCCAGCACGTGAGTGCAAAAGACAAGGCTGAAGCGTTTGCAACCATCTTCAGCCAGAAGTGCCAAGTGGATGATCCACATCGGCCTACTCCCGAGGTCCCCACCATCACAGAAGCCAGTCTTCAGCCACTTCGATTCACTCCACGTGATATCAAGAAATGGCTGAGCGCACTGGATACAGCAAAGGCTATGGGCCCCGACAACATCCCGGCTATCGTGCTGAAGACTTGTGCTCCAGAACTAGCCGGGCCTCTAGCCAAGCTGTTCCAGTACAGCTACAACACTGGCATCTATTCAACAATGTGGAAAACTGCCCAGGTATGTCCTGTCCACAAAAAGCAGGACAAATCCAACCCAGCAATTACCGCCCCATCAGTCTACTCTCAATCATCAGTAAAGTGATGGAAGGTGTCATCAACAGTGCTATCAAGCGGCACTTACTCACCAATAACCTGCTCACTGATGCCCAGTTTGTGTTCCACCAAGACCACTCAGCTCCCGACCTCATTATGGACTTGGTCCAAACATGGACAAAGGAGCTGAATTCCAGAGGTGAGGTGAGAGTGACTGCCCTTGACATCAAGGCAGCATTTGACCGAGTGTGGCATCAAGGAGCCCTAGTAAAACTGAAGTCAATGGAAATCAGGGGAAAACTCTCCACTGGCTGGAGTCATACCTAGCACAAAGGAAGATGGTTGTGGTGAATGAAGGTCAATCATCACAGTCCCAGGAAATTGCTGCAGGAGTTCCTCAGGGCAGTGTCCTCGGCCCAACCATCTTCAGCTGCTTCATCAATGACCTTCCCTCCAACACAAGGTCAGAAATGGGGATGTTCGCTGATGACTGCACAGTGTTCAGTGCCATTCACAACTTCTCTGATAATGAAGCAGTCCATGCCCGCATGCAATAAGACCTGGACGACGTTCAGGCTTGGGCTGATAAGTGACAGGTAACATTCACGCCACACAAGTGCCAGGCAATGACTGTCTCCAACAAGCAAGAGTCCAACCACCTCCCCTTGACATTCAATGGCATTACCATCGCTGAATTCCCCACCATCAACATCCTGGGGGTCACCATTGACCAGAAACTTAACTGGACCAGCCATATAAATACTGTGGCAACAAGAGCAGGTCAGAGGCTAGGTATTCTGCGGCGAGTGTCTCACCTCCTGACTCCCCAAAGCCTTTCAACCATCTACAAGGCACAAATAAGGAGTGTGATGGAATACTCTCCACTTGCCTGGATGAGGGCAGCTCCAACAACAATCAAGAAGCTCGACACCATCCAAGGCAAAGCAGCCCATTTGATTGGCACCTCATCCACCACCTTAAACATACTGTGGCTTTCCAGTACCTCCTCTTTATCAATTTTTATCCCATCCAGTATCTCCACTACCTCCTCTTTCTCTATGACTTTGGTGAAGACAGATGCAGAGTACTCGTTTAGTACCTCAGCAATGCCCTCTGCCTCCATGGATAGGTCGCCTTTTTGGACCCTAAATGGCCCCACCCCTCCTCTTACTACTCATTTACTATTTATATGCCTGTAGAAGACTTTCGTATTCCCTTTTATGTTAGCTGACAGTCTATTCTAATACTGTCTCTCGAAAGTCCTTGAACGTGTTGTCGCCTCCCAAATCCGTGCCCATCTTTCCCGCAATTCCATGTTTGAATCCCTCCAATCAGGTTTCCACCCTTGCCACAGTACCAAAACGGCTCTCGTCAGAGTCACAAATGACATCCTTTGTGACTGTAACAAAGGTAAACTATCCCTCCTCGTCCTTCTTGACTTATCTGCAGCCTTTGATACGGTTGACTACTCCATCCTTCTTCAACGCCTCTCCACCGTCGTCCAGCTGGGTGGGACTGCGCTCGCCTGGTTCCATTCTTATCTATCTAATCGTAGCCAGAGAATCACCTGCAATGGCTTCTTATCCCACTCCCGCATCGTTACCTCTGGTGTCCCGCAAGGATCTATCCTTGGCCTCCTCCTATTTCTCACCTACATGTTGCCCCTTGGCAACATCATCCGAAAATACAGCGTCAATTTCCACATGTACGCTGACGACACCCATCTCTACCTCACTACCACTTCTCTTGACTCCTCGACAGTCTCTAAATTGTCAGACTGCTTGTCCGATATACAGTTCTGGATGAGCAAAAATTTTCTCCAATTAAATATTGGGAAGACCGAAGCCATTGTTTTCGGTACCCGCCACAAACTCCATTCCCTAGCCACTGACTCCATCCTTCTCGCTAACATCTGTCTGAGGCTGAACCACACTGTTCACAACCTTGGTGTCATATTTGACCCTGAAATGAGCTTCCAACCACATATCCGCAGCATAACAAAGACCACCTATTTCCACCTCCATAACATCGCCCATCTCCACCCTTGCCTCAGCTCATCCGCTGCTGAAACTCTCATCCATGCCTTTGTTACCTCTAGACTTGACTATGCTAACGCACTTCTGGCTGGCCTCCCACATTGTACCCTACGTAAACTTGAGGTCATCCTAAACTCGGCTGCCCATGTCCTAACTCATACCAAGTCCTGTTCACCCATCACCCCTGTGCTCGCTGACCTACATTGGCTCCCGGTTAAGCAGCGCCTCGATTTCAAAATACTTATCATTGTTTTCAAATCTCTCCATGGCCTCACCCTTCCCTATCTCTGTAATCTCCTTCAGCGCCACAACCCCCTGAGATATCTGCGCTTCTCTAATTCTGCCCTCTTGAGCATACCTGATTATAATCGCTCAACCATTGGTAGCTGTGCCTTCTGTTGCCTTGGCCCTAAGCTCTGGAATTCTCCGCCTCGCGACCTCTCTTTCCTCCTTTAAGACGCTCCTTAAAACCTACCTCTTTGACCAAGCTTTTGGTTACCTGCCATAATTTATCCTTATGTGGCTCGGTGTCAAATTTTTTCTCTTAAAATACTCCTATGCAGCGCCTTGGGACGTTTTACTACATTAAAGGCGCTATATAAATACAAGTTGTTGTTGTTATTCTAATACTCCCTCTGTGCTCCTCTTATTCCCTTTTTCACTTCCCTCTGAACTTTCTATATTCAGCCTGGTTCTCACTTGTATTCTCAACCTGACATCTGTCATATGCCCCCTTTTTCTGCTTCATCTTATTCTCTATCTCTTTCATCATTCAGGGGGCTCTGACTTTGGTTGCCTGACCTTTCCCCCTCATGGGAATGTACCTCAACTCTACCTGAACCATCTTCTCTTTAAAGGTAGCCCATTGTTTGGTTATAGTTTTGCTTGCCAATCTTTGATTCCAATTTACCCGGGCCAGATCTGTTCTTAATGCCACAGAAATTGGTCTTCCTCTAATTAATATTTTTACTCGAGATTGCTCCATCCTTTTCCATAGCTAATCTAAACCTTATGATACGTTGATCAGTGTTCCCTAAATGTTCCTCTACTGACACTTGCTGCACTTGCCCCACCTCATTTCCGAGAACCAGATCCAGCAATGCCTCCGTCCTCGTTGGGCTATGTAATGTATGTACCTTTAAGAGAGGAACTATCTTTTACAGCCCCTGTATACTGCAGTACCAGTAGTGACCACACCTGTATATAACACCATGTAGTAATTTGTACAGCTAGTTCCAGCATACCCTCTGTTAAGTAAACACCTGTTATTACCGTTCTCCTGCAGTCCGTGTGTTATTGATACGCGGACACTACAGTGGCGATGAGCAGGTTCAAACTCACCTGCAGTACTGCATCACCGCACGGGGATCCATCCCTGAAAAGAAGCTTCTTGGAGGTCGAAGCCAGAGCAACGGACGTCGACCGTGGGCAACCGCCCAGTGATCCATCGGAGTTCAGAGAATCGCAGGGGAAGCTGTGGAGAGCTGGGCTTGGCTCTCCAGTCAAGGTGTTCCAGCAAATCGGGCTGGTAGCAGGTAGTGCGCTGACCCTTCCCGGACTGCAGCGGGCTAGAGCTCGATCGAGCAGCTCTGCAAGGGGGCCAAGCAGCGTCGTCGGGAAGGAAAAGAGAGAGAGAGGGTGGAGTGCACAGGGCGCGGCCGGTGCTCAAGAGCCGGGCAGCGTTAAAGAAAATAAAAAAGGGGGAAGGAAAAAAGACGCGCAGTGGACAGCGTCGACGAAGAATAAAATGAAGAAAATTAATTAACAAAAGAGAGACGCGCAGAAAGCCGCGGGGCACCGCCATTACTATTTAGAACGCTAGGAGCAGCATTGGCAGCAGGGGGAAGAAGGAAAAGCGCGGGAGGCACCATTTTAAACCACCCAAGATGCCGAAGAGTGGCAGCATCACTGCTTTCGACAACGAAATAGAAGACTGGACCACGTATGTGGAAAGAATTGAAGTGTACTGCAAGGCAAATGAGGTGGCCGATGAAAAGAAGACGTCGGTATTATTGAATTTGATGGGCACGAGAACGTACGGCCTATTGCGGAATTTAATTACCCCAGCTAAACCAATGGAGAAAAGCTTTGAAGAGATTGTCAATATCTTACAGGAACATCTAAACCCTACACCGCTGCTGATAGCAGAAAGATTCAAGTTCCATAAAAGAAACCAGCACAAAGACGAGAGTAATGCTGACTATCTTACGGAACTACACAGGTTATCGAAACACTGCCAGTTCGGAGCAGGACTGGCAGATACCTTAAGGGATAAGTTTGTCTGCGGGCTCCAGAGTGAAGGAACCCAGAAACGACTACTTTCAGAAAAGGACCTTACGCTAGAAAAGGCTTTCAGCGTGGCAGTATCCTACGAAGCAGCAGCACGGGGAGCTGCGGAAATACAACAGAAACCGCAAGAATATAGCACCAAGGAAATGGCATATGGAGCAGAAAAGTGCTATCGCTGCGGCAGAACAACCCATGACCAGAAGGATTGCTGGTTTAAGGACAAAGTATGCAGGCAATGTGGAAAAGTGGGACACATAGCACGAGTCTGCAGGTCGGGAAAGAAAACCAACACTAAAAGAACTACTAAGGAAAAGTACAAGAAAGTACAAAAGATGACGGACAGTAGTTCAGAAGATCAGAAGAGTGATAATGACTCCGGGAGCAGGAGTCTAAGTTGTCTAAAGTTACACAACGTGATCGCAAAGGAGGATCACCGAACCATTTGGGTCACCCTCATGATAGCAGGGTCCCAAGTAAAGATGGAATTGGACACAGGATCAGCCCTAACAGTCATGAATCGATGAGACTACGAGCGGCTATTCTCACACATACCCTTGAATGACACGTCCATTGTCTTGAAGACATATACGGGGCAAAAAGTCTACCCCAGAGGAAAAATAAGGGTGCCCGTTAAATACAACGGCAAGGAAACACAGAAACTGTATCTATATATACTACAAGATGGAGGACCACCATTATTGGGACTTGAATGGATCCGAAAAATACAATTGGATTGGCATTCCATTCAGGCGCTAACTGTGGCTGACAAAAAGGATGACGACATCACACCTGGACGACTGTCAAAAATTCTAACTGATGCGAAAGAGGTGTTCCAGCAAGGACTTGGGACTCTAAAAGGCGTAACGGCAATGATAAAAATTGAAGATAACGCAAACCCAAAATTTTTTAAGGCCAGACCGGTACCGTATGTGATCCGCTCAGCCGTCAAAGCAGAGCTGGAGAGTCTGGAGCGTTCGGGTGTGCTGTCCAAGGTGGACTGGAGCGAGTGGGCCACACCCATCGTTCCTGTAATGAAGAAATCATTGAGCAGCACGCCTGGGGAGCCGAAGAAGGTTCGCATCTGTGGGGACTTTAAGGTAACTGTGAACCCAGTCCTTCACACAGTACAATATCCACTTCCGCAGATAGAAGATATTTTCGCCTCACTATCTGGAGGGAAATGCTTTACGAAGATTGATCTGGCCCAAGCGTATCTACAAATGGAGGTAGAAGAAGCATCTAGAAAATACCTCAGGATAAACACTCACAAAGGTCTTTACCAGTACAACCGACTGGCATTCGGGGTAGCATCAGCTCCAGCTATTTGGCAGAGGGCGATGGAACAAGTCCTGCAAGGGATCCTGGGGACCCAGTGTTATTTGGACGACATCCTAGTTACGGGCGAAAATGACAGTGAACACCTTGCCAACCTGGAGCAGGTGCTCACTAGATTACAAGAATATGGGCTATGAGCCAACCACCCCAAATGCGAGTTTTTCAGGAAACAAATCACATATTGTGGTCACGTGATTGATGAAGAGGGGTTACATAAGTCCCCAGACAAGATTGAGGCAGTAGTCAAGGCTCCAGCACTGGAAAATGTGTCGCAACTGAGGTCGTTCCTTGGGTTGGTGAACTACTACCATAAGTTCTTGCCAAATTTGTCTACAATTCTGCACTCACTGAACGCCCTGCTGCAAACTGGAGTAGCATGGAAATGGAGTGATGAGTGTAAGTGTGCCTTTCAGAAATGTAAATGCCTAATCACTTCAAAAGAAGTATTGGCCCACTACAATCCAACACTACCGATTCAGTTGGCATGTGATGCGTCTCCCTACGGCATTGGAGCGGTGCTGTCGCAGAAATTCCTTGACGGTTCAGAGAGGCCAATAGCCTTTGCGTCACGCTCGTTAACCTCAGCCGAGCGTAACTACACCCAGATTGACAGGGAGGCCCTCAGCCTGGTGTGGGGGGGATGAAGAAGTTCAATCACTATCTGCACGGGCAGAAATTCACCTTACTGACTGATCACCAGCCTCTTGTCTCCATTTTTAACCCAAAGAAGGGCGTTCCGGTGATGATGGCGCAACGGCTGCAAAGATGGTCCCTTTTTCTAGGGGCACATCAATACGACATAGAGTATAAGGGCACGAAACAGCATGGAAACGCTGATGGGCTGTCGCGCCTGCCGCTGCCTACGGTGGAGGAAGCACCTGCAGTGGACCCTGTTGAGATATTCCACTCGACCATAGTCGAATGTCTACCTGTTACAAACTCAAGTATAGAGAAGGAAACCCGAAATGACCCGACACTCTCTCAGGTCTATGATTTGACGGTGAAGGGATGGCCAGCACATGGCGACTCACTGTTGCCAGCATTCTCGCCAAGGAGAGAACAGCTGTCAGTGTGCCGGGGGGCCTTGATGTGTGGATCCCGAGTGGTAATTCCACCCAAGTTGAGAGATAGAGTGCTCAATGAGCTTCATGAGGGTCATCTGGGAGGGGTAAAAATGAAGAGCCTAGCCAGGGCATTTGTGTGGTGGCCGGGAATCGATAAAGAAATCGAGGAAATGACCAAGAGATGCACAGGATGCCAGAAAGTCGAAAACGCTCCACCACAGGCCCTGCTACACCCATGGGAGTGGCCCTCATCTCCATGGCAACGGGTACACATTGATTTTGCTGGTCCATTTATGGACTCAATGTTTTTAATCGCCGTGGATGCACATTCGAAATGGGTAGAGGTCATCAAAATGTCCTCCACCACCACGGAGAAAACTATTGCAGTCCTACGGACCATCTTCGCCAGGAATGGCTTGCCAGAACAGATTTGCTCCGACAATGGACCACAGTTTGTGTCCGAGGATTTCCAGAGGTTTTTGAGGAATAATGGGGTAAAGCATTACACATCCGCCCCATATCATCCAGCCACAAATGGATTGGCTGAGAGGTTTGTTCAAACCTTTAAAAAAGCAATAAAGGCGATGTATAACGACAACATACCACTGCAACACAAGGTGGATAATTTTTTGTTTGCTTACCGGAATGCGACACATGCAGTCACCAACCAAGCTCCAGCCATGATGTTCTTTAACCGAAGGTTAAGATGTCGCCTGGATTTGCTCAAACCAAACATAAGACGAGATGTTGAGAATAAGCAATTCCAGCACATCAATGAGAAGCCAACCAGGAGCTTCAAGATAGGGCAACCAGTCTTGGCCCGCGACTAACGAACAGAAAAATGGCAGCCAGGAACGATATGCACACGGCAGGGACCACTAATGTACACAGTGGACGTTGGAGAGAGCATCGTGAGACGCCATGTTGACCAGATTCTAGAGTCACAGGAACAAGTCAACCCCATGCCTCGCCCATACGTACCTGGTGATGAACCCGAAGTACAGATTGCGTCTACCTCAGAATCAGTGGTATTGGAAGCTGACGAACCAACCAATGACAATGAGCCAGAATCGACTCCGCCGCAAGAACAGGATACTCGAGAAAGGCGCTATCCAGACAGGATCAGGAAGCCTCCTCAAAGACTGAATTTATAAATGATTACTTTCAGCTGATGTATATAGTACAAAGAAAATTGTAATTGTAATTAGTTATTATTTAATTGTTAAATGAATGTTATGTACTGTTTATCTAAAAGGGAAGGAATTGTAATGTATGTACCTTTAAGAGAGGAACTACCTTTTACAGCCCCTGTATACTGCAGTACCAGTGTGACCACATCTGTATATAACGCTGTGTAGTAATTTGTACAGTTAGTTCCAGCATACCCTCTGTTCAGTAAACACCTGTTATTACCGTTCTCCTGCAGTCCGTGTGTTATTGATACGCGGACACTACAGGCTAGAAACATACTGATCAAGGAAGTTCTCCTTCCAGTATGTGACTGCAGTCCCTCACTAATGTAGTTGACTCTTAGCTGTCCTCTGAAGTGGCCTGGCAAGTCATCAATGACAACCAGGAGTGGTAAATAAATGCCGGCCTTGTCAGCGATGCCTACATCTCGAGAATTAATTTTTTTAAAGTTTGTTCTCCCCTATGTGATGCGCTTTGAGTTAAGGTGCAATTGTTAAAATCCAAGGTAAAATCCAGAACATTCTGTATTCAGCATTAAGATAGAGGATGTAGATCCCAATCCAGAGGAGTAGCAGCTGGCCTGGATAAATCCCCTGAATCAGCCCCTTGTGGCTAAGACTGACATGGCTGATCTCCGTCAGACTGCGTTGACGTGAGTAACAAATAGGAGTCTTGAGCTCTTGAGGAGGTTGGTTTAACACTTTTCTTTTTGTTTCTTGCTGGGGGAAGGGGAGATGCTCTACAACGAAAGGTATTGTCATGGTAACGTCACTCTGTGAAGTGAGGGATGATGGGATAATTAAAGGCATGGAGACATTTTAATTTGGATTCTGAGAGATTTTTGCATGTGCCTGTTTACACTGCTGAATCCGATTCCTAGTTATCCTGGCAGTAGACTGGTGGAGCCATGAAAATCTTGGCCTATTAGTCTTCTGCTAGGATAATGGAGCTGGATTTGGCAGCTGGAGCTGGCTGGTGGATACCGGCCTCCCCAAATCCGAACCAAATGCGCACCGTTGTAAAAAAAAACAATGGCTCTAAATGCGTCTGCATCTTAGCCCGAGTGAGTGACTGTGTAACAAACCATCATTCATTTGTCATTTTAAAAAAAATCCCGAGGGAGCCAGAAGCGTTTTAATGTCGGCTTGCCAGCGAGTCTGGCCCTCCAGGCTAAACCCACAACAGAGAGACAGGATGTAGAAAATTCATGGGAGCTTTATTGTGACTTAGTCCCCACATCAGAGAACAATTTAAAAGGGCAGTTCTTTTGTCACTTGAAACGTGACTCTTCTAAAAGGTTCCTCTCTGTCTCCCTGTTTCTTTAATTAGTTACCAAGACTAAATGATGAGGAAAAGCAGTGTTTCAGGTCTAAATGTCCTTGGGTTACAGGTCAGCGTTCCTACTTTTCCCTAATTCATTGAGCAGGTGAAACTATAGGTAGGCCCTAAAACCAAGCCTCATGCTGAAAGCTTGGAGGCAGAGTTTTTTGTTTTGTTTATTATTTAAATTTTTCTTTTGTGAACTGACTGACTGGCCTTCTCCACAGTTCAAGGCTGCAGCTGATGCTGTCATGGCTACCTTAAGGGGCACAGGTGAGGGGGCAGGGAACAGAAAATACAGACATTTTAGCACAGCAGGAGGTAATTCAGCCTGCCTTGCCTACGCCGTAATTGGACTGCTCTGGGGCTGCCTTTACACAGACCTGCCTTCCTTCTTTCTCCTCAAACCTCCTCCTCCATTTTATATTCTTGTTTCGGTCATTATCCAATACCTTAATGAATGCTAGAATCGAGTTAGCATCGAATGCCACTTGTGGTTAAACATTTCCTCATTCCAATAACTGCGTGAAAAGGCTGCTTCTAATCTGCCTCTTTATGTATCTGATGCTTATCTTGAGTTCACGGCCTCTTGTTTTCAATTTATAGACCAATGGAAATTATCTGTCTTCTTTAATTCATCATTTTGGATACATCTATTAAATCTCTCAATTTTCTCAGTTAGAGAGAATATAAGCCCCAGTTCCTCGAGCCTTTCATTGTAATTCCAACCATTCATCTCTGATATCATCCTAGTAAATCTGTGTTCCGCTTTCTCCTGGGCTAAAGAAGTAAAGGGAAACTCCATTGACTTCCCTGCAATACTGTTGGTTATTTCAAAGAAGAGCGGGAGAGTTCTCGCCGGTGTCCTGACCAATATTTATCCCTCAACCAACGTCACTAAAGCATAGATTATCTGATCATTACCTCATTGCTGTTTGTGGGATCTTGCTGTGCACAAATTGGCTGCCGTGTTTCCTACATTACAACAGTGACTACACTTCAAAAAAGTTCTTAATTGGCTGTAAAGCACTTTGCGACTTGCTGAGGTCATGGAAGGCTCTATATAAATGCAAGTCTTTCTTTTTCTTTCTCTTTTCTCTCTCCTTTTATGTGACTTTTGCTTTTTCAGGCTGTCTGTTGGTAAATAGGACTAAGGACTTGACTCCTCCCTCCATGCCAGCTCTAAGCTGGTTTCGTAGTCCTCTTATTTCTACCCCAAACTGCCAAGCTGTGCTCTTTGGTTGAAACTTAGAACCACGCTCAAGTTGCTGGCCCCGTTTGGTGAAAGAACTGCTCCATTTTTATTGCAGGGCGGGTTTTACCAGCTGGAGAGGAGATAAAATGGCCAGGCTGCCCATTTCCCTCCCCTGCTCCTGTTTCAGTTTCAATAGGGCTTTTTAAAAAAAATGACTGTTTCATTATTATTGAATTGAACTGCCCAAACCCCTCACTGTTTCATCAGACAAAAGAGCGATAGTAAAGCTGTGTGGGGGCTGGGGTGCTGTGTGTACCCACTGGTGAAAATACTATTAGTTCAATCTTTTCTTCAGCTACTTCAGGCCTAAACCCCAGAGGAGGTGTCCGATCAAACAATTCCAAATCAGGTTAGATAAAGAGTAAAGCTCCCTCTACGTTGTCCGATCAAACACTCCCAGGTCATAAAATAATAATAGGATTGGGCAGAGCCAACACAGATTTATGAAAGTGAAATCATGTTTGACAAATCTGTTAGAGTTTTTTGAGGTTGTAACTAGCAGAATAGAGATGGGGGAACCAGTGGATGTGGTGTATTTGGATTTTCAGAAGGCATTCGATAAGGTGCCACACAAGAGGTTATTAAACAAAATTAGGGCTCATGGGATTGGGGGTAATATACTAGCATGGATTGAGGATTGGTTAACGGACAGAAAACAGAGGGTATGAATAAACGGGTCATTTTCGGGTTGGCAGGTTGTAACTAGTGGGGTACCGCAAGGATCAGTGCTTGGGCCTCAGCTATTCACAATCTATATCAATGATTGGATGAGGGAACCAAATGTAATATATCCAAGTTTGCTGATGGCACAAAGCTAGGTGGGAATGTAAGTTGTGAGGAGGATGCAAAGAGGGTTCAAGGGGATATAGACAGGCTAAGTGAGTGGGCAAGAACATGGCAAATGGAATATAATGTGGAGAAATGTAAAGTTATCCACTTTGGTAGGAAAAATTGAAAAGCAGAGTATTTTTTAAATGGTGAGAGATTGGGAAATGTTGGCGTTCAGAGGGACCTGGGTGTCCTTGTACACGAATCACTGAAAGTTAACATGCAGGCACAGCAAGCAATTAGGAAAGCAAATGGTATGTTGGCCTTTATTACAAGTGGATTTGAGAATAAGAGTAAAGATGTCTTACTGCAATTATATAGGGCCCTGCTGAGACCACACCTGGATTATTGTGTACAGTTTTGGTCTCCTTACCTAAGGAAGGATATACTTGCCATAGAGGGAGTGCAACAAAGGTTCACCAGACTGGTTCCTGGGATGGGGAGATTGTCCTATGAGGAGCGATTGAGTAGACTAGCCCTATATTCTCTAGAGATTAGAAGAATGAGAGGTGATCTCATTGAAACATACAAACTTCTTATAGGGTTTGACAGGGTAGATACAGGGAGGATGTTTCCCCTGGCTGGGGAGTCTAGAACCAGGGGTCACAGTCTCAGAATAAGGGGTCGGCCATTTAGGACTGAGATGAGGAGAAAGTTCTTTACTCAGAGGGTGGTGAATCTTTGAAATTCCCTACCCCAGAGGGCTGTGGAGGCTCAGTCATTGAGTATATTCAAGACAGGGATTGATAGATTTTTGGACATCAAGGGATATGGGGATCATACAGGAAAGTGGAGATGAGGTTGAAGATCAGCCATGATCTTATTGAATGGCGGAGCAGGCTCGATGGGCTGAATGGCCTACTCCTGCTCCTATTTCTTATATCCTATTTCTTATGTTCTTATGTACAGCAGGGGTTAGATACAGAGTAAAGCTGCCTCTATGTTGTCCCATCAAACACTCCCAGGGCAGGTACAGCACGGGTTAGATATAGAGTAAAGCTCCCTCTACACGGCATAAGTTTGGAAATTCAACATGGGGAATTGTGGGCATGAACCTGTTTCCTATCCCGCAATGGATTTTTTTCCCTCCGTGACGGCACAGTTTCCACTGGTAGTTTCCTGACCTCTAATGCATGGTATTGGATTAGTGCACAATTTGAATGGACATGTTGTCATTTTATGTAGCATTTAAAACTGAGTAAGGGTTGAAGCTGTGAGTGTTCAATGCCCTTTAGTCCCAATTTTGCTTTCCTGTTCTCTCTGGAAGGCGCTTACTCCTGCTGGTATACGGTTGCATTGGCCTGATAGCCCTTTGGTACCTTGCCCAGTGACAATTCTTCATGGATGAGCCTAGGCAGTGAGTGTTGCCAAGCTCTTTGGCTGTTGACAGGCATCAAGGCCTAGCCAAATCCTGTCCTTCTTTGATGTGCACATACTTGCCCTTTCCAGTTGAAGTCACTAGATAGCAATCAGGAGTGGTGGGGTAGGGTGGGGGGGAAAGATGGGTACCCCGTCTGATATTTTTCCTCGCTAACCTGGGGTGCTGAGGCCAAATATAACACTTTGACTGCAACCTTGGCTGAGCTTAGCTAACACAGCACAAATCGAAGATCAAACCGTGGGACTTTCTGGTTTATGCTGTTAAGTCTGGCAGTATGTTCAACCACTATGTCCTGGGGGGACATGTGTTCAGCCTCTTTAATATGCAGTAACTGTTTCCCATGACCAGCAATCAAATGAGAGTGGGAAGGATATACAAGACGAGCAGGGGTGGGAGTAGATAAGAGAGCAGAGGCAGGGAGCAGATTAAATGTGCGAAAGGAAGTTTAGCAGTTTTATTAGCCCACTCCCAACACTGTTGGATCAGTCAGCTTTACAGCCCCCAGGCATCAGAAATATTTTCATTTCGAATACAGTGACTGGCGTGTAATTGCAAGATGAATTGAGAAGAAAGGCACAATATCCTGTCAAATTTCCCTTCTTTCCCTAAACCCGCTGCCTTGCGTTGGGGTACCAGCTACAGCGGGCGCCTGGCACCTCAGCCCAGGTTGTCATTCTTTTCTAACAAAGCCCAGCCTGATCATGCGTGGGTGCCCATGCATGCACGCACACACTCTGTCTCTTTCCAGTGGTAGTCACTGGGAACTCTAGCTGCTTTTCCCCATCCGCCCCCATCTTGGCCATGAGATTCTAGAAGCAGGGGCGGGGGGTTCCAGCTATGTAGGGCTCTGGAACCTTGGTGCTCTGTCCCGCAAAGCCCAAACAACTTTGAGCTATGTGTTCTTGTATTTCTTATTCGCTGCTTAAATTTTGTGGGCCTGGAGGTTTGGAAAAATGGCTGTTGCTTCATTAGGAGATGTATCCTAAATTAGAATGCCAAGTATCAGCACTTACTGATCTATGCAGAATTGAAGGGAACATTGATCATAGAATCTTACAGCACAGAAGGAGGCCATTCAGTCCATTGCTCCTATGCCACCTCTTTTTAAGAGCTATCCAATGAGTCCCAATCCCTCGCTCTTTCCCCACAGCACTGCAAATTTTTCCTTTTCAATTATATATATAAAATTCCCTTTTGAAAGTTACTATTGAATCTGCTTCCACCACTCTTTCAGGCAGTGCATTCAAGATCATAACAACTCGCTGCGTAAAACAATTCTCCTCATCTCCTTCTAGTTCTTTTACCATTTATCTTAAATCTGTTCCCTCTAGTTACCGACCCTCCTGCCAGTGGAAACAGTTTCTCCTTATTTGCTCGATTGAAACCCCTCATAATTTTGAACACCTCTATTAAATCTCCCCTTAACATTCTCTGCTCAAAGGAGAACAATCCCAGCTCTCTAGTCTTGCCACATAACTGAAGTCTCTCATCTCTGGTACCATTCTAGTAAATCTCCTCTGCACCCTCTCCAATGCCTTGACATCCTTCCTAATGTGTGGTGCCTAGAATTGGACACAATGGGCGCGATCTTGCGAGCCCTGGGGAGGCGGGTATGGAGGCGGGACTGCCGGGAAAATGGCAGAATCTGGGGGCGGGTGCCCATCCCGCCCCCAACCCGCCTCCGTGCCACCTTCGCAGGAGGCGGGTAGCCGACTCGTGCCGGGTCCTGTCTCCTTGGAGGCGGGACGGGGATTACAGCCACTTAATTGCCTGTTAACAGGTAGTTAACAGGCAGATAAGAGGATTGTCCCCATTTTACCCACACAAGTGCGGGCTTCCTGAAGGCTGTGAAGCCCGCCAGGGTCACCGAGGCAAGCAGTGGGTCAGAGGGGTGCAAAAGTGCGCTGTGGAGAGCTGAGTATGTGAGGTAAGTGGAAAGTGTTAGAAAAAGTTTATTTACCTTTGTTTCTTCCTGCAGGCTTCAAGAGTTGGGGATGCGGAGACTCTTGCAACCCACCAGCAGAGATGACAGATTGTAAGGGGGGCATCTTTTTGCTGGTTTATGGTAATTTACCTGGCCAGCAGCCTTTGCCTCTGAGCTCTGACCAATTCCAACCTTTTACCTGATTTACGGTAATTCACCTGGTCAGCAGCCTTTTGCTGCTGCACTCTAAACCAATTTACAAACAGCAGTTTCGAATCGCTACCCCTCCTTCAGTTCTGAGTGGAGGAACTTATAATTAATGGTATTAAAACGGAACAAGTGGTTTGGATGAGAGAAAAATCAAGTTTTATTACCTAAATAAACTACAATCAAAAGAATAAACTATACCACACGAACACAGTAATTACAGTAAAACTATATAACAGGGGGTTGCAGACGGCGAAAACGAGGGATAAAATGGCTCCAATGTTACTTAAACAATCTTATCAATTACCCTTAAATCACCACCCCCTAACTCCTGCTAGGTTGCCTTGCTGAGGAGTCAGAACACCCTGCTCACCTCTGGTCCCAGGAAGTAAAGAGAGTGATAGTTTCTCAGCAGCTATCTTATATACCTGGTGAGCTCCTGCTGTTCTGCCCTGCCAGGGCTGTGTGCAAAATTCCCACCCAAAGGTCCCAATACACAAGAGAAAGCTGTGATTGGCTAACTCAGAGTGGTTGGACTGGGTTAATGTGTCTTCCGGAGCTCCCTGGGCTGAAACAAAAGGGAAATACAACTGCTCTATTGTCCAGAATGCTAGGTGATTTAAAACCCATTCAGTTCTTAAACGGTTCCCATTCAAGATACAAAAGGTCTCCTGCAGTTTAGATGTATCCACTCGATATTCAAACAAATGCTAATAGCATTCAATTGCTTTGTAAACAAAGCATTGTCCTGTGATCATCAGGAACCACTATTGATTGTAACATTGTAGAACGTTTTGTAAACAGGCATCGATTGTCCTGCTGCAGTGGGGGTGGGGCTCCCCTTTGATTGGCAGCTCCATTGAACCTTACTTCCAGACACAGAAAGCTGCTTTCCAAGTCCTTTGTCTTCGGCCATGTGGTGCGACAGCCATTTTTATCCCTGGAAATTTAAAAGCACATCGCCCAGGGATACTTTAATCAAAAAAATTAATCTTCAGAACTGTAAATTATTGCGAATTCTTACAAGATAGCTGCTGCATTCTCCAATGCAACAACCATCTAATTTCTGCTAAAGAAAGAGGTTTGATGAGTCTTGAATTCAAGAACTCATCAAACTGCAGAGAATGTCAGTGTTTGACAGCTTCACAGAGCTGTCAAACGATGACAGTTCATCTGTCAAAAATTTTTGACAGATGAAACGTCATACGCTGACGTGCTCTGTAACCGGCTTCCCCTTAATTGGCCTGCTAAGCCCGCTGGGCGGGCTTAACAAGGTCAATCAAGGGAAAATAGCGTGGGTTGGCCTGAAGTTGATGGAGGCGGGACTAAAACCCGAGAAGTGGGAGTCCTGCCTCCAAAAGCTCCCCATTGGCAAAATACAGCCCAATACTCCAACTGAGGCCTAACCAGTGAGTTATGAAAGTTTTGCATAACTTCCTTGCTTTTGTACTCTACGGCTCTATTAGTAAAGCCATGGACCCTGTATGCTTTTTTAACAGAATTATCAACTTGTCCTGCTATTTTCAAAGATTTATGTACGTACACCCCCAGGTCTCTCTGTTCCTACACCCCCTTTAGAATTGTACCATTTAGTTTGTATTGCTTCTCCTCATTCTTCCTGTATCACTTCACACTTTTTTGCATTAAATTTCATCTTCCATGTGTCTGTCCATTTCACCAGTCTGTCTATCTCCACCTGAAGTCTGTTACTATCCTCTTCACTGTTTACTTTATTTCCAAGTTTTGTATCATCTACAAATTTTGAAACTATTCCCCCTATACCCAAGTCCAGGTCAATGGCCCAGAAATTTGGGTTGGGGGCTTCCCGCGGGTGCAAGCCCCCGACCTGCACTTACCTTGCGCGCTGGCAGTTGAGCTCTAGGGCCCCGTGGAATTCCGCTCCAGGGCCTGGCCCAGCTGCCGGCGCGCTGTGCTTGCGTGTCCCAGGGGCGTAGTTAGTGCGATGCGTCCCCTGGGATCACGTGAGCCATGGGCAGCCAATCGGAGGAGGGAAAAGCCCATTCATAAGATTGACAGGAAGACCTGTGAAAACTTATAAATACTACGGGCCCCAAAATAGCAGTAAACCTTCAAATAATTTTTTTTAAAAATCACACTTTTTAAATAAACTATAAATTACATTAAATAACTATTTTAAACAATAATTTAAATTTTAGAAAAAAATAATTTTATAAAAAAGCCGGGCTAAAAATAAACTTACCTTGCTTTAAAGTATTAAAAAATAATAAACCTGTGGAAAAAATGTTTTAATTTTAATTAATTGACCACTTATCTTGTAAAAAGCAGGCCTTACGCCTGCTTTTTAAATGTGTAAATCCTGGAGGCTTAACCTCGCGTGAAAACCTGCAAACAAAACCTAAGTTCAAAGTGCACGCGCAGCCTCCCCTGCGCGCGCGTTCGACCTCTGAACCCCTTTGTTCAGAGGATCGGAAGTGCCGGTTTCCCGCGCATGCGCAGTCCATGCAGGAAACCGGCACTTCCATTCGGCCTACGGGTGAGTACCCCATGCGTACTCACCCGTGGAGAGCCGAATTTCTGGGCCATTATTGATTATGCCTCCCATGCTCCATGATACATGACTAAGTGGTCATCCTAAGGCAAAAAGGTTTGACACCCTGGTTGCAGAGCAATTGTAACTTTGCCGTAGTAACCCCAGCTGTGATCAATAATCAAACCCAGATGATTCCTGCTCTGTGTGACTCAGGCTTTACACAGCGTCATACTGCATCCTCGGGAAAGGCCCAACTTCTTATGTAGGCAAACACAGTGGCCAATTTGCACACAGCAAGATCCCACAAACAGCAAATGAATAAGTAACCAGATAGCCTGCTTTTGGTGGTGTTGTTGAGGGAGAAGTGTAAGCTGGGACATTATTTCTACTCATTAGAATAGTATTATGGGATATTTTTTGTCCACCTGAACAGGTAAATGAGGCCTTGGACTGTCTGAAAGATTGTACCTCTGAGAGTGCAGCACTCCCTCAATACTGTACTGAAGCGTCAGCCTACATTATGTGCTAATGTTTGTATTGATTGTGATAAATATATATTCTAGTCATTATTATCTATTATACATGTACCTAATCCATGCCCCATAACCTTGTGTAGATTTAGAAGACTGATTTCTTTTTGAAACGCTAACAATCTTTTTTTATTAAAAGATTTCCCCCCCATGATTTTTTATTCAGTTCATCCATCGCCTCCTTGAGGTGATGCCCGGTGCTGGGGTACCGTTCTCATCCATGACTTTACCCAGGTGGGCGTCATGCAAACTTGAGCCACACTGACCATGATGGACTCTGGGTCGATGCCTGGTCTCTGCTGAATTAACCGATCTCATCTGGGGTGGACATTTATGGATGATCCCTTTGGCCTCAGTGCCCCTCAGGACTAAATGAGCCAGGCATCCCTGGTGGAAAGCCTGCGTGTGTTGGTGTCAGCCGAGGACAGGATTAAGCTCAGATATGATCTTATGCCTGGGCCCTCCCTCCCCAATTCACGCGTGAAGCCCGATCTCCTGACGTGTGCTCCTGTGGAATGCCGCTTCCCGAAAACCAGTGAGCAACACAACAGTAATCACCTCATTTCTTTCTGCTGCGTTCTTTTGGCCAATTGCCGTGGAATCTGGTGTGTATTTTTTTTTTAATGTGCTGGAAATCTCACCGCAAATTTAAAGCTGCAGTCATCAAAGACTCTAAAGAGGATGAGGGCTAATGGTTGTTTTGTACGGTACAGCTGGCTACTATTACCTAGTACGCTTGTGTAGGGCGTGTTAGTGCATCTGCTTGGCTTTGAACCGTCCCCCAACCCTCGCCCCCGTGGATCAAGGTCACCCTGTCATCATACAGAGACGAAGAGAAAATTTGAGATCCAAAGGATTGTGTTTGAGGGCTGCATAACCATGTGCTTTAAGCCTTGGCAGGCCTCACCTGTGCGTGGAAACCAGACCTGCACCTCTCACCTTCTCAGCCATTGCAGTGACAGGAAGGAGAAATAATGATCAAAAAGCTATAAAGGAAGACTTGCCTTTATATAGCACCTTTCACAGCCACCGGACCTCTCAAAGCGCTTTACAGCCAATGAAGTACTTTTGGAGTGTAGTCACTGTTGTATTATGGGAAATGTGGCAGCCAATTTGCGCACAGCAAGCTCCCACAAACAGCAATGTGATAATGACCAGATAATCTGTTTTTGTTATGTTGATTGAGGGATAAATATTGGCCAGGACACCGGGGATAACTCCCTTGCTCTTTTTCGAAATAGTGCCATGGAATCTTTTACGTCCACCTGAGGGAGTAGACGGGGCCTTGGTTTAACGTCTCATCCAAAAGAAGGCACCTCTGACAGTGCAGCACTCCCTCAGCACTGCGCTGGAGTGTCGGGCTAGATTTATGTGCTACAAGTCCCTGGAGTGGGACTTGAATCCACAGCCTTCTGACGCAGAGCGCGAGTGGGCTACCCACTGAGCCACAGTTGAAGGAGCCACTGCCTCAACTCCCAAAGGCTCCTTCAGCAATGGGGTTCACTAAGGGCCGTGCCCACTCAAACCTTCTAAAGCAAAATGGCCACTCACACAATTACTATGGGGTGGGGCGGGGGTGAGAGTGAGAGAAAGAGAAATTTAAAACTTTAATGCTCAGTGCTGCGGCCAATGGCATCCCCGGCTTTACCATAATATAAATGGGGAAATATCTCGAGACTAGTGTTGCCAACCCTCCAGGATTGTCCTGGAGTCTGCAGGAATTAAAGATTAATCTCCAGGACACTGCTGCGAGCAAAACCCAGGAGATAAATCATAGAGGCTTTAAAAAAAAGTCTTTTTTTCCATTTTCTTCGCACACTCCTGGTTATTGGTTATAAGTATGTTGGAGATGGGGGGAAAAAAGGCTGTTTGACTGGGAGGGGCGGTTGGAGGCGGGAGATCACGTGAAGAAACCTCCAGGAATACCCCCAACAAGAGTTGGGAACCCTACTCGAGACCCAGTGGCTGGTGTGAATGGTTAGTGCCAAGAGACCATGCCACCGTTTTATTTTTATTGGCCAAAGGTAGGTGGGCATACAGACCAGCAGTGCCAGAAATGAAAGTCTTGATCGCTTGACGCTGTTGTTTAATATAAATGGGGTAAGAGCAAGTTTGATATCGAGCTCAAGGACAGAGCTTGGGAAGGGGAGGTTTAACCATAGTAACAGAGCACCATCTTCACAAGAAGGTGTTTGGTAGGGAGACTGAAGCAATAGATTAGCCCAACTGCCTTTCACCTTTGGGACCGGGGATTTGCATCCAGCTCAGACTGTTGGGAGAGAAGTAAATGCACCTTATAAAGCAGTTGAATGTTGAGTGTACACAACAGTTGAAATGACTTGCCTTAATACAGTTTTTTTTTAAATAACTTCCGCAAACAAAACCCTGGGGGAGAAAAATTACAAATGGAAATGGCAGCAGGTAAGCTGAGCAACTACAGCCTTGATTTGTCAATTGGATGTCCTGACTCGATGGGCTATTGCCAGCATTAAAACAACACCGATCGGAAAATCTAGGCTACCCGTTGTCCTGACGAAGAGACTGATTCCTGAGTGTCTCAACAAAAGGAAAGGTTTTTAGGGGTCAAAATTAATTTAAATGAAAAGAAGAACTTGCATTTCTATAGCGCCTTTCATGGCCTCGGGACATCCCAAAGCGCTATATAGCCAATAGATCACTTTTGAAGTGTAGTCACTGTTGTAATGTAGAGAAATGCGGCAGCCAATTTGCGCACAGCAAGGTCCCACAAACAGCAATGAAATAAATGGCCCGATCATCTGTTCTAGGTGTTGGTTGAGGGATAAATATTGGCCAGGACACCAGGGAGAACTCCCCTGCTCTTCTTCTTGGGATCTTTTACATTCATCTGAGAGGGCAGATGATTTAACATCTCATCTGAAAGACAACGGGGGAGAAATTGAGTATAGCCCCGTTTGGGGCGCCAGCCTCGCCAGGGCGCTAAAAGTAGCGCCCCGGAAACATTCGCGCCCGCGCACCGGAAATTGAGTTGTTCCACTCCAAAGGGAAGCGCGGCGCTACTGGTGGCGCCGCGCATCCCTCTTGGGGCGCTGCGAGTGAATATCGTGGCGCTACGGCACTGCGGCATGTCACGCTGCGGTATTGCAGGCCTTCCTCCCCTTCTTAAAGGGGAGGGGCCTTGTGCAGCGCCCAGGATCAGGATCTCCTTGGTGCCGGGCTCTTGGAGCATAGCCAGCACTCCGCGGTGGGGGGGGTTCAGGAGGCCGGGGACGGGAGCGCAGGCAGGTGCTGGCAGGCGGCCAACAACAAAAACGGCCGCCCCGCACCTCGCCTTTAATTTGCGCCTCCCCGGCCGCAGGTAGGCCCCCCTGAACCGGTCGGACATAGCGTCCGGCGGTAAATCAGGGGGCGCTGCCAAATATCACAGCTGGGGCACTGCGTACACCGATGACGGCAGCGGCGCAGCGCTAACTGTTAGCGCCACCACTAACGTCCTGCAGAATTTAGCGGGAGGCGTGGGCAGTGCCACGCTCAGGCGCCAGTTGGCTTGCGACCCACTTAGCGCCCTCTTAAGGCACTAACAGGTGGCGCAATCTACTGAATTTCTCCCCCAACACTTTTTGGAGTGTAGCACTCCCTCAGTACTGCATTGAAGTGTCAGTCTGGATCATGTGCTCAAGTCTCTGGAGTGGGGCTTGAACCCACAACCTTCTGACCATGCAGACGAAAGTGCTATCCACTGAGCCAAGGCTGATACCAGATTGACATTGCTTTTAAAATTGTAGGCAAAGGAATTTCAAGCAACTCATGCACAGCATGATCCCGGCTCATTCATGTTGAAAGCAGTTCCCCATTAACTGTGGGAAGTGGTGGAGTGTTAAACGATGAAATGATGTCATGCTTCTACGTGATACAGAAAGGTGGTCTGATTGCTCTGTGATGGGTCTGCCCAATGAGAAGGGTCACAGGATAGGATCCATTCCATCTCCGCTGGATAGTCATTAAATGAAGTACATCAAAGGCTGACCTTCCCAGTATATCACCATGCTCACAACTTAATTTCAGCACAAGCTGACTCACAGTCACTTTCAGGTATTTAAAAGCGAGAGCATCATTGCGGAGGAGATGCTCGTAATCACATGGGGTGCACCTTAATAAGCACCTCAAGGCAGCTTACACCTATTAATGGCTGCAGTGTAATAGATGGAGTCTTGTTTATAGAAGTCCTCCCAGCTTGTGTGACTGATTTCCTACAAACCATTTACAACCTGCACGTCCCATTAGTCTGCTCCCCACCTATGCCGTTGCCTGGACAACAGTGTAAGCAGCTGAACCATCTCCCAGGCCTCAGGTCACCTTGAGCTGGTTGGTGGGAGGTGTGCAGGGCGGAGGGGTGGGAGTTGTCTGCCAGTTGGTCTCCCCCTAGTTTCTGGGGAGGGAAGCTGCTCTCTATGGGCTCGATGAGATAGAGAACTTGCTGTTTATATGTGTGGAGTGTGGCTCATAGACCCATCCTGTGCTCTAGGATCCCATTCCATCATGTGTTGCTTTATTCAAGTGAGACGGCGATTTCCGTTTAATAAACTTCCTTCAGAGCGTCAACTGCATCGAGGAACTCCCATCCCCCTCACCTTCCAATCACCCCCACCCTCCTTTGTGTTCTCCTCCTTTGCTCTATAAGCAGCTTTTATCGTCTTTCTCCTCTTTACTGACTCCTGAGCCGAGCTAAAAATGAAACGAGAAGATGAGGGAACATCAAAGTGTACAATTGAAGGCAAGACTTCACTGAGCTGTATAAGATATTAAATGGTATACTGATAACATAGATTAATATTTCAAAGGAAGCAGGCCACGCCACAAATTTAAAGTAGTGTAAAATAGATTTTTTTTAAAAGACTTGCATTTATATAACGCCTTTCACGACATCCTAAAGCGCTTTACAGCCAATGAACCACTTTTGAAGTGTCTTCACTGTTGTAATGTAGGAAACGCGGCAGCCAATTTGCGCACAGCAAGGTCCCACAAATGGCAATGAGATAAATGACCAGATAAATTGTTTAAGTGATGTTGGTTGAGGGATAAATATTTGCCAGGACACCCGGGAGAATTCCCCTGCTCTTCTTCCAAATAGCACCATAGGATCGTTTCCATCCACCTGTTTAAGGTCACACCTGAAAGACAGCACATCCGTGCTGCACTGAAGTATCAGCCTAGGTTTTGTGCTCAAATCTCTGGAGTGGGACTTGAAACCCACAACCTTCTGACTCAGAGGCTAGGGTGCTATCCACTGAACCACAGCTGATTGGAGGGAGTGTAGAATGGCCTTCACTTGTGTTTACCATTTTTTGGGGCCAGATTAGGAGACAGCTGTCCTGGTGTAAACGTTGCAGTACAGTCACGGTATCAGATTCAAGATTACGAGAGAATGAAGAGGGAAGAAATTAGTGCTGAAATGTATTGAAGAAAGCTCGTCCTCCCAGAGAATGAGGTATCCCAGTTAATTAAACAGATCTGAGGAAAATATTTGAAAAATGTGAGTTGAATAAAACTATAGGAACTCCTAAGCAATACTGGTTGATAGTTACTTAAACTACTGGAAAAGAACAGTAATGCTGAGCCCTTTTGTTAAGGTTTGGAGTTGATTTGAGTCAGGACCTCTTATCCATTAACAGGCATCAGACTTTGGTGTTTTTATCTAAATCTCGGTACGGGTCCTATTCCTCAGCCTCGCCTCTTCCATGACTTCACTCTGCTCCTCAACCTTGCCTTGCCTCACCCCGGGTCCCCTTGTGTAGATTCTTGGCCCTGCCCCCACCTCTCCCCTGGCCCCGCCACTCCTCTCCCCTTGTCCCGCCCCTCCTCTCCCCTGGTCCTGCCCCTCCTCTCCCCTGGTCCCGCCCCTCCTCTCCCCTGGCCCCGCCCCTCCTCTCCCCTGGCCCCGCCCCTCCTCTCCCCTGGCCCCGCCCCTCCTCTCCCCTGGCCCCGCCCCTCCTCTCCCCTGGCCCTGCCCCACCACCTTGCCTCTTCCTAGGTTCCTTCAAATAACACCACCAAAAGCACGTCATTAGGCCTATCATTCCATTGCTGCACGTGAATGCTAAATGGCTGCTGCACTTTCCTACATCATTTCAAAGTGATTCTTTGAATGCAAAGAGCTTTGAGATGCTTCCTGTGAGACATAAGATGCTACATTAATGTTAGTTCTTGTTAAGCCTGTGGGTTTGGACCAGAGTACTAAACTCTTTATTCTTCATTAAAGCACAGTGCTGCAGGATATTTCTAATTAATTTCCTATAACGTTTCCTGTTGGCTTTGGCACTAACTAAAGGGTGTTGATCCTGGAGAAAGGAACACTGCTCTCTTTGCCAAGCCAGCAATCCTTGTACCTCGGTGACTGGTACCAGTCCAGTGCTGAATTGTGGGTATCTCTGTGCTGTGGGGGGAACAGGGTTGAAATTCACTCATGTCATGCAGAAAAGAAAGAACTTGCATTTATATAGCGCCTTTCATGACCTCAGGATGTCCTAAATTGCTTTACAAAAATGAAGTACTTTTGAAGTGTAGTCACTGTTGTAACGTGGGCAAACAATGCAGCCAATGTGTGCACAGCAAGGCCCCACAAACAGCAATGAGATAAATGGTGAGAAACTCTCTTTTAGTGATTTTAGTTGGGGGATAAATATTGTCCAGGACACCGGGAAGAACTCCCCTGCTCTTCTTGAAATAGTGCCGTAGGATCTTTTGCATTCACCTGAGAGGGCAGACAGGGCCACAGTTTAGCGTCTCATCCGAAAGATGGCAGCTGTGACAGTGCAGCACTCCCTCAATACTGCACTGGAGTGTCAAGCAAAGGATTCCTGCACAATAGTTACACAAAGCATTAACTGCGATGGAGGAACAGGTAATATATGGGATTCATGGTCATTGTGCAAACACGTCAGCGCCTAACCAGTGTCACTAACAGATTTTCTAGCCATTACTAGCTCACCGGACACCTTGAAGGCTCGGATAGGCCTGGACAGGCGTGACCAGCTCCAAACCCAGGGCAGCCTGGGCCCAAACTAAGTGCCCCTCACACTTCACTGGTAGAGTGGCAGACACAGACCAGGCTGTCAGGCAGCCGTTGTCAAGCCGAGATCAAAGTGAGTTATTATTAGAACATGACGGGCCGTGACTAGCAGCCGACTGATTACTGACTCATTGCGGCTCTCATCTCTTGCTGCTTGTCAACACGGGAGGAGATAAGAGTGGAGTGGTATTCACTAGAGGGTTTGAGGCAGCTGCATTGGTCATGTCGCATACGTTGTTCGGTGTCATTAAAAGAAAGTATTGACCATTGAGGACCTCGGCCAGTGTTGGGAGAATGAGTTCGTTCTGGCATTAGATTAGCACCAGGCTTTCACACAACTGCATTGAGGTCTCCTCGGTTTTTTCTACTCTAGTTGTCTACCCTTCTTCCCTGAATGCTTACAAAAGGCTATGGATCAATGCTCCATCTAATATTTTTTTCCGTGCGGGGTCCCTTTAAATTTGCTGCATGTCCGCACATGCATGATATCTTTTCGAGCGGCCTGCAGGGGACCTCCTGATCGATGCACCATTAGGGGGAACGTTGCTCTGGATTCATGGGCACTGGAAGCTCCCCCCACTGACCCCCAATGTACCTTGACAGAGCGACCCACCTCATGGAGACTGAGATGGGCACATTTTCTGCTTTTACATTCTTGGGTTACAGTATCACACGCTTCAGTATTGCGCTTGGAAGTTTGCACGTTCCCACTTCTCGATCCTCCACACCTTGTATTCCGATGCGGTCTTCCAGTGTGCGATGGTCTGCACCGTGATTGCCAAAGCGGAAAATTAGCCCTTGTTAACCTGGAGGGGTCCTCACGGCTAAACCTGTTCTGCTCGTCCCTTTCCACACGTACTCGCACACTTTCCAAATAATCGCAAGATACATATGGATGAGGAAGGTCATTTGGCCCATCTTAATTCAACCCTACAGCCCTGTCCCCCCATTGCTGCACCTCATTGTTTCTTAAATGATTCCAGGGTTTTCACCTCCACAACTCTATCTGAAGTCCGTTCCACATGTTGATCACTCTGTGTCAAGAAGAACTTCCTGCTATCAGTCCTAAAGTTACCATGGCCTAGTTTGAACTGTGTCTTCTTGTCCTACTCCCACAGTTTAATTTAAAGTAATATTTCAAATTTATGCTCCTTAACTATATTAAGTACCTCTATAAGATCACCTCTTACATGCTGCATTGCCAGGCTAAAAAGCCAGAATCTCTTCAGTCTTTCCTCATAATCCAGATCCCTGACTCGCCGGAACAGTTTGCTGCCTTTCTCTGCACTGTCCCCAGTACTTGAATGTCTCCCGTGTGTCTCCACGACCAGAACTAGAAGAGGCCTCGAGGTGTGGCCTGTCCAGAGCGTGTACAGTTTGATGGACTCGAGGGGGGGAATTTTTCAGGGGGTCAGTGGGCGCGTTTCATGGCTGGTTGGGTGGGGAAAAATTTTTTTTGACAGCGGGTTGGGAACCCGCTGTCAACCCACCGCCACGCTAGTTTCCCAAATGTCGGATCTGTCATTGCTGAACATACCTGACACCAAGCGGCGGGGGAGGCAATTTAGATGATTAAGAGCTTGTTAACAGGCACTTAAAAACTATTTTAAGCTCACCTTTAAATTTTACGAGTTCGCCCACGGGTTCCTCGCTGCTCGGGGATCACGTCAGGTAAGCAGGTCAGGTGTTGTGTCACCATGATATCATTTCTTCTCTTGACAGCTGCAAATGTGGTATAAAAGCTCCCATCTCACAGCTGTTCACTTTCCAAGCTCAGATGCTGTTGCTTACTGCATTTGGAAGACAGATTGAGCTTTATGCAAGTTGCAAGTCTTTGGAGCAAACTCTGTATCCAATGTCACCTCATTGGAACAACCTCCCTCACCATTGACAGATCGCTTCTGTCATCTCAACCTCACCTGCCATCTAGTACATCAGCATTGGTGCCCTTGAAACTATCTCACCTTGGTCCTCAGAATCCCACCATGGTCAGCCCCAACACCAGCAGCACCAACAACAACACCAACCTTCTCCGCAATGACCTGATGCTGCACAGGACAGAGCACCCGACCACATTGCTACCCGGGACGCCAGGGATGGCCTCACCATGGCCAGATTTATTTCACTTGATGCTGTACACCCTGGCTGCCACATGATGCGCCAGGTTGGCACCACTCCACACCAACAGCTTAAAAGCATCCCTACAATGCCCAAGCCATTCCTTTCACCATTCACTCATCACCATTGCGGGGGGTACCGTTATGTCTCACCATTCACTGCAACTCATTAAGCCACTTCCAAAGGTGCACACAAATCTGTCCAAGAACTCAAAGAGAGATGGGTGGAGGTGCAAGATAAGTTGGTGTGAATAAGGATGTGCAGGAGTAGGGTAGGGGAGGCAGTGTGATGGGGATGTGATGAGTGGCACATCAAGATGAGGTTGAGTGTGGCATGGTAGTAATGTATCGTGATGTGCAGCTTGGTCCTCCCTGCTTGTGTCCTCCTGTGCAATGTGCAACCATACTGCGTTGATCACCTGGGGAGGTCTCTTCCGCCCATTGGAAGGGAAGTGAACCTCCCTGCGTGCTGTGACCCTCTCCATAAGCATTTGGAGGTAGTCATGGGAGAATCTGGGTGCAGCCGTGCAGCTCCATGCAGTGTTTGTAGCCTCTCAATGCTGCAGAACACCGACAGCACAACTGTCAAAATCAATTTGCGCATGGTCCCTTTAAGGAAACCGGCTGATGACGTCATCAGACCCGCTTCCTTCAGTTGGCCAGGAAACACGCTGGGCGGGCCCAATCAACGTAAAATCATTCTACAGAGCAGGCTGGAGCCAGCAGTGGGGTCGGGAACTGCCACCAACCCCGGCCGCACCAGACCCGCCGAGGTTGGGGAAATCGCGGCCGAAGTGTGGTCTGTCTAGAGCGTGTACAGTTTGATCACAACTTCCTCTGAATGGTGATCAGAAGTGGGACCTGTGACTAATTCCCTTCCCCCCGCCCCCCCACACACCACCCTGAGCAGGGAGGGCTGAGGATGACTGCTGCCACCAGCATGAGAATGCAGGTTTCCTGTTTTCTTTGCTTTTGATTCTTTCGCACGAGAGGGCAGAGGAGAGTATAGAGAGAAGAGATGACCGAGCTGACCTCATGCGCCCAGTACCACTGCACTTCAATCAATGCATATGGCGGACTGGCCATATGGGAAATTGGGGGAATTCCCGAGTGTCTCCGGGAATGGTTCCGTAACGCTGTATTATCTGTGCCCACCTCATATTGTACGTGCACCCAATAGACTAAACCATGCTGAAGGGTCAGGCCCATCGTGCAGGAACCTGGCAGGTTGCAAAAGAGCAAAAAGGAAAGGAGGTAAATCAAGAGGCAGGGATTAGTTTGCGCCAAAGGAAGAAAGACTTGCATTTATATCGTGCCTTTCACGACCTCAGGATGTCCCAAAACGCTTCACAGCCAATGAAATACTTTTGAAATGTAGTCGTTATTATTTATTGTAATATAGGAAACACGGCAGCCAATTTGCATACAGCAAGCTCCCACAAACAACATTTAGATAGTGACCAGATAATCTGTTTTAGCATTGTTGTCAATATTGTCAAGGACACCGGGGAAGAACTCCCTGCTCTTTGAATAGTGTCAAAGGATCTTTTACATCGATCCCTGTCTGCTCCCTCAGGTGAACCTGAAAGATCCCATGGCACTATTTGGAAGAGGAGCAGGGGAGTTCTTCCCGGTATCCTGGCCAATATTTATCCCTCAACCAACATCACTAAAACAGATTATCTGGTCATTAGCATATTGCTGTTTGTGGGACCTTGTTAAAATAATTTTAACCTATATGTAACATGCTTGAAATATTCAAAATAAATTTGTTTTCCTACATTACAACAATGACTACACTTCAAAAGCACCTCATTGGCTGTAAAGCATCAGGAAAGTCCTGAGGTTGTGAAAGGCGGGGCAGAAATACAATTTCTTTCTTTGTGAAATGTTTCTGTTTTTTTAAATCAAGAAACTCTGATGATGACTCATTGGAGGAACTGGCTTGGAGAAGTTACCTCTCGTTATGTGATGGGTCTGACTGCGAATGACTCAATCGCTCAGCACCAGGGTTAATGACCACCTTTATCAATGCTAATTACACTCCCCTTTACACATGCCAAACTCGGTGACTCGCGGTAAAGCTTCACCTGGTGCTGTCAGCACAATTCAACATTGAAAGCTGTAATTTAACAAGAAAAATCAACAGCAAAGTGGAAAGAAGAGGCTGGTTGTGTTAATAATAACTCTTGCCGCGATTTAAAAATAGCTGCTGGAAATGTCACTCCCTCTCTTTAGACAACATGCTAACCTCCGAGAGCTCTTGTCCCATTATTCGACACGCTCGCCATTCATGCTTTAACCTTTGGAAATGTGAAACATTGGCCACTTCTGAACGCCAAGAGCCCATCCCAGTGTATGCGCCATTCAGCACAGCTCGCCCGCCCCCCACCATATCCCCCCTCCCAGTGTACGTCGCAAGCTAGGGCTGAGATGCAGGACAAAAGGCTCAGAGGCATGACTGCCACAGCTACAACTGGGAACTCATGGCCAGCATCTGAATTGTATCAACTTCACACAGAATGTGTAATCTTTCTGAGGGGAGGGGGGGAGGGAGGAAAAAAAAAGGCCAGTTATTGTTACCCCAAAATCAACCTTCCGCCCCTCCCCCCACCGTCAGCTATTTTACATTTCACATGGATCAAACCCTGGCACTGCGTCAACCGTACGAGACCCTTTATTCTCTGCGGCTTAAAGAAAGAAGAAAAAATTTACATTTCTATCACGCCTTTCACGACCTCAGGACGTCCCAAAGCACTTTACAGCCAATGAAGTACTTTTGAAGTGTAGTCCCTTTTGTAATGTGGGAAACACAGCAGCCAATTTGCGCACAGCAAGCTCCCACAAACAGCAATGAGATAATGACCAGATAATCTGTTTAAGTGATGTTAGTTGCAAAATAAATATTGGCCAGGACACCAGGAAAACTCTCCTGCTTTTCTTTGAAATAGTGCCATGGGATCTTTTACATCCACCTGAGAGAGCAGACGGGGCCTCGGTTTAACATCCCCTCTGAAAGAGGGGACTTCTGACAGTGCAGCACTCCCTCAGCACTGCACTGGAGTGTCAGCCTAAATTTTTGTGCTCATGTCTCTGGAGCAGGACCTGAACCCATGACCTTCTGACTCAGAGGCTAGAGTGCCAAGCCAACTGAGCCAAGGCTGACACAGATTGGTGCCGTGCCGGCTTCAACCAGCTCTGGGAGACTACCCCTCAATAGACCTGTTATGGTGATGGATGCGATGCTTCCATCGCCGCAGATGGTCTGAGGCGGTTGATTTGTGCTACGCCAGGCTTGACAGCGAACACGTACAGCTGTGCATTGTGTGGGAAGGTGGTTGATTTCCCCCACCCACCCCAAATCCTTACCCACAGCCCAAGGTTGTTGAATCCCAATTACTGCGCTGGATTAGATTGGCTAACTCTGGGATCGAACCTGGGACCTTCTGGTCTGCATGGCGAAGTGTCTTTACCCTTTAGACACCTGGGCAGCTGAGCTGTGTTGTTGCTGATGAAAATTTACAGTGCACTTAACGACACTGCTTCCCCCAATGACTTGTGGTGTTATCCAGTGGGTAACTGATCCCTCTGTCCTTGCAAACTACCGCCCCATCTCCAACCGTCCTTGAATGTGTTGTCGCCTTCCAAATCCGTGCCCATCTTTCTTGCAATTCCATGTTTGATTCCCTCCAATCAGGTTTCTGCCCTTGCCACAGTACCAAAATGGCTCTCATCAAAGTCACAAATGACATCCTTTGTGACTGTGACAAAGGTAAACTATCCCTTCTCATCCTTCTTGACTTGTCTGCAGCCTTTGACACGGTTGACCACTCCATCCTCCTCCAACACCTCTCCACCATCGTCCAGCTGGGTGGGACTGCACTTGCCTGGTTTCATTCTTATCTATCTAATCGTAACCAGAGAATCACCTGCAACGGCTTCTCTTCCCGCTCCTGCATCATTACCTCTGGTGTCCGCCAAGGGTCTATCCTGGGCCCCCTCCTATTTCTCATCTACATATTGCCCCTTGGCGACATCATCCGAAAACACAACGTCAGTTTCCACATGTACACTGACGACACCCAGCTTTACCTCACTACTTCTTCTCTCGACCTCTCCACAGTGTCTAATTTGTCAGACTGCTTGTCCGACATACAGTTCTGGATGAGCAGAAATTTTCTCCAATTAAATATTGGGAAGACTGAAGCCATTGTTTTTGGTCCTCGCCACAGACTCCGTTCCCTAGCCACTGACTCCATCCCTCCCCCGAACATCTGTCTGAGGCTGAACCACACTGTTCGCAACCTTGGTGTCATATTTGACCCTGAAATAAGCTTCCGACCACATATCCGTGACATAACTAAGACCGCCTACTTCCACCTCCGTAACATCGCCCATCTCCGCCCTTGCCTCAGCTCATCCGCTGCTGAAACCCTCATCCATGCCTTTGTTACCTCTAGACCTGACTATTCCAATGCACTCCTGGCTGGCCTCCCACATTCTACCCTACGTAAACTTGAGGTAATCCAAAACTCGGCTGCCCGTGTCCTAACTCGCACCAAGTTCACCCATCACCCCTGTGCTCGCTGACCTACATTGGCTCCCGGTTAAGCAGCGCCTCAATTTCAAAATTCTCATCCTTGTTTTCAAATCCCTCCATGGCCTCGCCCCTTCCTATCGCTGTAATCTCCTCGTGACTAATGGTTCCACATGGCGACACAGGAGTAAGCATTTTAGAAATTTCCAGGCCGCTCAAGAACTACACAGTCTGGTCCAAAACCAGTTGGGTGGCAGCCATGTATGAACCGCTTGTTTTCAGCTAATGCATCAATGCTGAATCCATCGCTTCATTTATTACTTAAAGCCAAGCAAGTGCATGACAACTGGGAATGTAGGAAATGCCAGTTGAAAATAGACCAAGGCCCATCTAATTCACCTTCTACCATCCTGGTAGTTGCATGATACAACGATAATTGAGTTGTTGACTAATCATAGCAATCAATCTCTATCAATTGGTCTACAACAGAGCCCCGACATGATGCGAGGAAAACCCCAGTGACAGTGAGTTTTGGGAACCATAGGTTCAAAGTCACCTTTTTCTTCCCAAGCACATACACTTACCACATGTCATGTCTCAAATTACTCATTTATTGGCTCAAGCCAGTTTCTAACAGGCATGGGTTGACAGTGCAAAACTGGCATTAATTGACACTCTCCCTCAGGCCGAAGATGACTGATGTGGAAAACGAAGATGATTAATGTGGAAAATAGTAAATTGTTACACTGGTGTATTAGGGGACAGTCTTCTGAGGTTACGGGGTACGGTACTTTGTTGGGGCAGAGTAGCGGGAGCTTTAGTCTGCACCTGAGGCTGTAGCTGCACTACCGCTCTGACTGGCATCTGTGGAATAAGGTGTAAAGCTAGCTGACACAAGTTATACTGCCAGCTGTACCACGCATTGAGTTTAGCGAAAAGTGTATGTGTCAGAATGCTTGGATGCCTATGCTGAACTCTGCTGCCCCACTCACCAGGTTGCTAACTTGGGAGATAGCGGGCGTGATAGTTTTCAGGACATCCTATGGACATTTGAAATGCAGCTTCACATCAGACCATGCTCGGTACACAATCCATAGGGTGCAAGACTAGAGATAGTCTCGTATCTCTTTATGGTAGTGCATTGCAAGTCAAATTGCTGACAGTCAGGGCTACTGAATGGTATCAGGTAAAATGGGATAAGGAATGATTGATGAATATGGACCTTTAAAATCTCGAACAGTCTTGTATTCCTTCGGGAATTGGGATCTATGCGAATGGGGTAGGTTAGTTAAGTGCATCGAGTGATGTGCATGGGTTATTGTGGTCTTCTGATTATCTTAGGGAATTAGGTAGGAATTTCCCTTTGTTTTTCCTGAACCGGTATTTTTTTTCTTTGCTATTTTTGACCCAGTGCAATGCATGGGGTTTGCACTGTCTATGGTGAGCATGATGGGTCTGATGGCCTTTTCTCGCCCTTCTTCTAAATCCAAGTTCTATGTGTTTGTTCGACTCCCTAGATAGGCCAACACATTGAAAAAAAGACAGAACTTGCATTTATATAACACCTTTCACGACCTTATGAAACACTTTACAGCCAATGAGGTACTTTTGAGGTGTAGTCACTGTTGTAATTTAGAAAATGCAGCAGCCAAATTGCGCACAGCAAGGTCCCACAAACAGCAATGAGATAAATGACCAGATAGTCTGTTTTAGTGATTTTGGTTGAGGGATAAATATTGACTAGTACAGCAGGAGAACTCCCCTGCTCTTCTTCAAAACTTTGCCATGGGATCTCTTATATCCACTTGAGAGGGCAGATAGGCCTCAGATGGTACCTCCGACAGTGCGGCACTCCCTCAGTACTGCACCGGAGTGTTAACCTAGATTTTGTGCTTAAGTCTCTGGAGTGGGGTTTGAATGCACAACCTTCTGACTCAGAGGTAAGAGTGCTACCATTGAGCCACCACTGACATTTAGATTGGTGCCGTGCCAACTTCAACCAGCTATGGAAGACTACTCCTTGATTGACCTGTTACGTTGACGGATGCAGTGCTCCCGTTCCCATAGATGATCTGAGGCGATTGCTTTGTGCCATGCCCCACCAGAAGCCACATTATAGTGAAATTGGCGGTGTAACTGTAACCTATCACATCCTGCGCCTGACCAGGGAGTGCTGGGATACCAAAATGTTCAACCTCTCCGTGCCAACATCCCTCATGTTGATGAGCTCAAAATTCAGAATAAGAAGATCTGTTTCTTTAGGTTGAAAGAGGAAGCTAATTGGGATAATTCAGATGGACTGGAATCACAGAAATGTCCACCTTATGAGTCCTGTTGTTATGGATGGCTTTGTGTAGAGAAGAGACAGCAATTGTTGGTAGCAGGAATGGAACATGTCAGAAGATGCCCACTTCTCCTGCTTCCCCTAGGTACCACTCCCAAGCTTTATCCTGCTGGCGCTCCTGCTGTGATTGACGGTGTTGCCCACTGTGGGTGGGAATTCCCAGTCTCGTGAGAAAACTTGTCGCTAAAAACGGCCACAGGTCCACCAGTATCCTTCAGGGAAGGGATCCTGCCACCCTTACCCAGTCTGGCCTGGACGTGACTCCAGTCCTGCACTATGTGGATGACTCAATGCCCTCTACCCAGTTATATAAAAAACATCATTGGGAACACCATCGCCACAAGAACTGCAGGAGTTCAAAAAGTAGGCCCACCATCACCTTCTCAGGACACCTAGGATGGGTGATAAATGCAGCTTTGCCAGTGTCATCCACATCCTGAGGAGAAGTTAAAAACAATGTTGGGGTGGGGAATGGGGATAGGTTTGCCTCAGTGACATTGAGTGTTGCTGTCACTGAGCCATCAGGGGAGCTGGATTTTTCAATGAGATATACATGGAAGAGTTTGTCTCTGCTGACGAGAGTTGTGCACCACAGTTAAAAGTCCTTCAGCCATTTGGTTCCAGGAACCTGCTTGATGTAGAATCATAGAATCTTACAGCACAGAAGGAAGCATTTCTTTGAAAGAGCAAACCAATTAGTCCCACTCCCCTGCCCTTTCCCCATAGCCTTGCAATTTTTTTCTTTTCAAGTACAAAGCCAATCCCCTTTTGAAAGTTACTATTGAATCTACTTCCACCATCCTATCAGGAAGTGCATTCCAGATCACAACAATTTGCTGTGTACAAATAAATTCTCCTCATTTCCCCTCTGGTTCTTTTTCCAATTATCCTAAATCTGTGTCCTCTGGTTACCGACCCTCCTGTCCTCCCGTCAGTGGAAACAGCTTCTCCCCATCTACTCTATCAAAACCCCTCAGAATTTTGGACACCTTTATTAAATCTCCCCTTAATCTTCACTGCTCTAAGGAGTCCTAGGTGCTCCTTAACTTTCACTGGGCCGTTGGGAGATTACATTTTGGGAAATTTGGAAATGTTTTGGGAAGACCTTAAGTTGGAAGAACGTTCCGCCCTCACCATCAACCTTCATTTATAAACTGGATGTGTGTTGTGTTTCAGGAGAGCATCTGCGGATCTGCCCACAGGGTTACACCTGCTGCACCAGTGAAATGGAGGACAACCTGGCCAAGAGGAGCCGCAGTGAATTCGAGGCTCTGGTGAGGAATGCCAGCCGTCCGGTGCAGACAATGCTCATGGCGCAGCACAACAGCTTCGACAGTAAGTACCGGACCTGCTGCGGGGCGACGGGACTAGGGGAGAAGCCGGACGGAACCAGGCTTTGAGCGTGCAGGGAGGGAGGAGGTGTCGGGATTCAGCCTGAGCGTTTGGATTGGGCTGGGCTGGGTTGGGTTGGGCTGGGATGGCAGTGGAGGGTGGGTGGGGGATGGTTGGAAGGAGTACAACAGAGAGCCAGTCGAGTTTGTAACTACGGGATGTTGAGTTTGGGACTGGTTCTTTTCACTTCATGTTTATCACTGGAGGACTGACTGTGGCTTTGAGTCCTTGCCTGCAATCTGATGATCTTCAAGCGGCAAGAATGAAGGTGACACTGTTGATATTGTACATTTTCCTAGTTGCAGACTGTGTAAGATACATCTGATGCAACATTAGTTTGATGATCTAAAAGTTAAGTTCCGAATTGGAACTCCTGAGCACCAGAGAGTGTAAGACAAATTGTTACTTGTGGGAATTTGTAGCATACAAGAGCTGTGCTGTACTTCTAGTTTGCAGGCTGTGAGGTAATCAAAGAGATTTATAGAGAGAAGTACAGATATCCAGGAGTGAGGTAAAGGCTGGTATCTAATCAAGGGGTTTAACTGAAGGAAGGAACCTGCATTTAGATAGTGGCATTCAAGTCTTCAGGATGTCCCAAAGTGCTTCACAGCCAATTAATTACTTTTTGAAGTGTAGTCACATTGGGCAAAAGTGGCAGCCAATTTGGGCACAGCATAGTTCCACCAACAGGGCATGAGATAATTGACCACTTAGTCACTTTCTGGTGGAGTTGGTTGAGTGATAAATGTTGGGCAGGTCACTTCAACTCCTTGCTCTTCTTCAAAAAGAAGTATGCTTGGATCTTTGTCCTTCTCATCAGGCAGTTAGGGCCCCTGGTTCAATGCATTGTCTGAAAGACGGCACCTCTGACAGTGCAGAGCTCCCTCAGTACTGCACTGGAGTGTTGGCCTAGATTATGTGCTGAAGTCCTGGAGTGGGTCTTCAACCCACAACCTTCTGGACTTACAGGCAAGAAAGCTACCACCGAGCCAAGATCACACAGGGAATATTGGATATGTGGGAGTGAGTTACAAAAAAAAGGTTCGGGTGGTTTATATATAGAATAATAATGGATACCCGGGAGTGAGTTACAGGCTGGAATCTAATCGAGGGGTTCAGATGGTTTATTTCTAGAACTGAAGGAAGAAACCTGCATTTAGATAGTGGCATTCAGGTCCTCAGGATGTCCCAAAGTGCTTCACAGCCAATTAATTACTTTTGAAGTGTTGTCACATTGGGCAAAAGTGGCAGCCAATTTGGGCACAGGAAAGTGACACCAACAGGACATGAGATAATTGACTAGTTAGTCACTTTCTGGTGGAGTTGGTTGAGGGATACCAGGAGTGCGTTACAGGCTGGAATCTAATCGAGGGGTTCAGATGGTTTATATATAGAATAATGGATACCTGGGAGTGAGTTACAGGCTGGAATCTGATCGAGGGGTTCAGATGGTTTATATATAGAAAATAATGGATACCTGGCAGTGAGTTACAGGCTGGAATCTGATCGAGGGGTTCAGATGGTTTAGATATAGAAAATAATGGATACCTGGGAGTGAGTCACAGGCTGGAATCTGATCGAGGGGTTCAGATGGTTTATATATAGAATAATGGATACCTGGGAGTGAGTTACAGACTGGAATCTAATCGAGGGGTTCGGATGGTTTATACATTTGTTAATGTTCTGGTTGGCAATCCTTTTTTGGTTCTGGCGAGGGCTCCTACCTTAAAAAGTGAACCCTTTTTTCTACTGCATGGGGACTAACCTGCTATATGTTTCCTGTACTTTCTGCTTTTGTATAAAAATGCCTTAAGTATTTCTGGGTTTTCGACTCTCCAAGGTTTGGCTCTCACACTTACACTGCCACGGAGCAGAAGCTTCTCATTCTCTGTTGAGCCATTGGCAGCTGGATCGCACTATTGTGCTGGATCTATGAATTTGCACACAGGTGCTTGGACCATGGACTTTGCCTCCGAGTACCCAGAGCTTGGTCAACAGAATGATATGCTTCCGTCATAGCATGAAATTAGATCATTATACTTCAGACTCATCAGACCGGCCGTTGATCGTTACCAGCACACGCTGGTCAAGTTGGCACCCAGCGTGCCTCCATGGCCTCGCCTCTCCCTATCTCTGTAACCTCCTCCAGCCCTACAACCCTCCGAGATATCCACGCTCCTCCAATTCTAGCCTCTTGAGCATCCCCGATTTTAATCGCTCCACCCTTGGTGGCTGTGCCTTCAGCTGCCCTGGCCCTAAGCCCTGGAATTCCCTCCCTAAACCTCTCCACCTCTCTGCCAATATTCCTTCTAAATTGTGTTTGTTGTTGTTTATTTCAATGCGCATTCCCTTTAAATTTCGCGTGTGCGTAACTTAGAGGGAGCATGGCTCTCTACCTCTCTTTCCTCCTTTATGATGCTCCTTAAAACCTACCTCTTTGAAGGAGTTCTTGGTCACCTGCACTAATATCTCCTTATGTGGCTCGGTGTCACATTTGTTTGATATCGCTCCTGTGAAGTCACAGAAATCACAGAAATCACAGAAACCCCACAGTGCAGATAGAGGCCATTTCGGCCCATCGAGCCTGCACCGACACATATCCCATCCGATCCCCATAACCCCATGTATTTAATCCCCCTAACACTAAGGGTCAATTTATCACAGCCAATCAACCTAACCCGCACATCTTTGGACTGTGGGAGGAAACCGGAGCACCCGGAGGAAACCCACGCAAACACGGGGAGAATGTGCAAACTCCACACAGACAGTCACCCAAGACCGGATTCGAACCCGGGTCCCTGGCGCTGTGAGGCAACAGTGCTAACCACTATGCCACCATGCTGCCTTGGGATGTCTTACTGCGTTAAAGACACTATATAAATGTAAGCTGTTGTTGTGCCAACAGGAGAGTGGAGGTGCAGGGTCACGTGTAAACACAGGAGTCTGACACACTGAGGCATTGCTCTTCCAAAATCTGGAGATTTAGAATCACATCGGAAATTGTTTCCTCATTCTTGGGATTGAAATCCGTTCCAAGACAACAAGCCAGGGTTTTTTGAAGCCCCTCTTCCCACTGTTGTCTGTAAGGATCTCCTGTGAAATTAGTTGGGGCTGTCACGTCCCATTTCATAGGAAATGTATGACACTGCCCACTGGGAATGATTTGGTATTAGAAGAAAGAAAGACTTGCATTTATATAGAGCCTTTCATGACCTTGAGATGGTCCAAAACACTTCACAGTCAAGGAAATACTTTAAAAATGTAGTCACTATTGTAATCTAGGAAACGTGGCAGCCAACTTGCGCATAGCAAGCTCCCACAAACAGCAGTGAGATAACTGACTAGATAATCTGTTTTCGTGGTGTTGCTTGAGGGATAAACATTGACTAGGATGCCAGGGAGAATGCCCCTGCTCTACTTCAAAATTATGGCATGGGATTTTTACATTCACCCAAGAGAGCAGGTGGGACCTTGACTTAACATCTCATGCTGGAGTGTCGGCTTAGATTTTGTGCTCAAGTCTCTGGAGTGAGACTTGAATGCACGACCTTCTGACTCAAAGGTGAGGGTGTTACCAACTGAGCCACAGCTGACGCCTATTAATTGGTATGAACTTGGCCAGCTTGCCAAAAAAGGCCACATTGGCGGCTAAAGTAGGACGTGGAGGAGCCACATTGGAGTTGTGAGGACTGCCCATCAGAGGGTGGAAGTGCTTATTTCTGGCACTGGATGCATAAAATATATGAATCTGGAGGAAAGGAGAGAAATTGAGATCTTTATTGAAACCCTCTGCTGCTGTATGTTCTCCCCTCCTTTCTGGGTACCCTTTGGGGTGGGAGCTCTTGGCTGATTTTTCTCCCCCTAACCCCCCCACCCCAGTTCAGGGTGCTGAGACCATTTGTAGCACTTCTCTTTCCACCCCTCTACCCAATATTGTTCTTCATAAGATGAGCTAAGTCCAAACCATCCATGGATGAATCCTGGGCTGTTCCTGCTCTATGTGGCTCAGTGTCAGGAGGGTACACAATGTATTGATAAAGTGAGCCATCACCTTTGACTTCTGAGCCTCTTCAAAAACTTCCAGCCCATGATGTGAATGACTGAAGAATGAGGCAATTCACACATCAAACGAGCTGCCAGATAAGTGTGATCACTCAGGGAGGCCTCTGTCACAGCCGTCAAAACATTAATATTTAGTACCTGGCAGGTCTACGAGCCAGAGATTCCTACCTGTAAACCAATCCACTTCTGTCTGCATCCCAGACCGAGATGGAATTTGATTCTTTGACTAACTTCACAGTAAGTGCTTTGAGCTTGCACTTGCTCTATTGACACTTTTTACACCTTACTGAATGTTTGATTCTGTTTAGGGAGAATAGCCTCTCTACATCCCTTTCCCTCTGTTAGTAGCCTATTTCTGTGGTGCTGCTGGTCCCCAGTGTACAGTACAGAGACCCGGACGGAGTCCAAACATGTCGGACTGACTTCCAGCTATTACTTTCCTAAAACAGATAACCTTAACTCAACAGAGCATTTGGAGACACAGGGATCTGTGATGCTCTCAGTTTGATGAATTTGTCATTGCATCCAGCTGACAGGTAGAACCAAGTATCTCCTGACAACTGCTCTCTGCTACAGAAGGAACCTGCACTTATATATAGCATTGTTCACATCCTCAAGATGATCCAACACACTTCACAGCCAATGAATTACTTTCAAAGTGTAGTTCTTGTTGTAATTTAGGCAAATGTGGGAGCCAATTTGTACACAGCCAGGTCCCACAAACAGTAAATGAGATAAATGATTAAATTATCCTGTTTTAATGAGATTTGGTTGGAGCATAAATTACCCTCACGCGCCCCTACTCCCCCCCCACCCACCCTAACTGATTACACCTGGTTGGACCGCTGAGAGAGACTGATCCCATTTCATCTGCACTTGCCCACTCCCCTCCTACCCTGCAGGCACTGACTCTTGGTGAGGTTTGGCTCTAATGCTGTCAACACTGTGTCCAAGTGGCCACTCTTCATGTGCGAAACTAGATCGGGAGTGTTAAGGGGCTATTTGACATTCTGGGGGAAGGGGAACAATTCCGTTGACCTATCTGTAGTTTCCAATTGGTGCCCTTGGATAATGTCGGCTTCATCTCCTTGGCCCATTAAACCCTGCCCCAGCCCAACCCCATTGCACTTTATACCACATCTCAGTTGTTGTAAAGAGGAAGTTACCCTGCACCTTTGGACCACCTGGGACACCCACCTGAATTGGATAATGTGCATTCAAGTGCTGCAGTGGACTAGAGATGTGGTGGGATTCTGCAGAAGCATTGCCTTGTTCGATGTGCTTCTGATTTGATGGCCCACTTTGCGTTGCATTGGGTGAATGATTTGAGCAATATCTTAAAAGAAGAGCCGATCGCTAGCAGCTAGGGTCCTTGCCTGCACTGGGCGGGGTGTTTGTCACAGGCACTGTTGACGGGTGTTGAAGTAACTCTGGTGCTTTACAGAGAATGGTTGGAGGGGAGAAATCCTGACAAAAGGAAAGAAATACAAACCCAAGTAAATAACTGAGGAAACAGAAAGGGCAACTCCAATGATGGCACAGTGGGTCGAGCAGGCCTCCAGGTTTAATCCTGTTGGAGGGGCTCCACGTAAAATATTAAACTGCCTTCTCTTTCGAGGTGATCAAGGATCGTGTTTACGTTTACACAGTGTATTACCATGTTCTCCGGATTGCTTTTGAAGTGCAGTCACCATTGTTACGTAAGCATTTGTGGCAGTCGTTTTGCGCATAGCAAGATCCCACATCCCGAGTGATAGGACGGATTTGCAGCGGTGGTGGTTGAGGGAGGAATGTTGTCCAAAACACCGGGAAAGCTCCTTGCTCTTCTTCTAGTGGTGCCATGAGATCTTTTAACATCCACCTGAACAGAAAGATAGGGCCTTTGGTTAACATTGCCTGTGGGAGACAGCACCTCTGACGATGTAGCACTGCCTCGCCAGCGAACTGAATGCTAACCAATGCAAGCGGACTTGCGTATTTTACGCATCATTTCTTGCCCTTCTTTCCAACTTTCCCCTTTCAATTTTGAAGGAGTAGTGTCTTTGTGAAAATCATTTGGTGACTTTTTAAAATTTATTTACAAGCACCGATGTACATTGGCATGAATTAAACAGACATATGATTGCTTGGGACGTCATTCCGATGAAAGGATAATGGGGTATGCTTCTTCATCACCGCACAAAAGAAAAGGCTTGCCAAGGCCCTTTTAATTAGTATTGTTCCTAGCTCCTGATGCTCGTGCAAGGGATTGTTAGTTGGTCTGAGCTGTTCTGAGTTGACTCATCAGTCTCAACTGAAGGCACCTAGTCATGTCTCGACTAGTTCTAGACTTATTGCTCATCTATAATAGCTCCAGTCACATCTATGCTTATTTGATTATCTGCCTTTAAATGGAACCACAAACAGATGTTACAATGAAGTAGTCGCCTTATTTACCTGTGCAGCCAGCTCCGGAGGGATCTAACTACAGGCCCTGCCTTGGCAAACAAGTGAGGTGTTGATCCGTCAAGTCTGCAGACACAGCAACAATTTACTGCAGCGTCTGAAAACTGGCCCATGAATCATAGAATGGCTCAGCACAGAAGCAGGACATTCGGCCCATCGTGCCTGTGCTGGCTCATTGGAAGAGAAATCTAATTAGTCCCACTCCCCTGCTCTTTCCCCATAGCCCTGCAAGTATTTCCTTTTCAAGTATAAGTTATTTTTAAAGTTACTTTTGAGTCTGCTTTCACCACCAATCTTTCGGGCAGTGCATTCCAGATCACAACAACTTGCTGCGTAAATAAAATTCTCCTTATCTCTACTGATTCTTTTGCCAAATTACCTTAAATTTGTATCCTCTGGTTACAGACCCTCCTACCAGTGGAAACAGTTTCTCCCTGTCTACTCTATCAAAATCCTTTATAATTTTGAAGACCTCTATTAAATCTCCCCTTAACCTTCTCTGCTCTAAGGAGAACGTTCCCAGCTTCTCCAGGCTCTCCACATAACTGGTCCCTCATCCCTCGTATCATTCTGGTAAATCTCCTCTGCACCCTTTCTAAGGCCTTGACATCCTTCCTAAAATTGGACACAGCACTCCAGCTGAGGCCTAACCAATGATTTATAAAGGTTTACCATAACGTCCTTGTTTTTGTGTTATTTGCCTCGGTTCATAAAGACAAGGATCCTATTTGCTTTTTTACCAGCCTTCTCAACTCGCCCCGTCACCATCAAAGATTTGTGTATGTGAACAATAAAAAACTTCCCGTGTCAAATGGAGGTAGAACAATCTTCAGGTTTCTGAAATACCACAAGGAAAGGCATATTACACAGGAAGAAGAAGCTGCATTCAATATACAGATAATGAAGCAGTCCATGCCCACATGCAGCAAGGCCTGGACAACATCCAGGCTTGGGCTGATGTGTGGCATGAATGTTACTTGCCACTTAAGTGCCAGGCAATGACCATCTCCAACAAGAGAGTGTCTAAACCCACTCCCACTTAACATTGAATGGCATTACCGTCGTCGAATCCTCCGCCATCAACATCCTGGGGGGTCACCGCGGCCAGAAACTCAACTGGATCAGCCACATAAATGTCATGGCTATTCTAGAAGCGCAACACGATCCAGGACAAAGCAGTCGCTTGATCTGCAGCCCATCCACCACCTTAAGCATTCACTCCCTCCACCACCGATGCACCATAGCTGCAGTGTGTACTATCTACAGGATGCACTGCAGCAACTTACCAAAGCTTCTACGACAGCACCTCTCAAACCCGCGACCTCTACCACCTAGATGGACAAGGGCAGCAGACGCATGGGAACACCACCATTTCCAGGTTCCCTTCCAAGTCACACACCATCCTGACTTGGAAATATATCGCCGTTCCTTCATCGTCACTGGGTCAAAATCCTGGAACTCCCTCCCTAACAGCACTGTGGGAGTACCTTCACTTCACGGACTGCAGCGGTTCAAGAAGGCGGCTCACCAGCACCTTTTCCAGGGCAATTAGGGATTGGCAATAAATGCTGGCCTTGCCAGCGACGCCCACATCCCCGGAACAAATTTAAAAAAAAGGTTGTGGGTGCAAGTCCCGCTCCAGAGACTTGAGCATAAAGACTAGGCTGACACTCCAGTGCAGTACTGAGGAAATGCTGCACTGCCAGAGGTACTGCCTTTCAGATGAGACGTTAAATTGAGACCCGTCAACCCTCTCAGGTGGACATAAAAGATCCGATGGCATTAGTTTGAAGAAGAGCAGGGGAGTTCTCCCCAGAGTCCTGGCCAATATTTATCCCTCAACTAACACCACTGTGATGAAATATGCCATTCATCACTCATCTGTATTCTCTGTGTGATTGTGCCTGTGACTGTGGTTTAGTTTCAGTTTCATTTCCCTTACCTCAGTTCCGTTTCCTCACCTTGTATTGTATTGTGTGTAGGGCTCCGCCCATACCTGGCCCCTATGTAAGCAGGCTCAGCGTGCCTCATATCCAGTACTGCAGACCTCTGGATGGAAGACACCTCTCCACTGTGTGTTACCTTCTAAGTTAATAAAAGCCTTGTTTTGTTCCGCTAACATTGAGTCTCGGATTTATTGAGGCACATCAACCACTAAAACAGATTTATCTGGTCATTATCTCATAGTTGTTCATGGGATCTTGCTATGTGCAAATTGGCTGTTGCGTTTCCTACATTACAACAGTGACTACACCTCAAAAGTACATCATTGGCTGTAAAGTGGCATCCTGTGGTTGTGAAAGGCACTATTTGAACACACTTCTTTCTTTTCTTTCTTTCCAGCAGGGACCACTGCTGGGGGGATAGAGGAGGGCTTGGTGCTGAGAGTAGACCCCCTCCTTTTTTTCCTCTTCCTGGGGAAAGAGGATGGAAGCTGTACCCATGTAGCACCCCCCACACCTCCTGGCTGCCGTGATAGAGAACTGCTAACTCAGACCAGGGATGTGTCCTGTGACCTCCCTGCTCACCATGCCTCAGTCCGACTCTTTTATCAAATGGAATCACAGAGGGAAAGTACAACTGTCCAATCTTTAAAGCATTTGTAACTAGTCCGTGGCTGACTATTCAAATGCCCTCGCACTGCCCGATACCCACAGCAGTGTTGGGTGGGACCAATTGACAATACCAAGATACCTTACTGTGCTATCCACACCTTACTGCGGTGGGAGGTGAAGTCATTCATTAAATGATTTTCTGGGATGTCTTGGTTTTCAGTTTATGTCATAATTTTGGCATCGAGTGGTCTGTTATTATCCTTTATAGTGATGCTCATCCATTGCCTGTCTGAAGTTGAGGTTTGATCTTGATCCATTTCTCCGAGAGCACGGTGCTATTGGCTGCACCCCCACATCCTCACAATTCCCTGAAGATTGATGCTTGATGTTTTGTCAAAACCAATTAGCTAGCTAGATGAAGAAGAAAGCACTTCTTGTCAGAGGGCAGAATTCCTTTCTTCCTCCTCTCACTTTTCCTTGAAGATCTGCTTTGAATTCTCTTTCATCAGACAGCAGCCTTTTTTTTTAAACATGTAAAACTATCTCAGCAAGTCCGTGCAGGAGCTTGCAGCATTGTTAGAATACATCCTGAATAGCTTGGGGCCAACCATGTAGGACTGTTCCTGTTGGTTTGGCTGCAAGTTCGAAATGCATGGAGCTGTACGGCCTATTATAAGCTCCACTTCATCCTTCGAAACCTGACTGATGGCCTGTTGGGTAAATGTATGACACAGTGCAGTAATGAGTAGTAAATGTCAGGAAATGGCCCAGGTTTGATTCCCAGTGGAATCTGCTGATCTCACCTCGAGTAACCCTAGGGCTAAAGGAGGAGAAAAATAAGTGAGGTGTCCTGCTTCTGATTGCTAGTTAGTGATGCTGTTGAAAAAACGTGGTCGTTAAATGCTGACTTGTTTGAACTTGGCTCCGATACCTTCCATGTTGTCTTGGCTTACACGAGGTGGTTGGCCACCTGGGTGAAGAACTGGAGGGCTACCAATGCTTGTGGAATTGTACCCTACCATGTATCAATGACTTCAGGAGCGGCGGGGTAAAATGGGAGAGAAGGCTTGAAAAAAAATGATTTCCTCAATGTTCCCCTCCCTTCCTCTGGAGCCACAGTCGAGCAACTTGTTGACATACTTGCGTGTTTTTCTTCATTCATTCTTGGAATGTGGGTGGTGTTGGCAAGGCCACATTTATTGGTTGCTCTGAAAAGGTGGTGGTGGGCCTTCTCCTTGAACCGCTGCAGTCTGTGTGGTCATGGTGCTCCCACAGTGCTGTTAGTTAGGGAATCCCAGAATTGTGAACTGTACTCAACTTGACTTGCTTTATGTGGGGAGGTAGGGCAGGCTGAGACACCCTGCGGTATGGGAGCACCAACCTATCTCACTGAAATAGAGTCATTGTCAGGGCTCTCCTTCTCTCCTGAAGATGCAGAGCCTTGCTTGGGTGTGGCACCATAGTTGACCTTGTCCCCTGATGTGCGTTCAAGCAGGGATTATCAGATTGCGATCCGGTGCGTGAAACCTGACTGATTATTTTTGCCTTTCTTCCTTGCAAGGCCAATTTCAGCTCTTCCCCCACCCCTTGCTGATCAGGAAGTCAACCTGTTTGGTCTGTCAGGACCGCACCGACCCCCTTATTCACAAGGCCAGGATAGCTTAGAAACTACTTTGAAACAAATGTAGAAATAAATCAAAGTAAAACTAGGTAGCTGAATAGCTGCTTGTTGAAAGTTCCGTTTTGCCTTTTTAATGAGTTGACAGTGATGCATATTTGGGGCTCTTGTGTGGTTACGATGTAGTAGGCTCTAAACATTGGCAACCCTACCAATAGCGAGCCTTCTCAGCATTCATTTTTATTGAGCAACAAAGGTGATGCACCAATGCTGTATTATGTTACCGAGGCTGAAGATTGTCAGAGATCTTCAGCCTTGGTGGTGTCGAAGAGACGATGAGGCGACTCACATCGTGATGATCAGGTGGCGCCAAGATTGGATATTGAAAATTTGTAGATTGTCAGAGGAAGGGAATACCGGGGATGCTGAGGACTTCCGCAGTTTTGAGATTCTGGGAAAAGAGTGCGTGGTCAGTGTGTAGGGTTGCCAACCCTCCAGGATTGTCCTAGAGACTCCAGGAATTACAGATTAATCTCCTGGACACTGCTGCGAGCAACCTGGGAGAATAATCACAGGGGCTTTAAAAGAATTGTGCCTTTTTCACTTTCTTTGAGCATTTTTGTTTAGTAGTTATAAAAATATTGGAGATGCAGATAAAAGGCTGTTTGGCTGGACAGGTTGGAGGCAAGTGGTCACGTGATAAAACCTCCAGGAATATGTCCAACCCGAGCTGGCAACCCTATCAGTGTGACAAACCTTGTACTCAACGAAGTGAAAATGCTATGGCTATTTAGAGATCGGGAGATGAGAGGGAAGTTCAGAGGAGCATTCACTGCACTGGTGTTGGTAAAATAGGGAAAGGTTGAAATAGAGAGAGAGGTTGAAGGTTAGATGTATCACCAATCACCTTTTTCTCATGTCCTCCATGAGGGAAAGCAGTTGCTTGCGAAGTATAGAAACATAGAAGATAGGAGCAAGAGTAGGCCATTCGGCCCCTCGAGCCTGCTCTGCCATTCAATGCGATCATGGCTGATCATCCAAGTTCAGTACCCGGTCCCTGCTTTCTCCCCATACCCCTTGATCCCTTTAGCCTTAAGAAATATATCCAACTCCTTCTTGAATATATTAATTTATTGGCCTCTACTACCTTCTGTGGTAGAGAATTCCACAGGTTCACCACTCTCTGGGTGAAGAAATTCCTCCTCATTTCTGTCCTAAAAAGCCTACCCCTTATCCTTAGACTGTGACCCCTGGTTCTGGACTCCCCGACCATCGGGAACATCCTCCCTGCATTCGATCAGCTAGTTTAAGGGCTGACTATCTTTCCTGTTTGCGTTCATGTGACATTTTGGGAGTGCATTTGGTGGTGCTGGCCAGCCAACCACAGCTCCAAAATGGTTTGAATGGTAAGTAAGTCAATGAGCATGAAGTGGTTGGGAGATTTCCCCTGACCAAAAGAACTCAGCTCATCTTAAAAAAAAAGTTCTGTTCTCACAAACATGTTGCCAAAAAATGAGCTTGACAGGTTGTGGGGAGCGGGGGTGGAGCAAATATCTGAATGTCGATCAATGTTTTTGAAGCGTCTCGATATGACAAATATTGAACTGTTGCTGAGTATTATCATTTATCCAGATAACTATTTTAATATCTTGTTTTTGAAAACTGATTAAACAGGTATATTCACCAAAAAGGCATTGTTCCCAAAGAGACACTGCGCCCGGCAGTGAGAGAGCTGGATTAACATCAGTAGAGATACAGTCAGTGACACAGGGCACTGGGGGAGGGGTTACTGAGTGTGTGAGGGAGCTGGATTAACATCAGTAGAGATACAGTCAGTGACACAGGGCCCTGGGGGAGGGGTTACTGAGTGACAGTGTGAGGGAGCTGGATTAACATCAGTAGAGATACAGTCAGTGACACAGGGCCCTGGGGGAGGGGTTACTGAGTGACAGTGTGAGGGAGCTGGATTAACATCAGTAGAGATACAGTCAGTGACACAGGGCCCTGGGGGAGGGGTTACTGAGTGACAGTGTGAGGGAGCTGGATTAACATCAGTAGAGATACAGTCAGTGACACAGGGCACTGGGGGAGGGGTTACTGAGTGTGTGAGGGAGCTGGATTAACATCAGTAGAGATACAGTCAGTGACACAGGGTGCTGGGGGAGGGGTTACTGAGTGGCAGTGTGAGGGAGCTGGATTAACATCAGTAGAAATACAGTCAGTGACACAGGGTGCTGGGGGGAGGGGTTACTGAGTGACAGTGTGAGGGAGCTGGATTAACATCAGTGGAGATACAGTCAGTGACACAGGGCCCTGGGGGAGGGGTTACTGAGTGACAGTGTGAGGGAGCTGGATTAACATCAGTAGAGATACAGTCAGTGACACAGGGCACTGGGGGAGGGGTTACTGAGTGACAGTGTGAGGGAGCTGGATTAACATCAGTAGAGATACAGTCAGTAACACAGGGTACTGGGGGAGGGGTTACTGAGTGACAGTGTGAGGGAGCTGGATTAACATCAGTAGAGATACAGTCAGTATCACAGGGTGCTGGGGGAGGGGTTACTGAGTGACATTGTGAGGGAGCTGGATTAACATCAGTGGAGATACAGTCAGTGACACAGGGCACTGGGGGAGGGGTTACTGAGTGTGTGAGGGAGCTGGATTAACATCAGTAGAGATACAGTCAGTGACACAGGGTGCTGGGGGGAGGGGTTACTGAGTGACAGTGTGAGGGAGCTGGATTAACATCAGTGGAGATACAGTCAGTAACACAGGGTACTGGGGGAGGGGTTACTGAGTGACAGTGTGAGGGAGCTGGATTAACATCAGCAGAGATGCAGTCAGTGACACAGGATGCTGGGGGGAGGGGTTACTGAGAGTGTGAGGGAGCTAGATTAACATCAGTAGAAATACAGTCAGTGACACAGGGTGCTGGGGGGAGGGGTTACTGAGTGACAGTGTGAGGGAGCTCGATTAACATCAGTAGAGATACAGTCAGTAATTCAGGGTGCTGGGGGAGGGGTTACTGCGTGACAGTGTGAGGGAGCTGGATTAACATCAGTAGAGATACAGTCAGTGACACAGGGCCCTGGGGGAGGGGTTACTGAGTGACAGTGTGAGGGAGCTGGATTAACATCAGTAGAGATGCAGTCAGTGACACAGGGCCCTGGGGGAGGGGTTACTGAGTGAGTGTGAGGGAGCTGGATTAACATCAGTAGAGATACAGTCAGTGACACAGGGTGCTGGGGGAGGGGTTACTGAGTGACAGTGTGAGGGAGCTGGATTAACATCAGTAGAGATACAGTCAGTAACACAGGGCACGGGGGAAGGGGGGATACTAATGTGTGAGGAGTTTTCCAACTGGGCCATTGGGTAAACCAACGCAAACTGTTAATCCATTGATGCCGCACTCCCTCAGCATTGCACTGAAGTGTCAGCCTAGATTATGTTCTCAAGTCTCTGGAGTGGGGCTTCAACCCACAACCTCCTGACTCAGGTGATAGGGCTACCACTGAGCCACGGCTAAAATTTAACACACTATCCTTCCACGTTTGAGTTGCATCTGCAGAGAGCAATTTAACCTGGGGTGAAGTACTGGCGGGGACAGGTCTGTCACTGAGGTGGGTGGAAGGGGGGGGGCGGGGGAAGGGGGGACAACCAGAGAAAATACATGAAGCATGTCAAACGAGAGAGATGAGTCTCACCACTCAGGAGCCCATACTGGCATGGCGTGCCCACATTTTCTCTACATACCCCGGCGGGTGAGGCTGTGTGCCAAGGGTGCATGTTCAGAAAATAGGCCCTGCGGAATATGGGTTGGAATATGTCTTTCTCCCCCACAGTCCATTTGCCCTCAGTAGACCTGGTGTTTTGGGTGTGTGGTATGATGCGTGATGTTCACGAGACTTTAATAAAGGTAATGCCCTCCTTCCCAGTAGCATTCAGTGGGTAAATCACAACTGCAAATGCCCCTTTGCTGATCATGCCCCTGACCCAGGAGCAACACGACCAGCCCCTGGTTGAGATGAGATGACTCCACACAGACCAGAGGATCAACCTTGCTGGTCTGTGGTGATTGGCCAACCAGGCAGTTCATTTACCAACTAGGCCATCGAGTAAACCAATGCAAACTGTTAATCCATTGATGCCATGCCCTGTACAACCCTGAAGGAGGTTTTTCCTTAGCCCATAGATGTCCAGCCAGCACTGATTTAAGCATGGTGAAGTCTTAGTGCTGGTAAGTGGACACCAAGGTTGTGGCACGTCACCAGTCAGATTTGTTTCCATTGTTATGCACTACTGGCTGGGCAACATGCCCAATGTACATCTGCTGATTGGTTACTGACTACAACACTGAGCTCAGATCTAATATAACCTTGCCGTTCCCAGCCAGTTTGAGCGGCTCGAGTCCAGGTCCAAGGGAAGTTTGACTTAAAAGCTGCCTTCATGGTTTGTAACAAGTAAGAAAATGAAAAGAAAGGGCTTGCATTAAAATACAGAGTGATCACATCTGCATGACCTCCCAAAGTGCCTCACAATCAATGGATATTCTTTTCATTGAATCTTGCAGCACAGAAGTCCGCCCATTGTTGCTGTGCCAGTTTTTTGAAAGAGCTATCCAATTAGTCCCACTCCCCTGCTCTTTCCCCCACAGCTCTGCAAATTTTTCCTTTTCAACTATATATCCAATTCCCTTTTGAAAGTTACTATTGAATCTGCTTCCATTACCCTTTCAGGCAGTGCATTCCAGATCATAACAACTTGCTGAGTAAATAAAATTCTTTTTATCTCCTTCCTGGTTCTTTGGCCAATTATCTTCAATCTGTGTCCTCTGGTTAATGACCCTCCTGCCAGTGGGAATAGTTTCTCCCGATCTACTCTATCATAATTTTTAACACCTCTATTAAATCTCCCCATAACCCTCTCTGCTCTGAGGAGAACAATCCCAGCTCCACATAACTGAAGTCCCTTTCGAAGTGAAGTCACTGTTATATAGGCACTGATTTGTAGAGTTTCTGGGGTTTATTTTGGCCAATGGGTGAAAACAGGAGCTAAATGTGCTAATAAGACAAGCCCGTTTGATAGTTGGATTTAGCACACAATTTTGGTCCTAATTGTTGATTACCATAATTTGAACTTGCAGGTTTAACACTCAACTGCTGAATAGCCGCAATTTTCATGGAGCAGTATACATGGGCTCCTTGCACCCTCTTCCACCGAAGGTGTGAGGTACTCTGGCTGGCACACAGCAGCATTTTGCAGGATGGCTCAGAGACCCCGGGAGAGGGCGACAGGTTCTCGGACGCGGCACTGGAGGTCCTGGTGGAGGAGGTCCAGAGGAGGAGAGATGCCCTGAACCCGCAGGGATGGAAGGACGCCACCTCGCCCTCCTCTCCCTCTTGTCCTCTCCTGTAGCAACTGGTGCTGCTCTGCCTAGCATCATGTCCTCCTCCCATTCCTCGTCCAGACCAAGGGGGGCCCCGAGCAAAATGCCCATGACCAAGCACTCCCTTTCTCCTGGTGGCTTCTATAAGGTCTCCAATAAGGTGGAGTAGCACAGCACTTACTCATTTTAGGTGAAGTCCTCAGAGATTTTCCAGAATAAATGCTGCTAGACTGTTGGTGAAGTCTTGACAAAGTGTCCCAGAAAGTCTCCTGATGTGTTTCAGAGGCTCTCTTCACAGCTCCAGCAGCAATGAACATAAGAACATAAGAAATAGGAGCAGGAGTAGGCCAATCGGCCCCTCGAGCCTGCTCCGCCATTCAATAAGATCATGGCTGATCTGATCCTAACTGCCAATCCACTATCACAGAACCATCCCCTGCATCTAACAGAATTAGACACACGAAATAGGAGCAGGATCAGGCTACACGGCCCCTGGGCCCGCTCCGCTACCCACAGGGCCATGACCGATCCGAACCTAGACTCATGTCCAAATTCCTGCCCGCTCCCCGTAACCCTTAATTCCCTTTACTTCTAGGAAACTGTCTATTTCTGTTTTAAATTTATGTAATGATGTAGCTTCTACAGTTTTTTGGGGCAGCATATTCCATGGACCTACCACCCTGAGTGAAGTAGTTCCTCCTCATCTCAGTTTTGAAAGAGCAGCCCCTTATTCTAAGACTATGCCCCCTAGTTCTAGTTTCACCCATCATCGGGAACATCTTCCCCGCATCCACCCGATCCAACCCCTTCACAATCTTATATGTTTCAATAAGATCGCCTCTCATTCTTCTGAACTCCAATGAGTAGAGTCCCAATCTACTCAACCTCTCCTCATATGTCCATCCCCTCATCACCGGGATTAACCGAGTGAACCTTCTTTGTACTGACTCGAGAGCAAGTATGTCCTTTCTTAAGTATGGACACCAAAACTGTACGCAGTATTCCAGGTGCGGTCTCACCAATACCTTGTACAACTGAAGCAATACCTCCCTATTTTTATATTCTATCCCCCTAGCAATGAAAGCCAACATTCCATTGGCCTTCTTGCTGCACCTGCATACTAACCTTTTGAGTTTCGTGCACCAGGACCCCCAGATCCCTTTGTACTTCAGTACTTTCAAGTTTCTTGCCATTAAGATAATAACTTGCTCTACGATTTTTCCTGCCAAAGTGCATAACCTCACACTTTCCAGTATTGTATTCCATCTGCCAAATCTCTGCCCACTTACTTAGCCTGTCGATGTCCCCTTGCAGGTTTTTTATGTCCTCGTCACTCACTACTTTCCCTCCCATCTTAGTATCATCTGCAAACTTTGATATGTTACACTCGGTCCCCTCCTCCAAATCGTTAATATAGATTGTAAAGAGTTGGGGACCCAGCACTGACCCCTGCGGAACACCACTAGTTACTGATTGCCAGTCTGAGAATGAACCATTTATCCCAACTCTCTGCCTTCTGTTAGATAGCCAATCCTCTATCCATGCCAGAATATTACCCCCAATCCTGTGATTTTTTATCTTAAGCAATAATCTTTTGTGTGGCACCTTGTCAAATGCCTTTTGGAAGTCTAAATACACTACGTCCACTGGTTCCCCTTTATCCACCCTATGTGTTACTTCCTCAAAGAACTCCAGCAAATTTGTCAAACATGACTTCCCCTTCATAAAACCATGCTGACTTTGTCCTATTAAATTATGATTATCCAAATGTCCTGTTACTGTCTCCTTAATAATGGACTCCAATATTTTACCTACCACAGATGTTAGGCTAACCGGTCTATAGTTTCCAGCCTTCTGTCTACTGCCCTTTTTAAAAAAGGGTGTTACATTAGCAGTTTTCCAGTCTGCCGGGACCATTGCCGAGTCCAGGGAGTTTTGGAAAATTATTACCAATGCATCCACAATCCCTACCGCCACTTCCCTCAAGACCCTAGGATGTAAGCCATCAGGTCCAGGTGATTTATCCGCCTTGAGTCCCATTATTTTACCGAGTACCACCTCCTTAGTGATTTTGATCATGTTTAGCTCCTCCCCCCCTTTAGCCCCCTGTTTGTCCAGTGTTGGGATATTCTTAGTGTCTTCTACTGTAAAGACTGATGTAAAATATTCATTCAGTGTTTTTGCCATCTCCATATTTCCCACCATTAATTTCCCGGTCTCATCCTCTAAGGGACCAACATTTACTTTAGCCACCCTTTTTCTTTTTATATATCTATAAAAACTCTTACTATCTGTTTTTATATTTTTTGCTAATTTACTTTCATAATCTATCTTCCCTTTCTTAATCAATCTTTTTGTTATTTTTTGCTGTCTTTTAAAGTTTTCCCAATCCTCTATCCCCCCACTAGATTTGGCTACCTTATATGCCCTTGTTTTCAGTCGAATACTATCCTTAATTTCTTTACTTAGCCACGGATGGCTGTCTTTTCTTTTACACCCTTTTCTTCTCAGTGGAATATATATTTTTTGGAAGTTGTAAAATAACTCCTTAAATGTACAGCACTGATCATGTATCGTCTTACCCTTTAATCTATTTTCCCAATCCACTTTACTCAATTCCGCTCTCATACCTTCATAGTCTCCTTTATTCAAGCTTAGCACGCTTGTTTGAGATCCAACCTTCTCACCCTCTAATTGAATATGGAATTCAACCATGTTATGGTCACTCATTCCAAGGGGATCCTTTACTAGGACATGAGTTGGTGAGTGTCCTTTTAAGTAGTGTTTGAAATCCACATCAATGCCGTGTTTACTCCCAAACAGCTGGTCTCTGTTAGAAGGCATGAGAACAATTAGTTAGCCACCAAAATGCTATGCAGCCTCGTTAATGAGTGCTAGCCGGCAATTTAAGTGTCAATCAGCTTCTTAACGATCATCCGGCCGGCCGTTCCTAGCACAAGCTTCAACTCCTTTATCAAGATGGTGTCCAGCGCTAAACGTGGGCTAAACCGGCGTTTCAGCTCAAGACCCCATCTTGGCCACCTCGGAGGATCATTAGCACCTGAACATGCTGCCAAAAATCAACCCCTCTGTCCGTCCAATACGGAGTACACAATCTCCTCGTAGAGACTGATCCAACTTTACTTAAATCCCAAGGCCTTGGACATAACTCGGTAGAGCCCAAGTGTGAGTTTAACCGGCTAAAACCATGCAGATCACCAGAGCCGATCACTGATGAGCTTTCCATTGCTTGCGCAACTAACACCGCCCTAACCATGAAGCTTTGGCCTAGAGAGTTATCTGGAACAACCCCAGCCCCAGCGACAGGTCTAGCTGCCAAGTCAATCATCACCAGTGCCCTGGAGTTCATTGTAGGTTTACAGAGAGGCAATGTACAATTGCTGGAGAAAACAATTGCGTTTTAATTAACATTCATTATTTGATTGTTTCCTCCCCACTCCCAAATTTTCTTCGCTCCTCTCCTGAAGCACTGAAGTCACCACTGACCTGGTGGCCATTTTAATGTGTACCACATCTTGAGTATTGTGTGCAGTTTTGGTCGCCTTATCTGAGGAAGGATATTCTTGCCATGGAAGGAGTTCAGCGAAGATTCACCAGGCTGATACATGGGATGGCAGGAATGACGTATGAGGAGAGATTGGGACGATTGGGCTTGTACTCGCTGGAGTTTAGAAGAATGAGAGGGGATCTCATGGAAACTTATAAAATTTTGGCAGGACTGGACAGACTAGATGCAGGAAGGATGTTCTCGAAGGTCGGGGAGTCCAGAACCAGGGGTCACAGTCTAAGGATAAGGGGTAGGCCTTTTAGGACAGAAATGAGGAGGAATTTCTTCACCCAGAGAGTGGTGAACCTGTGGAATTCTCTACCACAGAAGGCAGTAGAGGCCAATACATTAAATATATTCAAGAAGGAGTTGGATATATTTCTTAAGGCTAAAGGGATCAAGGGGTATGGGAAGAAAGCAGGGACCGACCGGGTACTGAACTTGGATGATCAGCCATGCTCGCATTGAATGGCGGAGCAGGCTCGAGGGGCCGAATGGCCTACTCCTGCTCCTATCTTCTATGTTTCTATGTAGCTTGTAAATCTACGCTGTCTTTTTGTTCTGTAGTTGTACGGGAGCCTGTGGAGTTATTAAGAATGCCTGTTTGGGTCTTGCTGTTTATGTGTAGCGAGCAGAGATGGGGTGGGGGGGGCGGTGGCATTGAATGAGTATTCAGTTCTTCGACTGTGCTTCTCATCTTTAATTATTTAAGTGGTTTATTTTCAAAGCTGAGGTATTGCGGTTTGTAATTACAAAAATATGATGAGCTTCCCAATCTCTCTCCAGTTATGCGGGCTGGATCTCTATTATTAGTGCCTGCAGCTAGCAACTGAGTGACCTTCCTGCTTTGAATGGAGGTTGAGGCAGCGTACAGATTAGTGCAATGAGTTAGTTTTGCAGGGCATCTGTGATCATTGCAGAAGACTAATCTCTACGTTAGAATCTAAACTGCTTGTCGGATGTACACCTTGATTGCAGCTTCAGGTTATCATTGGTTGTGGCGGTGACCAATGGTGTGTGACTGATGCCAGCATTATCAGTTTTCTCAGTTGTTGCCAAGAAACTGCGTGTCCTTAGAGGGAATTCTCCTAGATTGCTGCTTGACCTCACCCGCTGAGAGCACGTATTGAGAATTCAGGAGATTGCTTCCGACGATTTTCCATCTAGGAATGGGAAAACGTCTTCCGCGTGCACCAGATTTCCTGTAATTTCCGCTCCATCTGGGTGAGGCTCCATGCACAATTGCGATTCCAGGTGGCTGGCCTCCCATTTTCCACCCTCCATAAACTTAAAGCTCATTCAAAACTCGGCTGCCCCGTGTCCTAACTCGCACCAAGTCCCATTCACCCATCACCCCCTGTGCTCGCTGACCTACATTGTATCCCGGTTAAGCAATGCCTCGATTTTAAAATTCTCATCCTTGTTTTCAAATCCCTCCATGGCTTTGTCCCGCCCTATCTCTAATCTCCTCCAGCCCAACAACCCTCCAAGAACTCTGCGCACCTCCAACTCTGCCTCTTGTGCATCCCCAACTCCCTTCACCCCATCATTGGCGGCCGTGCCTTCAGCTGCCTGGGCCCGGAATTCCCTCCCTAATCCTCTCTGCCTCTCTCTGCTCCTTTAAGGCGCTCCTTAAAACCTATCTCTTTGAACAAGCTTTTTGTCATCTGTCCTAATGTCCCCTTATGTGGCGCGATGTCAAATTTTGTTTGATAACGCTCCTGTGAAGCACCTTGGGATGTTTTACTATGTTAAAGCCACTATATAAATACACGTTGTTGTTGTTGTGGCGACTGAGGCAGAGACTATAATGTTGTTTAAAAAGTGAATTGGATAATGATTCAAAAAGAAAGAATATAACTTGGTATGGCAGCAGGGAAACGGGATTGGACTAAACAGCTCCAGTTGAAGAATGATGGGTCGAGTGGCCCCCTCCTGTGCTCTAAATTTTATTGCTATTCTCTAATACTGCATCTCCAAACTAAATTTCTAAATCCAAGAAGATTATTTCAGTGAGAGAGGTGTTTTCAACAGATGACTTTTCTCTGTGGGTTTTATGCTTATTTAGGTGAGGGATGCTAGTGCTCAGGAGATAGAACTCTCCCCATTTCGGGGACCTCACTTTGACGTCAAGCGCTCCCAGGTCAAGTATGCCACAGCACAGCACATCTCCCTCTCCTGTTTGCCAACAATGAGTGTCAACCTCAAACCTCAACAGAGGAAACATTTTCTACTTCCCAACATAGCCTCTTGGAATTAAATGGTCTATTTGGTGCCATTTAATGCCAAGGATTAATGCCACTTCATGGCATGGACCCAATCCCACCAAGATCTGGGTTGCGATCGCCCATACTCATTTCACATAGGACCCTTGCAACCAACAAAAATTTGTTCGCAGAGGTTAAAGGTCAGTGCATAATCTCGTAAATGCTGGGTGACCATAGTAATGAAGAATGGGAACTTAGGCAGATTTTTTATAGCCAGCCGATAGGGTGGTAGTGTTAACCGTGGCTCAGTGCTAGCCTTCTCGCCTCTGAGTCAGAAAGTTGTGGGTTCAAGTCCCACTCCAGAGACAAAATCCAGGCTGACACTCCGGTGCAGTGCTGAGGGAGGGCTGCACTGTTGGAGGTGCCGTCTTTCAGTTGAGACATTAAACTGAGTCCCCGTCTGCTCTCAGGTGAATGTAAAAGATCCCATAGCACTATTTCGAAGAAGAGCCAGGGGCGTTCTCCCCAGTGTCCTGACCAATATTTATCCCTCAATCAACATCAGTACAAAACAATTATCTGGCCATTATCACATTGCTGTTTGTGGCAGCTTGCTGTACGCAAATTGGCTGCCGTGTTTCCTACATTTCTACAGTGACTACACTTCAAAAGTACATCTTTGATTGTTATGTGCCTTGGGACATTCTGAGGTTATTAAAGGCGCTGTATAAATATAAATCTTTGTTCATTCCTATATGGCTGGAGGGTTTTATGGGCTCCACAGTCCATATGGTTGTTTGGGTGGGGGGCACCCACACCCACCCCCACCGGACACGAGTATCCCGCTGGATGTCAGCCCAGAATTCAGAGCCAGACCTCCAGTCGCCACTCTTTGGACTGTCTGGAGCGGGGTTTGAACCCTGCACCTTTCTGACTCGGGCAGGGAAAGCTACCACTGAGTCAAAGCCCCGCTCCGCCAGGCCCAGTAATACTGAGCGATTATTTCCCGCTCCCTGCTCAGGCGTGCTGAGGCCCCCTGTCACCTCCGTATTGTCGCCCCACTCATGACTGGCTTGTTTGGCACTGAGCAGGAATGAGCCCGAGACCCACCCACTCCTGTACGGGTAGTGCCTCTTACCACTGAGCCATGGCACAGAGAGAACAGCTCAGTAACGGCAGTTCACCCCTGAGTTCACAGCACTCTAACCTTTCCAATCACTGAGAGCTTACACATTCCTGTGAGGGGATTTTGTAATGAAATTCACTGTGATCTTTTGCAGCCTCCGCTCAGTTTATGAGATGGATTTGTGCATTAATGTAATGAGAAATTTAGTGAAACCAGTACTTTGCTATTAATATACTCGAGGAAGCAGTGATAATGAAATGCACAGATTTCGTTACATACTGCGTCTGCATTAACTTGCTTGTAACACAAGACAACAATGAAATGAGCCATTCAGGATCCATGGGGGAGCCTGTGCCTTGGATTCTGAGTTCGGCTATTCCAAACTATTGCGCAATAAACCTGAAAAAGACTCATTTCACATACTGCGCATCTCCCACACTCCCCAACTGGAAGTCCCCGCCGCACCCTGCCCAGTCACCACCCCATCATGGACTGGGGATAGAGCCTCTGACTTTCCCGACCTGCATTGCTTGCCATGTGAGGGAGTGCTGGGAAATGACTTTATTGATTCCAAAGAGAAGCCAGGTAGCCACTGTGGCTACCAGTCCAAGGATTAGGTAGCCACAGGGAACTCAGGTCAGGTGCATTAGCACAAACCTCTCTGAGGAGCCACCTCACTGGCACAGCAAACCGATTTGCCAGTTTTGGCACTGCTCGATAGACTTGACGTGTTGCTGCATTGATTTTTTTTATTCAATCCTGGGACGTGGGCGTCGCTGGCAGAGCCACCATTTATTGCACATCCCTAGTTGCCCTTGAGAAGGTGGTGGTGCGCCGCCTTCTTGAGCTGCTGCAGACCGTGTGGTGAAGGTACTTCCACAATGCTGTTAGGAAGGGAGTTCCAGTATTTTGACCCAGCGACGATGAAGGATCGGCGATATACTTCCAAGTCAGGATGGTGTGTGCCTTGGAGGGAAACTTGGAGGTGGTGGTGTTCCCATGCACCTGCTGCATTTGTCCTTCTAGGTGGATGAGGTCGCGGGTTTGGGAGGTGCTGCCGAAGAAGCCTTGGCGAGTTGCTGCGGTGCATCTTGTAGATGGTACACACTGCAGCCACGGTACGCCGGTGGTGGAGGGAGTGAATGTTTAAAGTGGTAGTGGGGTGCCAATCAAGCGGCTGCTTTGCCCTGGATGGTGTTGAGCTTCTTGAGTGTTGTTGGAGCTGCACTCTACCAAGCAAGTGGAGAGTGTTGTATCCGTGTGTTAATGGAGACACGGAATGCAGGAGTTGGTTTAACAGGTGTTTACTGAACAAAGTCTGGAGGTGAACTAAAAGATACAAGATGCTATACAGGCTTATATACCCGAGTGGTCACTACCGGTATCACAGTACACAGGGGCTCTTAAAGGTACATACACTACAATTCCTCCCCTTTTAGATAATTAGTACATAACATTTTAAGTAATCATTAATTAACATGTTTACAAGAACAATAATCTGCACATTTGCTGCAGTTAATCAATTATAAGTCAGTCTCTCTGGAGGCTTCCTGACTCGGTCCGGATAACGCCTCGGTGGCGTGGTAGTTTTCGGTGGTGTAGTAGGTTCTTTTGGCAAGGTCGATTCGGCTTGAATGCCAGTGTCGGGTTCATCTGGTTCCAGTATCACCGGATCGGAGGTGGATACTATGGGTATCTCTGCTTCATCATTAGGCGTATAGAGTTGTGGTGTAGATTGTCCCTTTTTGGATGACTCTATGATCTGGTCAGCATGGCGCCTTATTATGCTTTCACCAATGTCCACGGTATACATCAGCGGTCCTAGTCGTGTGCAAATAGTTCCAGGCTGCCATTTCTCGGTACGGTAGTCCCGGGCCAAAACTTGTTGACCTATCTGGAAGGTTCTAGTTGGCCTTTCATTCATGCCTTGAAATTGCCGGTTCTCTACGTCCCTTCTGATGTTTGGCTTGATCAAATCCAGCTGGCATCTTAGTCTTCTATTGAAAAACATCATGGCGGGAGTTTGGTTTGTAACCACATGTGTTGCATTCCTGTACGCAAACAAGAAGTTATCTACCTTATGTTGTAGATTTATGTCTTCATTACCCATGGCCTTTATGGCCTTCTTGAAGGTCTGGACAAACCTTTCAGCTAATCCATTGGTGGCGGGGTGGTATGGGGCGGACGTGTAGTGCTTAACCCCATTGTTTTTTAAGAACCTCCTGAATTCTTCGGACACAAATTGCGGTCCATTATCAGAACAGATCTGTTCAGGCAGCCCATTCCTGGCAAATATGGTCCTTAATACTGTGATGGTTTTTCCCGTGGTGGTGGAGGACATCTTTATTACCTCTGGCCACTTGGAGTGTGCATCCAATGCGATTAAGAACATTGAGTCCATAAATGGACCAGCAAAGTCGATATGTACCCTTTGCCACGGAGATGAGGGCCACTCCCATGGATGTAGAGGGGCCTGTCGTGGGGCGTTTTGGACCTTCTGGCATCCTAGACAGCTCTTGGTCATTTCTTCAATGTCTCCATCGATACCTGGCCACCACACAAACGCTCTGGCTAGGTTCTTCATTTTCACTCCACCCAGAATCCCCTCGTGAAGCTCCTTTAGCACTTTATCCTGGAGTTTGGGTGGAATCACCACTCTGGATCCACACATCAAGGTTCCTCGGCACACTGACAGCTGTTCTCTTCTTTGCGAGAATGCTGGCAACAATGGTTCGCCATGTGCTGGCCATCCATTCACCGTTAAATCGTAGACTTGTGAGAGAGTCGGGTCATTTCTTGTTTCCTTTTCAATGGTAGAATTTGTTACTGGTAGAAATTCCACTATGGTTGAGTGGAACATCTCCACTGGGTCCACTGTAGGTGCCTCTTCTACCGTTGGCAACGGTAGGCGCGATAAACCGTCAGCATTCCCATGCTGTTTTGATCCTTTGTATTCTATGTCATATTGGTGTGCCCCTAGGAAAAGGGACCACCTCTGCAGCCTTTGCGCTGTCATAATGGGAACGCCCTTTTTAGGGTTGAATATGGAGATGAGGGGTTGATGGTCAGTCAACAAGGTACATTTTTGTCTGTGTAGGTAATGGTTGAATTTCTTCACTCCCCACACCAGGCTGAGTGCGTCCCAGTCGATCTGGGCATAGTTACGCTCAGCTGAGTTCAATGAGCGTGACGCAAAAGCTATCGGCCGCTCCGAGCCATCAGGGAATCTATGCGATAATACCGCTCCTACGCCGTAAGGGGATGCATCGCACGCCAGTCTGATTGGCAGTGATGGGTTGTAATGAGCCAACACGTCCTTGGACGTGATCAAGCCTTTGCATTTATGGAAGGCACGTTTACAGTCTTCGCTCCATTTCCAAATTACTCCCGTTTGTAGCAGTGCATTAACAGGGTGCAGAACAGTTGACAAGTTCGGTAAAAATTTATGATAGTAATTTATCAATCCCAGGAACGACCTTAATTGTGAGACATTTTCAGGTGCTGCGGCTTTTATGACCGCTTCAATTTTTTCAGGTGGCTTATGCAACCCTTCTTCATTAATTATATGGCCACAATATGATATTTGTTTCTGGAAAAATTCGCACTTGGGCCGATTTGCTCGTAGGCCCCGTTCTCTCAGCCTAGTGAGCACCTGCTCCAAATTGGCAAGGTGCTCGTTGTCATTTTCTCCTGTTACAAGGATGTCGTCTAGGTAGCATTGAGTCCCCGGAATCCCTTGCAGGACTTGCTCCATAGCTCTTTGCCAGATAGCTGGAGCTGATGCTACTCCGAAAACCAGTCGATTGTACTGGTACAGGCCTTTGTGTGTGTTTATCATGAGATACTTTTTAGAGGCCTTCTCAACCTCCATCTGTAGCTATGCCTGTGCCAAGTCAATTTTGGTGAAACGTTTCCCTCCGGATAGTGAGGCGAAAATATCTTCTATCCTCGGAAGAGGATACTGTACCGTGTGAAGGACCGGGTTTGCAGTCACCTTGAAGTCCCCACAGATGCAAATTTTTCTCTGTTCTTCAGATTTATCATTATTCAACGTTTTCTTCATGACCGGGACGATGGGTGTTGCCCACTCGCTCCAATCTACCTTGGATAACACGCCTGCTTTTTCCAAATTCTCCAGCTCTGCCTCGACTGCTGGACGAATTGCGTATGGCACCGGCCTTGCCTTAAAAAACTTGGGAATTGCCGCATCTTCCACTTTTATTGAGGCGGTGACGCCTTTCAAGGTTCCTAGTTCCTGTTGAAACACTTCTTTGGCGTTGGCCAAGATGTCTTTTAATCATTCAGGTATGACGTCATCATCATTTTTTTTCTTACTGGTCACCGTCAGTGCCTGAATGGAGTGCCAGTCTAAACGTATCTTCCTGATCCATTCACGTCCCAATAGCGGTGGACCACCATCTTGCAGAACGTATAAATACAACTTCTGTATTTCCTTGCCGTTGTATACAACAGGCACCCTTATTTTCCCTCTGGGGTATACTTTCTGCCCCGTATATGTCTTCAAGATAATGGATGTGTCTTTCAAAGGTATATGCGGAAATAGCCGCTCGTAATCCCGTCGACTTATGACGGTCAGAGCTGATCCTGTATCTAGCTCCATTTTAACTGGGGACCCCGCTATCGTGAGGGTAACCCAAATGGTCTGGTAATCTTCTTTGGTAATTATATTATGTAATTTGAGACAGCTTAGTCTCTTGTTTCCGGAGTCGCTATCGCTCTTCTGGTCTTCGGAGCTACTGTCCGTCATCATTTGTACCTTTCTGTACTTTTCCTTATTGATTTTTTTTCTGTCAGTGGATTTTTTGTTTCCAGATCGGCATACACGTGCAATGTGTCCCATCTTTCCGCATTGCCTGCATGCTTTGTCCTTGAACCAGCAGTCCCTCTGGTCATGGGTGGATCTGCCGCTGCGATAACATCTCTCGAAACCCCGTGTCATTTCATGGGTGCCGAAGTCCTGTGGCTTTTGCTGTATCTCTGCAGCTCCTCTTGCTGCTGCTTCGTATGATACAGCCACACTGAAAGCCTTGTCCAGTGTCAAATCTTTCTCAGAAAGTAGCCTTTTCTGTGTTCCTTCACTTAGGAGACCGCAGACGAATTTGTCTCGTAGAGAATCTGCCAGTCCTGCCCCGAATTGGCAGTGCTTTGACAGCTTTCTTAATTCGGTGAGGTAATCAGCGTTACTTTCATTCTTGTGCTGATTCCTCCTGAAGAATTTGAATCGTTCCGCTATCTGCAGCGGTGTTGGGTTTAAGTGCTCCTGTAGGGTATCAACAATCTCCTTAAAATTCTTGTCCATCGGTTTGGCTGGATGATTACGTTTCGTAACAGCCCGTATGTCCTTGCGCCCATCAGATTTAGAAGTACCGATGCCTTTTTATCATCCTCTACTTCATTCGCTGTGCAATATACCTCCACTCTTTCCACATATGTGGTCCAATCCTCTATATTACTATTGAAAGCAGTAATATTGCCAGTCTTAGGCATCCTGAAAATCAAAAATGGCGCCTCCCGCGCTTTCCTTTCTTCCCTGCCGAGAAAAAATGGCGCCTCCTGCGCTTTCCCGCTGCTGACAACGCTGTTCTCCGCGGTTTTTATTTACACAGGTATTTTTAATAGTTGGAGGCTCGTTCCCGCCGGACTCTCTGGGACTTTTCCCTCCCTCTGCTTGGTCCGAACGCCGACCTGCTTTGCAGCGCCGGCCGTCTCCCGAGTGCTCCACCCTCCGTCTCTGTTTGCCTCCGCCTTCCGACTCGCTGCTTGGCCCCGCTGCAGAGCCACCCGATCGAGCCCCAGCCCGCCGCCCAGGAAGGATTAGTGCAGTACCTGCCACCAGCCCGGCTAGCTGGTGAAACCACAGTTTTTATTTTTTTTTTCTTCGACCTTCGTCTGAGGAATCGATCTCCTTGAGGTGCTGCCGAATTGCAGGTAAGTCCGTTTCCAATTCGTCGCCACTGTTGTATCCGTGTGTTAATGGAGACACGGAATGCAGGAGTTGGTTTAACAGGTGTTTACTGAACAAAGTCTGGAGGTGACCTAAAAGATACAAGACGCTATACAGGCTTATATACCCGAGTGGTCACTACCGGTATCACAGTACACAGGGGCTCTTAAAGGTACATACACTACAGAGAGTATTCCATCACACTCCTCACTTGTGATTTGTAGATGGTGGAAAGGCTTTGGGGAGTCAGGAGGTGAGACACTCGCCGCAGAATACTTAGCCTCTGACGTGCTCTTGTTGCCACAGTATTTATGTGGCTGGTCCAGTTAAGTTTCTGGTCAATGGTGACCCCCAGGATGTTGATGGTGGGAGATTCGGCGATGGTAATACCGTTGAATGTCAAGGGGCGGTGGTTAGCCTCACGCTTGTTGGAGACAGTCATTGCCTGGCACTTCTGTGGCGCGAATGTTACCTGCCACTTATCAGCCCAAGCCTGAATGTCGTCCTGGTCTTGTTGCATGCGGGCATGGACTGCTTCATTATCTGAGGAGTTGCGAATGGCACTGAACACTGTGCAGTCATCAGCGAACATCCCCACTTCTGACCTTTGTGTCCACCAAATAAAGAATGAACTTGTATTTAGACCATGCCTTTCATGACCTCAGGAGATCCCAAAGCGCTTTACAGCCAATGAAGTACTTTTGAAGTGTAGTCGCTGTTGTAATGTAGGAAATCCTGCAGGCAATTTGTACACAGCAAGCTCCCACAAACAGCAATTGACCAGATTATCTGCTTATTTGATATTGGTTGAGGAATAAATGTTGACCAAGGCTTTGGGAGAACACTCTGCTCTTCTTCGAGTACTGCTGTGGGATCTTTTACGTCCAACTACGCTTGACTCCTAAGTTTGAAGTAGGGGATAGCTTTTATGATTTAGTGGTCCAATTCACGTCCCACTTGGTTTGCCATCCATTAGCGCTGCTGATGCCCAAAGCTGTGAATAATATGTTGCAGACCTTAAACACAACGAAAAGAAAGAGTAGCCAATATGAGAGTTGGTACACAGGCCACCAAGGCCAATGTGGTGGAGTTTCAGTCCAGTTTATGGAGTGGGCAGTTCCTGGTGGGTATGGCAACTTTAGCCTCCTCTCCTCCTCCCTCACCCCAACAGAGAGGTCTCCAAAACAGTGACAAGCTGACCCTTTTAAACACTGCAACCTCGGACCTGCCCCACATCAGAGACTTCAGCACAAAAATCTAGGCTGACACTCCAGTGCAGTATTGAGGGTGTGCTGCACTGTCGGAGGTGCCGTCTTTTGGATGAGACGTTAAGGCGAGGCCCCGCCTGCTCTCTCAGGTCGACATAAAAGATCCTGTGGCACTATTTCGAAGAAGAGCAGTGGAGTTTTCCTCGGATTCCTGGCCAATATTTATCCCTCAACCAGCATCACAAGATTATCTGGCCATTATCATATTGCTGCTTATGAGAGCTTGCTGTGCGCAAATTGGCTGCCGTGTTTCTTGCATTACAACAGTGACTCCGCTTGGAAAGTACTTCATTGGCTGTGAAGCATTTGGGACGTCCTGAGGTCGTGAACGGCACCACACAAATGCAAGTTCTTTTTCTCTTTCCGCAGCTGTCACCCTATCGCCGGGTTTTCCACCTCCGCTCTTCTCAACTCGTGCTCTTTTAATGACAGCCCCTGATAGACGTGGAGCCAGGCCTGCCCATGAGCTGTAGGGAGTGAGTGCGACAGAAGGCAGGCTGGGATTTTTAAAATGTTGCTTCCTGCCATTTAAAGAGCTGACCGGACGAAGGGTCCAGGGCAGGAATTGGGAGGTCCCCCAGGGCACGAGGTTGTTCAGGTGATCGATGTTGGTGAAGAAAATCAAACATTGATTTGGAAGCCTTAGCCAGGGGCGCCTTTCCAACCCCCCGTGTGCCATGACCCGTGGAGGCCCTGGATATGGAAAGGGTAACTGGAATGCGGTCCCTTGATTGGATTAATAATTGGTGAGATGGTCAGTTAAGCACAGTGGTTGAGTAAGTACACTGATTGGAAACATTTTTTTTTTACTTGGTGGGGTGGGGGTGGAGTGATAGAGGGGTCGTTGGTGTTTGCGTGCCTTGTGAAGTGTCACAGAGTTTGTGGGTGTGTGCTCCCTGATGCAATGGTGGGGGAAGAAAAGCTTTGTCAGCGGACCCGGAGTTTGTAATCTTACGAATTCACAAGCTGACTTTGTGAAAAGTTTCAACACAAAACCCGGGCACGAGGCAAGCTGGTCACGATCCCAGTGACTGCATGGTTTCCACAAGAGCCCCTCTCACATTCCTGCAAGAGTCACCCTCCCTGCTCCCTTTCTAAGGACTTGCATTTAAAGATGGTGTCAGTTGTGGCTCAGTGGGTAGCCTCTGCATCAGAAGGTCATGGGTTCAAGTCCCACTCCCGAGACTTGATCACATAATTCAGGCTGAAACTCCAGTGCAGTACCGAGGGAGTGCTGCACTGTCGGAGGTGCCGCCTTTCAGGTGGGACTTCAAACCAAGGCTCCCGTCTGCCCTCTCCAGTGGACGTTAAAGATCCCATGAAGTACTGTCAGTCTGAATTATGTGCTCAAGTCTCTGGAGTGGAGCTCGAACCCACAACCTTTTGAAAAGAAGAAATCATTCCCTCTATTCCCAGTAGTCTGCTGTGAAACCTCTAGCAAAGGGGCGAGGGGCACAATTCTAGGATACTTAGTGCACGAGCTGGTCCATAGGGCAGCTACTGAATGCAAGCAAATTGTGATGATGTACAAATAATTGATGTGCAGGAGTGCAGGGTATATGAAGTTTTAACACCAGGGTAAGTTGTACAAGCGTGTCTCCATCATGGAGCTTTGCTTGTGGCTGTGCGTATTGGAAATTTGGGCTGCCAGCAGGAACTCTCGAGTGGCATGTGCCAAAATTCCGAATATGGATTCATACAATGTCCACTTGAACTGTGCAAAACACCATGCAATACAATTTGAGGCTCTGTCCTTCCAAACTTGGGTTGTATCTGGAGAGAGCACTTTGAGAAGCAAAACACTAGGGTGAGGTTCGTGGGGGAGGGGTGCAGGTGGACCCATCAGAAGCGATGTATGAGATGTCACAGAAGGACATTGGCACATTGTTAAAACATGTTAGGTGAAGGGTGATCTGTTTTGCTTGTAGTGGATTGGTGCCAACATGCCTAATCTGCCCAGTAACAACACTAAATAAGTGTAAATAAGAGTGAAAGTTGTTGGGACGCAACTGATCTGGGCATGCCATGAGCTGCAGGCCGAGGGTGCCCACTCAGCATTTCTTGTCTCTTTGGGTCAGTTGACACAGTTTAATAGAAAGAGGCAGCCCATTTATGAGGTGTAATGGCTAGCTAATGGTTATTACGCAGCATCACAAGGTCCGTAGAGATGAGGAAGGCTGTCCATCCAGAAATACTCTATGGCTCCTCATCAAAACACCCTACTGTTTCTTAAAGGACTCTGACACTTTTGCCTCCACTCCCTCCCCAGAAGTCCATCACATGTATTGATTGCTCTTGAGAATATTAGTCCCAGTCTGTCTCCTTGTCCTAATTGGACGGTTTACTATCATATCTGTATCTACAAGGTCAACCCCAGGCTGACTTGTGCGATGAAACTTATTTTTTCAAAAATAATATACTAAACATTGTATCTGCGTGAACCCTGAAGGAACAGCACGTTTCCGTTTTTGAGAGAGAGACCGTCACCTTGGATTCGAATGGACTGGGCTCTGCCGGCCTACTTCTCGAAGGAAGAAGGAGTTGTTGTTCTCTGCCTGTGACGACTCCCAGCATCCCAGCTCTCCCCAGGTGCCGCAAAGCAATTCGGAAGCTGTCAGCTTGTCATTTCATCCTTCAGATGTCACGGTGATGGGAGCAGCACACCAGAGATGTAATTTATTTTGATGCTTCCTCTGGGATTACATGACATGTCCTGCAGATGGGGTGAGACCATGAAAGTGAGGGGATTTCTCACAAGTCATCGCTACTCAGCTGTATGTAGCGTTGAAATCATAGAATTTTACAACACAGGAGGCCATTTGGCCCACTGGGCCTATGCTGGCTCTTTGAAAGAGCGAGCCAATTAGTGCCACTCCCCTGCTCTTTCTCCATAGCCCAGCAGATTTTGCTTTTTCAAGTATTTCTCCATTAATTTTTGAAAGTTACTGTTGAATCTGCTTCCACCGCCCTTTCAGGCACTGCATTCCAGATCATAACAACTCGCGGCATCAAAAATAATACGTTTCATCTCCCCTCTGGTTCTTTTGCCAATTATCTTTAAAACCTGTGCCCTCTGGTTACCGACCCTCCTGCCAGTGGAAATAATTTCTCCTTATTTATTCTAGCCAAACCCCACAGAATTTTGAACACCTCTATTAAATCTCCCCTTAACCTTCTCTGCTCTCTAGTCTCTCCAATTTGGGCAATAATGGTTGGAGGAGGGGATTACCTAGCTGGTGATTTGGCATGAAATGCAGTGTAGTTTAAAGCCTTCGAGCTTGCTGTTACCCTCGGGAAACGCCATAGAAAGTTGCTGTTGATACTGGATTAGCGATATAACACAGGGGGTTAACTGTTTTTCAGAATAGAACAGCTTCAAACAGCACTATAGCCCTTAGTTAGTTGCAACAGCACTGGGCAGAATCTTTATAAAGAAGAGCACCCAATATCATAAGAGATTCCAAGATGATGGAGGGTGTGGTGTGGGTAGTCTCTGCTAGCCTTGGTGCTGGTATCTACCTCACTGAAGTCCTGTTCCATTTGCCAGTCTGTTTCACTGCAGTATGATGAAGAGCCTTGGCTCAGTTGGTAGCACTCTCTCATCAAAAGGCTGTTGGTTCATAGGCCCGCTCCAGAGACTTGAGCACAAAATCTAAGCTGACTCTTCAGTGCAGTGCTGAAGGAGAGCTGCACTGTCAGAGGTGCCATCTTTCGGATGAGACGTTAAACTGAAGTCCGAAGACGTAAAAGATCCCATGGCACTATTCAACGAAGATCAGGGGCGTTCTCCCCGGTGTCCTGGCCAATATTTTAGGGATGGGCAATAAATGCTGGCCTTGCCAGTGACGCCCACATCCCATAAACAAATAAAATAAAAAAGTCACTAAAAACCACATTACATGGTCAGTATCTTATTGCTGTTTGTGGGACCTGGCTGTGCAGAAATTGGCTGCCGTGTTTCCTATATTACAACAGTGGCTACACCTCAAAATGGCTGTAAATCGCGTTGGGACATCCTCAGGTCATGAAGGGCACCATATGAATGCAAGTTCTCTTTGTACATATTTTATAAGCCAACGTTTGTACTGGACTAGACTTTCTACAGGGCGTTTTATATTTCAGGCATCGTACAGTGATGGCGGGAGGCGAGAGTAAAACGCTCCATTTAATTTATTGCTTGCCTCCTTTCGAGCTAGGAGCAGTTGTCTCTGTCTTTGCCTGGAGACCACCAAATATGCTTCCATCTCTTCAAACTGAGCTGTGGAATAAAGACGATGCCAGGATGCATTTATTGGAAGTATTATTGCCCATTGCGGTCAGAAGCTAAAGTTCAAATTTCTGACAAAAGGAAATTGTTGGCCCAAATTTCAGTCTCTTCAACTCTCTGCTTCCCTGAAGAGATTTTTCCTGTTGCCGTTTTGCGCCTCTCCTTTAAGTCGCTCATTTTTTGCTGGGAGAGTTCTCTGAATAGCCGTGACTTTTGGCCAGAGACTTGGTTTCTGTGCTTCTGGCTTGACTTTGTTCACTGTATCCTTGGCAACCACAGCAATATAAACAGGGTTTTATAAGAGTGAGGCACTGTCATTCAGCATTGGTGCTACACACACGCCAGAACTCCAGAACTATTCCAGTATTACTGTGCGTGGTTTTATCACCTCTCCGATCATTCATATTTTCAGTTGTGTAACAGCTGGGGGGAAAAAAAAGGAAGTCTGTTAATGTTTAATGAGGAATATTGTTGAGGAAAAAGTACAGCACCATGGAACATTTCATTAGTGTCACTTGACTATGCAGCTTGCATTATAGAGAATTACATAGGAATGTACAGCACAGAAACAGGCCATTCAACCCAACTGGTCCACGTCGGTGTTTGTGCACCACACGGGCCTGGGGCATGTCACTTCAGGGAAGAGAAGAGGAAAAATGGATAAGTCTGCTCCTCTTCTGGGTAAGGAAGGATGCCAGATGGGCAGACAAACAACTTTCTCCCAGGCCTCTGGTAATGCCACTCTTGAAGCAACTGCTAGGAAGTGTATAGAGAGATGACCATTGATCTTGAGTTGGTGTGTGGTCTCGACTTGGCAGCTGCCAACACTGGCAAAACCGAGGCCAGAGCCCCAAGGCAGGGGGAGAGTGGAATGGAGCTGAATGGATCTTGGTGGAGATGATATCCTAAGCTTTGATGGGCTTCCTGTTCTCTTGGGTTTATGTCAGTATGACCTTACATGGTCAGACATGATCATTCTTTCCATCCACTTCTTTGACTTCACCAACATTCTGGAAAAGCTACTCAAAAATATTATATGGAGACTCCCAGTTTGATTTAGTCCCCTGGTGGTGAGACTTCCTTTTGCTGTTCATCCCCATAAAACCAGCGATTCCAAGTGGTAAAAATCTGATGTGCACCAGATGATGACCGAGTGAAGCACACCTGGCAATAGAGGAATTGTGCAATCTGGCAACATTTAAATGTCTTTCCTTAAGTTTGCAAAGTGTAGCTTCCTAAGAAAGAAATCGAGACATAGAAGGACAGACACGTTTTGAGGGAACAGAAGCAGACATTTCTGGAAACACTCAGCAAGTTACTCAACGTCCATGGAGAGAACTGACAATTTAATGTTTTGGATGCAGTTTTGAGAAAAGGTTTCCTGTTGAAGCCCAGCTCTATTAGTTATTACAAAAAGAAAATACTGCAGATGCTGGAAATCTGAAATAAAAACAGAAAATGCTGGAGATACTCAGCAGGTCAGGCAGCATCTGTGAAGAGAGAAACAGAGTTAACATTTCAGGCCGATGACCTTTTGTCAGAACTGGAGAAAAGCAGGAAATGGAGCAGATTTTTAAGCAAGTGTAGGGGCTGGGAAATGGGAGAAGGGATGAAAGAACAAAAGGGAAGGTCTGTGATAGGATAGAAGGCAGGAGAAGTTAAGAGACATTAAGAGATATTCAAGGGAAAAGGAGATGGTAATGAGACAGGTTAAGAAACAAAGGATGGCTCTAGATGAAATGTAAATTGCACTGGCAGAATGAAAAACAGCTGCCATGCGGGAGAGAAGAACAGAAGGCACAAACAAAAAGTGTGGATAACAAATATATATATGATAGGGGCCCGATTATGATCTGAAATTGTTGAACTCTATGTTGAGTCCAGAAGGCTGTAAAGTGCCTAATCGAAAGATGAGGTGCTGTTCCTTGAGCTTACGCTGAGTGACATGAATCTTGTCATTCATGTGGAAATGACTTATGAAATGATACTGGGCGGCCTGCTGGTGGCGCTGTCCAGGGAGAGTATAATACTCGGGCATGGGCCCAGCTTGCTCAGGACATTCTTTAACAGGAACTAGTAAAGGACACAACTAGATCTCCATGTTGAAAAACAGTTGATTAAAGCCTTGTCTAATACTTAGACCAAGGGCCTAGTAGTTTTCTTACGTCACAGAGCTTCCGTGGAACAATGCAATCTATTTCAGTCTGCTTTCATTTTGCTCTTCTGCGATACAAAAGTTAGAAGGTGTTGTGCTGAGCACCTGTGGCTGTGACTTAATGTCCAATTCTTGTAAGAGGGGATCAGAACAGTGGTCCTGAAAGCCGTGCTGAGCTCTCTACCATGTTAAACTCCTAGGTATAGCTGCTATTTGCACAACATTTAAGGAGCCTTCCATTAAAACATTGTGTTGTTAACGCCCTTCTCCCCAACACTGCAAGGTGTCTGTTGTAGCACCACTGAGGATTGTTGGATCTCCGCTCTGTCCTTGAATCTCATTTACACCATGTAATGGCCTGAGGCACAATGACTTGATGATGTACCGATTGGTCAACCATCAGGTCACTGAAGTGTAGGATTGGTCAACCAGCACGTCACTCAACGCTAATGAGAGGTAGGATTGGTCAACCGCTAATGAGCGGCGTTTTGAGGATTTTTGAATGTTTTTTGTATACTGTCCAAACAATTTTTGTGTGACCAAAAAGTAAATACACCTATGAGACTCCCCTAATGATAAGCTTTCTTTTGATATAACATGCGTGTAGGTATGCTCTATAACTTTTGATTGTATAGCCGGACAGACAGACAAACAGACAGACAAACAGACAAACTCTTTTATATATATAGATGCACTGGGCTCAGAGGACTGTTTTGTAATAAGGGTGCAGTGCCGTGAAAATTAAGCTGCATCTAAAAAAATAAATGGACTGAATTAGAGGTCTGACTTTGTGAGGGCTACTGTACTCCTTTATTAGCTTGTTTAAAGCCCCTTCCATTACAGTTCGCTGACCCATGTTGTCTGTGCCCAGAACCTAATGCAGAGGCAGTTTCAAGGGTATTTTACTGATTCAGATTCTGGGAGTTAAAAAAAAAAATTAATTCTCTGGATGTGAGAGTCGCTGGCAAGGCTGGCATGTGTTGCCCATCCTTAGTTGCCCTTGAGAAGGTGGTGGTGAGCCATCTTCTTGAACCGCTGCAGCAGTTTGTAGTGGTTTACTAGGCCACCTCAGGGGGCAATCTAAGAGTCGACCAAGTTGGTGAGCAACTGGAGTCACATAGCATCTTACAGACCGGGTAAGGATGGCAGGTTTCCTTCCCTAAAGGAGATTAGTGAGCCAATTGGGCTTTTACGTAAATCCGACAGCTTCATGCTCACTCTTACTGGTACCAGATTTAAAAAGTAAAATTCTGGTCTGGTAACATAACCCCTGTGCTACCATACCCTTAGTTGGCTCCCATGCTGTTCAATCTATTTTCTCAGACAAAACATTGCACTCCATCTTTGTCACTAAAACATGGGGGAGGAGGAGCACAGGAGGGGGGTGGAGGAGGAGGAGCGGGGGATGGGGTGGAGAAACGGGGTGAGAAGGAGTGGGGGGACAAGGAGTGGGGTGAGGAGGAGTGGGGGACAAGGAATGGGGTGAGGAGGAGTGGGGTGAGGAGGAGTGGGGGGACAAGGAGTGGGGTGAGGAGTGGGGGGGACAAGGAGTGGGGTGAGGAGTGGGGGGGACAAGGAATGGGGTGAGGAGTGGGGGACAAGGAGTGGGGGGACGAGGAGTGGGGTGAGGAGGAGTGGGGGGACAGGGAATGGGTGAGGAGGAGTGGGGGGACAAGGAATGGGGTGAGGAGGAGTGGGATGAGGAGGATGTTATGTTCATAAATAAATAGACATTCTTATTATGAACAGCTAGCTTGAGCTAGTCACTTTATTCAGCCATGTGGACTTCATGTGCAGGCATCCATCTTGACTACTGCCTTGTGGGTAACCTAGTGCATCGTGGGTAGCCCACTCTTATATATATACAGCTCCACCTAGTGTACCATCCTAGGATGACATGTTACTGATCATTACATCCCCCTTCCTTAGAGGTTAAACAGAATCAAAATCAATCATAACGACATAAACATCTTCACAACAGTCAACACATTTTCAATGCTTTACTTTATGAACTCTAAGCTTTTCATTCTTTTATTATAGTTTTCTTTGTACTCAAAGATTAAGTCTATCAGGCTTTTTTACTTTACGTGTGGATCTTCTCAGCACTGGTAAGTCTGATGTGTTTTCATGAGAGCCTGTATGTGTGTTTGTGTTAGATTGTTCTGGTGGTGAGTGACAAGATTCAGTTGCGGCATTGTCATCGATTTGCTCTTGGATAGTTTCTTGTGTTTTCAGGAGGGAACGGCGGTTCCTCCTGAGAATCTGTCCTTCCTCAGTTCTAACAGTGTATGACCTTGGTCCTACTTCCTCAAGAACTGTAGCTTTCCTGTTCCATGCATCTGGATCCTCAATCCTGACAACATCATCCCTTGTCAATGGTTCAGAGTTTTGGATGACTTGTCATAGTATGATTTCTGTTTCAGCTTTAACAGTTGAAGTCTCTGTCTCAGTTCCTTACTCTGCTTTTCCTTTGCACAGCAGGGTAGCGTGGTGCGCAACTTGCGACCCATTAGCAGTTCAGCAGGTGAAGAACCAGAGTCTAAAGGTGAGGCTCGGTAGCTCAGCAGGGCGAGATAAGGATCAGACTTGCTTTCTGTCGCTTTCTTCAGTAGCTGTTTGAGAACTTGAACACCTTTTTCTGCCTTACCATTCGACTGAGCATACAAAGGACTGGATGTGATGTGCTGAAAGTCATACTGTGCTGCAAACTGTTGCCACTCCTTACAGTTGAAGAACGGACCATTGTCGCTAACGGCAATCCTGGGAATTCCATGTCTGGCGAAGATGGATTTCACATGCATTATGACACTGCTTGCTGTGGTGCTTGAGAGCAGCGCCATCTCAGGATAGTTAGAATAGTAGTCAATCACTAATAGATATTCTTTACCATTCAAATGAAAAAGGTCCATACCAACCTTTTGCCATGGTGCTGTTGGTAAGTCAGCTACTATCATTGGTTCCTTTGCTTGTTTGTTTTGGTGTTTCTGACATGTCTCACATTTGCCTATCATGTTCTCAATGTCCTTATTTATGCCAGGCCAATAAACAGTGGCCTAGAAATTCAGTATAGCCACGTTTGGGGCGCTACAGTCGGGCGGCCGCTAAAGCTTGCGCCCGGCGCAAGTTCGCGCCACCTTCGCCGATATTCAGTCGCATCGCCCCAAGAGGTTGCTGCTGCGCTAAAACAGGCGATGCACGACTATCATTAGGCGCTAAGCCGGCGGCCCGGGGCGATACCCCCGAGGGCGGGTGCAGCGCAGGTGCGGCGAGTTGCTGATTGACGGCAGTCACTCTGGCGCCGGTGAGCTCTTAAAGGGGGAGGGTGGATTTGTTTGCCTGCCACGCCCTGCACACTGCAGCCCTGAAGCAAGGCCTGACCACTGCTGCTTCATCTGTACAACGCCCAGGACTATGGAGAAGGCCAACGTTTGCACCCATTGCAGCCCCCATTATATGTTTCCAATCAATGCTATGGCTCTGAAGTTAAAGACAAGTGCAAAGCTGTGGCCTGAAGCCACAAGTACCTGTGCGAGTGTTGAGCCAAACCAGAAAGCACTCTACCTTTGTCTCTCTGCAAAGATCCGTCTCTCACAAAGAAGGAGTGTTGCAAAAAGGCTGCCTTTTCTACTGCAGAAGGAGTGCCCTTTAATTTGCGCCCCCCGCGCCCCGCATCGACTGAGAACCGTTCCCCTCTACCAGTCGCTAGGGGCGCCAGGCGCACAATAGGGCGGCGCCACTGAATTTCCGGTTTGGGGCGAACAAAGGGCGTTGCACGATGAAATGACGTCAGGATCTGCGCGCGCAGCTGAGCGCGCGCAAAGGCTTTGCGCCACCGCTAAATCTTTACTGAAGTTGGGGAGAGGCGCAGATCGCACTGCGCCCGGCCGCTAGCCGCCTAGCGCCCAACATCTCCTCCTCCTAAGGCGCTAGCGGCTGGCGTAAACAACTGAATTTCTAGGCCAGTGTCTCTCACTCTCCTTTTGCATTTTTCAATTCCAAGGTGTCCCTCATGAATCCTTTTGAGCATGTCTTGACGTAGAGCCTGTGGAATGACTATTCTGTTCTGTTTTAGTAATAGTCCACTTGCGACACTCAATTCTGACCTGATGTGAAAGTACTTTGGACAGGAACCTTTTGGCCAACCATGATGAATGTTCTCTATTACTGTTTGTAAAACTGTATCTTTTACTGTTTCTTCTGCTATTTGCTTTGATTTGGTGTCTGACACGGGCAGCGCAGCAGTGACCATACTCACATGAACATCCACGTCTTCCTCAGTAGAGCTCACATGACTCATTGTGGGTGCTCAGGATAGTGCACCTGTTAACACTATGTGTTTGCCTGGTGTGTAGATCAGTTCAAAGTCATATCTTTGCAGCTTCATCATGAGTCGTTGAATCCTTGGAGACATCTCATTCAGGTTTTTTTTTATGATGGCAACCAGTGGGCAGTGGTCTGCCTCAACTGTAAAGGTGGGAAGTCCATATATGTAGCCATGGAACTTTTCTAGTCCAACTACCAAGCCTAGACATTCCTTTTCAATCTGGGCGTATCGACACTCAGAATCAGTCATAGACCTGGAGGCATAGGCAACAGGCTTCCAATCTTCACCCTCTGCTTGTAGCAAGACTGCGCCTAGGCCATCTTTTGATGCATCCATTGACACTTTGATTCTCTTTGTTGGGTCAAAGAAGGTGAGTACAGGTGTGGTTGTCAGCACGGTTTTGAGGTTCATCCACTCTTGTTCATGTCTTTCTGTCCATGCGAACTCATTTGTTTTACGTAGCAGGTCTCGCAGACAGGCTGTCTTGGCTGACAAGTTAGGAATGAACTTTCCAATCAAGTTTATCATCCCCATGATGCGTAGCACTCCTTTTTTGTCAGTGGGTCGGGGCATGTTGAGTATGGCGTTTACTTTTTTCATATCTGGCTCTATTCCTTTACCAGATAGATTATCTCCTAGGAAAGTGACTTCCTGGACGCCAAACTGACACTTGGCTTTGTTGAGCTTCAGTCCCTCCCAGCGTATGCTCTGTAGCACTTTAGTCAGTCTCTCATTGTGTTCTTTCAGTGTGGAGCCCCAGATGATGATGTCATCAACATAGACCCGAACTCCTTCCAGACCTTCAATTATGTGTTCCATCGCTCTATGAAAGATTTCAGATGCAGATATTATCCCGAAAGGCATTCTGAGGAAACAATACCTGCCAAATGGTGTGTTGAAGGTACAGTATTTGGTGCTCTCTTCATCCAGTTTTAGTTGCCAAAATCCTTGTGAGGCATCGAGCTTTGTGAAGTATCAGGCACCTGACATTTCACTGGTGATTTCTTCTCGCTTGGGAATCTGGTAGTGTTCACGTTTTATGTTTGCATTTAAGTCCTTTGGGTCCATGCATATTCTTAGATCATTTATCTTTTTCTTTACACATACCATGGAGTTAATCCAGTCTGTTGGTTCTTCGACTTTCCTGACGACTCCTAGTGTGGTCATTCTGTCCAGTTCTTTCTTGAGCCGGTCACGCAGGGGTGCTGGAACTCTCCGTGGAGCATGTATCACTGGCTGAGCATTCTCCTTTAGCTGGATCTTGTAAGTGAATGGTGGAACTCCAAATCCTTTGAACACATCCTGGAAATTACTCACTACAGAATCCACCGAGTCATCTGGTCTGCTTATGGCACAGTTTATACGGTAGACTCTCTTGACCAGTTCTAAGTCCTCACAAGCTTTGTCACCTAGTAGTGAATCAAGTCCTTCAGCCACAACAGAAAACATGAGATGATGCACTTTGTCTTTGACTGTTACTTTAAGTCTGCATACACCTAAGCTATCTATTTTCTGTCCATTATAGTCCTTCAGTAGTACTGACTTTTTCTGTATTTTGGGCTTTTCTTTCATTTTTTTAATGTCACTGATACTGATTAAGTTTGCTTTTGCCCCAGTGTCTAGTTTCAATGTAACTAATGCTCCATTTACCTGCAGTGACATCATCCATTTGTCCTCTTTTACTGCATTAACTTTATGTTCAGAATTGTCCATTCCTGAGGGCTGCACATTTTCTGTATCCTTTTCTATAGTGTCACATGACACCATTCCTACAAAAAATGTCTCACTTAAATCAGTGTCCTCAATCACATTAACTTGTTGCCCTTTCTTTGTTTTTACTTTTGAAAAGCATTGTTTGGCAAAGTGATTCTTTCTGTTACATTTTGTGCACATTTTGCCAAACGCTGGGCATTGTCTAGACTGGTGTTTATAACCACAGCGTTTACAATTAAAAATTCCATCCTCCGATTGCTTTGCATTTCTGTTCTGCCCATGTTTCTTCCCCTTGTAGGACACAGCACCGACAGCAGCACAGTCACTCATTACAGTCGCATCATTATTAACTTCACTGAAAGTCTTCGCGTGCTTTTGATCTAGCTCACTGGCTTGGCATATTTTCACAGCATTTTCCAATTTTAATTTGGTTTCTCTCAACAAATGTTCCCTGACCTTTTTATCATGAATACCAAACACAATCTGGTCACGAATCATGGATGATTTCAGTTCAGAGAAATTACACGTCTGTGCTTTCAGTTTTAGATCGGTCATAAAGCTATCAAAAGTCTAATTTTGCTGCTGTGTCCGTGAACGGAACACGTACCTCTCATAGGTTTCGTTCTTTTTGGGAGAACCATGTGCATCAAATTTCTTTAGCACATCGTCCAATTTTTCTCTGTTCTCCTCTTTATCAAATACAAACGTATTAAATACCTCTATCGCCTGTGGGCCTACAACCGTGAGCAGCAACGCTATTTTCCTTGCGTCTGGCTTCATACCGAACCCGATGGCAGCAATGTAGAGTTCGAATTGTTGTTTGAAAGTCCGCCAATTGCAGTCGACATTCCCTGTGAGTTTCAAACCCTCCGGTGGCTTCAAAGTCTCCATGTCGCGTTTCACAATATTCAGCAGATTTTACCAATCCTGGTACCATGTTATGTTCATAAATAAACAGACATTCTTATTATGAACAGCTAGCTTGAGCTAGTCACTTTATTCAGCCATGTGGACTTCGTGTGCAGGCATCCGTCTTGACTACTGCCTTGTGGGTAACCTAGTGCATTGTGGGTAGCCCACTCTTATATACATACAGCTCCAGCTAGTGTACCATTCTAGGATGACATGTTACTGATCATTACAGAGGAGTGGGGGGACAAGGAGTGGGGTGAGGAGTGGGGGGGACAAGGAGTGGGGTGAGGATGAGTGGGGGGACAAGGAGTGGGGGGGATGAGGAGTGGGGTGAGGAAGAGTGAGGGGACGAGGAGTGGGGTGAGGAGTGGGGGGACAAGGAGTGGGATGAGGAAGAGTGAGGGGGACAAGGAGTGGGGGGACGAGGCGTGGGGTGAGGAGTGGGGGGACAAGGAGTGGGATGAGGAAGAGTGAGGGGGACAAGGAGTGGGGGGACGAGGAGTGGAGTGAGGAGGAGTGGGGGGGTTGAGGAGTGGGGTGAGGAGGAGTGGGGGGACAAGGAGTGGGGTGAGGAGGAGTGAGGAGGAAAAGGAGTGGGGTGAGGAGGGGTGAGGGGGACAAGGAGTGGGGTGAGGAGGGGTGAGGGTGACACGGAGTGGGGTGAGGAGGAGTGGAGGGGACAAGGAGTGGGGTGAGGAGGAGTGGAGGGGACAAGGATGGGTGAGGAGGAGTGGAGGGGACAAGGAGTGGGGTGAGGAGGAGTGAGGGGGACAAGGAGTGGGGTGAGGAGGAGTGAGAGGGACAAGGAGTGGGGTGAGGAGGAGTGGAGGGGACAAGGAGTGGGGTGAGGGGTCAAGGAGTAGGGTGAGGAGGAGTGAGGGGGACAAGGCGTGGGGTGAGGAGGAGTGGGGAGTGGAGACGAGGAGTGGGGGAGTGGGGACGAGGAGTGGGGGGGTGGGGATGAGGAGTGGGGTGAGAAGGATTGTGGGGTGGGGACGAGGAGTGGGGGGGTGGGGACGAGGAGTGGGGTGTGGGGATGAGGAGTGGGGTGAGAAGGAGTGGGGGGTGGAGACGAGGAGTGGGGTGAGAAGGAGTGGGGGGTGGAGACGAGGAGTGGGGTGAGAAGGAGTGGGGGGTGGGGACAAGGAGTGGGGTGAGAAGGAGTGGGGGGTGGGGACGAGGAGTGGGGGGTGGGGACGAGGAGTGGGGGGGTGGGGACGAGGAGTGGGGATGAGGAGTGAGGTGAGAAGGAGTGGGGGTGGAGACGAGTGGGGTGAGAAGGAGTGGGGGGTGGGGACGAGGAGTGGGGTGAGAAGGAGTGGGGGTGTGGGGACGAGGAGTGGGGGGGTGGGGATGAGGAGTGGGGTGAGAAGGAGTGGGGAGTAGGGACGAGGAGTGGGGTGAGAAGGAGTTGGGGGGGTGGGGACGAGGAGTGGGGGGGTGGGGACAAGGAGTGGGGTGAGAAGGAGTGGGGGGGTGGGGACGAGGAGCGGGGGGGTGGGGATGAGGAGTGGGGGGGTGGGGATGAGGAGTGGGGTGAGAAGGAGTGGGGGTGGGGATGAGGAGTGGGGGAGGTGGGGATGAGGAGTGGGGTGAGAAGGAGTGGGGGTGGGGGTGGGGACGAGGAGTGGGGTGAGAAGGAGTGGGGGGTGGGGACGAGGAGTGTGGTGAGAAGGAGTGGGGTGTGGGGGATATGAGTCTTGGGGAGGGAGATATTTGAAAGCGAAGGACGACAGTTTTGAAGTTAACACACTGGGCCTCGGGCAGCTGGTGGAGCTCGGAGAGGACGGGGATGCTCGATGGAACATTGGATGATTGATGTCTCTGGATGGTTGAGGAAGGGAAGCTGGGGCACCAAGTGAATGGTCAGACCATTGGGCTTCCCATCTTGTGTTGACAATCTCATAAATAAAACTCCATTTGAAAGGACAAGTGTGGAAGGGCTCCTGCCGATCGGGTATGGCTGAGCTGATTGAAGGACAATACATGTTAGTTTTGGAATAGTTCTGCTGTTTCTGTCTTGTGGGTTGTATATTGTACCCTACAAACTAAACACACACGTCAGGGCGAAACATTGTCAGAGCTGTAACAAAACCTGGCTCTGAATCAACGAGAAAATATCACAGCATCAGCTCTGACTCTGTCAGTATTAAAACATTTCAGTAACTGTTTCTCACTGTATGTGTGTGCGCATCCCTCTCTATGTGCTGTATCTCATACAGCACAGCAGGAGGCCATTCGGCCCGTCATGCCTGTGCTGGCTCTTTGAAAGAGCAGCCGTGCTCAGTCCCACATCCCCGCTTGTTGTCCGTAACCCTGACAGTTCCTCATCCTCCAGTACCTGTCCAACTCCCTTTTAAAATTATTGATGGAATCAGCTTCCACCACCTTTTCAGGTTGAGCGTTCCAGATCCCAACAACACTGAGTGAAAAAATTTCTCCTCATCTCCCCTCTCGATCTTTTTCCAATGATTTTGAATCTATGACCTCAAGTTATTGATGCACTCGCCAGAAGGATTAATTTAATATCTGCCTCTTCCTCTCTCTCTTTTGCCATTTCATAAGTCTCTTTCTCTCCCTGCATCTAACAGCCTTGTTCCATCTCTCACAGTCTGTCTCTTTTTCCTCAATCTCTCACTGCGTCCCTATTTCTACTTAACTCGCTGTCTTGCTTTCTTTCTGTCTCTGCCTTTCTCCTTTTCTCTCTTGGCCTGTGTCTGTCTGTCTCCTACTTTTTCTCTGTCTTTTTCTGTTTGCACCTGTCACTCTCACACGTATCTTTGCCACTCTCTCACTCTGCCTGTGTGTGTCTCTCGCTCTGCCTGTGTGTTTCTCTCACTCTGCCTGTGTGTGTCTCTCACTCTGCCTGTGTGTGTCTCTCACTCTGCCTGTGTGTGTCTCTCTCTTTGTCTGTGTGTGTCTCTCACTCTGCCTGTGTGTGTCTCTCACTCTGTCTGTGTGTGTCTCTCACTCTGCCTGTGCATTTCTCTCACTCTGCCTGTGTGTGTCTCTCACTCTGCCTGTGTGTGTCTCTCACTCTGCCTGTGTGGGTCTCTCACTCTGTCTGTGTGTTTCTCTCTCTTTGTCTGTGTGTGTCTCTCACTCTGCCTGTGTGTGTCTCTCACTCTGCCTGTGTGTTTCTCTCACTCTGCCTGTGTGTTTCTCTCACTCTGCCTGTGTGTGTCTCTCACTCTGCCTGTGTGTTTCTCTCACCCTGCCTGTGTGTTTCTTTCACTCTGCCTGCGTGTTTCTCTCACTCTGCCTGTGTGTGTCTCTCACTCTGCCTGTGTGTGTCTCTCAGTCTGCCTGTGCGTTTCTTTCACTCTGCCTATGCGTTTCTCTCACTCTGCCTGTGTGTTTCTTTCACTCTGCCTGTGTGTTTCTCTCACTCTGCCTGTTTGTCTCTCACTCTGCCTGTGTGTTTCTTTCACTCTGCCTGTGTGTGTCTCTCACTCTGCCTGTGTGTGTCTCTCACTCTGCCTGTGTGTATCCCTCACTCTGCCTCTGTGTTTCTTTCAGTCTGCCTGTGTGTGTCTCTCACTCTGTCTGTGTGTTTTTCTCTCACTCTGCCTGTTTGTGTCTCTCACTCTGCCTGTGTGTGTCTCTCACTCTGCCTGTGTGTGTCTCTCACTCTGGCTGTGTGTTTCTCTCACTCTGCCTGTGTGTGTCTCTCACTCTGCCTGTGTGTTTCTCTCACTCTGCCTGTGTGTTTCTCTCACTCTGCCTGTGTGTGTCTCTCACTCTGCCTGTGTGTTTCTCTCACTCTGCCTGTGTGTTTCTCTCACTCTGCCTGTGTGTGTCTCTCACTCTATCTGTGTGTTTCTCTCTCTTTGTCTGTGTGTGTCTCTCACTCTGCCTGTGTGTGTCTCTCACTCTGTCTGTGTGTGTCTCTCACTCTGCCTGTGCATTTCTCTCACTCTACCTGTGTGTGTCTCTCACTCTGCCTGTGTGTGTCTCTCACTCGGCCTGTGTGTGTCTCTCACTCTGTCTGTGTGTTTCTCTCTCTTTGTCTGTGTGTGTCTCTCACTCTGCCTGTGTGTGTCTCTCACTCTGCCTGTGTGTGTCTCTCACTCTGCCTGTGTGTGTCTCTCACTCTGCCTGTGTGTGTCTCTCACTCTGCCTGTGTGTGTCTCTCACTCTGTCTGTGTGTGTCTCTCACTCTGCCTCTGCATTTCTCTCACTCTACCTGTGTGTGTCTCTCACTCTGCCTGTGTGTGTCTCTCACTCTGCCTGTGTGTGTCTCTCACTCTGTCTGTGTGTTTCTCTCTCTTTGTCTGTGTGTGTCTCTCACTCTGCCTGTGTGTGTCTCTCACTCTGCCTGTGTGTGTCTCTCACTCTGCCTGTGTGTGTCTCTCACTCTGCCTGTGTGTGTCTCTCACTCTGCCTGTGTGTTTCTCTCACCCTGCCTGTGTGTTTCTCTCACTCTGCCTGTGTGTTTCTCTCACTCTGTCTGTGTGTTTCTCTCTCTTTGCCTGTGTGTGTCTCTCACTCTGCCTGTGTGTGTCTCTCACTCTGTCTGTGTGTTTCTCTCACTCTGCCTGTGTGTTTCTCTCTCTCTTCGTCTGTGTGTGTCTCTCACCCTGCCTGTGTGTTTCTCTCACTCTGCCTGTGTGTGTCTCTCACTCTGCCTGTGTGTTTCTCTCACTCTGCCTGTGTGTTTCTCTCACTCTGCCTGTGTGTTTCTCTCTCTCTATCTGTGTGTTTCTCTCTCTTTGTCTGTGTGTGTCTCTCACTCTGCCTGTGTGTGTCTCTCACTCTGATTGTGTGTTTCTCTCACTCTGCCTGTGTGTGTCTCGCACTCTGCCTGTGTGTGTCTCTCACTCTGCCTGTGTGTGTCTCTCACTCTGTCTGTGTGTTTTTCTCTCTTTGTCTGTGTGTCTCTCACTCTGCCTGTGTGTGTCTCTCACTCTGCCTGTGTGTGTATCTCACTCTGACCGTGTGTGTCTCTCACTCTGCCTGTGTGTGTCTCTCACTCTGTCTGTGTGTGTCTCTCACTCTGCCTGTGCATTTCTCTCACTCTGCCTGTGTGTGTCTCTCACTCTGCCTGTGTGTGTCTCTCACTCTGTCTGTGTGTGTCTCTCACTCTGCCTGTGTGTGTCTCTCACTCTGCCTGTGTGTGTCTCTCACTCTACCTGTGTGTGTCTCTCACTCTGCCTGTGTGTGTCTCTCACTCTGGCTGTGTGTTTCTCTCACTCTGCCTGTGTGTGTCTCTCACTCTGCCTGTGTGTGTCTCTCACTCTGCCTGTGTGTGTCTCTCACTCTGCCTGTGTGTGTCTCTCACTCTGCCTGTGCGTTTCTCTCACTCTGCCTGTGCGTTTCTCTCACTCTGCCTGTGTGTTTCTCTCACTCTGCCTGTGTGTTTCTCTCACTCTGCCTCTGTGTGTCTCTCACTCTGTCTGTGTGTTTTTCTCTCTTTGTCTGTGTGTCTCTCACTCTGCCTGTGTGTGTCTCTCACTCTGCCTGTGTGTATATCTCACTCTGCCTGTGTGTGTCTCTCACTCTGCCTGTGTGTGTCTCTCACTCTGTCTGTGTGTGTCTCTCACTCTGCCTATGCGTTTCTCTCACTCTGCCTGTGTGTGTCTCTCACTCTGCCTGTGTGTGTCTCTCACTCTGTCTGTGTGTGTCTCTCACTCTGCCTGTTTGTGTCTCTCACTCTGCCTGTGTGTTTCTCTCACTCTGCTTGTGTGTTTCTTTCACTCTGCCTGTGTGTGTCTCTCACTCTGCCTGTGTGTGTCTCTCATTCTGCCTGTGTGTTTCTCTCACCCTGCCTGTGTGTTTCTTTCACTCTGCCTGCGTGTTTCTCTCACTCTGCCTGTGTGTGTCTCTCACTCTGCCTGTGTGTGTCTCTCACTCTGCCTGTGTGTTTCTTTCACTCTGCCTGTGCGTTTCTCTCACTCTGCCTGTGCATTTCTCTCACTCTGCCTGTGTGTTTCTTTCACTCTGCCTGTGTGTGTCTCTCACTCTGCATCTGTGTGTCTTTCACTCTGCCTGTGTGTTTCTTTCACTCTGCCTGTGTGTGTCTCTCCCTCTGCCTGTGTGTTTCTCTCACTCTGCCTGTTTGTCTCTCACTCTGCCTGTGTGTTTCTTTCACTCTGCCTGTGTGTGTCTCTCACTCTGCCTGTGTGTGTCTCTCACTCTGCCTGTGTGTATCCCTCACTCTGCCTCTGTGTTTCTTTCACTCTGCCTGTGTGTGTCTCTCACTCTGTCTGTGTGTTTTTCTCTCACTCTGCCTGTTTGTGTCTCTCACTCTGCCTGTGTGTTTCTCTCTCTCTGCCTGTGTGTTTCTCTCACTCTGCCTGTGTGTGTCTCTCACTCTGCCTGTGTGTGTCTCTCACTCTGGCTGTGTGTTTCTCTCACTCTGCCTGTGTGTGTCTCTCACTCTGCCTGTGTGTTTCTCTCACTCTGCCTGTGTGTTTCTCTCACTCTGCCTGTGTGTGTCTCTCACTCTGCCTGTGTGTTTCTCTCACTCTGCCTGTGTGTTTCTCTCACTCTGCCTGTGTGTGTCTCTCACTCTGTCTGTGTGTTTCTCTCTCTTTGTCTGTGTGTGTCTCTCACTCTGCCTGTGTGTGTCTCTCACTCTGTCTGTCTGTGTCTCTCACTCTGCCTGTGCATTTCTCTCACTCTGCCTGCGTGTGTCTCTCACTCTGCCTGTGTGTGTCTCTCACTCTGCCTGTGTGTGTCTCTCACTCTGTCTGTGTGTTTCTCTCTCTTTTTCTGTGTGTGTCTCTCACTCTGCCTGTGTGTGTCTCTCACTCTGCCTGTGTGTGTCTCTCACTCTGCCTGTGTGTTTCTCTCACTCTGCCTGTGTGTGTCTCTCACTCTGCCTGTGTGTTTCTCTCACCCTGCCTGTGTGTTTCTCTCACTCTGCCTGTGTGTTTCTCTCACTCTGCCTGTGTGTGTCTCTCACCCTGCCTGTGTGTTTCTCTCACTCTGCCTGTGTGTGTCTCTCACTCTGCCTGTGTGTTTCTCTCACTCTGCCTGTGTGTTTCTCTCACTCTGCCTGTGTGTTTCTCTCTCTCTATCTGTGTGTTTCTCTCTCTTTGTCTGTGTGTGTCTCTCACTCTGCCTGTGTGTGTCTCTCACTCTGATTGTGTGTTTCTCTCACTCTGCCTGTGCGTGTCTCTCACTCTGCCTGTGTGTGTCTCTCACTCTGCCTGTGTGTATATCTCACTCTGCCTTTGTGTGTCTCTCACTCTGCCTGTGTGTGTCTCTCACTCTGCCTATGCGTTTCTCTCATTCTGCCTGTGTGTGTCTCTCACTCTGCCTGTGTGTGTCTCTCACTCTGTCTGTGTGTGTCTCTCACTCTGCCTGTGTGTTTCTCTCACCCTGCCTGTGTGTTTCTCTCACTCTGCCTGTGTGTTTCTCTCACTCTGTCTGTGTGTTTCTCTCTCTTTGTCTGTGTGTGCCTCTCACTCTGCCTGTGTCTGTCTCTCACTCTGCCTGTGTGTGTCTCTCACTCTGCCTGTGTGTTTCTCTCACTCTGCCTGTGTGTGTCTCTCACTCTGCCTGTGTGTTTCTCTCACCCTGCCTGTTTGTTTCTCTCAATCTGCCTGTGTGTGTCTCTCACTCTGTCTGTGTGTGTCTCTCACTCTGCCTGTGCATTTCTCTCACTCTGCCTGTGTGTGTCTCTCACTCTGCCTGTGTGTGTCTCTCACTCTGCCTGTGTGTGTCTCTCACTCTGTCTGTGTGTTTCTCTCTCTTTTTCTGTGTGTGTCTCTCACTCTGCCTGTGTATGTCTCTCACTCTGCCTGTGTGTGTCTCTCACTCTGCCTGTGTGTTTCTCTCACTCTGCCTGTGTGTGTCTCTCACTCTGCCTGTGTGTTTCTCTCACCCTGCCTGTGTGTTTCTCTCACTCTGCCTGTGTGTTTCTCTCACTCTGTCTGTGTGTTTCTCTCTCTTTGTCTGTGTGTGCCTCTCACTCTGCCTGTGTCTGTCTCTCACTCTGCCTGTGTGTGTCTCTCACTCTGCCTGTGTGTTTCTCTCACTCTGCCTGTGTGTGTCTCTCACTCTGCCTGTGTGTTTCTCTCACTCTGCCTGTGTGTTTCTCTCACTCTGCCTGTGTGTTTCTCTCTCTCTATCTGTGTGTTTCTCTCTCTATGTCTGTGTGTGTCTCTCACTCTGCCTGTGTGTGTCTCTCACTCTGATTGTGTGTTTCTCTCACTATGCCTGTGTGTGTCTCTCACTCTGCCTGTGTGTGTCTCTCACTCTGCCTGTGTGTATATCTCACTCTGCCTGTGTGTGTCTCTCACTCTGCCTGTGTGTGTCTCTCACTCTGTCTGTGTGTGTCTCTCACTCTGCCTATGCGTTTCTCTCACTCTGCCTGTGTGTGTCTCTCACTCTGCCTGTGTGTGTCTCTCACTCTGTCTGTGTGTGTCTCTCACCCTGCCTGTGTGTGTCTCTCACTCTGCCTGTTTGTGTCTCTCACTCTGCCTGTGTGTGTCTCTCACTCTGTCTGTGTGTGTCTCTCACTCTGCCTGTGTGTGTCTCTCACTCTGTCTGTGTGTGTCTCTCACCCTGCCTGTGTGTGTCTCTCACTCTGCCTGTTTGTGTCTCTCACTCTGCCTGTGTGTTTCTTTCACTCTGCCTGTGTGTGTCTCTCACTCTGCCTGTGTGTTTCTTTCACTCTGCCTGCGTGTTTCTCTCACTCTGCCTGTGTGTGTCTCTCACTCTGCCTGTGTGTGTCTCTCACTCTGCCTGTGTGTTTCTTTCACTCTGCCTGTGCGTTTCTCTCACTCTGCCTGTGTGTTTCTTTCACTCTGCCTGTGTGTGTCTCTCACTCTGCATCTGTGTGTCTTTCACTCTGCCTGTGTGTTTCTTTCACTCTGCCTGTGTGTGTCTCTCACTCTGCCTGTGTGTTTCTTTCACTCTGCCTGTGTGTGCCTCCCTCTCTGCATCTGTGTGTTTTTCACTCTGCCTGTGTGTTTCTTTCACTCTGCCTGTTTGTCTCTCACTCTGCCTGTGCGTTTCTTTCACTCTGCCTGTGTGTGTCTCTCACTCTGCCTGTGTGTGTCTCTCACTCTGCCTGTGTGTATCCCTCACTCTGCCTCTGTGTTTCTTTCACTCAGCCTGTGTGTGTCTCTCACTCTGTCTGTGTGTTTTTCTCTCACTCTGCCTGTTTGTGTCTCTCACTCTGCCTGTGTGTTTCTCTCTCTCTGCCTGTGTGTTTCTCTCACTCTGCCTGTGTGTGTCTCTCACTCTGCCTGTGTGTGTCTCTCACTCTGGCTGTGTGTTTCTCTCACTCTGCCTGTGTGTGTCTCTCACTCTGCCTGTGTGTTTCTCTCCCACTGCCTGTGTGTTTCTCTCACTCTGCCTGTGTGTGTCTCTCACTCTGCCTGTGTGTTTCTCTCACTCTGCCTGTGTGTGTCTCTCACTCTGTCTGTGTGTTTCTCTCTCTTTGTCTGTGTGTGTCTCTCACTCTGCCTGTGTGTGTCTCTCACTCTGTCTGTGTGTGTCTCTCACTCTGCCTGTGCATTTCTCTCACTCTGCCTGTGTGTGTCTCTCACTCTGGCTGTGTGTGTCTCTCACTCTGCCTGTGTGTGTCTCTCACTCTGTCTGTGTGTTTCTCTCTCTTTTTCTGTGCATGTCTCTCACTCTGCATGTGTGTGTCTCTCACTCTGCCTGTGTGTGTCTCTCACTCTGCCTGTGTGTGTCTCTCACTCTGCCTGTGTGTTTCTCTCACCCTGCCTGTGTGTTTCTCTCACTCTGCCTGTGTGTTTCTCTCACTCTGCCTGTGTGTGTCTCTCACTCTGTCTGTGTGTTTCTCTCACTCTGCCTGTGTGTTTCTCTCTCTCTTCGTCTGTGTGTGTCTCTCACCCTGCCTGTGTATTTCTCTCACTCTGCCTGTGTGTGTCTCTCACTCTGCCTGTGTGTTTCTCTCACTCTGCCTGTGTGTTTCTCTCACTCTGCCTGTGTGTTTCTCTCACTCTGTCTGTGTGTTTCTCTCTCTTTGTCTGTGGGTGTCTCTCACTCTGCCTGTGTGTGTCTCTCACTCTGATTGTGTGTTTCTCTCACTCTGCCTGTGTGTGTCTCCCACTCTGCCTGTGTGTGTCTCTCACTCTGCCTGTGTGTGTCTCTCACTCTGTCTGTGTGTTTTTCTCTCTTTGTCTGTGTATCTCTCACTCTGCCTGTGTGTGTCTCTCACTCTGCCTGTGTGTATATCTCACTCTGCCTGTGTGTGTCTCTCACTCTGCCTGTGTGTGTCTCTCACTCTGTCTGTGTGTGTCTCTCACTCTGCCTATGCGTTTCTCTCACTCTGCCTGTGTGTGTCTCTCACTCTGCCTGTGTGTGTCTCTCACTCTGTCTGTGTGTGTCTCTCACTCTGCCTGTGTGTGTCTCTCACTCTGCCTGTGTGTGTCTCTCACTCTGCCTGTGTGTGTCTCTCTCTCTGTCTGTGTGTGTCTCTCACTCTGCCTGTGCGTTTCTCTCACTCTGCCTGTGTGTGTCTCTCACTCTGCCTGTGTGTGTCTCTCACTCTGTCTGTGTGTTTCTCTCTCTTTGTCTGTGTGTGTCTCTCACTCTGCCTGTGTGTGTCTCTCACTCTGTCTGTGTGTGTCTCTCACTCTGCCTGTGCATTTCTCTCACTCTGCCTGTGTGTGTCTCTCACTCTGGCTGTGTGTGTCTCTCACTCTGTCTGTGTGTGTCTCTCACTCTGCCTGTGTGTGTCTCTCACTCTGCCTGTGTCTGTCTCTCACTCTGCCTGTGTGTGTCTCTCACTCTGTCTGTGTGTGTCTCTCACTCTGCCTGTGCGTTTCTCTCACTCTGCCTGTGTGTGTCTCTCACTCTGCCTGTGTGTGTCTCTCACTCTGTCTGTGTGTTTCTCTCTCTTTGTCTGTGTGTGTCTCTCACTCTGCCTGTGTGTGTCTCTCACTCTGTCTGTGTGTGTCTCTCACTCTGCCTGTGCGTTTCTCTCACTCTGCCTGTGTGTGTCTCTCACTCTGCCTGTGTGTGTCTCTCACTCTGTCTGTGTGTTTCTCTCTCTTTGTCTGTGTGTGTCTCTCACTCTGCCTGTGTGTGTCTCTCACTCTGTCTGTGTGTGTCTCTCACTCTGCCTCTGCATTTCTCTCACTCTGCCTGTGTGTGTCTCTCACTCTGGCTGTGTGTGTCTCTCACTCTGCCTGTGTGTGTCTCTCACTCTGTCTGTGTGTTTCTCTTTTTCTGTGCGTGTCTCTCACTCTGCCTGTGTGTGTCTCTCACTCTGCCTGTGTGTGTCTCTCACTCTGCCTGTGTGTTTCTCTCACTCTGCCTGTGTGTGTCTCTCACTCTGCCTGTGTGTTTCTCTCACCCTGCCTGTGTGTTTCTCTCACTCTGCCTGTGTGTTTCTCTCACTCTGTCTGTGTGTTTCTCTCTCTTTGTCTGTGTGTGTCTCTCACTCTGCCTGTGTGTGTCTCTCACTCTGCCTGTGTGTGTCTCTCACTCTGTCTGTGTGTTTCTCTCACTCTGCCTGTGTGTTTCTCTCCCTCTTCGTCTGTGTGTGTCTCTCACCCTGCCTGTGTGTTTCTCTCACTCTGCCTGTGTGTGTCTCTCACTCTGCCTGTCTGTTTCTCTCACTCTGCCTGTGTGTTTCTCTCACTCTGCCTGTGTGTTTCTCTCACTCTGTCTGTGTGTTTCTCTCTCTTTGTCTGTGGGTGTCTCTCACTCTGCCTGTGTGTGTCTCTCACTCTGCCTGTGCGTTTCTCTCACTCTGCCTGTGTGTGTCTCTCACTCTGCCTGTGTGTGTCTCTCACTCTGCCTGTGTGTGTCTCTCACTCTGTCTGTGTGTTTCTCTCTCTTTGTCTGTGTGTGTCTCTCACTCTGCCTGTGTGTGTCTCTCACTCTGTCTGTGTGTTTCTCTCTCTTTGTCTGTGTGTGTCTCTCACTCTGCCTGTGTGTGTCTCTCACTCTGTCTGTGTGTGTCTCTCACTCTGCCTATGCGTTTCTCTCACTCTGCCTGTGTGTGTCTCTCACTCTGCCTGTCTGTTTCTCTCACTCTGCCTGTGTGTGTCTCTCACTCTGCCTGTGTGTTTCTCTCACCCTGCCTGTGTGTTTCACTCACTCTGCCTGTGTGTTTCTCTCACTCTGTCTGTGTGTTTCTCTCTCTTTGTCTGTGTGTGTCTCTCACTCTGCCTGTGTGTGTCTCTCACTCTGCCTGTGTGTGTCTCTCACTCTGTCTGTGTGTTTCTCTCACTCTGCCTGTGTGTTTCTCTCTCTCTTCGTCTGTGTGTGTCTCTCACCCTGCCTGTGTGTTTCTCTCACTCTGCCTGTGTGTGTCTCTCACTCTGCCTGTCTGTTTCTCTCACTCTGCCTGTGTGTTTCTCTCACTCTGCCTGTGTGTGTCTCTCACTCTGCCTGTGTGTGTCTCTCACTCTGTCTGTGTGTTTCTCTCTCTTTGTCTGTGTGTGTCTCTCACTCTGCCTGTGTGTGTCTCTCACTCTGTCTGTGTGTGTCTCTCACTCTGCCTGTGCATTTCTCTCACTCTGCCTGTGTGTGTCTCTCACTCTGGCTGTGTGTGTCTCTCACTCTGTCTGTGTGTGTCTCTCACTCTGCCTGTGTGTGTCTCTCACTCTGCCTGTGTCTGTCTCTCACTCTGCCTGTGTGTGTCTCTCACTCTGTCTGTGTGTGTCTCTCACTCTGCCTGTGCGTTTCTCTCACTCTGCCTGTGTGTGTCTCTCACTCTGCCTGTGTGTGTCTCTCACTCTGTCTGTGTGTTTCTCTCTCTTTGTCTGTGTGTGTCTCTCACTCTGCCTGTGTGTGTCTCTCACTCTGTCTGTGTGTGTCTCTCACTCTGCCTGTGCGTTTCTCTCACTCTGCCTGTGTGTGTCTCTCACTCTGCCTGTGTGTGTCTCTCACTCTGTCTGTGTGTTTCTCTCTCTTTGTCTGTGTGTGTCTCTCACTCTGCCTGTGTGTGTCTCTCACTCTGTCTGTGTGTGTCTCTCACTCTGCCTCTGCATTTCTCTCACTCTGCCTGTGTGTGTCTCTCACTCTGGCTGTGTGTGTCTCTCACTCTGCCTGTGTGTGTCTCTCACTCTGTCTGTGTGTTTCTCTTTTTCTGTGCGTGTCTCTCACTCTGCCTGTGTGTGTCTCTCACTCTGCCTGTGTGTGTCTCTCACTCTGCCTGTGTGTTTCTCTCACTCTGCCTGTGTGTGTCTCTCACTCTGCCTGTGTGTTTCTCTCACCCTGCCTGTGTGTTTCTCTCACTCTGCCTGTGTGTTTCTCTCACTCTGTCTGTGTGTTTCACTCTCTTTGTCTGTGTGTGTCTCTCACTCTGCCTGTGTGTGTCTCTCACTCTGCCTGTGTGTGTCTCTCACTCTGTCTGTGTGTTTCTCTCACTCTGCCTGTGTGTTTCTCTCCCTCTTCGTCTGTGTGTGTCTCTCACCCTGCCTGTGTGTTTCTCTCACTCTGCCTGTGTGTGTCTCTCACTCTGCCTGTCTGTTTCTCTCACTCTGCCTGTGTGTTTCTCTCACTCTGCCTGTGTGTTTCTCTCACTCTGTCTGTGTGTTTCTCTCTCTTTGTCTGTGGGTGTCTCTCACTCTGCCTGTGTGTGTCTCTCACTCTGCTTGTGCGTTTCTCTCACTCTGCCTGTGTGTGTCTCTCACTCTGCCTGTGTGTGTCTCTCACTCTGCCTGTGTGTGTCTCTCACTCTGTCTGTGTGTTTCTCTCTCTTTGTCTGTGTGTGTCTCTCACTCTGCCTGTGTGTGTCTCTCACTCTGTCTGTGTGTTTCTCTCTCTTTGTCTGTGTGTGTCTCTCACTCTGCCTGTGTGTGTCTCTCACTCTGTCTGTGTGTGTCTCTCACTCTGCCTATGCGTTTCTCTCACTCTGCCTGTGTGTGTCTCTCACTCTGCCTGTCTGTTTCTCTCACTCTGCCTGTGTGTGTCTCTCACTCTGCCTGTGTGTTTCTCTCACCCTGCCTGTGTGTTTCACTCACTCTGCCTGTGTGTTTCTCTCACTCTGTCTGTGTGTTTCTCTCTCTTTGTCTGTGTGTGTCTCTCACTCTGCCTGTGTGTGTCTCTCACTCTGCCTGTGTGTGTCTCTCACTCTGTCTGTGTGTTTCTCTCACTCTGCCTGTGTGTTTCTCTCTCTCTTCGTCTGTGTGTGTCTCTCACCCTGCCTGTGTGTTTCTCTCACTCTGCCTGTGTGTGTCTCTCACTCTGCCTGTCTGTTTCTCTCACTCTGCCTGTGTGTTTCTCTCACTCTGCCTGTGTGTGTCTCTCACTCTGCCTGTGTGTGTCTCTCACTCTGTCTGTGTGTTTCTCTCTCTTTGTCTGTGTGTGTCTCTCACTCTGCCTGTGTGTGTCTCTCACTCTGTCTGTGTGTGTCTCTCACTCTGCCTGTGCATTTCTCTCACTCTGCCTGTGTGTGTCTCTCACTCTGGCTGTGTGTGTCTCTCACTCTGTCTGTGTGTGTCTCTCACTCTGCCTGTGTGTGTCTCTCACTCTGCCTGTGTCTGTCTCTCACTCTGCCTGTGTGTGTCTCTCACTCTGTCTGTGTGTGTCTCTCACTCTGCCTGTGCGTTTCTCTCACTCTGCCTGTGTGTGTCTCTCACTCTGCCTGTGTGTGTCTCTCACTCTGTCTGTGTGTTTCTCTCTCTTTGTCTGTGGGTGTCTCTCACTCTGCCTGTGTGTGTCTCTCACTCTGCTTGTGCGTTTCTCTCACTCTGCCTGTGTGTGTCTCTCACTCTGCCTGTGTGTGTCTCTCACTCTGCCTGTGTGTGTCTCTCACTCTGTCTGTGTGTTTCTCTCTCTTTGTCTGTGTGTGTCTCTCACTCTGCCTGTGTGTGTCTCTCACTCTGTCTGTGTGTTTCTCTCTCTTTGTCTGTGTGTGTCTCTCACTCTGCCTGTGTGTGTCTCTCACTCTGTCTGTGTGTGTCTCTCACTCTGCCTATGCGTTTCTCTCACTCTGCCTGTGTGTGTCTCTCACTCTGCCTGTCTGTTTCTCTCACTCTGCCTGTGTGTGTCTCTCACTCTGCCTGTGTGTTTCTCTCACCCTGCCTGTGTGTTTCACTCACTCTGCCTGTGTGTTTCTCTCACTCTGTCTGTGTGTTTCTCTCTCTTTGTCTGTGTGTGTCTCTCACTCTGCCTGTGTGTGTCTCTCACTCTGCCTGTGTGTGTCTCTCACTCTGTCTGTGTGTTTCTCTCACTCTGCCTGTGTGTTTCTCTCTCTCTTCGTCTGTGTGTGTCTCTCACCCTGCCTGTGTGTTTCTCTCACTCTGCCTGTGTGTGTCTCTCACTCTGCCTGTCTGTTTCTCTCACTCTGCCTGTGTGTTTCTCTCACTCTGCCTGTGTGTGTCTCTCACTCTGCCTGTGTGTGTCTCTCACTCTGTCTGTGTGTTTCTCTCTCTTTGTCTGTGTGTGTCTCTCACTCTGCCTGTGTGTGTCTCTCACTCTGTCTGTGTGTGTCTCTCACTCTGCCTGTGCATTTCTCTCACTCTGCCTGTGTGTGTCTCTCACTCTGGCTGTGTGTGTCTCTCACTCTGTCTGTGTGTGTCTCTCACTCTGCCTGTGTGTGTCTCTCACTCTGCCTGTGTCTGTCTCTCACTCTGCCTGTGTGTGTCTCTCACTCTGTCTGTGTGTGTCTCTCACTCTGCCTGTGCGTTTCTCTCACTCTGCCTGTGTGTGTCTCTCACTCTGCCTGTGTGTGTCTCTCACTCTGTCTGTGTGTTTCTCTCTCTTTGTCTGTGTGTGTCTCTCACTCTGCCTGTGTGTGTCTCTCACTCTGTCTGTGTGTGTCTCTCACTCTGCCTGTGCGTTTCTCTCACTCTGCCTGTGTGTGTCTCTCACTCTGCCTGTGTGTGTCTCTCACTCTGTCTGTGTGTTTCTCTCTCTTTGTCTGTGTGTGTCTCTCACTCTGCCTGTGTGTGTCTCTCACTCTGTCTGTGTGTGTCTCTCACTCTGCCTCTGCATTTCTCTCACTCTGCCTGTGTGTGTCTCTCACTCTGGCTGTGTGTGTCTCTCACTCTGCCTGTGTGTGTCTCTCACTCTGTCTGTGTGTTTCTCTTTTTCTGTGCGTGTCTCTCACTCTGCCTGTGTGTGTCTCTCACTCTGCCTGTGTGTGTCTCTCACTCTGCCTGTGTGTTTCTCTCACTCTGCCTGTGTGTGTCTCTCACTCTGCCTGTGTGTTTCTCTCACCCTGCCTGTGTGTTTCTCTCACTCTGCCTGTGTGTTTCTCTCACTCTGTCTGTGTGTTTCTCTCTCTTTGTCTGTGTGTGTCTCTCACTCTGCCTGTGTGTGTCTCTCACTCTGCCTGTGTGTGTCTCTCACTCTGTCTGTGTGTTTCTCTCACTCTGCCTGTGTGTTTCTCTCCCTCTTCGTCTGTGTGTGTCTCTCACCCTGCCTGTGTGTTTCTCTCACTCTGCCTGTGTGTGTCTCTCACTCTGCCTGTCTGTTTCTCTCACTCTGCCTGTGTGTTTCTCTCACTCTGCCTGTGTGTTTCTCTCACTCTGTCTGTGTGTTTCTCTCTCTTTGTCTGTGGGTGTCTCTCACTCTGCCTGTGTGTGTCTCTCACTCTGCCTGTGCGTTTCTCTCACTCTGCCTGTGTGTGTCTCTCACTCTGCCTGTGTGTGTCTCTCACTCTGCCTGTGTGTGTCTCTCACTCTGTCTGTGTGTTTCTCTCTCTTTGTCTGTGTGTGTCTCTCACTCTGCCTGTGTGTGTCTCTCACTCTGTCTGTGTGTTTCTCTCTCTTTGTCTGTGTGTGTCTCTCACTCTGCCTGTGTGTGTCTCTCACTCTGTCTGTGTGTGTCTCTCACTCTGCCTATGCGTTTCTCTCACTCTGCCTGTGTGTGTCTCTCACTCTGCCTGTCTGTTTCTCTCACTCTGCCTGTGTGTGTCTCTCACTCTGCCTGTGTGTTTCTCTCACCCTGCCTGTGTGTTTCACTCACTCTGCCTGTGTGTTTCTCTCACTCTGTGTGTTTCTCTCTCTTTGTCTGTGTGTGTCTCTCACTCTGCCTGTGTGTGTCTCTCACTCTGCCTGTGTGTGTCTCTCACTCTGTCTGTGTGTTTCTCTCACTCTGCCTGTGTATTTCTCTCTCTCTTCGTCTGTGTGTGTCTCTCACCCTGCCTGTGTGTTTCTCTCACTCTGCCTGTGTGTGTCTCTCACTCTGCCTGTCTGTTTCTCTCACTCTGCCTGTGTGTTTCTCTCACTCTGCCTGTGTGTTTCTCTCACTCTGTCTGTGTGTTTCTCTCTCTTTGTCTGTAGGTGTCTCTCACTCTGCCTGTGTGTGTCTCTCACTCTGATTGTGTGTTTCTCTCACTCTGCCTGTGTGTGTCTCCCACTCTGCCTGTGTGTGTCTCTCACTCTGCCTGTGTGTGTCTCTCACTCTGTCTGTGTGTTTTTCTCTCTTTGTCTGTGTGTCTCTCACTCTGCCTGTGTGTGTCTCTCACTCTGCCTGTGTGTATATCTCACTCTGCCTGTGTGTGTCTCTCACTCTGCCTGTGTGTGTCTCTCACTCTGTCTGTGTGTGTCTCTCACTCTGCCTATGTGTTTCTCTCACTCTGCCTGTGTGTGTCTCTCACTCTGCCTGTGTGTTTCTCTCACTCTGTCTGTGTGTGTCTCTCACTCTGCCTGTGTGTGTCTCTCACTCTGCCTGTGTGTGTCTCTCACTCTGCCTGTGTGTGTCTCTCACTCTGTCTGTGTGTGTCTCTCACTCTGCCTGTGCGTTTCTCTCACTCTGCCTGTGTGTGTCTCTCACTCTGCCTGTGTGTGTCTCTCACTCTGCCTGTGTGTTTCTCTCACTCTGTCTGTGTGTTTCTCTCTCTTTGTCTGTGTGTGTCTCTCACTCTGCCTGTGTGTGTCTCTCACTCTGCCTGTGTGTGTCTCTCACTCTGCCTGTGTTTTTCTCTCTCTCTTCATCTCTGTGTGTGTGTCTCTCTCTTTGTCTGTGTGTGTGTGTCTCTCTCTCTGTCTGTTTCACTCTCATACTGTGTCTCTATCCCACACCCTGTCTATTACTCTCTGTCCCTCACTCTGAGCGGCATTTTACGGTGGGCTCAGTGGGTCCATTCGGTGGCGGGTCGGGTGGGGGGAAAAATGTTTTGACAGTGGGTCCGTACCCCGCTGTCAACCCGCCGCCATGTGCCTTTCCCAGATGTCAGGTCTGTCAGCGCTGAACAGCCCCGCCACGCAGCGGCGGGGGAGGCAATGAGTTAATTATGACCTTGTTAACAGCCCATCAAGAAGTATTTTGAGCTCACCTTTACATTTTATGAGGTCGCCCATGGGGTCCACGCTGCTTGGGGATCACGTCAGGGAAGCAGGTCGGAAGTTGTATGACCAGGGAATCATTGCATTATTTGACAGATGCAAATGTGCTATAAAAGCTCCCATCTCACATCTGTTCACTTTCCAAGCTCAGAAGCTGTTGCTTACTGCATTTGGAAGACAGATTGAGCTTTATGCAGGTTGCAGGTGTTTGGAGCAAACTCTCTATTCAGTGTCACCACATTGGAACAACCGCTCTCATCATTGACAGATTGCTTCTGTCATCTCAAGTTCACCTGCCATCAATTACATCAGCATCGGTGCCCTTAAAACAATCTCACATTGGTCATAGAATCATAGAATGGTTACAGCACAATAGGGGGTAATTCAGCCCGTTGAGCTGGTGCTGGCTCTCTGCAAGAACACTTCAGCTAGTCCCACTCCCCCGCCCTTTCCCCGTAGCCCTGCAATTTTTTTTCCTTCAGGTACTTATCCAACTCCCTTTTGAAAGCCCTGATTGAGTCTGCCTCCACTACCCTTTCAGGCAGTGCATTCCAGGTCCTAACCGCTTGCTGCGTAACAAAGTTTTTCCTCGTCTCCTTTGGTTCTTCTGCCAATCACCTTAAGTCTGTGTCCTCTGGTTCTCGACCCTTCTGCCAATGGGAACCATTTCTCTCTATTCTGTCTAGACCCCTCATGATCTTTAACACATCTATCAAAGCTCCTCTCAAACTTCTCTGCTCCAAGGAGAACAACTCCAGCTTCTTCAGTCTATCCACGTAACTGAAGTCCCTCATCCCTGGAATCATTCTTGTAAATCTTTTCTGCACCCTCTCTAAGGCCTTCACATCCTTCCTAAAGTGCAGTGCCCAGAATTGGACACAATACTCCAGCTGAGGCTGAACCAGTGTTTTATACAGGTTCATCATAACTTCCTGGCTTTTGGACTCTATGGGCTGGATTTTCTCAGCCCTGAGGAGGAGGCTATGGAGGTGGGACTGCCGGTAAAGTAGCAGAAAGTGGGGCTGGATGGCAAACCCGCCCCCATCCCACCTCAGTGCCCTTTTGCCAGGAGGCGTGAAGATGTGCTGCTTCAGGTCCCGTCGCCTGGAGGCGGGAAAGGGATTAAATCCTTTTAACTGCCTGTTAACAGGTAGTTAACAGTCAGAAAATAGGATTAGTGCCATTTTACCTTCTCAGGTGAAGGCTTCCCGACCTCAGAGAACCCCGCCGGGATGGAGGAGACATGAAGGAGGTCTGCGGGGGTTGGTGGGACCTGGAAGTAAGATGTAGAGGTGAGTGATGGGTGCAAGTGTGGAGTGGTAAGTATGGAAGGTGAGCGTTAAGTGTTAAAAAATGTTCACTTACCTTGTATTCTGCCTACAGCCTTCGTCCACCCTGGATCAGAAGACGCGACATCTTCCTTGTCAATTTCACAGACTGGCTGTTGGATCCTTCGACTCAACAGCCATCTGAAATCTACAAAGTTGAAAGGTTTGATGAGTCCTGAACACAAGGGCTCATCAAACTACAGAGAATGTCAGTGTTTGACAGCTTCACAGAGCTGTCAAACGCTGATATTTCTTCTTTCAAGAAGTCTTGACAGATAGCATGTCAGACGTTGAAGGCTCTGTCAATGGCTTCCCCCCGAATTGGCCTGCTGAGCCCGCAACCTGCCCTGCCATCTTCAACGATTTGTACACATATACCCCCAGGTCTCTGTGTTCATGCACCCCCTTTAGGATTGTACCCTTTAGTTTATATTGCCTCTCCTCATTCTTCTTACAAAAATGTATCACTTTGCAATTTCTGCGTTAAATTTCATCTGCCACGTGTCCACCCATTCCACCAGCCTGTCTATGTCTTCTTGAAATGTCATCTGCAAATTTTGAAATTGTGCCCTGTACACCCAAGTCTAAGTCATTAATATATTATCAAGAAAAGCAGTGGTCCTAGAACCGACCCCTGGGAAACTCCACTGTATATCTTCCTCCAGTCCGAAAAACAACCATTCCCCACTACTCTGTTTCCTGTCACTTAGCCAATTCCGTATCCATGCTGCCGCTGTCCCCTTTATTCCATGGGCTTCAGCTTTGCTGGCAAGCCTATTATGTGGCACTTTATCAAATGCCTTTTGGAAATCCATTGCCCTCATCAACCCTCTCTGTTACCTCATCAAAAAACTCAATCAAATTAGTTAAACAAGATTTGCCTTTAACAACTCCGTGCTGGCTTTCCTTAATTAATCCACACTTGTCCAAGTGACTGTTAATTTTTTTCCCGGATTATCGTTTCTAAAAGCTTCCCGACTACCGAGGTTAAACTGACTGGCCTGTAGTTGCTGGGTTTATCCTTACAGCCTTTTTTGAACAAGGGTGTAACAGTTCCAATTCTCCAGTCCTCTGCCACCAGCCCTGTATCCAAGGAGGATTGTTCCTCAGAATCCCACCACGATCAGCCCCAACACCAGTAGCACCACCAACAACAACAACAACAATCTTCTCCGAATTCAACTGATGCTGCACAGGACACAGGGCATTAGCACCCGACCACATTGCTGCCTGGGAGGCCAGGGATGGCCTCAGCATGGCCAGATTTACTTCACTTAACGCTGTACACCCTGGCTGCCACATGATGCGCCAAGTTGGCACCACCCCACACCAACACCATAAAGCATCCCTAAAATGCCCAAACCATTCCATTCACACTCATCACCATTGCAGGGGGTACAGTTATGTCTCACCATTCACTGCAACTCATTAAGCCACTTCCAAAAGTTCACACAAATCTGTCCAAGAACGCAAAGTGTTGAAAATAAAGATTTCAATGTTTGACAGCACATTAACATAAACTTCACATGAACATTGGCTAAAACACAAGCGGCTACCCTTGTGTGTTGTTAGTTGGTATGACTGCACTAGGATGAGGGTGAGTGTGAGGGGTGGCTAGTGAGTTGGGGGTGTGATAATGTAGATAGAGAGGGATGGGTGGAGGTGCAGGGTAAGTTGGTGTGAGTAAGGATGTGCAGGAGTAGGGTAGGGAAGGCAGTGTGATGGGGATGTGATGAGTGGCACAGCAGGATGTGGTTGAGTGTGGCTTTGCAGTAACGTTTCGTGATCTACTGAGATCATTGAAACGTTTGCACCACTGCAGCGTGGTCCTCCTGACGATACCCTTGCTTGTGTCCTCCTGCGCAATGTGCAACCATACTGCGTTGATCTCCTGGGGAGGTCTCTTCCACCCATTGGAAGGGAAGTGAACCTCCCTGCATGCTGTGACTCCCTCCATAAGCATATGGAGGGAGTCATGGGAGAGTCTGGGTGCAGCCCTGCACCTTTGTGCAGTGTTTGCAGCATCTCAATGCTGTAGAACACTGACAGCACAAATGTCTAAAACTAAATTTGCGCAAGGTTACCTTTAAGGAAACTGGCTGTTGACGCGTCATCAAATGACATCACCAGACCCGCTTCTTTCAATTGGCCCGGGAAAAGCGCTGGGCGGGTTTAACAAGCCCAATCGGGAAAATCATTTTGGACAGCGGACTGGAGCCGGCAGCGAGGCCGGGACCCGCCACCAACATTGCCCGCCACAGACCTGCCGAGGTTGGTAAAATCCAGCCCTCTGTCCCTCCCTCACACCCTGTCTATTACTCTCTGTCCCTCACTCTGTCCCTCCCTCACACCCTGTCTATTACTCGCTGTCCCTCACTCTGTCCCTCCCTCACACCCTGTCTATTACTCTCTGTCCCTCACTCCGTCTCTCCCTCACACCCTGTCTATTACTCTCTGTCCCTCACTCTGTCCCTCCCTCACACCCTGTCTATTACTCTCTGTCCCTCACTCTGTCTCTTCCCACACCCTGTCTATTACTCTCTGTCCCTCACTCTGTCCCTCCCTCACACCCTGTCTATTACTCTCTGTCCCTCACTCTGTCCCTCCCTCACACCCTGTCTATTACTCTCTGTCCCTCACTCTGTCCCTCCCTCACACCCTGTCTATTACTCTCTGTCCCTCACTCTGTCCCTCCCTCACATCCTGTCTATTACTCTCTGTCCCTCACTCTGTCTCTCCCTCACACCCTGTCTATTACTCTCTGTCCCTCACTCTGTCTCTCCCTCACACCCTGTCTATTACTCTCTGTCCCTCACTCTGTCCCTCCCTCACACCCTGTCTATTACTCTCTGTCCCTCACTCCGTCCCTCCCTCACACCCTGTCTATTACTCTCTGTCCCTCACTCTGTCTCTCCCTCACACCCTGTCTATTACTCTCTGTCCCTCACTCTGTCCCTCCCTCACACCCTGTCTATTACTCTCTGTCCCTCACTCTGTCCCTCCCTCACACCCTGTCTATTACTCTCTGTCCCTCACTCTGTCCCTCCCTCACACCCTGTCTATTACTCTCTGTCCCTCACTCTGTCCCTCCCTCACACCCTGTCTATTACTCTCTGTCCCTCACTCTGTCCCTCCCTCACACCCTGTCTATTACTCTCTGTCCCTCACTCTGTCCCTCCCTCACACCCTGTCTATTACTCTCTGTCCCTCACTCTGTCCCTCCCTCACACCCTGTCTATTACTCTCTGTCCCTCACTCTGTCCCTCCCTCACACCCTGTCTATTACTCTCTGTCCCTCACTCTGTCCCTCCCTCACACCCTGTCTATTACTCTCTGTCCCTCACTCTGTCCCTCCCTCACACCCTGTCTATTACTCTCTGTCCCTCACTCTGTCCCTCCCTCACACCCTGTCTATTACTCTCTGTCCCTCACTCTGTCCCTCCCTCACACCCTGTCTATTACTCTCTGTCCCTCACTCTGTCCCTCTCCCACACCCTGTCTATTACTCTCTGTCCCTCACTCTGTCCCTCCCTCACACCCTGTCTATTACTCTCTGTCCCTCACTCTGTCCCTCCCTCACACCCTGTCTATTACTCTCTGTCCCTCACTCTGTCCCTCCCTCACACCCTGTCTATTACTCTCTGTCCCTCACTCTGTCCCTCCCTCACACCCTGTCTATTACTCTCTGTCCCTCACTCTGTCCCTCCCTCACACCCTGTCTATTACTCTCTGTCCCTCACTCTGTCCCTCCCTCACACCCTGTCTATTACTCTCTGTCCCTCACTCTGTCCCTCCCTCACACCCTGTCTATTACTCTCTGTTCCTCACTCTGTCCCTCCCTCACACCCTGTCTGTTACTCTCTGTCCCTCACTCTGTCCCTCCCTCACACCCTGTCTGTTACTCTCTGTCCCTCACTCTGTCCCTCCCTCACACCCTGTCTGTTACTCTCTGTCCCTCACTCTGTCCCTCCCTCACACCCTGTCTATTACTCTCTGTCCCTCACTCTGTCCCTCCCTCACACCCTGTCTATTACTCTCTGTCCCTCACTCTGTCTCTTTCCCACACCCTGGGTGAAAAATTCAGTATCGCCCCGTTTGGGGCGCGATTATCGGCCGGGCGCAAAGATTAGCGCCTGGCGTACTTATCGCCTCCGACTGCAAACTTGGCTTTTATCGCCCCTGGAGGTGATTGGAGCGCTACATGAGGCGCTTCACACCTGTCTTAAGGCACTAACGCCGAGGAGCGAGGCGCTACCTCAGAGCGCTGGCGAAGCTCATGTGATGTCAGTCAGCAATGCAACACAGACACACTGGCGCCGCCCAGTTCTTAAAGGGGAGGGTCGATCTTGCTCTCCATCCACACCCTGCTCATTGCAGCCTTGAATCTCGGCCTGGAGAGACCTGTACATCAAATCTGCTGGAAAGAACAATGGAGAGACCCAGGGAAAGAGCTCAGAGTGCAGTCCCCACAGCCTCTTCTAAATCGATACAAGGAAGGGCAAATCAAAATGAACCTGCAAAGTGCTGCTCAGTACCCAAAACTCCTTCACACAGCGTTGAATCTCTCCAGAAGTCTCTCTCTTTCAGAATGCGTGGTGCAAAAATGTCACCAACATAAAAAGGCAGGAAGCGGTCGCCTTTAAATAGCGCTCCCCCAGTCGCTTCCTGACTGCAAAATGCTCCCCTCAACCTGTCGTTGCTAGCGGCTGGCGGTAAGGCAGGGGGCGCCACTCAGTATCCGGTCCGGGTCGCTACCGGGGCGTTGCACACTCGACTGACGACATGATCTGCCGGTGCAGGAGATTGTGGCGGTAGTGTTTAGCGCTGCCGCAAAATGTCTAGTTAATTTCGTGAGCGGCGCAAGCAACGTCGCGCACGGGCGCTAGTTGCTTTGCGCCCCATTAGCGCCCTCTTAAGGCGCTAACAGGAGGTGCAAAGCAATTGAATTTCCCCCCCAGTCTATTACTCTCTGTCCCTCACTCTGTCTCTCTCCCACACCCTGTCTATTACTCTCTATCCCTCATTCTGTCTCTCTCCTATGCCCTTTCTATTACTCTCTATCCCTCACTCTGTCTTTCTCCTATGCCCTGTCTATTACTCTCTATCCCTCACTATGTCTCTCTCCTATGCCCTTTCTATTACTCTCTATCCCTCACTCTGTCTTTCTCCTATGCCCTGTCTATTACTCTCTATCCCTCATTCTGTCTCTCTCCTATGCCCTGTCTATTACTCTCTATCCCTCACTCTCTCTTTCTCCTATGCCCTGTCTATTACTCTCTATCCCTTACTCTGTCTCTCTCCTATGCCCTGTCTATTACTCTCTGTCCCTCACTCTGTCTCTCTCCTATGCCCTGTCTATTACTCTCTATCCCTCACTCTCTCTTTCTCCTATGCCCTGTCTATTACTCTCTATCCCTTACTCTGTCTCTCTCCTATGCCCTGTCTATTACTCTCTGTCCCTCACTCTGTCTCTCTCCTATGCCCTGTCTATTGCTCTCTATCCCTCACTCTGTCTCTCTCCTATGCCCTGTCTATTACTCTCTATCCTTCACTCTGTCTCTCTCCTATGCCCTGTCTATTACACTCTATCCCTCACTCTGTCTCTCTCCTATGCCCTGTCTATTACACTCTATCCCTCACTCTGTCTCTCTCCTATGCCCTGTCTATTACTCTCTGTCCCTCACTCTGTCTCTCTCCTATGCCCTGTCTATTACTCTCTACCCCTCACTCTGTCTCTCTCCTATGCCCTGTCTATTACTCTCTGTCCCTCACTCTGTCTCTCTCCTATGCCCTGTCTATTACTCTCTATCCCTTACTCTGTCTCTCTCCTATGCCCTGTCTATTACTCTCTGTCCCTCACTCTGTCTCTCTCCTATGCCCTGTCTATTACTCTCTATCCCTCACTCTGTCTCTCTCCTATGCCCTGTCTATTACTCTCTGTCCCTCACTCTGTCTCTCTCCTATGCGCTGTCTATTACTCTCTACCCCTCACTCTGTCTCTCTCCTATGCCCTGTCTATTACTCTCTATCCTTCACTCTGTCTCTCTCCTATGCCCTGTCTATTACTATCTATCCTTCACTCTGTCTCTCTCCTATGCCCTGTCTATTACACTCTATCCCTCACTCTGTCTCTCTCCTGTGCCCTGTCTATTACTCTCTATCCCTCACTCTGTCTCTCTCCTATACCCTGCCTATTACTCTCTATCCCTCACTCTGTCTCTCTCCTATGCGCTGTCTATTACTCTCTACCCCTCACTCTGTCTCTCTCCTATGCCCTGTCTATTACTCTCTATCCCTCACTCTGTCTCTCTCCTATACACTGCCTATTACTCTCTATCCCTCACTCTGTCTCTCTCCTATGCGCTGTCTATTACTCTCTACCCCTCACTCTGTCTCTCTCCTATGCCCTGTCTATTACTCTCTATCCCTCACTCTGTCTCTCTCCAATGCCCTGATTGATGTGCCTCAATAATCCCGAGACTCGATGTTAGCGGAACAAAATAAGGCTTTTATTAACTTAGAAGGTAACATGCAGTGGAGAGAGGTATCTTCCATCTGGAGCTCTGCAGCACTGGATATGAGGCCAGACTGAGCTGGCTTACATAGAGGCCAGGTATGGGCGGAGCCCTACACACAACACATTCCATACATTCTAATATACAATACAATGGTGAGGAGAAACCTGAAACCAACCACAGTCACAGGCAATACAATGGTGAGGGGAAACCTGAAACCAACCACAGTCACAGGCAGTGATGAATGGAATATTTCATCACATTCACCCCTTCTATAGATTTAGTCTGTTCGGGGGTTTGGTAGTCCTCTGCGACCGACGTGGCTGTTGTGGTGTCGCGGGTGTCGGCTGGGTGTCCCCGGTGGCCTCCTGGGTCTCTGCCGGGGGTGCCGCCAGGGTTGTTGAAGGGGTAGTTGGTGGGGGTGCCGTTGGTCGATGTTCTTCCGGGGGTGATGAAAGAGTAGTGGGTGGGTAAGAATTGCTGTGGTCGTTGTTGCTGCTATTGCCGTGGTTGTTGTCGTTACCGGCTGGGGCGATGTCTTTTATTGACACGGTGTCCTCCCTTCCGTCGGCGTGCCGGCCATACACGTATTGGGGGTTGGCGTGGAGTAGGTGCACTGGCTCCACGAGAGGGTCCGTCTTATGGCCCCTCACATGCCTTCGCACGAATACCGGACCTGGGGTGGAGAGCCATGACGGCATGGATACGCCTGAGGTGGATTTCCGGGGAAAGCTAAACATTCGTTCATGAGGCGTGGCATTAGTGGCAGTACACAATAGCGACCGTATCGAATGGAGCACATCTGAGAGGACTTCCTGCCAGCGGGAGATAGGGAGGCCCTTGGTCCTTAGAGCTAGAGTGACTGCTTTCCATACTGTCCCGTTCTCTCGCTCCACTTGACCGTTACCCCGGGGGTTGTAGCTGGTGGTACGGCTCGTGGCGATACCCCTGGACAGCATGTACTGGCGTAGCTCTTCACTCATGAAGGACGCCCCCCTATCCGTGTGGATGTAGCTCGGCATACCAAACAGGCAGAACAGGCTGTTGAGGCATTTAATGACCGTGGCGCTGGTCATGTCTGGGCAGGGGAAGGCGAATGGGAACCGGGAGTATTCGTCCACAATGTTCAGGAAGTAAACATTGCGGTCGACGGACGGGAGGGGGCCCTTGAAATCTAAGCTGAGCCGCTCAAAGGGCCGTGTAGCTTTGATTAAGTGGGCTCTATCAGGGTGGTAGAACCGAGGCTTGCACTCAGCGCAAGTGCGGCAGTTCCTGGTCAGAGACCGAACTTCCTCAATCGAGTAGGGTAAGTTGCGGGACTTTATGAAGTGGAACAGCCGCGTGACCCCTGGGTGGCAGAGGTCGTTGTGGAGGGTCTGTAGCCGGTCCCCGGTGGCGCTGGCACACATCCCTCGTGAGAGGGCATCTGGGGATTCGTTAAGGGCCCCTGGCCGGTAAATGATGTCATACTCGAAGGTGGAGAGCTCGATCCGCCACCTAAGAATCTTATCATTTTTGATCTTCCCCCTCTGTTTATTATTGAACATAAATGCTACCGACCGCTGGTCGGTAAGTAGGGTGAAGCATTTGCCGGCTAGGTAGTGGCGCCAGTGGCGCACTGCCTCCACGATGGCTTGGGCCTCCTTTTCCACGGAGGAGTGTCTGATCTCGGGCCCTTGGAGGGTCCTCGAGAAGAAAGCTACGGGCCGCCCCGTCTGGTTGAGGGTGGCCGCCAAGGCAAAGTCAGACGCATCACTTTCCACTTGAAATGGAGTGTTCTCGTCCACTGCCTGTAGCGTGGCCTGCTCAATATCCTGCTTAATGCTTTTGAAGGCGGCGTGGGCCTCAGCAGAGAGCGGAAAAGAGGATGCTTTCAAGAGGGGGCGGGCTTTGTCAGAGTAGTTGGGGACCCATTGGGAATAATAAGAAAATAACCCCAGGCACCTTTTCAGGGCTTTGGGAGTGTTGGGCAGGGGCAGCTCCCGTAGGGGGCGCAATCGGTCGGGGTCTGGTCCGATTTCCCCATTCTCCACCACGCTGCCTAGTATGCAGAGGCGCGTGGTGTTGAAAACGCACTTGTCCTCGTTGTAGGTGAGGTTGAGTTTTTGTGCGGTTTTCAGGAACCTCTCGAGGTTCGAGTCGTGATCCTGCTGGTTGTGACCGCAGATGGTGACGTTGTCGAGGTAGGGGAAGGTTGCCTGCAAGTGGTGGTCATCGACCATGCGATCCATCTCCCTCTGGAAGACCGAGACCCCATTCGTCACCCCAAAGGGGACTCTGAGGAATTGGTAGAGGCGTCCGTTCACCTCGAAGGCGGTGTACGGGCGGTCCTCTGGTCTGATAGGGAGCTGGTGGTACGCTGACTTGAGGTCGATGGTGGAGAACACCCGGTATTGGGCGATTTGGTTCACCATTTCTGATATGCGGGGTAGCGGGTAGGCGTCTAGTTGGGTGTACCTGTTGATCGTTTGGCTATAGTCGATCACCATCCGTTTCTTCTCGCTACCCCTTACCACCACCACTTGGGCGCGCCACGGGCTATTGCTGCATTCAATAATGCGCTCTTTCAGGAGCCTGTCTACCTCGGTCGCGATAAACCGCCTGTCCTCCCAGCTGTACCTCCTGCTTTTGGTCGCTATTGGCCGGCAGTTAGGGGTAAGGTTCGCGAATAGCGAAGTCGGCTTTACCTTCAGGGTAGCCAGGCCGCACACTGTGAGGGGTGGCTGGGACCCACCGTACTTGAGCGTGATGCTTTGGTGGTTGCACTGGAAATCCAGGCCCAAGATCACACTCGCGCATAGATTCTTCATGATTAATACTTTAAAATTATCGTATACAGTCCCGTTAACGGACAATTGTACCGTGCAGTAACCCAGAATGGTCGATGTCTGGGTTTTATCAGCCATAGAGATGGTACCCCGAGTAGGGACCACCTTTAGGGAGAGTTGTTGTGCCAGTTCAGGGTGGATAAAACTCTCCGTGCTTCCGCTGTCAATTAAACATTTAACCCGGCACCCGTTTACCTCGATGTCCACCATTGATTTGGATAGCGGGTGGGGCCTGGTCTGGTCCACTGTGACCGATGCCACTGTAGGGCCCTGATCGAGACAAGATGGCGTCCACGCTGTCTGCTCACAAGATGGCGGACCCCACGAGGTCGGGCAAGATGGCGTCCAAGATGGCCGCTCCCACGGCGCACACGCGGCGGTGGCGGGTTTTGGTTTTCCAGCGGGGTTCCCTCTGCACACCTTCCCGAAGTGCCCCTTCTTACCGCACTTAAAGCAGGTGGTGCCTTTCGCCGGGCACAGGTTTCTGGTGTGCTTTGGCTGCCCGCAGAAGTAGCAGTTGGGTCCCCGACGCGTCGCGGCTGTCGTAGGGCTTCTGGGGGGAGAACGGGGCCCCGACGGTGTCGGGCTGCCAGGCGGGGAAGATGCCTTCCAAGATGGTGGCGCCCTTGGTGCACACGTGGCGGCGTGGACGGCGCGGGCTGAAGAGTAGGCGTCCGAGTTTCTCTGGGCCACATACAGGGATCGCGCGGTGTCCGCAGCCTGTTTCAGGTCCAATCCCGTTTTTTCCAGCAGTCTTTGCCGGATGTAAGTGGAGCTGAGGCCTGTGATAAAGGCATCGCGAACAAGCTCGTCGGTGTACACTGCGGCTTTTACATCTCGGCACTTGCAGTCTTTGCCAAGCATTTTCAGGGTGCCTAGGAACTCCTCCACCGATTCCCCAGGTCGCTGTGCGCGAGTGGCGAGCAGATGCCTAGCATACACCTCATTCGTAGGCTGCTGGTAATGCGCCTTTAAGATGTCGCAGGCGGCCAGGTACGTGTCAGCGTCTTGGATGAGGGGGTAAACCCGGCGGCTTACCCAATTCCGCAGAATTCCGAGTTTCATACTCGCAGCGTCCGTAGCGTCTTTGACGGCTGCGGAATTGTCCAGGAAGAATTCCATACACATAAACCAGTGTCCGAAGCGTGCTGATGCGTCCGGAGCATGCTGATCCAAATCCAAACGTTCGGGTTTCAGGAGTTGATCCATTGTGTTGAAAAATAAGTTAATAACTCTCTGCCCCTCACTCTGTCTCTCTCCTATAACCTGCCTATTACTCTCTATCCCTCACTCTGTCTCTCTCCTATGCCCTGTCTATTACTCTCTATCCCTCACTCTGTCTCTCTCCTATACCCTGCCTATTACTCTCTATCCCTCACTCAGTCTCTCTCCTGTGCCCTGTCTATTACTCTCTGCTCCTCACTCTGTCTCTCTCCTATGCCCTGTCTATTACTCTCTGTCCCTCACTCTGTCTCTCTCCTATGCCCTGCCTATTACTCTCTACCCCTCACTCTGTCTCTCTCCTATACCCTGCCTATTACTCTCTATCTCTCACTCTGTCTCTCTCCTGTGCCCTGTCTGTTACTCTCTGTCCCTCACTCTGTCTCTCTCCTATGCCCTGTCTATTACTCTCTGTCCCTCACTCTGTCTCTCTCCTATGCCCTGTCTATTACTCTCTGTCCCTCACTCTGTCTCTCTCCTATGCCCTGTCTATTACTCTCTGTCCCTCACTCTGTCTCTCTCCTATGCCCTGTCTATTACTCTCTGTCCCTCACTCTGTCTCTCTTTCCCACACCCTGTCTATTACTCTCTATCCCTCACTCTGTCTCTCTCCTATGCCCTGTCTATTACTCTCTGTCCCTCACTCTGTCTCTCTCCTGTGCCCTGTCTATTACTCTCTATCCCTCACTCTGTCTCTCTCCTATGCCCTGTCTATTCCTCTCTATCCCTCACTCTGTCTCTCTCCTATGCCCTGTCTATTCCTCTCTATCCCTCACTCTGTCTCTCTCCTATACCCTGCCTATTCCTCTCTATCCCTCACTCTGTCTCTCTCCTATGCCCTGTCTATTCCTCTCTATCCCTCACTCTGTCTCTCTCCTATACCCTGCCTATTCCTCTCTATCCCTCACTCTGTCTCTCTCCTATACCCTGCCTATTCCTCTCTATCCCTCACTCTGTCTCTCTCCTATACCCTGCCTATTCCTCTCTATCCCTCACTCTGTCTCTCTCCTGTGCCCTGTCTGTTACTCTCTGTCCCACACTCTCTCTTTCCCACACCCTGTCTATTACTCTCTATCCCTCACTCTGTCTCTCTCCTATGCCCTGTCTATTAATCTCTATCCCTCACTCTGTCTCTCTCCTATACCCTGTCTATTACTCTCTATGCCTCACTCTCTTTCCCACACCCGATGTCTGTACAACAGTTTTCCGCAGCGACTGGGGAGCTGATGAGGGGAGCCAGCGAACAAAATAACAAGATTAGGAAATCAAATATTTCCGACCGCCACTTGTCCCAACCCAAACCCCCTCGAAGAGTGCCCAGATTTATTGGAAAAATCAGGGAGTACAACTGCGCCTATCAATCCCGCAGATGAGGGGAAACACTTCCTTAATAGTGCTCATTTCTGAGTCAAAACTATCAGCTGTCAGGATACTCTGAAAGAACCTCACAGAGTTGCTGTGTGGTCTAATCCCCAGCAGATCCCAGGATCCTGCTTTCATTTTCTTTCTGTGAGTCACTGGCTGTGCTCAGATCCTCCGACAATGCTGCGGTTGACTGGGCTGGGGATGTGCCTGTCTCCCATCTATTCCTTCAACGTCAGCCATTGCACTGGGGAATGTGGGGTGGATGTACCGAGCACAGCTGCCTGGCAGAGAGCTTGGAACAGCTGGCAGGGTGCTGTGGCGCTACAAGCCTGATTCCTCCACAGCTGGCTTGGCTGCTTAAACCACAGCAAGTCCTGTAATCGAACCTGACCTACTCCTGCAGGCAAGGCGCCAGGAACATCTCCCCCCTCCCTGCCCCCCAAAAAATGAGTCCATTGTTTGAGTTTCAAAACAAGGATTGGGAGGGGATGAGCAGAATGTTTTTTATGCAGTGAGCTGTTATGATCTGGAATGCGCTGCCTGAAAGGGCGGTGGTGGCAGATTCAATCGTAACTTTCAAAAGCAAATTGGATACATACACAACCAGAGCATTTACAAACTGGCAAGTACCTCAAAACCAACCAATCATACCTCTCAAACATTTCTGTCATAATGTTTCCTCACTCAGCTAAATGAGCTGAAAAATATCATTTCATTACATAGACATTGAATGAAGGAAGAGCATTCTTGTATACACAATCACCACTACATTTTCAAATGTAAGAAGTCACACAACACCAGGTTATAGCCCAACAGCTTTATTTGAAATCACAAGCTTTCGGAGCGCTGCTCCTTCATCAGGTGAAGTGGAGAAATGCATAAAGACACAGCTTATATAGTCAGAGAATCATGTCAGATGTTTACAGGTAATATTTCCAACTGCCATTTATCACACCTCGGCAGAGAGATAATCACAGCAATCAAAGGTGTGAATGGTGTCCAAACAGGTCAGTCAGGAAAACATTACATCAAAGAACAATGAGGTGGGGTCACAAGGGGTCAGTTATTGCAGATGCTGGGGTCTGTATGAAAAACAAAAAAACAGACAAAAAACATTTTTTTTGCTGGAAATCACAGCAGGTCCGGCCGCATCTGTGTAGAGAGAACAAGCCAATGTCGACTCGAGTCTGGATGACCCTGCGTCAGGTGGGGTTACATGTAGCGTGACATGAACCCAAGATCTCGGTTGAGGCCGTCCTCATGGGTGCGGAACTTGGCTATCAGTTTCTGCTCGACGATTTTGCGTTGTCGTGTGTCTCGAAGGCCGCCTTGGAGAATGCTTACCCGAAGATCGGAGGCTGAATGTCCTTGACTGCTGAAGTGTTCCCCGACTGGGAGGGAACACTCCTGCCTGGTGATTGTTGCGCGGTGTCCGTTCATCCGTTGTCGCAGTGTCTGCATGGTCTCGCCGATGTACCATGCTCCGGGGCATCCTTTCCTGCAACGTATGAGGTAGACAACGTTGGCCGAGTCACATGAGTATGTACCATGTACCTGGTGGGTGGTGTCCTCACGTGTGATGATGGTATCTGGGTTGATGATCTGGGGACATCGTACAGGGAACCCCCAGCTTCTGTCGCGACACTACAGACTTCTTACAGATACTTAGCACCCACGGACCAGTTGAACCAGGAACACTCCTCGCCACGATGGACGTCTCGGCACTCTACACCAGTATCCCCCACGATGACGGCATCGCTGCGACAGCCTCAGTACTCAACACCAACAACAGCCAATCTCCAGACACCATCCTACAACTCATCCGCTTCATCCTTGACCACAATGTCTTCACCTTCGACAACCAGTTCTTTACCCAAGCACACGGAACAGCCATGGGGACCAAATTCGCACCCCAATACGCAAACATCTTCATGCACAAGTTCGAGCAAGACTTCTTCGCTGCACAGGATCTCCAACCAACGCTATACACCAGATACATCGACGACATTTTCTTCCTATGGACCCACGGCGAAGAATCACTGAAAAGACTACACGATAACATCAACAAGTTCCATCCCACCATCAAACTCACCATGGACTACTCCTCAGAATCAGTTTCAATCCTGGACACACAAATCTCCATCAAAGACGGACACCTCAGCACTTCACTCTACCGCAAGCCCACGGACAACCTCACGATGCTTCGCTTCTCCAGCTTCCACCCTAACCATGTTAAAGAAGCCATCCCTTATGGACAAGCCCTGCGAATACACAGGATCTGCTCAGACGAGGAGGAACGCGATGGACACCTACAGACACTGAAAGACGCCCTTGTAAGAACGGGATATGACGCTCGACTCATCGATCAACAGTTCCGACGGGCCACAGCGAAAAATTGCATAGACCTCCTCAGAAGACAAACACGGGACACAACCAACAGAGTACCCTTCGTCGTCCAGTACTTCCCCGGAGCGGAGAAACTATGCCATGTTCTTCGCAGCCTTCAACATGTCATCGATGATGACGAACACCTTGCTAAGGCCATCCCCACGCCTCCACTACTCGCTTTCAAACAGCCGCCTAACCTCAAACAGACCATCATTAGCAGCAAATTACCCAGCTTTCAGGAGAACAGCGACCACGACACCACACAACCCTGCCACAGCAACCTCTGCAAGACATGCCAGATCATCAACACAGATACCATCATCACACGTGAGGACACCACCCACCAGGTACATGGTACATACTCATGTGACTCGGCCAACATTGTCTACCTCATACGTTGCAGGAAAGGATGCCCTGGAGCATGGTACATCGGCAAGACCATGCAGACACTGCAACAACGGATGAACGGACACCGCGCAACAATCACCAGGCAGGAGTGTTCCCTCCCAGTCGGGGAACACTTCAGCAGTCAAGGACATTCAGCCTCCGATCTTCGGGTAAGCATTCTCCAAGGCGGCCTTCGAGACACACGACAACGCAAAATCGTCGAGCAGAAACTGATAGCCAAGTTCCGCACCCATGAGGACGGCCTCAACCGAGATCTTGGTTTCATGTCACGCTACATGTAACCCCACCTGATGCAGGGTCATCCAGACTCGAGTCAACATTGGCTTGTTCTCTCTACACAGATGCGGCCGGACCTGCTGTGATTTCACAGAATCACACAGAATCACAGAATCACAGAATCCCCACAGTGCAGATAGAGGCCATTTCGGCCCATCGAGCCTGCACCGACACATATCCCACCCTATCCCCGTAACCCCACGTATTTAATCCCCTAACACTAAGGGTCAATTTATCATAGCCAAATCAACCTAACCCGCACATCTTTGGACTGTGGGAGGAAACCGGAGCACCCGGAGGAAACCCACGCAGACACAGGGAGAATGTGCAAACTCCACACAGACAGTCGCCCGAGACCGGATTTGAACCCGGGTCCCTGGCACTGTGAGGCAACAGTGCTAAGCACTATGTTTTTTGTCTGTTTTTTTGTTTTTCATACAGACCCCAGCATCTGCAATAATTGACCCCTTGTGACCCCACCTCATTGTTCTTTGATGTAGTGTTTTCCTGACTGACCTGTTTGGACACCATTCACACCTTTGATTGCTGTGATTATCTCTCTGCCGAGGTGTGATAAATGGCAGTTGGAAATATTACCTGTAAACATCTGACATGATTCTCTGACTATATAAGCTGTGTCTTTATGCATTTCTCCACTTCACCTGATGAAGGAGCAGCGCTCCGAAAGCTTGTGATTTCAAATAAAGCAGTTGGACTATAACCTGGTGTTGTGTGACTTCTTACATTTGTCCACCCCAGTCCAACTCCGGCATCTCCACACCATGGCTACATTTTCAAAAGAAGCCATTTTATGTTGGAAATAATTACAAGGAATCCAAAATTCGCAATCCAGCTCTGCTGACGTAACAATGGCAGAACGGGAATCACCCCAGCTGTGCCCGATCCTACCTGACCTGCTGGGGTCAGGCAGTTGGTGCAGTACAGGTGGGTGCCCGCGCCAGTATTGACACATCTCAGACGTGTGCTGGGGTGGGGGAGAGCAAAATGTGACATTTGGCTAGCCGCTTGAGGTTGGACCCAGCAGGACTGGCTTAAAAGAGTGGATCATGTTTGAACTCAACATCCTTTACAAGACATTTATCTCTCTGGAGCGTTCCAGGGCCTGCTGCCAGTCTGGGGCACTCGGTGGGCCCCACTTGTGCTGCTGCACTATACTGAACACCAGAATCTTGCCACTGTCCAGTTCGCTCTGGGCAGAGGTACAAGAGTGAGAGAGGTATAGGAAGCAAGTCTCGTTCCTGTCCCACTTCCCATCCCTCGCTCACTCTTGTTCCCCTCGATCTTCTTATACCTCGCTCACTCTGGCCTGCTGGAGTTTGCTTGTCTGATATAATTGGACCCATTCCTTCCCCTTTCTCCTGAGACTTTCCAGCAGGGCAGCTGGTTGTGCCCATTCTGGTCGGCATTGTGCACATTTGTCAGACTTGTCCGCTGGGTTTGACTGGAAGCTGATATCTAATTGCATGGATAATATTAACCCCCTCAGTGCTGGGCCAGTGCTGCAAACTCACCATCTCATTGTAATCAATTAAGAAAAATCAGAATCAGTGTAATAGCTGTAAAGAAGCGTAATTATTCACCATGCTGCAAGTGTGGGTGTTGACTTTGTACCAACAGTCGTGGCAAAGCCAGTGCTCCTTATCAGTGCCCGCCAGGATACAAATTTAAGCTAGAGTTCAACGCAATTAGTGCTGGCAGTGTCTAAGGGGTGTTGACGTAACGTTAGAACCTTTTTGGGTCATCTGCTGTCAAAATCTGTCACACTGGCTGTCTGACCCTTCAATGAGCTTGCAGGGAGCAGATTTGAAGCTCGGAGTGTTTCTCTTGAAATCTCTCCAGCACTGTTGATTCACGGTAAAGGCGTAAACAATCTACCGAGGGACGATCTTTAATCCGGATCATGTCTGTCAATTACGGCTTAACTTAGCCCGTGTACCACGCCTCATATCTCTGCCTGTTGACTCGTTCGTGTAGCAGTTCAATCTCTCTGTTGTACATGTATTTCATCTTTTAAAAGTCTAACATATAGGGCGCACTTCCTTTAAGTGTCACACTTTTTGTAACGCTTTCTTGTCATGCCTGTTTCAGTTATGTTACTTCTGTCACACCCGTCTGACATGCTGTCCTGTCCAAGGTGGGCTGTTGCATATTTAACCTCTGAGACCTCCCAGTTTCTTCTCTAAGTTAGGTGGTGCTGTAGCGCTCTGTCTGGAGTATTACCCATCTGGTCCAACCCACACTTTGCAACCAGTCCTTGAGCCCCGACCCGTCCTCAAGGCTCAAGGCTACAACAAACCTCCAACAGCAACAAGAGCCATAGGGTAGATTTCCTTAGGACTTCTCTTGCTCCTCCATCTTTGGCAGAAACCTCATTTATGCATATAAATGGGGTTTCTGCAAACTTCTGCCAAGGTTACAGGGCGGAGTGGGAGAAGCCCCGAGGAAATTCACCCCCTTTCATGTTTCCAACCACTGCCAGGGACCCTGTAAAACACTTTTAAAGTCATTAATTCTGATCAGCCAAACTTGGTGTTTACTTAACAGCAATTCGGCACAGCCTCATCTTAGCAGCAGAATAATACTTGGCCCATTAAATGGGATATGGCTGCTGTCTTTGTAAATCAGCTCAAGTGCTGGAGTGGGGCTTGAACCTACCACCTTCTGACAGCAGAGGTGAAAGTGCCACCAGACTGAGCCAAGTTGACAGCAATCCACGTTACTTTCAGGAGATGAATACTGTCTAGCACTCTCACGGCGAGTGTGAAAGGTCTTCAGTTGTGCAAATGCCGTGTCAGAGCATGGTGGCTCTGTCCTGCAGTGGGTCTCTTTGCCAAGTGAGGGGTATTAGTAATGAAGCACCGCAAGCTAGCCCTTTCAGGCATCGCCTCATTGACGTGCAAAGGATCTGAGAGCAGCTTTTGGTTGTAATCTAATCGCTCAAATCAACAACACGTGAGTGTGCCGCGGTTAGCAGCTCGGCAGAGTCAGCAGTGATGTTCTGTTGACGGTCGATGCACTGTATCCCTGGTGGAGAGTAAAGGCACCACATGTACAAAGTGTTGGGGAAGGGGAGGAGGGGGACAGAACCCATGCTGAAGACATTTGAGTGGAATGGGACATGTCCTATTCACCTCCCCCAAATGAATGCAGGTTCTTACTTCCTCCTGCTTTCCTCCCTCCCCCTCCCACCCTTCCTCCCTCCCCCGCCTACCCTTCCTCCCCCCTCCCTCCCTTTCTCCCTCCCCCTCGCTCCCTTCCTCTCTCCCCCTCCCACCCTTCCTTCCTCTTCCCTCCCTCACTACCCCTTCCCTCACTCACTGCCCCTTCCCTCCCTCACTACCCCTTCCCTCACTCACTGCTCCTTCCCTCCCTCACTCCCCCTTCCCTCCCTCATTCCTCCTTCCTTCCCTCCCTCACTCTCCCGTCCCTCCCTCACTACCCCCTTCCCTCACTCTCTCCCCCTCCCACCCTTCTTCCCCTTTCCTCCCTCATTCCTCCTTCCCTCCCTCACTCTCCCTTCCCTCCCTCACTCCCCCTTCCCTCCCTCACTCCCCCTCCCTCCCTCCCTCCCCATTCCCCCTTCCCTCCCCCTTCCCTCCCTCCCTCACTCGCTCCCCCTCCCTCACTCACTCCCCCTCCCTCCCTCATTCCCCTCCCTCCCTCATTCCCCCTTCCCTCCCTCACTCTGATCTGACTTCATTCTTTCCCCCTGGATATAGTACACATTTAATTCCAACATTTTATCCTCCACTTTGTCCACACTCAAAGGCGTTGCTTCAATCTGGGTGTCACCCATTATCCACACTGCCGCAGGAAAGCCCAGATTTAATTGTGAGCTGCGGTCAGATGTCAAGTGGGCGAGTGAGACAGTAAAATTGGCCTCAGCACCCTGGGCTGTAGCAGGTGTGAATCGGCCAGGGTTTCTGCTCCTGATCACTATTAGTGACCTCCTTTGTAAAGTGTATGTATATGGTGGACATCTGGTGAGGATAGGCTGGATTGGGCTTTACTCCCCCTTACTCTCCAAACGCCACACGGTCGAACAGCCTGCTGACACTCTGAGCTCACACGTGAATATTGGCCACTTGGGCAATGTGCAGGGGGTTGAAGGCTACCCGTGAAACTACCTCAGCCTGGCCCTTTGGTGAGATTTTCTCATTGCTACTTGTAATGAACAGCAACAACTTGCATTTACATAGCGCCTTTAACACAGTAAAACCCCCCAAGATGCTTCACAGGAGCGTTAGCGAACAAAATCTGACGCCGAGCCAAAGAAGGAGACGCTATGACAGGTGACCAAAAGCTGTTCTGTTGGGACGGACTCCACTTGGCCAGTGCTGGGACTCGAGTCCTGGCGAATCATATAACTAGGGCTGTAGAGAGGGCTTTAAACTAATTAGTGGGGGGGGGGGAGGTTTCCAGAGAGCAAATAATAGAAATGACAACAGAGAAGGTCATAGACTTAGGTAGCAGTGGGGGAATTAAAAAACAGAATGTGTCAGGAAGGGACAGAAGGTATGGAGTAAAAAGTAAAGTACTAAAAAGGGAAAAAACAGGAACTAAGTGTTACAAAACATATTTGAAAGTTCTTTATCTGAATGCACGTAGCATTCGTAACAAAATGAATGAGTTAACGGCACAAATAGTGACATATGGGTATGATCTTGTGGCCATTACAGAAACATGGCTGCAGGGTGACCATGACTGGGAATTAAACATACCAGGTTATTTAACAATCAGGAAGGACAGGCAGGAAGGGAGAGGAGGTGGGGTGGCTATGTTAATAAAGGAAGGAATCACTATAATACAGAGAAATGATATTGGGTCAAAGGAGCAGGATAGTGAAACAGTTTGGGTGGAGATAAGGAATAATAAGGGGAAAAAAACACTAGTGGGTGTAGTCTATAGGCCTCCGAACAGTTGCAACTCTGTTGGACGGAGTATTAATCAGGAAATAGTTGAGGCTTGTAATAAGGGAACAGCTATAATTATGGGGGATTTTAATTATCATATTAACTGGACAAATCAAATTGGGCAGAGCAGCCTTGAGGATGAGTTCATTGAGTGTATTAGGGATGGGTTTCTTGAGCAGTATGTAACTGAACTGACCAGGGGGCAAGCAACCTTAGATTTGGTCCTGTGTAATGAGACAGGATTAATTAAAAACGTCCTAGTAAAGGATCCCCTTGGAATGAGTGACCATAACATGGTTGAGTTCCATATTCAATTAGAGGGTGAGAAGGTTGGATCTCAAACAAGCGTGCTGAGCTTGAATAAAGGAGATTATGAAGGTATGAGAGCGGAATTAATTAGAGTGGACTGGGAAAATAGATTAAAGGGTAAGATGGTACATGATCAGTGGTGTACATTTAAGGAGTTATTTTACAACTTCCAAAAAATATATATTCCACTGAGGAAAAAAGGGTGTAAAAGAAAAGATAGCCATCCGTGGCTAAGTAAAGTAATTAAGGATAGTATCCGACTAAAAACAAGGGCATATAAGGTAGCCAAATCTAGTGGGAGGATGGAAGATTGGGAAGTCTTTAAAAGACAGCAAAAAATAACTAAAAGATTGATTAAGAAAGGGAAGATAGATTATGAAAGTAAATTAGCAAAAAATATAAAAACAGACAGTAAAATTTTCTATAGTTATATAAAAAGAAAAAGGGTGGCTAAAGTAAATGTTGGTCCCTTAGAGGATGAGACCGGGAAATTAATGGTGGGAAACATGGAGATGGCAAAAACACTGAACAATTATTTTGTATCAGTCTTTACAGTAGAGGACACAAAGAATATCCCAACACTGGACAAACAGGGGGCTCTAGCGGGGGAGGAACTAAATACGATTAAAATCACTAAGGAAGTGGTACTTGGTAAAATAATGGGACTCAAGGTGGATAAACCCCCTGGACCTGATGGCTTGCATCCTAGGGTCTTGAGGGAAGTAGCGGTAGGGATTGTGGATGCATTGGTAATAATTTTCCAAAACTCACTGGAATCAGCAAAGGTCCCGGCAGATTGGAAAACTGCTAATGTAACACCCTTATTTAAAAAGGGTAGTAGGCAGAAGGCTGGAAACTAAAGACCTGTTAGCCTAACATCTGTGGTTGGTAAAATGTTAGAGTCCATTATTAAGGAGACAGTAACGGGACATTTGGATAAACATAATTTAATAGGACAAACTCAGCATGGTTTCATGAAGGGGAAGTCATGTTTGACAAATTTGCTTGAGTTTTTTGAGGAAGTAACATACAGGGTGGATAAAGGGGAACCAGTGGATGTAGTGTATTTAGACTTCCAAAAGGCATTTGACAAGGTGCCACACAAAAAATTATTGCTCAAGATAAAAAATCACGGGATTCGGGGTAATATTCTGGCGTGGGTGGAGGATTGGCTCTCTAACAGAAAGCAGAGAGTTGGGATAAATGGTTCGTTCTCAGATTGGCAACCAGTAACTAGTGGTGTTCCGCAGGGGTCAGTGCTGGGTCCCCAACTCTTTACAATCTATATTAACGATTTGGAGGAGGGGACTGAGTGTAACATATCAAAGTTTGCAGATGATACAAAGATGGGACGGAAAGTAGTGAGCGAGGAGGACATAAAAAACCTGCAAAGGGACATAGACAGGCTAAGTAAGTGGGCAGAGATTTGGCAGATGGAATACAATACTGGAAAGTGTGAGGTTATGCACTTTGGCAGGAAAAATCATAGAGCAAGTTATTATCTTAATGGCAAGAAACTGGAAAGTACTGTAGTACAAAGGGATCTGGGGGTCCTGGTGCACGAAACTCAAAAAGTTAGTATGCAGGTGCAGCAAGTGATCAAGAAGGCCCCCATCCCCCATCCCCCAAGCTTTTATTGCTAGGGGGATGGAATATAAAAACAGGGAGGTATTGCTGCAGTTGTACAAGGTATTGGTGAGACCGCACCTGGAATACTGCATACAGTTTTGGTGTCCATACTTAAGAAAAGACATACTTGCTCTCGAGTCAGTACAAAGAAGGTTCACTCGGTTAATCCCGGGGATGAGGGGGTGGTCATATGAGGAGAGGTTGAGTAGATTGGGACTCTACTCATTGGAGTTCAGAAGAATGAGAGGCGATCTTATTGAAACATATAAGATTGTGAAGGGGCTTGATCGGGTGGATGCGGTGAGGATGTTCCCAATGATGGGTGAAACTAGAACTAGGGGGCATAATCTTAAAATAAGGGGCTGCTCTTTCAAAACTGAGATGAGGAGAAACTTCTTCACTCAGAGGGTGGTAGGTTTGTGGAATTTGCTGCCCCAGAAAGCTGTGGAAGCTACATCATTAAATAAATTTAAAACAGAAATAGATAGTTTCCTAGAAGTAAAGGGAATTAAGGGTTACGGGGAGCGGGCAGGAAATTGGACATGAGCCTAGGTTCGGAATGGTCATGGCCCTGTGGGTAGTGGAGTGGGCCCAGGGGCCGTGTAGCCTGGTTCTGCTCCTACTGTGTTCTAATTCTGTGTTAGATTTCAGGAGATGGTTTTATTCCTGTTCCTGGCTGGGGTGGAGATCGCCTTTACAGAAGGTAAGTACTGTAGAAAATATAGGGACAGAGTGATCTCCTGGAAGAATTTCGATCGCCTAGATGGGTCGGAGAGAAATTTCCCAGATTTTTTTCTCCCAAATTGGCCATTGGGTCTTTTATCTGGTTTTTCGCCTCTCCCGGGAGATCACATGGGTTTGGGTGGATGCAGAGTGATAGAAGATTTGAGGTTAGGATCAGATCAGCCATGATCTTATTGAATGGTGGAGCAGGCTCGAGGGGCCGATTGGCCTACTCCTGCTCCTATTTCTTATGTTCTTATGGTCAAAGAGGTAGGTTTTAAGTAAAGTCTCAAAGGAGCAGAGAATGGTAGAGAGGCGGAGAGCTTTAGGGAGGGAATCCCATAGCTTATAGTGGGACGATGGAAATCTGCGATGTGCAAGAGACCAGATTTGGAGGAGCGCAAGGATCTCAGAGGGCTGGAGGAGGTTACAGAGATTGGGAGGGGGGCGAGGCCATGGAGGGATTTGAACACAAAGATGAGAATTGAGGCGTTGCTGGACCGGGAGCCAATGTAGGTCAGCGAGCACAGGGGTGATGGGGTTTATTGGGACTTGGATTGTGTTCGGTTACGGGCAGCAGAGTTCTGTAATCTGTAAGTGTGAGTATACAGTGACGGCCTCACTGCAAATAGTAACCAGAGCAAAACGTCCCCATCCACAGGAGGGGAAAGGATACACACCAAAGCATTGGCCCTCAAAGGCCCTTCAGAAAGAATACGAGCATTCAGAGTGTCCTCGAGCCTGTAGATCAAGAGCTCAGCATCCTTACAAATCAAATTTAAACCCAGTGCAGCAGCTTTTATTAGTATGTAATGAGATGCCGTTATCTTTTATAACTGCAGTCTTGTGCTCCTTGATTAAATGCGTGTCAAAATGCTGCAAACTTTTAAAGGGAGCTTGGTAAAATTGTGCAAGGTGCAAGACATTTAATTTTCATTTCTTCCAGCTTGCCTCATTAAGGTCAGGGTGAGACACTGTCCCCTGTAAGAGAGCACAGCAATTCTACCAATTGATTTCTTCAGCAACTGATTAAATGGTTGCACGTTCCGAGAAAACTCTTTGCTCTATTCTTTCGTGATGCAGCGCTGGCACTGATCGCTTTAATGTTCTATCTGCGGAGTACATTAGTCAAGTGGCCATCCTTCAGGCGTGGCCTTGACAGTGAGTGCTGACTTGCAGCTCATCCAAACTCTCACTGAGGCAGACTCCGGCAACTCTTTTTGAAAAGGAAAAGGGGCAGTCACTTGACAATGAGGAGAATCAAAGGGTACGGGGAATGAGCGGGAGAGCAGAATTAGCCTAGTGGCTCGTGGACAAGAAGCACCGGGGCAGGTTTGATGGGCCAAATGGCCTGTTCCTTGTGCCAGAACATTCCATGATTCTCTTGAGGGCTTTCCAAGCAAAGCCTCACACAGTCCCCAGTTAACGTACACACACACACACACACACACACTTTCCAGCATAATGAATACAGGTGAAAATCGTGGCTGATATTTCTCTCCCACCTGACCCCCGTTAGCCCAGACCCACCATAGTAATCCCTCCCTTTGGCTGGGATTAGCTAACTCACAACACACCAAGGGATCCACAATGGGGGCTTAGCTTGTCGACATCCTTCAACATTGTACCGCGTGGTCCATTGCCCAGCTGAGTCATCAGGGAGCCGGTTCCTTTAGAATTCTGACAGAATGATTGGTGCATTACAGCCTTTCAAAAACAAACTTGCTTACATAATAAATATTACGCAAATTTACAGCTGAACCCAATGAACAATGGAAGAGGATGTATTGGCCAATTAAATTTCAAACATGTCTTACAAGCGGGCAGAAGTTCAGACATTTTTGATGAATTGTAGTTGTGCAGTTCAGTGCCTCATCCTAATCCCCTGGCAATCCAGATTACGTTGAACTGACTATCGATGTCTCTTCCTCTATCTGTTTCTTTCCCAGGGTGTTGAAACTGTGGAACTCTTCACCTCCCTCAGTCTTTCCTTCCTGTTACAAAATAAGGACTTTCAAAACCTGAGCTTGGTGCCATCTCATCACTACTGCCTGCTCTGCCTCATTTTCTCTCCTACTCCCAACTAGTTGGAGTACGGGTCTTAGTCCTTCACCCAGGTTCCTCAGCATTAAAAATACCAGCCGAAGTCGCTCCAATTCTCATTGAACGACACTGGCATCCTATTAGCAAACGCATCAATTTCAAAATCCTTGTTCCTCATCTCCCACTATGGTCTCACCCCATCATATCTCTGAGACCTGCTCCACCCTTTTGCCTGTCCGGTGCCCTTTATTCCTCTCACTCTATAGTCTCCTGTGCATCAAGCTCCACACCCTGTTCCAATAAGGAAGGTGAAGGTTTCAGCTGTTTCGGCTCTACTATCTAGAACTCTCTCCCTAAACCCCTCTACCTCACTTCATCTCTCCCAGCTTTTGAAACTATCTGTTTGACATGTCTTTGGTCACCTTTCAAAAGAGAACTGGATATATACTTGTAAAGGAAAAATTTGCAGGGCTACGGGGAAAGAGCAGGAAAGTGGGACTAATTGGATAGCTCTTTAAAAGAACTGGCACAGGCACAATGGACCAAATGGCTTCCTTATGTGCTGTATCATTCTATGATTTGCCCCCATTTAAAACAACAACTTTCATTTATACAGCTCCTTTAATGTAGTGAAAGGCTCCAAGACGCTTCACAGGAGCAATTATCAACATAATTTGACACTGAACCACATAAGGAGATGACTAAAAGCTTGGTCAAAAAAGTAGGCTTTAAGGAGCGTCTTAAAGGAGGAGAGAGAGGTACTGTCAAGTGTCCATCATTACTGCTCTGCAAAGTGCCTTGGAGCATTTATTTCACATTAAAGGCACGACATAAATACAAACGTGTTGTTGCTGTTGTAACTAGTTGCACCTGGTTTGAAAACTCTATAAAGTTGCTGTCGCCAAGCCTGGGCTGACTTCAGCGCAGTTCCAGTACAACGCTGCTCAGTTTGGCTTCCCTTTGAACCGACAGATGCTTGGCCACAACATAGAGTTTATCTCTTGAGTATCTGTAATCATCCCTCTCGTCACTGGTCTGAACACGGAAGGATACGATCTCGGTGGACATGTGTTCCAGGAATGGACACATGGCTGGCTGCTGAACACAACAGTTGGGGAAAAGCTTCCTTTAAGGCTTCTATTTTTAGATTGACGGGTCAGATCATATTAGCAGCCTACCAAAATGTATGGAATAGTTGGGACTCCTGTTTTCTTCCGATATGCTGATAGCAACTGTTGACTCACTACTTTATTGTAAAACCTGCTGAATAATTCTCTTCTTCGCACGGATTTTTATGACCTTTGAACCTAATCTCAGCAAACAATCCCATCGAGTGGTAATTTTTTGTGTCTGGACCCAAATGGTGAGGCCCGGATTTTATCGGCGGGCCAGTTTTTGAGCAGGTGGGCTAGCAGTGTGTGAGTTAGGCCTGGGGTATTTCAACTCTTGGGCCTCATTTGAATCCCGTAAGTGGCAGGATTGGCAGCTGGGCTGTCCTCTGGTGTTCCCCGCGATTGAGAGGGTGGAGGGAATGGGCGAGATCATGGCAGGGGAGGCTGAGCTTTCCTTGCGGGTGCTGGAGGAGTAATCCTGGTCTTCCTGGCTCCACAAGGAAAGTAAAAAAAAAAATGGCCAAACTTAACCTTTTTGGGCCTGTTCTAGCCCCGTTCCTCTTTGCCACTGGGTTGAGCCTGGCGGGAAACGCACCGCTGCATCCCGCTCAGGCCGCTGTGTTAAAATTGCAGCCAAGACTCAACGACATTATTGGGAGGTGATTTGCATATGTTAAAAAGGACCACCCTGGCTTTGGGCGGGAGGCCTTGTGAAAATCCTAACCTGTCAGCTCCCGGGCAATTTGGGCAATTTGAACTGCCCACCTGCCCAGTTTTTGCCGGAATGATAGAGTTAAAATCAGCCCCTGAGTTTCAGCAGGCTGTTCCACCGTGGAGGGCATCACAGGGAGGTTACATGCTGTTCTTACCCACGCATGCACATCATCCAGTGTGGGGGTGGGGGTCACTGGGTAGCGATGAAGGTTTGGCGGACGTAACCCTGAGACCACTTGTAGCACCTATGGCACTGGCTCAGCACAAATCAGCAATCAAACTTGGGATCTTCTCGATTTCACTGCGAAACCATACGTTGAGCCACTGAGTTCTCAGATGAATTGTGTGGCAACTTTTATTCTGGTATTTCAATAGGCGAAGGCTATAGGGTTTAACACGATGTCTTTAGGTCAACGGAGAAGGAAGGGAAGACTGTGAAAGGTAAGGAGTGTTGAGGTCCATGGAAAGAATGGACAGAGATGTTCTGATTAATCTTGGTGTCAACACTGGGAGGAGGAGAAACATGTAGGACAGTGCATATGGAGCTTGGATGGTACAAGAGGAAGATATGGAGGAACACTGATCATGACTGACAGATTGCAATAGATGGAGATGGGAGAGGTATTACCCACAGACTTTTCCTTGTACCTTGTCTAGTAGTGTGAGAGAGGTGTTAGACTCTCCCCCGGATAGTGGGGAGGGTGGGGGGGGGCGGCGGGGGCTACTGGGGAATGCTGTAGGATTCAAGTCTTGGATGGACTTGGGGTTTAATGTTTCTCGGGTATCCAAAGTACCAAGAGTGACCGTTCGGTTTTCTCACCCGCAGACTATTTCCAGGAACTGCTGGACCAATCGGAAAAGAATCTTCACAAGAAATTTACGTACACACACAGACTCCTTTACATTGAGAATAGCAAGATCTTCAAGGACCTGTTCAGCGAGCTCCGCCGTTACTATGAGGGTGCCAGCATCAACCTGGAGGAGGTGCTGAATGAGTTCTGGTCAAGGCTGATGGAGCGCCAATTCAAGCACCAGAACCCGCATTACCAGATCAGCGATGACTACCTGGAGTGTATGGTTAAGCACGCAGAGCAGCTGAGGCCCTTTGGTGAGGTGCCTCGGTTCTTCAAGATGAGGCTAACTCGGGTGTTCATTGCCGCTCGCTCCTTCGTGCAGGGTCTCAGCGTTGGCACAGACGTAGTGAAGAAAGTCTCTCAGGTAGGTGTAAAGGTCTTTCCTTAACTTAATCTCCACTTTTCTCCCTTCAAGCCGACATATACTTCTGGGATCACAAGAGCTGTCTCAAAGGTCAGCAGGGGAAAGGAAGACTTGCATTTCTATAGCGCCTTTCACAAGCTCAGAACATCCCAAAGCGCTTTACAGCCAATGAAGTACTTTTGAAGTGGAGTCCCTGTTGTAATGCGGGAAACGCGGCAGCCAATTTGTGCACAGCAAGCTCCCACAAACAGCAATGTGATAATGACCAGATCATCTATTTTTGATATTGTTAGCTAAGGGATAAATATTGGCCAGCACACTTTGGTGAACTCCCCTGCTTTTCTTCAAAATAGTGCTGTGGGATCTTATACATCCACCTGAGAGAGCCCTTCTGACAGCGCAGCACTCCCTCAGTATTGCCCTGGAGTGTTAGCCTGGATTTTGTGCTCAAGTTTCTTGGAGTGGGACTGGAACCCACAACCTTGTGTCTCAGAGAGAAGAGTGTTACCCACTGAGCCACAGCGTTCAGGGGGGAAAAACAGCACTTTATGCGAATGATTTTAAAAGCCCAGGTGCTCAGTGGTAACACTGGTTGGTAATCCAAAGCGGTACCTGAGACTCAAGGCTGAGATGTACTGCTGTTAGTTAGCAGAATATTACTCGGTAGCAACTATACGGAGGAATTCCACCGCTCCTGCGCCTGTTTGGTTTGAAGGTTTGACAATTTGTTAACTTTCATTACAGAACACGGGTGTGTTGCAATGCAGGAGCGTTTTACTCTGGATTCCACATGGCTTCTGTTCGAGGCAAGTGTTAGAGATTGAGGCTAGCAATGCTGACAGCTGAGCGTGAAGAGAATAGCAGCTGGGGCTGGGCAGCCAACAACAGTGAAATAAATAAAATAGTTTCTTTCTATCATTTCCCCACCACCGTCTCTCCTGAAGATGTGGACTATGACTTTGTGGGGGTGGGGGGCGGGCGTCAGTCACCCTCTTGATAGTTCAGTGTCAAAGGGCAGGAGCTTCACTGCCAAACCTGTCTCATTTACTGAAAGAGCAGACTGTGTCTTTTGTTCAGAAGATCAAATGCGCTTACACAAGAATAGAGTCCGCCTACTCCGCCATTTTGTTAGTCCATGACACCCTGCCTTGTTAATGCCGAATTTCCTTCCATTTCTCTCTATTCATTATCATCACCCAATGTCTACACAGGCACATGCATGCATGATTATACATGCATGCACAACACGGTGGCATAGTGGTTAGCACTGTTGTCTCACAGCGCCAGGGACCCGGGTTCAAATCCGGCCTCGGGTGACTGTCTGTGTGGAGTTTGCACATTCTCCCCGTGTTTGCGTGGGTTTCCTCCGGGTGCTCCGGTTTCCTCCCACAGTCCAAAGATGTGCAGGTTAGGTTGATTGGCTATGATAAATTGACCCTTAGTGTTAGGGGGATTAAATACGTGGGGTTACGGGGATAGGGTGGGATATGTGTTGGTGCAGGGGTTACGGGGATCGGGTGGGATATGTGTCGGTGCAGGCTTGATGGGCCGAAATGGCCTCTATCTGCACTGTGGGGTTTCTGTGATTCTGTGATTCTGTGTACACACTCGTACACACAGGCAGCCTATGTGCGCACACACACACACATACCCCTGCACACTTGCGTACACACACACTCGCACATATTATTAGTGCAAGTCCCCATGTGGTAACAGAAGAATTAAAGCATATTCGGTGTGGCAGTGGCTGCAGTGTGGGTAGCGTTTTGGAATGAGGACAGGTGAGTATCGAGGCTTCGATCTCCAACATTAACTCTGTGTGTGCTATGCTGAACACCGAATGAATATGTCAAAGTACCGTTTAGAACGTGAAGTGTTTGCTTTTGGGAAGGGAGGAAAGCTAATAGCCATGCTCCCACACTCTATAAATTAGGGACAAGATCTTATAGTGTGCCAGTCCCCAAATGAAGTTTGAACCTGCTCGTAGATCATGCAGATACAAGGATCAAATGCAGTTACCAAAAAGCCATTTAGATTTCCCATCGGTTTGTTTGGGATTCCCCTAAGACAAGCTAATAACCCTATGTTCTGTTTGTTCCCTGTAACCATATTGCCAGTTTGAGCAGCACACTGGGGAACAAACTGTTGATAAGTCAACGGCTGATGTGCCCGTACAGCCCTGTATAAATTGCCTTTCCGTGATCCAGAATCACTGCAGTTAACAGCACTGATTGAATGTGTAATGGTAAGGGGTTAACAGGGTATTTGCTCTCAAGATTGCTGCTGACTGACACTTCATGCAGATGGACAATGCAGTGCTGTACTCACCGTGCAGGATTGTGGTTAACTGCTGTCCCACATGACACTGGGATTGTCACTGGTGGATTTATTGATGATTTGGGGGCCTATCAACCCGATCAATTGGATTCCACTCTTTCATTGCATGCTTGCTAAAGAGTTAGAATTTTCTTAACGATGCCCAAGGGTGACAATGAAATGTTTTTCCTTCTCTTCCCACTGGTTATTCAAGGAGGGGGGGGGGAACATTTCATACCCCTTTACCCAAAGCACTGGGGTTCATTTCTAGAGAGACAGAAATGAAAAGCAGAGAAGTGATGTTAAACTTGTATAGACCCTTGGATAGACCACACTTGGAGCACTGTGAATAGTTCTGGTCCCCATATTATAAAAAGGATATAGAGGCACTGGAGAAGGTGCAGAAAAGATTTACTAGAATGATACCAGAACTAAGCAGGAAAGATTGAACAGGCTGGGAAAGAGAAGGCTAAGGGGTGACCTGATACAGGTTGTTAAGATTACGAAAGGGTTTTATAGGGTAGATGTAGAGAAGATGGGGTCGATTTTAACTGATCCGTGAGGCGGGCTTTTGTAAGGGGTCGTTTTAACGAGCTTATGGTGTGCTAAATCGGTTTTGATTTTCGCACTACTCGTGAGCGGTTTCGAAGCGCTCCCCCCTCACGGTTCTAGACACTGGGCTTATTGCCAGACAACCTTTGTGTGTTGGCCCAACTCGTGACTCGGAAGACAAATGGTCAGATGAGACAGATTGAGTTTTAAATCAAAACGATCTTTATTTTTGAAAGAGAATGTACACAGAGAAAAATGGCAAGAATAAATGCAGACGAAAAAATAACATTTCTCACAGAGGACTAAATTATACACTGAGAAAAATAACTTTAAAGCATATAAACAGTTCTAAAATAGCGATAAGCTAAAAGCGGGGGTGAGGGAAGCACACGGACACATTGAGGGATAAATCACACTCCTGACTTACAAATACCCTTAACGTTACAAACCCTCCCGTTACTGAATATACCTCAATTATGTCAGTTAGGTAGAGTTGGGCCTTTATGCTCACCAGAATTTCAAAACCCTTCTGGGCCTTGGTACTTCTTGTTACGTCTGGAATTTCCGATCTTCCTTATGGGACCGGCTCCTGGACCCTGTTACTTGGTGTCGTCCGGGACCTCCGACCTTCCTTATGGGACCGGCTCCTGGACTCGCTCTCCTGTACAAACTTTGGAAGTCCTCCGAAATCCTCGAGCCGTTTTCTGTTCCGCACGGTCCTCGAACTCCTGATGGTAACTGGACTTGGACTTCACGGTGTGAACCGTCTCCGGAGGAGTCTTCCTTACTCTGGTCGAGTCTTAGACTGACTTGCTGACGATTTACCTGAACGGTTATACTCTTTTCTGGCCCTAATCTTGGCGCCAAATCAACCGTTTTCCTTTGTTAAGGTTGCTTTAACAAAAGCAAGCACATTAATTTTAACTGCTCGCAAATCAAACTAATGGGAATCCGATTAGTGTCCCTTCGTTTGTGTGTGCTCAGCGGTTTCTGAGATCGGTTACCGCTCTGCCAGCGATTAGCGCACCTCCAGGTGCTAATAGTTTTGTTTACTGCTGTAACCACATTACAATATCAAAAACAGTAAGGTTCTGGATTCTTCTAATCGATGATGACTCAAACTGCTTTAAGGTACTGTGTGTGTGTCCTTTTGAACTGGGCCATGAGAACTGCCAACTCCATTCTGTGTTCTCACAATGTGGCCACTTCAGGGGCCCTACCCGTATACTGTATTTCATGGATTTTTGCGAATCCTACAGTCCCCCCTGTGATACAATGAGCATCTTCAATTGTCTTTGTATCATAAAATGTCTTTGGGTGAGCACAAATCCGTTCCCTCCCCAACTGACCTTCCCCGTAATTTACCTTGCTAAGGAGTGTACCTCGCCCGCACTTCCCTCATTCCGAACAACGAAGCTTGAGAAAACATTTCCTATTGGAGACAAACCTCTAAACAATATACAGACTCACCTACAGTCATAACAGAATAATCATAATACAATATAATGCGAAATCAAACAAGGTACAGAACAATCCAAAATATTACAAAACCATCCAATGGAATACCTTATACATTCATTCTAAAATAACAATAACTAAACCTTATTCTCCCAAACTATATATATATCAATGTACATCTGCCGCCCGTCTCCGGACGGCCAGCTTATAATCTGCAGGGACTGTCGCAGGCCTCCCCCTGTGGCGTTCCCACATCAGTCTCAGCTGCTAGTCCCAGGCAGCCCGTGGCTGCTGGCTGTGAACTGTTTAAAATTCCCACAGCTTTCCTACGGGGGTATCTTTTTACAGTAACCGGCGACCAGACCTTTTCAACGCTACACTGAGGGGCAAGACCTAAGACCTCTGGCTCCTCCCCTTCACCGCTGTCGGGGGCGGGACCTTCGTCCTCCGACTCGGCTTCACTTTGGCCAGGGACAGGACCTAGGACCTCCGGCTCCTCCCCTCCAGGGTCCTAGAACAATGGGGGAGTCTCCCGCTTAGATGGGACAACTCCTCCCCTCACGCAGGCTGCACGTCCAGCCTGTGTGACCTGTGGCTGCAGCTCCCCTACAGCGTTTGATTCTTTACTGGCCTTTTCAGCCCCTGCTGTCTGTTTCCCTGCCTCCGGCTTAAACAGCTTGCACTGTTTAATATACCTGGCAGCTAGCCAGTAATCTAGTTTTATCTCCTCTTCCCTACCCACTCCTGTACTGGGGGCAGGTATCCCCTCACCACCCGCTGCTGGTGGCTGAAAATCTTCATGAACCATTTTAAAAACCTTTAGCTGACCCTCTAAACTGCCAGCCCTCGCTGTTAACCTAGCGTTCTCCTCCCTTAAAGCCTGCTCAACTAACTTAGCCTCCGCAACCTGGCACCGCAGGTATTCCTCCATTTTACTGGAGGTCTTTTCCTGTGCATGTCTTTCTGGGGGACACAGGTCGACAGGCTGCGCTGGCTCTAGTCATTGTGTGGGGGCAGAGGTGGGGGAGGGAACTACAGCAGCTGTACTTCCCTGGCCAGTCAGAAGAGACCGCATGGCCTCTAAAAATGACTCGATCCCAGCGGGAGCAATTTCTGTCTCTGCCTTTTGGACTGGGGCTGTGGGAACCTTTTCCCTTATGTCCTTCCAGGGATTCTTACAGTCCCTGCGCCAATGCCCCTCCTTCCCGCAACCGTAGCACGTTTGCCTGCTTTGGTTGGGACAGCTCTCTTCCTGGCGCCACTCTTTACGGGGCTGGTCACCAGGCCTGACCTCACAAACCTTCCCATTTTTCGGGGGGGTTTCACTATCTCTACCATTTCTAAAAGTGACTGTGAGTTGACGGATTACCGTCGCCTCCGTTGTCAGAGGGTTTCGGGGGTCAAACCAAGCCATTGACTGCATTCGAACACGGGGCAGGGAGTTATTCATAAGGCACCTTAGCCAGTGAACTAACGGTTCCCCGTCCAGGTGCGCTCGCGCCGGCATTCCCGGGCACGCATCCTGGTAGACTGGCCACAGCCTGTCCGTGAACGCCTGCGGGAATTCCCCGGGGAGCTGGACTGTTCTCTCTACCCGGGAGAACAGACTCCCCTCGTTCATCCCCATGGCCTCCAGGATCTCTTCCTTGAGCTTGCCATAATTCTCCTGACCCCTCTTACACTCATCGGGTAGTGTCTGGAGGAGATCGCTACCCAGGGAGAACAGCATCATTTTGGCCTTTTCTGCCTCGTCGCAGTCATTCACACAGGCCGCCTGCTCTATCTCCCTAAAGTGCAGGGAAGGGTCCCCCCTCATGGTGAGCTTGGGGATGTGGCTCACCATGGAACGCAATTGTTGCGTACCGTGTGGAATCTGGAATTGGTTCTCGATGTCCCCAGTTTCCCCATCGTTACCGGGTGGTCTGTACCTCCGCTGTATAACGGGGTACACCGGTCCCGGTCCCTGACTCTCTCTTGGGCTAGCCTGGTCTACCTGGGGTTCTTCATCCCCCACCTGCTCCTGTTCCCAGACCTCTGGAAAAGTAGGGGTTAGGGGTGGTGGCTGTGCAACCTCAGGTTCCCTAAACCATTTTGTTCTGGGGGCTGCCTGCGGGACTGCCCTGACTGGGTTGCCGTTAAATTCGGCCTGGCCGATTTTTGGGCTAATGAGACATATCAACCCCTTTGCTTTGGCCAACTCCATACGTAGGCTTTCAATTTCCTGCCTACAGGGGCCGTGGTCTGCTTCCTCAAACCCCTGAGTGCAAGCCACCTTATAAGCTGCTTTTACCTCGGCTACTTTCTCCTCCTGTGCCTTAAGTTCCCCCGTGAGACTGCTCATTTCCGCCTTTAACTTCCTTTCTCTTTCCCTAGGTTCTCTTGCTTGGTACTCAACATGTTCTACCCTAAAACTAGCACTCCCCTCTAACTCAGCTATCTTGCCCTTTAGCCTTTCTACCCTGGCTTGGTGCTCACGCTGTACTTCAGCGGCCTGGCTTTCCATGTGCTCTACTTTCCTCCGATGATCCCGGACCATCGCTGCCCTCTCTTGGCTTATTGCCTCCAGGGCCACTAGCACTTTCCCTTCTGCTGCAACCTTTTCCTGCAGCTCGTGGGACAAATGCCTAATCTTAGATTCTTTACTGGCCACCGCTGCCTTTAGGGGACGCTTGGCTCCTAACATGTCATACACCCATTTTTTCGCTACATTGACTTTCCCACACACGTAGGAAGCTAACTTATCTTCCATCACATCTGTCTCACCCGAGTCTTTGTCCACCACACAAGGTTTCTGTAGCCAGTATCCTGCCGCGGTCGCCATTCTGTAAGGGGTCGTTTTAACGAGCTTATGGTGTGCTAAATCGGTTTTGATTTTCGCACTACTCGTGAGCGGTTTTGAAGCGCTCCCCCCTCATGGTTCTAGACACTGGGCTTATTGCCAGACAACCTTTGTGTGTTGGCCCAACTCGTGACTCGGAAGACAAATGGTCAGATGAGACATTGAGTTTTAAATCAAAACGATCTTTATTTTTGAAAGAGAATGTACACAGAGAAAAATGGCAAGAATAAATGCAGACGAAAAAATAACATTTCTCACAGAGGACTAAATTATACACTGAGAAAAATAACTTTAAAGCATATAAACAGTTCTAAAATAGCGATAAGCTAAAAGCGGGGGTGAGGGAAGCACACGGACACATCGAGCGATAAATCACACTCCTGACTTACAAATACCCTTAACGTTACAAACCCTCCCGTTACTGAATATACCTCAATTATGTCAGTTAGGTAGAGTTGGGCCTTTATGCTCACCAGAATTTCAAAACCCTTCTGGGCCTTGGTACTTCTTGTTACGTCTGGAATTTCCGATCTTCCTTATGGGACCGGCTCCTGGACCCTGTTACTTGGTGTCGTCCGGGACCACCGACCTTCCTTATGGGACCGGCTCCTGGACTCGCTCTCCTGTACAAACTTTGGAAGTCCTCCGAAATCCTCGAGCCGTTTTCTGTTCCGCACGGTCCTCGAACTCCTGATGGTAACTGGACTTGAACTTCACGGTGTGAACCATCTCCGGAGGAGTCTTCCTTACTCTGGTCGAATCTTAGACTGGCTTGCTGACGATTTACCTGAACGGTTATACTCTTTTCTGGCCCTAATCTTGGCGCCAAATCAACCGTTTTCCTTTGTTAAGGTTGCTTTAACAAAAGCAAGCACATTAATTTTAACTGCTCGCAAATCGAACTAATGGGAATCCGATTAGTGTCCCTTCGTTTATGTGTGCTCAGCGGTTTCTGAGATCGGTTACCGCTCTGCCAGCGATTAGCGCACCTCCAGGTGCTAATAGTTTTGTTTACTGCTGTAACCACATTACAATATCAAAAACAGTAAGGTTCTGGATTCTTCTAATCGATGATGACTCAAACTGCTTTAAGGTACTGTGTGTGTGTCCTTTTGAACTGGGCCATGAGAACTGTCAACTCCATTCTGTGTTCTCACAATGTGGCCACTTCGGGGGCCCTACCCGTATACTGTATTTCATGGATTTTTGCGAATCCTACAATTTGAGGCGTGCGGGGGGTTAAAATCGCTAAAACTGGCGGGCGGGATCCCCCCCGCCTGGTTCCCGACCCAGAGCCATTTTAACCCAGGCGTGTCTGATGGCCCTGAATCAGTCCCGCCTTCAACAGGCGGGACTGGTCTTTAAGGCCCTTAATCAGCAATAATTGGCCTTTATAATGCCATTTTAACAGGCCCTTGCATTTTTAACCCTTTTCCCACGTAAAACACGCCTGGTGGTGATCACGCCTGTGAAACCTGGCGTGAGCCCTATTGGCTTGTTGACTATCAGCTGCAGGTCAACCATTAAAGAGGAGATTTGATCAGTCATCATTTGCAGGTGGCAGGACTTTGTTGTTTCAGGCCTGGGGCAACTTTTACCAGGCTTAACCACACCTGTGGAAGGTTGAACCTCACACACATCTCCAGTGTGAACTCCTGGGAAACCCCTCTCGCCACCCTTACTCAGCGCTTCCTCAGCGGAGGCATATGCCAGAAGCATGGGAGCCATTTTTCTCCTTCCCTTCTTGGCATTAGAGGAGCTCGAGCGCCAGGCATGGCAGCACCAGAACCAGGAACAACAGCAGCACCAGCAACAGCATCAGCAGCAGGAGCGACAGGCTGCTGCTCACCCACCTGAGGCAGCACAGGCCAGAAGGGGCCAGCGCATGGAAGCCCGTCGGCGCAGGAGATACCCCCCAAACAGAGTCTACAGACACAGGGTCAGCTACCTCAACATGACTGAGCAACAGTGCCAAAGGCGGCTCCGACTTTCGCGACAGGTAGTGACTGACATCTGCGCAATGATACAGCAAGACCTGCTGCCCAGAGGACCAGGTGGACACTCCTTACCAGTGGCCATCAAAGTCACCACCGCACTCAACTTTTTTGCCTCAGGCTCATTCCAGGGATCAGCAGCAGACATCAGCGGCATTTCCCAGTCGGCCGCACACACTTGCATCACACAGGTAACCGATGCCCTCTTTGCCCTCGCGCACAATCACATCCATTTCACCAGGGATCACACAAATGTGACGGCGCGAGCGGTTGGATTAGCTCATCTGGCAGACTTTCCAAGGGTGCAGGGCATCATTGACTGCACACATGTACCCCATCACAATCCAGGTATTTTTGTCAACCACAAGGGCTTCCACTCCCTTAACGTTCAGCTGGTGTGTGACCACAAGAAGGAGATTTTGCATGTTTGTGCCAAGTACCTGGCAATTGCCATAACTCCTTCATACTGCGCCAGTCTAGTGTGCCTCCGCTATTTAGGCCATCAGACCAACTTCACGGATGGCTACTTGGAGACAAGGGCTATCCCCTGAGGACTTGGCTAATGATGCCGTTGAGGAGGCCAGCCAACGAAGCTGAGGAGCGCTGCAACTCCAGCCACATTTCCACCAGATCCATAATCGAGCAAACCATCGGCTTGCTGAAGATGCGCTTCAGATGCCTAGATAGATCAGGTGGAGCCCTGCAGTACTCAGCAGCCAGGGTCTCCAGAATCGTCATGCTTTGCTGTGCACTCCACAACATGGCACAGCGTCGTGGCTTGCATATTCCTGAGGACCAAATGGCTCCTCACATACCCTCCTCAGATGATGATGATGATGGTGAGGAGGAGGAGGGTGAAAACGAGCATCTTGCAGAGGCCCATCAACCAGCGGCAGCTTTACCCGAGAACATTGCTGGCCGGGATGCAAGGAATGCACTCATCCTGGCCAGATTTGCTTAGCCTAGTAAATCAAACTCTTTTGCCTCGCAGCTTCTTACCTGAGCATCGACAATGGCCAAACCCTGCGGATTCCTAGCTATTTGACCAACATCCTGACAACTGCAAGTAATCCTAAGCCCTCAATGTGAAAACCCCATTCGCGAAATGACACATGCCAGAACTGCAACAGTTGCCATCAGAATTTTTATGCACAAGAACCAACTGATGGCACTTTTACAATACACACAACATTTCACCCAAGTGACTACCCTTGTGACTACTTGTGCTTTATTTTCCTCTTACGCGTGCTCCTACATAGTGGTTCCCCTGTGGCTTCAGCAGATGTGGAGGCGCCTTGCTCACTTTCCTGCTGCTCCTGTCTCGACACCTTTGGTGGGCATCCTCTGGGGTGGCGAGCCTGTGAGGGCTCGTCAGTAGTCTGCTGCTCCTGCGGCTGTGCAGGGGTTGAGACGTCTATCTCACTTGGGTGTGGACTCCGGCAGGGCTCTGACCGAGGGCTCTGCAATAGCATGGAAGTGTGAGCGCTTGGAGAGGAACCCCCACTTCCTTGAGGCCTGCCACCAACCTCCCTCTCATGGGTCAGCTCCCCCTCCGCGCCTGCAAGTGGCTTGAGAGCACCTTGCTGCACATCAGGGGGGCCATGGGAACCCGTATCTGCAATGGCAGTCCTACTCAGAAGGTCTTCCATGAAGGTCTGGTTTCTCTGTTCAATAGATGCCCATCACTCCTCAAGAGATGTCATTCTATCCTGACCGCTCACCATGTTTTCCATACCCTGGCGACTAACCTCCTCCATGGCCGTAGCCCTCCTCTCCTCTACCGTAGCCAGCCTTACCACGGAGGCTGCAATCATTTCCACGTAGGTAGCCATCCTTTCCGTGTTGATGCGTTCATGCACCACTGACTCCACAAAGGCTCTGCTCATGTTCGCTATGGACTCCTCCATTCGCTCCACACTCGCAGCGATTCTGGAGACAAAACCTGCCAGAGACTCCTGCATCTGTGCATGGAGTTCCATCATCTCTGATCTTATGGATGGACCCAGAGGCAGAGGGTCGACATGCAGCTGTGCCGAGCTGGCAGAGTCCTATGCCCTCCGACGAGGACTCTCCACTGCTGTCCCTGGCTCCACAATCTGCTGGTGCTCACTTGTGAGCTGTGATACACCAGGTGACAACTCTACTCTATGTCCCGAAGGTCCCCCTGAGGTGTGAGTGTCTGCGCTGGTGCTGGGTGCGCTTATTTCTGCTGATGCTGCGCCCTCAGAGGTTGCAGATTCCTCTGAGGAGTCTGGAATCTCAGGCTCTTCCTCCTGCACAGTGGGGACGGGGGCTCTCGATGGTCCTGTGGGGGTGACAAGGAAAAAGTTAGAGATGTGATGCCAAGGTTACATGCACATTGCATTTTGCAGATGATCATAAGTCCATATGATGTAGCTTCAGAATCATTATCAGCGACTCATGCAATGTCAGTGGGAGAGATGGAAAACTATTCTGTCACCAGCTTGCGGGGATGCACCTGTCTGTCCTTCCCCAACTTCCGCATCTGTATCAGCCCTGACAATCTCCAGGACGGATTCCTCCCAGGGGGTGAGCTGGGCTAATGAGGGTGGCCCTCCTCCTGTCCTGGCTCTCTCTGTCCTGTTGTGAGCTCTCTTCTCCTGCAATGAGGGAGACAAGTGGCGGTAGAGTGAGAATGAAGGAGTGAGTGTAGAGATTGCATAGCATAGATACTTAGAAGGACACAAAGATGGAGTGAGGTTGCAAGACCAAGGGCCCGCCCTGTGTGTTGTCAGTTGTGTTCAAAGCATCAGAGTGAGAGGGAGTGTGAGGGCTGCATTGTCAAATAGTTAGTAGAATGTGAACATAGAGAGAGAGGGAATGGCTAAGGGTGCATGGGTGTGAGTGTCAAGTGGGATGTGGAGGAAGAGATTGCTAAAGCTGAGCGCTGGTGAGGAAAGGCAATAGGGATCAGATTGGGGGTGATGGAAACTTCATATTTACTTTTCCAGTGCGATGAAGGTCATGGAATCTTTTCCTGCACTGCATCCAGGTGCGCCGTGTGAGCCCCAAGGAGTTGACTTCCCCAGCCACCTGTAGCCACACAGCCTTGGTCTGACTGGAAGGCCTCTTCCTCCCTGAAGAAGAGAACAGGACCTCCCTGTGGGCCCTAGACCCATCCAACAATGCCTGCAGTGATGCCTCATCAAATTTAGGCGCATCTCTTGCCCTCCCGCTGGCCATTGTTCCTGCAGGCTCCTGTGCCATCATAAGGGGAAAGGTTGGGAACCTGCAGAAGAAGCAAGGCTTGCTGTGGACCTTAAATACAGCAGCAATGATGACGTCATCGGAGGGGACTTGCAGTCATGAAAATACCATTTGCAAAGGCTTCCCACATGTTGGAAATCAATTGACCAATTGAGTTAAAATTGCATCAATCTTACACATCCATTTAGATTCGTGTGGGAATCACGAAATTCAGGGAACCCGACAATTGCTCGCACCTGAGTTAAAATCGACCCCGATGTTTCCACTTGCAGGGGAAACCAGAACTAGGGGACATAAATATAAGATAAGTCACTAATAAATCCAATAGGGAATTCAGGAGAAACTTCTTTACCCAGAGAGTGGTTAGAATGTGGAACGCGCTAACACATGGAGTAGTTGAGGCGGATAGCATAGATGCATTTAAGGGGAAGCTTGATAAACACATGGGGGAAAGAGGAATAGAGGGATATGTTGATGGGGTTAGATGATGTAGGGTGGGAGGTGGCTCGTGTGGAGCATAAACACCGGCTTGGAGCTGTTGGGCTGAATGGCCGGTTTCTGGGCTGTCAATACTGTGTAACACAATGTACACACCACGGATTGCTGTCTCGCAGTCAGGAGCACAATCCCTGGCTAATTTTCCCTCCTGAACCCAGGGGCACTAAGGCCCAGTAGTGACTGAGAGATCTAATCTGAAATACTCCACAGTCTATATGGCTGAGGTACTCAGGGGAGCCTATTTGCAGGTACTGTAGATAAACTACATGAAGCGATGGATGAATTCACCAATCTCGCACTCCCAACAGAGAGCTGCACTTGAAGGAAGCGCGGGGGGCAGAGGCTGGGTTAACGCACTGTAGCTGCGATGTTACCCCACCCCGCCACCCCCCTGCCCCCCGCCCCCGCCCCCACCCTCCTCCCCCCCGAACAAGGCTTTTTGCTGGGAGGCCGGGTTTTGGTGGATTTAACCTCGTGTTCGTGTTTTTTTTAAATAACACAGTTCACTTTCTTACTGCACCTGGGTACTGAGTTTTAAAAAAATCCTTTGCCTGGATTCTGGCTTGTAATTCTACCGATCATGAGAAAGAGCTGAAGGATCTGCTCACACCTGCAGAGTGGCGGCAGATCAGCTTTCAGACAGTAAATGGATGTAACCTGACTACGGAAAGTGGGGAAGCTCACACCACAGCTGCGGGGCCTGAACGGAGGGAGCAAACAAGTCTTCACAGTCTTAGCCAGGAACGTGCAGCCTTTTTAATCCCGATTTCCTCCCATCTCTCTATATCCATTAAAAGCTGTACTTCTCAAGTACAGTATCTATGTCCCTTTTAAACGCCACAATTGATTCTGCTTTTCTAGCCTTCTGGGACAGAGCGTTCCATATTCTCATAACCCTTTGTGTGAAAATATTTTCCCTGGATTCACTTTTAACTGGCCTAGTTCCAGTTCTAAGCTATCATAGAATCGTACATCACAGAAGGAAGTCATTCGGCCCACCATGCCAGTGCTGGCTCTTTGAAAGCGCTGTCAATTAGTCGCATTCGCCTGCTCTTTCCCCATAGCCCTGCAAATATAAATATTTCCTTTTCAAGTATATATTCAATTCTCTTTTGAAAGGTGCTATTGAATCTGCTTCCACCATCCTTTCAGGCAGTGCATTCCAGATCATAATAACTCTCTGCGTAAAACAATTTCTCCTCATCTCCCCTCTTCGGTTCTTTTGCCAATTATCTTCAATCTGTGTCTTCTGGTTACTGGCCCTTCTGCCAGTGGAAACAGGTTCTCCCCATCTACTCTATCAAAACCATTTATAATTTTGAAAACCTCTATTAAACCTCCCCTTAACCTTCTCTGCTCTAAGGAGAACAATCCCAGTCTAGCCTTTCCACATAACTGAAGTCCTTCATCCCTGGTAGCATTCTAGTAAATCTCCTCGGCACCCTCTCCAAGGCCCCTTATCCTGGATTCCCGAAGCAGAGGGAAGAGTCAGTCCTGTAAATTCCCTAGCGTTATTTTAAACACCCTCAATGAAATCACTCGGGTCTGCAAGTTCAAATGTCTATTGTGATCTCCGGGATTCAGTCTCACCAATCCCAGGATTCCAAGTAAGGATTGGGATTGCTATTTTGCCATTTGTTATCCAGCCAACCTGTTCTGTGCCATGCACTCAATTGAGACAAAATTAATTGGTTGCTTACAGCCAGCAAACAGAGACGACATTGTAAAGAAACTCGGGGTCCAGTGGTAAAATATGTGTGTTAAACTATGCCATCCAGCTGCTGTTTTGCATTTTCATTGAAAGATCAGAATTACATAGAAATTACAGCGCAGAAACATGCCTTTCGGCCCAACTGGTCTGTGCCGGTGTTTATGCTCCACACGAGCCTCCTCCCACCCTACTTCATCTCACCCCACCAGCATATCCTTCTGTTCCTTTCTCCCTCATGTGTTGATGTAGCTTCCCTTTAAACGCATCTGTGCTATTCGCCTCAACCACTCCCTGTGGTAGCGAGTTCCACATTCTATACTTTTTTGGTAAAGAAGTTTCTGCTGAACTCCATATTGGATTTATTAATGACTTATATTCCTAGCCCTAGTTTTAGACTCCCCCACAAGTGGAAACATCTTCTTTACATCTGCCCTATCGAACTCCTTCATAAATTTAAAGACATCTAGCAGGTCACCTCTCAGTCTTCTCTTTTTTAGAGAAACGAGCCCCAGCCTGTTCAATCTTTCCTGATAGTTATAACATCTCAGTTCTGGTATCAGCCTTGTAAATGTTTTCTTTCACCTTCTCCAGTGTCTCTATAGTCTTTTTGTAATATGGAGACCAGAACTGAGCACAGTACTCTAAGGGAGAAAAATTGAGCGCCGCCCCTTTTGGGGTGCTAACGTCGCCAGCGCCCTGAAAAAGTTAGCACACCTCCGCCTGAAATTCTACTGGAAACGCTCCACTTCCTTCTTGGGGCGCTACTACTGAGGTTCACGGCGCTACGTGCAACAACGCCGCACGTGTCGGCACATAGCACTGCGGCATTGCAGGCTTCCCTCCGCTAATTAAAGGGGAGGGGCCTATCGCTGCGCGCACTGGGGCCCTGCTAGGCCACAAGAGAGTGGGTTGCCGGGAAAAGAGCCCATCACTCCAGTGGAGTGCCGGGCTGAGCGATCGCGGCCGGCACCCCAAAAAAAAGGGGAAGGAGGCAGGTGCTGGCAGTCGGCCAAAATAAAAATGGCCACCTGACACCTGCCCTTTAAGGAGCACCGCCACCACTGCAAAAACGCCCACTGACCCTGTCGGACATATCCGGCGATAGGTTAGGGGGCACAAGGGAAGTTTGCGGCCGGGGCGCGAGTGGGGCGCTGCGCATGGCGATGACATCATCACCGGCGGCACAGTGTCGCGGGAAACAACCGGCTACCACCGCCACTAACCTCCCGCTGAATTTCGTGAGCGGTGCCGCACCCAGGGGCATTAACGAGAGGCACAAATCAACCCAATTTTTTCCCCTAAGTGTGGTCTAACCAAGGTTCTTTTTAAGTTCAACATACCTTCTCTGCTTTTCAATTCTATTCCTCTAGAAATGAGCCCCAGTGCTTTGTTTACATTTTTATGGCTTTGTTAACCTATTAACAGTTGATTTGCTTTTGAGGGGGGTGAATGTTGGCCAAGACACTAGGAGAACTCCCTTGTTGCTCTTCAAATTGTGCCACAGGATCTTTTACATCCACCTGAACAGGCATTTTAACATCTGATCCAAAAGACAGCACCTAGTCATAGAGTCATAACGGCACAGAAGGAGGCCATTCGGCCCATCGAGTCCGTGCCGGCTCTCTATAGAGCAATCCAGTCAGTCCCATTCCCCGCTCTTTCCCCGTAACCCTGCAAGTTTATTTCCCTCAAGTGCCTATCCAGTCTCCCCATGAAAACATTGAGTGTCTCCGTTTCCACCGCTTCCGTCGGCAGCGAGTCCCAGGTAACTCGCTGCGTAAAAAAGATTTCCCTCACATCCCCCCTGTATCTCTTGCCCAAAACCTTAAATCTGTGTCCGCTAGTCCTTGTACCATCAACTAGTGGGAACAGCCTTTCCCCGTCTAGCCTATCCAAACCCGTCATAATCTTGTACACCTCTATCAAATCACTCCTCAACCGCCTTTGCTCTAATAAAACAAATCCAGATTCTCCAACCTGTCCTTGTAGCTAAGATCCCCCATCCCCGGAACCATTCTGGTAAATCTCCTCTGCACCCTCTAGTGTTAACCTAGATTATGAAGTTAATTCCCAGAGTGGGGCTTAAACCCACAGCCTGCTGACTCCGAATTGCTACCAATCGAACCACACTGACACGGATAATTGTTTGGATAATTTGCCAGCCAAGTCTCTTGAGACAAAATACAAAGGCAATTGGATACTAAAATGGGAGTGTTGGGGGCTCTAGTGGGAAGAAGTTTGATGAGTGAAATGGCCTCTTCTTGCCTTTGACTTTTCCTACATTCTAATGTCCCATCTCCTCCCCTCTTGTTTTCTGCAATTTGCGTTTTGACAAATTACAGTACAACTGAGCCAAAGAGAGACAAGTGAAATTTTGTCCGCACAACAGAAGCAGTATTGAGAGACCAGGTCAGTGATGTACAAAAACATAACTCTCCACCTGCACCTCACAATCAAAGCATTCTGCACCACAGCAAGTTACCTCAACTGCGGCCATTAATAACACAAAGAGCTGGAAGATCTCCAGCCAGATAGAGTGAGGACTTCATCAGGGATACACAAGCAGTTCAGACAGGGGTGAATATTGAAGCTGTTGTTGCCCACGGCAGTACATGAACTTCTTTGAAATGGAAACGGAGAATGCTTGGAGACACACAGCAGGACGCCAACATCTGAAAAGAGAAAGGGACAGGTTAATGTTTCAGGTACAGAATGCTCATTTTACCCCAAATATGCAGCAGGTCAAGCGGAACAAGTTAGTATTTGCACAGTTACATCTTTTACAACAGATAATTTTGAGGAAAGATTAACTGTACGATAGCAAAATACTGCAGATGCTGGAAATCTGAAATAACAACAGAAAATGCTGGAAAAGCTCAGCAGGCCAGGCAACATCCGTTGAGAGAAAATAGTCAATATTTTGGGTCAAACCCTTTGTCAAGACTTGACAAAGGGTTTGACCCGAAACGTTGACTCTGTTTTCTCTCCACGGATGTTGCCTGGCCTGTTGAGTTTTTCCAAGATTAACTGTACATTAGGTGAGTGCAGTTTTCAAACAAGTGATTCCAGCTGTTTTCTCCCCCAATGACTAACATATTCAGTGTGCTGTGGAATAGAGTTTACAGCCTAAGAAGGTCCTGCTCCTGTTCCTGCTCCTGTTCCTGCTCCTGCTCCCGGTCCTGCTCCTGTTCCTGCTCCTGCTCCTGCTTCCGGTCCTGCTCCTGTTCCTGCTCCTGCTCCTGCTCCCGGTCCTGCTCCCGTTCCTGCTCCTGCTCCTGCTTCCGGTCCTGCTCCTGTTCCTGCTCCTGCTCCTGCTCCCGGTCCTGCTCCCGTTCCTGCTCCTGCTCCCGGTTCTGCTCCTGTTCCTGCTCCTGCTCCTGCTCCCAGTCCTGCTCCCGGTCCTGCTCCTGCTCCCACTCCCAGTCCTGCTCCTGCTCCTGTTCCTGCTCCTGCTCCCGGTCCCGCTCCTGCTCCCACTCCTGCTCCCGATCCTGCTCCCGTTCCTGCTCCTGCTCCCAGTCCTGCTCCTGCTCCTGCTCCCGCTCCTGCTTCTGTTCCTGCTCCTGCTCCCGCTCCTGCTCCCGCTCCCGCTCCCGCTCCCACTCCTGCTCCCACTCCCGGTCCTGCTCCCGCTCCCTCTCCTGCTCCCGATTCTGCTCCTGGCCCTACCCCTGGTCCTGTTCAGGAGGCTGTATGATTGACCTCAGCATCTCAAAAGATATGGAGTGGAAGGAAAATCAGCCAAGGTTCCCGCTCCTTGTTCATGTGACCATGCACAGGCAATAATTTCTCCTGGAGCCAGTGTCGGTTTTAAGCGATCATTCATCTCATTGCTGTTTGTGTAATCATACTGTGTGCAGAATGGCCACTGTGCTTACCTACGTCACTGCACTTTGAAAAGGCATTCAGCGCGCAGAGCACTGTGGGACGTTTCAGGCCTGGAAAGCACCAGCTGAATCCCAGGAATATTATGTGTTAAAATTAAACTAATGTCAGCAGAGACCATATCTGCCAGGCCGTGAGGTCCGAGTCATGGTTTAGAAAAATACGTGAAATTCTGGGATTGCTGTGACAATAAAATAAATCCTCACTAATCCCAGGCCCCACTAGGGTAGGGGGGAGGGAGGCAAAAGAGGCTTTCAGACAAGATTCTCAGTACGGGTCGCTTTTCGTGACGCGTCCAAATGGATTGGCTTTCTAAGTGGTGGGGATTCATGGACTTTGCGCCATGTGTACTGGAGAGAGATGTCGGACTTTTAATGGACAGCATTTGGAATTGGCAAGAGTCTTTTGTAGAAGTTCTCCACTCCCAGTCACATCCATATTTTAAAGTTTGATATAGGAGTGAATTACAACAAATTTTCCCCCGTGCTGGAACTTAATAGTTTGCTAGCACGCAAGAATTGCTCAATAGAGCCTCTTTTATTTAGACAGGGTTCTACCTGTAAGGGCTCATGTATGTCTTCATTGCGACAGATTCAACTTGGCTCCCATCAGACACAGGCTTTAATTTGGCAATAATTGGCGCTAAATTGGCATTTCACTTAGCAAGGGCCACAGCATGGCTGGTGCAGGAAATGGAAAGTGCTGTTCTGGTGGCGTAGAGAGTACTCAACGAAACTAGGTGGGATTGTGCAGTATAATGTGGATAAGTGTGACGTTATCCACTTCGGTAGGAAAAACAGAAAGGAAGAGTATTATTTAAATGGTGATAGATTGGGAAATGTTGATGTACAAAGGGACCTGGGTGTCCTTGTACACCATCACTGAAAGCTCCTATGTTTTGTTTCTATGTTTCTACTCTTCTGAGGTAAGGGTTGAGGAGGCTATACACATTGCAGGTGCAGCAAGCAGTTAGGAAGGCAAATGGTATGTTGGCCTTCATTGCAAGAGGATTTGAGTACAGGAGCAAGGATGTCTTACTACAGTTGTACAGGGCCTTGGTGAGACCACACCTGGAGTACTGTGTGCAGTTTTGGTCTCCTTACCTAAGAAAGGATATACTTGCCACAGAGGGAGTGCAGCGAAGGTTCACCAGACTGATTCCTAGGATGGCAGAACTGTCGTATGAGGAGAGATTGGGTCGACTAGGCTTGTATTCACTAGAGTTTAGAAGAATGAGAGGGGATCTCAGTGAAACATATAAAGTTCTGACAGGGCTAGACAGACTGGATGCAGGGAGGATGTTTCCCCTGGCTGGGGCCTCTCGAATGAGGGGTCACAGTCTCAGGATACGGGGTAGGACATTTAGGACTGAGAGGAGGAGAAATTTCTTCACTCAGAGGGTGGTGAACCTGTGGAATTCTCTACCACAGAAGGCTGTGGAGGCCAAGTCAATGAAAATATTTAAGAAGGAGATCGATAGATTTCTAGACACAAAAAGCGTCAAGGGGTATAGGGAGAGAGCGGGAATATGATATTGAGATAGAGGATCAGCCATGATCATATTGAATGGCGGAGAAGACTCGAAGGGCCGAATGGCCTACTCCTGCTCCTATGTTTTGTTTCTATGTTTCTACTCTTCTGAGGTAAGGGTTGAGGTCAGTTGAGGAGGCTATACACATTGCATCTGGCTGTGCTATAGCTGACCTGGGAGTGCTCCATGGTGAACCCACCTTGACTTCTTTGACCAAGCTTTTGGTCACCTGCCCTAATATCTCCTTATGTGTCATTTTTGTTTGATAACTCTCCTGTGAAGCGCCTTGGAACGTCTTACTATGTTAAAGGCGTTATATAAATGCAAGTTGTTGTTGTTGTTAAGCGCCAAATCCACAAGACAATGGAGAACTTCCCTCCCTCCCCAACACTTTCCTTCATCTCCCATCAAGGGTCACAACTGAAAGCTTTGTTGTATCTTTCACACAGAGATCCTTGCAAGGCGAATCTGTTACATGAGCGAAATACCGCGGGCCGTTCTATTTGGGGACCTTTTTGGAATGGGACCTCCTCCGCTCCTCTCTGCCGACTTAATCTCCTTCAGCCCCACAACCCCCTGAGATATCTGCGCTCCTCTAATTCTGCCATCTTGAGCATCCCTGATTATAATCACTCAACCATTGGTGGCCGTGCCTTCTGTTGCCTAGGCCCTAAGCTCTGGAATTCCCTGCCTAAACTGCTCCGCCTCGCTACCTCTCTTTCCTCCTTCAAGACGCTCCTTAAAACCTACCTCTTTGACCAAGCTTTTGGTCACCTGCCCTAATTTCTCCTTATGTGGATTGGTGTCCAATTTTCTGTCTTAAAATACTCCCATGAAGCGCCTTGGGACGTTTTACTACGTTAAAGGTGCTATATAAATACAAGTTGTTGTTAATTACAGGAGCTGCAAACACTTCCAAACATTTGCTGCGCTCGGTTCAATACAGTGCTCAACCTCTCTGGGAAGATTCTTATTTTACACCAGACAGCCGCGCAAAGCAAAATGCTGCATGCAAGAGTTCTGTCTGAGAGAGTCACAGTGGGTTCTTCACTAATTCCTCTTATTAAGCATTGATTTAAAAAAAAAATCCGTGTCTTCTTTCATCCTGCCTGGATCAGCTGGGGGGAAGGACCTCCTCCTCAGGATGGGCGGACAGGGTGCCTTTAACACATCGCTTTGTGTGGCAGTCCTGTCATTTAAACAAGTGTCAGCTGTGGCTCAGTGCTAGCAATCTTGTCTCTGAGTCAGAAGGTCGTGAGTTCAAGTCCAACTCCAACTGTGTATGAAATCTAGGCTGACATTCCAGTGCGGCTGTTTGTGGGAGCTTTCTACGTGCAAATTGGCTGCTGCGTTTCCCACATTACAACAGTGACTACACTTCAAAAGTATTTCATTGGCTGTAGAGTGCTTTGGGGTGTCCTGAGGGCATGAAAGGTGCTACATAAATTCAAATCTTTCTTTCTTGCACAGTACTGAAGTGCATTTACATCCTCAAGGGACTGCCCCAACCCACGTGCAAAGATATAAAGGCACGGACTGTACATTCAGCACGAGACATCTAATCAGTGCTTTTCCCAGTGACTGGTTTACTGCTTACAGTTAGTCAGGCCACCCATAGGCTTTGCCATTGCACCCTCCCCTCTGCCAGCTCTCTCAAGTCTCTCCATGTCGCTCTTCCGCCCTGGTCCTCCTGTAAACAGTTCTGCCATCTCAGATTTGACCATCCACGCAACCTTTTCCAGGCCAGGAGCCACACCGAATTTCGGCCTTCTATCATCTGCCCATCATGGGCCCCTCGGTATTACGCCCTCCGCTACTGCACGCAGGCCTCTCCTCGTGACTGCAGTGCCAGTCGCTCTGTCCTCCCAGCTTACAGTAAACATGAATCGTAAGAGCGCATCAAAGAGTTCAGAGAATAGAGACAGGCATGATTGCTGAACATAGGGCTGCAAGCTATGAGCATCTCCATGAGCTAGCTCTGCTTATACTGGAGGGAATGAGAATGAAGCATGGATTTACTGCACTCCCTGCAAATTTACCCTTTTCCGATCTTTAAAATGAGGAGATGTGAAGGGGGTGGTTGATGTGGATTGTGAGCACAGAACCAGAGGACACAAAGGTAAAATGAACAAAGCTCATTAAAGATTAGAGATTAAATGGGTGGTGTAGAGTCCATGATGTTAGATCCGTGATTCAATGGATAAATAATCACACGGATGCTGTACATTAACAAATAACAGGTCTTTACTGGAGGAGGGTAATCTCTAGACTGGGGGTACAGAGGCATGCGCAAAGCTTATATACCGGTGTGGTCACTGCCGGTACTACAGTATACAGGAGCTGTAAAAGTAGTTCTGACTTAAAGGCACATACACTACAATTCCTCCCCTTTTAGATTAATAATACCCCCTAATATTCAAATAACAATTAACATTTTTACATGTACATTAAACAACAAAAGTCCATTTATAGATTCAGTCTTTGGGGCAGCTTCCTGACCCTTTCGGGATAGCGCCTTTCCAGAGGTTCTTGTTCTTGGTGCTGAGGCGATTCTGACCCCTTTTCATCGGGTAGTTCATCGGGTTCCACTGCTACTGGGTCTGAAGTAGATGCTACCGGTATGTCGGGTTCATCCCCAGGTACTCGAGACATGGGGTTGACGCGTTCCTGTGACGCTAAGATCTGATCGACGTGGCGTCTCACAATGTTCTCCCCGACATCCACTGTGTACATTAATGGCCCCTGCCTTGTACATATCGTTCCGGGTTGCCACTTCTCTGTTCGATAGTCACGGGCCAAGACTGGTTGCCCTACATTGAAGCTCCTTGTCGGCTTCTCATTGATGTGCTGAAATTGTTTGCCCTCAACATTTCTTCGCACATTTGGTCTGAGCAAGTCCAGACGAGATCTCAACCTTCGGTTAAAGAACATCATGGCCGGGGTCTGGTTGGTGACTGCATGTGTTGCGTTTTGGTAGGCTGATAAGAAACTGTCCATCTTATGCTGTAGTGGAATTTCATCGTCGCACATGGCCTTTATCGCCTTCTTAAAGGTTTGTACGAACCTCTCAGCCAATCCATTTGTGGCTGGATGATACGGGGCGGATGTGTAATGCCTTACCCCATTCCTTTTCATGAATATTTGGAACTCGTCGGACACAAACTGTGGTCCATTATCAGAGCAAATCTGCTCTGGCAAACCGTTTCTGGCAAATATGGTCCGTAGGACTGCAATCGTTTTCTCTGTAGTGGTTGAAGACATTTTTATCACCTCAGGCCACTTTGAATGAGCATCCACTGCTATTAAGAGCATTGAGTCCATGAATGGACCAGCAAAATCAATATGCACCCATTGCCATGGAGAGGAGGGCCACTCCCATGGGTGTAGAGGGGCATGTGGTCGTGCATTTTGGACCTTCTGGCATCCTAGGCAGCTCTTAGTTAGGTCTTCGATTTGTTGATCGATTCCCGGCCACCACACATAAGCCCTAGCAAGGCTTTTCATTTTCACTCCCCCCAGATGACCTTCATGTAGCTTTCAAGGGTATGTGTGAAAATAGCCGCTTGCAGTCTCTTTGATTTATGACTGTTAGAGCTGACCCTGTGTCCAATTCCATTTCCACTTGGACTCCGTCTATCTTGAGTGTAACCCAGATAGTCTGGTGATCCTCCATTTCTGTTACCTTATGTAGTTTCAGACATCCCAGCTCCTTGCTTCCGGAGTCTGTGTCACTTTTCTGTTCATCTGAACCACTGTCCATCACCTGGTGTACCTTTTTGTACTTCTCCTGTGGAGATTTCTTACTGTTGGTTTTCTTCCCAGACCTGCAGACTCTTGCTATGTGTCCTGCTTTCCCACACTGTCTGCACACTTGGTCCTTGAACCAACAATCTTTCTGGTCATGTGTTGTTCTGCCGCAGCGATAGCACTTCCCTGTTCCATAGGACATTTCATTGGTGCCATATTCTTGCGGTCTCCGTTGTATTTCTGCAGCGCCCCTTGCGGCTGCTTCATGTGATACTGCCATGCTGAAAGCTTTGTCCAGCTTAAGGTCCTTTTCTGATAGAAGCTATTTCTGGGTTCCTTCACTTTGTAGCCCACACACAAACTTGTCCCTTAACGTGTCTGCTAGTCCCGCTCCAAACTGGCAGTGTTTCGATAGCTTGCGCAGTTCCGTTAGGTACTCAGCATTGCTTTCATCTTTGTGTTGGTTCCTTTTATGGAACTTAAATCGTTCTGCTATCAGCAGCGGTGTGGGGTTTAAGTGGTCCTGTAGGATTTCTACTATGCTTTCAAAATTCTTGTTTACCGGCTTCTCTGGGGTTATTAGATTTCGCAGTAACCCATACATTTTTGCACCCATGGAATTTAACAGAACCAGTGCTTTATTAGCATCTGGCACTTCATTCGCCCTGCAGTACACCTCAATATGTTCCACATATGTCGCCCAATCTTCGACTTCATTGTCGAACGTAGAGATACTGCCACTCTTCGGCATCCTTGGGTGTGCGTTAACTATCACCAATGGCGCCTCCCGCGCTTCCCCTTCTTCTCCGCTGGTACAAAATGGCGTCTCCCGCGCTTTCCTTCCTTCCCGCGCTCGCCCTTCTTCTCCGCTGCGGCTTCTCAAAATGGCGTCTCCCGCACTCTTCCTTCTTCTCCGCGGCTCATTGGTGTCTCCCGCGCTCTCCCTGCTTCTCCACGGCTCAATGGCGCCTCCCGCGCTCTTCCTTCTTGTCCGCGGCTCAATGGCGTCTCCCCTTTCTTCGCCCCGCGGACCCTGTTCAGCCCGTGAGCACTGGCTGTGCTCTGCGCGTTCTTCTTTTGATATTTTTCGATGCCGCTCAGTCTAGAACCCGGCTGTTTCTTACCCTCTCTCTCTCCGGTTTGTTTTATTTTCCTCGACGCCGCTCGGTGTTCAACCCCCGGCTGCGCCCTGCGCTCTTCACCCTCTGTCTTACCCCGTCGACGCTGCTCGGCTCTCTCTCCGCCGTCGGTCGGCTCCAGCCGCCGCTGCTCGGGAAGGGTCTGCGCTGGACCTGTCGTCGGTCTCTTACTGCTCGTTGTGGCTGGGGAACCAAGCCCGGCTCTCCACAGCCTCCCCTGCGAAGTTGGATCTCTGCCTGACTGCTGGGCGGTTGCTCGTGGTCGACGCCTGTGTTCCTGGCCTCGACAATTATTATTATTATTTTTTTTCTTTTTATGTTGCAGGTAGATTCGAATCGACACTCGTCGCCACTGTTAGATCTGTGATTCAATGGATAAATAATCACACGGATGCTGTACATTAACAAATAACAGGTCTTTACTGGAGGAGGGTAATCTCTAGACTGGGGGTACAGAGGCATGCGCAAAGCTTATATACCGGTGTGGTCACTGCCGGTACTACAGTATACAGGAGCTGTAAAAGTAGTTCTGACTTAAAGGCACATACACTACACATGATAGGAAAGACTGTACGTGGGCTGTGGAAGGAGATTAAATGGGTGCGTAGAGTCCATGATAAGGTAGATTGTACATGGGCTGTGGAAGGAGATTAAATGGATGGGGTAGATTGTTTGTGGGCTGTGGAATGAGATTAAATGGGTGGGGTAGATTGTACCTGGGATGTGGAAGGAGATTGAGGGGTAGAATTTCTGCAGGAGTTCCGTGATCATCCGCCACAACTTTGGCGGAAACCCTGGAGAAATGTCCAGAAGTGGCCCTTTACTCCATTTTTCTGGGATTTTCGCTGAGGTTATGACAGATGAGCGGGAGAACCCCTGTGGAAATTACTGGTGTAAATGTCCATGGAAGGAAGATGTTCGTAACACTCAATCGAGTTTTCTCATTGTAGGGTAAAATGTAATCAAAAAATACTAGCTGAGATGATTGTGTTAAGATGAACGAGTGGCTGGGGGCTTCACTTCATTCATAGAAATGTTCTCCTTAACAATGGTATAACCCACATCCGAAAATGTTTGCCAAACCCTTTACTGTTAATTTGCCAAAATGCTGATGTGATTCATGTTGAAACAAAGTCTCAACATTGCATAAACGATGCGCTTTGTAACAACACTTCGCAACATTGAATGCTGCTGAGCTCAGGAGCAACGTTGGATTTGGGGAGTGAGTGAGCCTGACTATATGACAGAGCTGGATTACCATTGGCAGAGGGCCATTGGCTTCAGTGATCTCGCCTAGTCAAGCCTAATAAACCAGCCTGCACTCACTGTGGAAACATTTCCTTCTGTCAGTTGTCTTCCCTTATCATCCCCCCTCTGAACCTGTTAACTCTGGGCGGGGAATTGTACTGTTGGTGCTGGTCACCCTCCAGCACTTGGCCCATATGGCCAAGAGTGAATATAGACATTGAGTATGTAGGCTATTCGACAATCAGATACTCTTAGATCAATTACAACATGGTTTAGATACAGAATTAAGCTCCCTCCACACTACCCTATCAAACACACTCATGGCAGATGTAGCTTGAGTTGGCTTCAAGAGTTGAGCTTCCTCTACACTACCCCATCAAGCATTCCTATGTTTGGTACAGTATGGATTAGATTCAGTGTCAAGCTCGCTCGACATTGTCCCATGAATCACTTATAAGTAAGGTACAGAACAGCTCAATTACAGAATAAAGCTTGCTCTACACTGTCCAATCAAACATTCCTAGGTAAGGTACTATTATGTCCGTGTATAATTGAGACACAGACTGCAGGAGTTGGTTATAACAAGTCTTTACTGAATGGAGACAACTGGGAAACTGAAACTACAGAGGCCTGCTAGGGCCTTTTATACAGGGGTGGTCACTGCCGGTACTGCAGTCTGAGACCAGTTATTCCCTTAAAGGTACATACACAACAATTCCTCCCCTTTTAGATAAACAGTACATAACATTCATTTAACAACTACATAATAACTAATTACAATTACAATTACGGTTGCTAGATACATTGGTTGAAGTTAAGCAATTATAAGTTCAGTCTTTGAGGAGGCTTCCTGATTCTGTCTGGATAACGCCTCTTTGGGATATCAGGTTCTTCTGGCAAGGTTGAGTCGGGATCAATGTCGTTGTTTGGTTCGTCTGCTTCCAATATCACCGATTCTGCGGTAGATGCAATTGGTACTTCGGCTTCATCGTCAGGTGTATCAGATCATGGTGTGGAGTTGACGTTTTCCAGTGACTCTAGAATCTGGTCAGCATGGCGTCTTACAATGCTCTCCCCAACGTCCACGGTATACATTAGAGGTCCTTGCCGTGTACAGATCGTTCCTGGCTGTCATTTCTCTGTGCGGTAGTCCCGGACCAAAACTGGTTGACCTATCTTAAAACTCCTGGTCGGCCTTTCATTCATATTCTGAAACTGCCTGTTCTCCACATCTCTTCTGATGTTTGGCTTAACCAAATCCAAGCGGCATTGTAGTCTTCGATTGAAGAACATCATGGCTGGAGTTTGGTTGGTAACCGCATGTGTCGCATTCCGGTAGGCAAACAAGAAGTTATCCACCTTGTGTTGTAGGGGTATATCTTCATTACACATTGCCTTGATAGCCTTCTTGAATGTTTGACCAAACCTCTCGGCCAATCCATTAGTGGCCGGGTGATATGGGGCGGATGTGTAATGCTTAACACCATTGTTCTTTAAGAACCTCCGGAACTCTTCAGACACAAACTGTGGTCCATTGTCAGAGCAAATCTGTTCAGGCAGCCCATTCCTGGCGAATATGGTTCGTAAGACTGTGATAGTTTTTTCTGTGGTGGTTGAGGACATTTTTATTACCTCTGGCCACTTTGAATGTGCATCCACCGCAATTAAAAACATCGAGTCCATAAAGGGACCAACAAAATCAATGTGCACCCTTTGCCATGGAGATGAGCGCCACTCCCATGGATGTAGAGAGGCTTGTGGTGGGGCGTTTTGGACCTTCTGGCATCCTGTACAGCTCTTGGTCATCTCTTCGATTTCTCTATCAATTCCCGGCCACCACACAAACGCTCTGGCTAAGTTCTTCATTTTTACCCCTCCCAGATGACCCTCATGAAGCTCATTGAGCACTCTATCCTTCAATTTGGGTGGAATTACTAATCTGGATCCACACATCAAGGTTCCTCTGCACACTGACAGCTGTTCTCTTCTCGGCGAGAATGCTGGCAGCAGTGGTTCGCCATGTGCTGGCCATCCCTTCACCGTTAAATCATAGACCCAGGAGAATGTCGGGTCATTTCGTGTTTCCTTTTCTATGTTTGCATTCGTCACAGGGAGACATTCGACTATAGTCGAGTGGAATAACTCCACTGGATCCACTGCCAGTTCTTCTTCCACCGTCGGCAACGGTAGGCGCGACAATCCATCAGCATTCCCATGCTGTTTAGTTCCTTTCTACTCGATGTCATATTGGTGAGCCCCTAGGAAAAGGGACCACCTCTGTAGCCGTTGTGCCGTCATTATTGGTACGCCCTTCTGAGGGTTGAAAATGGAGACGAGAGGTTGATGATCAGTTAGTAGAGTAAATTTCTGACCGTGCAAGTAGTGATTGAACTTCTTCACCCCCCACACCAGGCTGAGGGCCTCTCTGTCAATCTGGGCGTAGTTACGCTCGGCTGAAGTTAACGAGCGTGACGCAAAAGCTATCGGCCTCTCTGAACCATCAAGGAATTTATGTGACAGTACCGCCCCAATGCCGTAGGGAGACGCATCACATGCCAGTCTTATCGGTAGTGATGGGTTGTAGTGAGCCAATACTTCTCTTGAAGTGATTAGGTCCTTACTCTTCTGAAAGGCCCGCTTGCATTCATCGCTCCATTTCCATGCTACTCCCGTTCGTAGTAGGGCGTTCAGTGGATGCAGAATTGTGGACAAATTCGGCAAAAACTTATGGTAGTAATTCACCAATCCGAGGAATGACCTCAGTTGTGACACATTTTCAGGCGCTGGAGCCTTAACTACCACTTCAATTTTGTCAGGGGACTTATGCAACCCCTCTTCATCAATCATGTGGCCACAATACGATATCTGTTTCTTAAAAAACTCGCACTTGGGGCGGTTGGCTCATAGCCCATGTTCACGTAGTCTAGTGAGCACCTGCTCTAGGTTGGCAAGGTGTTCACTGTCATCTTCACCTGTCACTAGGATGTCGTCCAAGTAACACTGAGTCCCCGGAATCTCTTGCAGGACTTGTTCCATCACTCTTTGCGATATCACCGGAGCTGATGCTACTCCGAATACCAGTTGATTATACTGGTAAAGACCTTTGTGAATGTTTATTGTGAGATACTTCCTAGAGGATTCTTCAACCTCCATCTGCAAATATGCTTGGGCTAGGTCAATTTTTGTAAAACGCTTCCCTCCAGATAGTGAGGCGAAGATATCTTCTATCCTTGGAAGAGGATATTGTACTGTGTGAAGGACTGGGTTCACCGTCACCTTGAAGTCCCCACAGATGCGAACCTTCCTTGGCTCCTCAGACGTATTGTTTAACGTTTTCTTCATGACAGGAACGATGGGTGTCGCCCACTCACTCCAGTCTACCTTAGATAACACGCCTGCCTTCTCCAGATTCTCCAGCTCTGCCTCGATGGCTGGGCGAATTGCATATGGTACCGGTCTTGCTTTGAAAAACTTGGGAATTGCATTCTCCTCTATTTTTATCGAGGCGGTTACGCCTTTAAGAGTGCCCAGTTCTTGTTGAAATACCTCTTTGGCGTCAGCTAAGATTGTTGACAAGCGTCCAGGAGTGACATCGTCATCATTTTTACCAGCCACCGTCAGTGCCTGAATGGAGTGCCAGTCTAAACTTATCTTTCTGATCCATTCATGTCCCAATAACGGTGGTCCACCATCTTGCAGAATGTAGAGATACAATTTCCGTATTTTCTTGCCGTTGTATTCGACAGGCACCCTTATTTTTCCTCTGGGGTATATTTTTGCCCCGTATACGTCCTCAAGACAATGGATGTCTCTCTTAAGGGTATGTGTGAGAATAGCCGCTCGTAGTCTCGTCGATTCATGACGGTTAGAGCTGATCCTGTATCCAATTCCATTTTGACTTGGGACCCTGCTATCGTGAGGGTGACCCAAATGGTTCGGTGATCCACTTTTGCGATTATGTTGTGAAGTTTGAGACAGCTTAGTCTCTTGTTCCCGGATTCACTATCGCTCATCTGGTCTTCGGAACTACTGTCCGTCATCTTTTGTACTTTCCTGTACGGTTCCTTAGTAGCCTTTTTGTTGTTGTTGGTCTTCTTCCCAGACCTGCAAACTCGTGCAATGTGTCCCATCTTTCCGCATTGCCTGCATATTTTGTCCTTGGACCAGCAGTCCTTCTGGTCATGGTTTGTTCTGCCGCAGCGATAACATTTTGCAAATCCCCGTGTCATTTCGTGGGTGCCGTATTCCTGTGGCTTTTGTTGTATTTCTGCAGCTCCCCTTGCTGCTGCTTCGTACGATACTGCCACGCTGAAAGCCTTACCTAGTGTCAGCTCTTTCTCTGAGAGTAACCTCTTCTGGGTTCCTTCACTCAGGAGTCCACAGACAAATTTGTCCCGTAAGGTATCTGCCAGTCCTGCTCCGAACTGGCAGTGCTTTGATAGCTTGCGTAGTTCCGTAAGGTAATCAGCATTGCTCTCATTTTTATGCTGACTTCTCCTGTGGAATTTAAATCTTTCTGCTATCAGCAGCGGTGTAGGATTTAGGTGTTCCTGTAGGATAGCAACAATTTCGTTAAAACTCTTCACCTTCGGTTTGGCTGGAGTAATCAGGTCCCGCAATAGGCCGTACTTGCGCCCATTACATTTAGCAATACCGATGCCTTTTTCTCATCGACTATTTTGTTTGCCTCGCAATATACCTCGACTCTTTCCACATACGTGGTCCAGTCTTCTATTGTATTATCGAAGGCAGTGATATTGCCAGTCTTTGGCATCTTGAAAATCTAAGATGGCGCCTCCCGCGCTTTTCCTTCTTCCCCGCCGAGTTAAGATGGCGCCTCCAGCGCTTTCCCGCCGCTGCCGCTGCTGCCAATGCTGTTGCTGGCGATTATATTTATTTTACTATCCTGTAATGGTGACGCCCTATGGTCTTTGCGCCTCCCCGATCGCTGCTGCCAACGCCGCTCTCCGCGGTATTTTTATTTTTCTATCGCGCTTCAATACTTGCTCCGTTAATTGAAGAACCATTCCCGTCGTGGAGCGGACTCTCTGGGACACTTCCCTCCCTCTTCTTAGGTCCGAACGCTGCCCAGCTTCGAAGCACCTGTGTGCTCCACCCTCTCGCTCTCTCTTTGCTTCCCAACTCGCTGCCCGGCCCCGTTACAGAGCCACCCGATCGAGCTCTAGCCCGCCGCAGCCCAGGAAAGATCAGTGCACTACCTGGCTTTCGACAGTCTCTCCTGCAATTTTTCAATTCGATGATTTGGAGGGCGGTTGCCCACGGTCGACGCGCGTTTCTTGAGTTTCTTTGGATTATATATTTTTTTCTTTCTTCTGGCTCCGACCTTCAATAACGTCGTCTGAGGTGATGCCGAGTTGCAGGTAAGTTCGTTTATTACTCGTCGCCAGTATTATGTCCGTGTATAATTGAGACACGGACTGCAGGAGTTGATTATAACAAGTCTTTACTGAATGGAGAAAACCGGGAAACTGAAACTACAGAAGCCTGCTAGGGCCTTTTATACAGGAGTGGTCACTGCCGGTACTGCAGTCTGAGACCAGTTATTCCCTTAAAGGTACATACACAACAGGTACAGCATGGCTTAGATACAGAGTAAAGCTCCCTCTACACTGTCCCAGCAAAGACTACCAGGGCAGGTACAGCATGGGTTGGATTCAAGAGTAAAGCTCCCTCTACACTGCCCCATCAAACACTCCCAGGTTAGGGACAGCATGGGTTGGATTCAAGAGTAAAGTTCCCTCTACACTGTCCCATCAAACACTCCCAGGTTAGGGACAGCATGGGTTGGATTCAAGAGTAAAGTTCCCTCTATACTGTCCCATCAAACACTCCCAGGGCAGGGACAGCATGGGTTAGATACAGCATAAAGCTCCCTCTACACTGGCCCATCAAACGCTCCCAGGTCAGATGCAACACTGGTTAGATGCAGAATAAAGCTCCCTCTACATTGTCCCATCAAACACTCCCAGGTCAGGTATAGCACGAGTTAGATACAGAGTAAAGCTCCCTTAATTCCCGACCAATGTGGGTTACTCTTAATTCAAGTAGAGCGCCACCTACTGCTATCATGCTTTGGTGTCTCTGAGTGGGACTATGACTTTAATATTGAATTATGGACAGTTTTGTGGAGAACAGCAGGATGCAGAGGCGTGTTTACTACTACTAACGGGTCACTGAAACACGAGCATTTCCACACCGAAGGGAAAAAAAGCGTCCCGGTTGTAATTAACTGAGAGTCAGGTCCTGAGAGAGTTGAATTTGTGGTCTGTGCACTAAGAGTGTTTCGATGCTTTTTGTAATCTTGCAGAAGGTATCATTCCCCAATGAGGTTTATCCCTTGTAGTACGTGTTGGTTTGTGTGTGGCTGCAAATGGTCTGTCGGTCTTGAATTGCATAACAGCATTACAATATGAATCATAGAATAGTACAGCACAGAAGGAGGCCATTCAGCCCATTGAACCTGTGCTGGCTCTTAGAAAGAGCTATCCAATTAGTCCAACATCCCCACCCTTTCCCCATAGCCTTGCAAATTTTACCTTTTTACGTATACATCCTAGTTTATTCCAGTTTAAAGAAAAAAGTAGCATTTCCATCTTAAATCTATATGACAAATCATCATTCAGAATTTAAATTTCAATGTTGACGCAAATAACTTGCTCTCGTTGAGAAATGATATCGTCTCAGCGGAATGCGTAGGCATTATCGTTATCACTCGACAGCTTTCAGCTTTCAGGGTCGTTGATTGTTTTACTTTTGAAAGTTACTATTGAATCTGGTTCCACTGCCCTTTCAGGCAGTGCATTCCAGATCACAAAAATTCTCCTCATCTCACCTCTTTTGCCAATTATGTTAAATCTATGTCCTCTGGTTACCAACCTGCCTGCCAGTAGAAACAGTTTCTCCTTATTTACTTTATCAAAATGCCTCATAATTTTGAAGACCTCTATTAAATCTCCCCTGAACCTTCTCTGCTCAAAGGAAAACAATCCCAACTTCTATAGTCTCTCTATCATATAAATATGATATATCATCACAGCCCCATAACACAGTGTGTTACATCTCTGTGACAATTGCATCATTATATATGTAAATGCTTCGTATATTCTGTCATCCGTTCCTGAGGCTGACTTCTGCTGGGGTGCAGACCACCCCCCTGAAAATGTTGGCTAAATAATCATTCTTCGTTTGTGAGCCTAGATATTTGAGCGGTGGCAGGACATGCACTAGTGGGGGGTGTCGCAGCCGACCCTGATCCTGTCTTCACCTGACACCCACACACATGTATACTTCCTTCCAACAGGATAGTGATCAGGAGTGGGAGCCCACTGCACCACCCAGTAGCCCCTTCCCCCCAACCCTAGGGTTTATAAAATGCAATGCTGGCCAGTTTTATTCAGGAGCCTATCCCCACTGAGTTCACAAGAGCTCACCCTGGCAACCTAAGATCCCTTCTCATTGCTGGCATCTCAAGGGCACTGGTTGATCTCATGAGAGAGCTCCCTGGAGCCCATTTTCTGATGAGCCCGTGACTCAGAGATGAGATGTACTGAACACTTTAGATATACTGCACTTAGGCTGATGTGATCCATGGAAGGAATTTCCAAACAAATCAGAGCTACAATCACCTTTCTCCTGGTTTATAAGAGGTGATTGGGCAGTATTCATCTAGGAACGGTATAGTGGAGTCTCCTAACCTGGACGGAGTGAGAGGCTGTGATGATGGGTAATGGCGCCAGCACTGCCACCCAGCGTGCTGCCCTTTCTCTGGGTGTTAGCAATCCAGCAGCAGAGAAACAGGCGGCTCATTTTATAAGTACATGATTGTGGCATCGCCCTGCCTCTTGTGGTGCCAGGTTAGATCCCCTGTGGCAGGTCAGCTGACCTCAGTGGCGACTAATAATTTTCTGCAGTTAGGAACTAATTTAAGTCAGAGGAGCGAAAAAATAGACATCAAGATTTCTGTTCCTGATCCTTCGCGGAAAGGATTAAATGACCCCCCAGGTCAGGTACAGCTAGGGTTAGATACAGCGTAAAGCTCCCACTACACTGTCCCGTCAAACACGCCCAGGTCAGGTACAGCACGAGTTAGATACAGAGTAAAGCTCCCTCTACACTGTTCCATCAAACACTCTCAGGTCAGGTACAGCATGGGTTAGATACAGAGTAAAGCTCCCTCTACACTGTCACAACAAACACTCCCAGGGCAGGTACAGCATGGGTTAGATACAGAGTAAAGCTACTTCTACACTGTCCTATCAAACACTCCCAGGGCAGGTAGAGCACGGGTTAGATAAAGAGTAAAGCTCCCTCTACACTCTACAATCAAACACTCCCAGGTCAGGCACAACACGAGTTAGATACAGAGTAAAGCTCCCTCTAGGCTGTCCCCATCAAACAAGCCCAGGGCAGGTACAGCATGTGTTAGATACAGAGAAAAGCTCCCTCTACACTGTCCCATCAAACACTCCCAGGGCAGGTACAGCACAGGTTAGGTATACAGTAAAGCTCCCTCTACACTCTCCCATCAAGCACTCCCAGGTCAGGTATAACATGGGTTAGATACAGAGTAAAGCTCCCTCTACGCTGTCCTATCAAACACTCCCAGGGCAGGTACAGTACGGGTTAGATACAGAGTAAAGATCGCTCTACATTGTCCCATTAAACACTCCCAATTCAGGTACAGCAAGAGTTAGATATAAAGTAAAGCTCCCTCTAAATTGTCCCGTCAAACACTCCCAGGCCAGGTATAGCACAAGTTAGATACAGAGCAAAGCTCCCACTACGCTGTCCCCATCACACATGCCCAGGGCAGGTACATCAGGGGTTAGATACAGAGTACAGCTCCCTATACACTGTCCTATCAAACATTCCCAGGGCAGGTACATCAGGGGATAGATACAGCGTAAAGCTACCTCTACACTCTCCCATCAAACACTCCCAGGTCAGGTACAGCACGGATTAGAAACAGTGTAAAACTCACTCTACACTGTCCATCAAACACTCCCAGTTCAGGTACAGCATGAGTTAGATACAGAGTAAAGCTCCCTCTGCACTATCCCATCAAACACTCCCAGGGCAGTTACAGCATGGGTTAGATACAGAATAAAGCTCCCTCTACACTGTCCTATCAAACACTCCCAGAGCAGGTACAGCATGGGTTAGATACAAAGTAAAGCTCCCTCTACACTGCCCCATCAAACACTCCCAGGGCAGGTACAGCATGGGTTAGATACAGAGTAAAGCTGCCTCTACGCTGTCCCATCAAACAATCCCAGGTCAGGTACAGCACGGGTTAGATACAGTGTAAAGCTCCCACTACACTGTCCCGTCAAACACTCCCAGGTCAGGTACAACACAAGTTAGATACAGAGTAAAGCTCCTTCTAAACTGTCCCGTCAAACACTCCCAGGTCAGATATAGCACAAGTTAGATACAGTGTAAAGCTCCTGCCACATTGTCCCATCAAACACTCCCAGCGCAGGTACATCAGGGGTTAGATACAGCATAAAGACCCTTCTACACTGTCCCGTCAAAGACTCCCAGGTCAGGTACAGTATGGGTTAGATAAAGAGTAAAGCTCCCTCTACACTCTACAATCAAACACTCCCAGGTCAGGTAAAACACGAGTTAGATACAGAGTAAAGCACCCTCTAGGCTGTCCCCATCAAACAAGCCCAGGGCAGGTACAACATAGGTTTGATACAGAGTAAAGCTCCCTCTAAACTGTCCCATCAAACACTCCCAGGGCAGGTATAGCACGGGTTAGATAAACAGTAAAGCTCCCTCTACGCTGTCCTATCAAACACTCCTAGGACAGGTACAGTACGGGTTAGAAACAGAGTAAAGATCGCTCTACACTGTCCCATTAAACACTCCCAATTCAGGTACAGCAAGAGTTAGATATAAAGTAAAGCTCCCTCTAAACTGTCCCGTCAAACACTCCCAGGTCAGGTATAGCACAAGTTAGATACAGAGTAAAGCTCCCACTACGCTGTCCCCATCAAACACGCCCAGGGCAGGTACAGCACGGGTTAGATACAGTGTAAAGCTCCCACTAAACTGTCCCGTCAAACACTCCCAGTTCAGGTACAGCACGAGTTAGATACAGAGTAAAGCTCCCTCTACATTCTCCCATCAAACACTCCCAGGTCAGGTACAGCACGGGTTAGATACAGTGTAAAGCTCCTGCTACGTTGTCCCATCAAACACTCCCAGCGCAGGTACATCAGGGGTTAGATACAGCGTAAAGCCCCTTCTACACTGTCCCGTCAAGCACTCCCAGGTCAGGTACTGCATGGGTTAGATACAGAATAAAGCTCCCTCTACACTGCCCCATCAAACACTCCCAGGGCAGGTACTGCATGGGTTAGATACAGAGTAAAGCTCCCTCTACACTGTCCCATCAAACACTCCCAGGGCAGGTACAGCACGGGTTAGATAAAGAGTAAAGCTCCCTCTACACTCTACAATCAAACACTCCCAGGTCAGGTACAACACGAGTTAGGTACAGAGTAAAGCTCCCTCTCGGCTGTCCCCATCAAACAAGCCCAGGGCAGGTACAGCATGGGTTAGATACAGAGTAACACTCCCTCTACACTGTCGCAACAAACACTCCAAGGTCAGGTACAGCATGGGTTAGATACAGAGTAAAGCTCCCTCTACACTCTCCCATCAAACACTCCCAGGGCAGGTACAGCACAGGTTAGATAAACAGTAAAGCTCCCTCTACACTCCCCCATCAAGCACTCCCAGGTCAGGTATAACATGGGTTAGATACAGAGAAAAGCTCCCTCTACGCTGTCCTATCAAACACTCCCAGGGCAGGTACAGTACGGGTTAGATATAGAGTAAAGATCGCTCTACACTGTCCCATTAAACACTCCCAATTCAGGGACAGCAAGAGTTAGATATAAAGTAAAGCTCCCTCTAAACTGTCACGTCAAACACTCCCAGGTCAGGTATAGCACAAGTTAGATACAGAGTAAAGCTCCCACTATGCTGTCTCCATCAAACACGCCCAGGGCAGGTACATCAGGGGTTAGATACAGAGTAAAGCTCCCTCTACACTGTCCCGTCAAACACTCCCAGGTAAGGTACAGCACAGGTTAGATACAGAGTAAAGCTCCCGCTATGCTGTCTCATCAAACACTCCCGGGGCAGGTACAGCACAGATTAGATACAGAGTAAAGCTCCCTCTACACTGTCTCATCAAACACTCCCAGGGCAGGTACAGCACGGGCTAGATACGGAGTAAAGCTCCCTCTACACTGTCCCATCAAAGACTCTCAGGGCAGGTACAGTACGGGTTAGATACAGAGTAAAGCTCCCACTACACGGTCCCAACAAACATTCCCAGGGCAGGTACAGCACGGGTTAGATACAGAGTAAAGCTCACTCTAAACTGTCCCCTCAAACACTCCCAGAGCAGGTACATAAGGGGTCAGATACAGCGTAAAGCTACCTCTACACTGTCCTGTCAAACACGCCCAGGTCAGGTACAGCATGGGTACGATACAAAGTAAACCTCCCTCTACACTGTCCCATCAAACACTCTCAGGTCAGGTACAGCATGGTTAGATACAGAGTAAAGCTCCCTCTACACTGTCCCAACAAACACTCCCAGGGCAGGTACAGCATGGGTAAGATACACAGTAAAGCTACCTCTACACTGTCCTATCAAACACTCCCAGGGCAGGTACAGCACGGGTTAGATACAGAGTAAAGCTCCCTCTACACTGCCCCATCAAACACTCCCAGGGCAGGTAGAGCACGGGTTAGATAAAGAGTAAAGCTCCCTCTAGGCTGTCCCCATCAAACAAGCCCAGGGCTGGTACAGCATAGGTTTGATACAGAGTAAAGTTCCCTCTACGCTGTCCTATCAAACACTCCCAGGACAGGTACAGTACGGGTTAAACTAACTAGTGGGGGGGAGCTTCCTAGAGAACAAATAATAAAAATGACAACAGAGAAGGTCAAAGACTTAGGTAGCAGTGGGGAAATTAAAAACCGGAGCGTGTCAGGAAGGGGCAGAAGGTATGGAGTAAAAGGTAAAGTAATAAAAAGGGCAAAAGCAGGAACTAAGTGTCACAAAACATATTTGAAAGTTCTCTATCTGAATGCACGTAGCATTCGTAACAAAATAGACGAGTTAAAGGCACAAATAGCTACATATGGGTATGATCTTGTGGCCATTACAGAAACATGGCTACAGGGTGACAATGCCTGGGAATTAAACATACCAGGTTATTTAACAATCAGGAAGGACAGGCAGGAAGGAAGGGGAGGTGGGGTGGCTATGTTAATAAAGGAAGGAATCACTGTAATACAGAGAAATTATATTGGGTCAAAAGATCAGGATAATGAAACAGTTTGGGTGGAGATAAGGAATAATAAGGGGAAAAAAACACTAGTGGGCGTAGTCTATAGGCCGCCGAACAGTCGCAACTTGGTTGGACGGAGTATCAATCAGGAAATAGTTGAGGCTTGTAATAAGGGAACATCTATAATTATGGGGGATTTTAACTATCATATAAATTGGACGAATCAAATTGGGCAGGGCTGCCTTGAGGATGAGTTCATTGAGTGTATTAGGGATGGGTTTCTTGAGCAGTATGTAACTGAACCAACCAGGGGGCAAGCAACCTTAGATCTGGTCCTGTGTAACGAGACAGGATTAATTAAAAATGTCCTAGTAAAGGATCCCCTTGGAATGAGTGACCATAACATGGTTGAATTCCATATTCAGTTCGAGGGTGAGGAGGTTGTATCTCAAACAAGCGTGCTAAGCTTGAATAAAGGAGACTATGAAGGTATGAGAGCGGAATTGAGTAAAGTGGATTGGGAAAATAGGTTAAAGGATAAGACGATACATGATCAGTGGTGTACATTTAAGGAGTTATTTTACAACTTCCAAAAAAATATATTCCACTGAGAAAAAAAGGGTATAAAAGAAAAGACAGCCATCCGTGGCTAAGTAAAGAAATTAAGGATAGTATTCGACTAAAAACAAGGGCATATAAGGTAGCCAAATCTAGTGGGAGGATAGAGGAGTGGGAAAACTTTAAAAGACAGCAAAAAATAACAAAAAGACTGATTAAGAAAGGGAAGATAGATTATGAAAGTAAATTAGCAAAAAATATAAAAACAGATAGTAAGAGTTTTTATAGTTATATAAAAAGAAAAAGGGTGGCTAAAGTAAATGTGGTCCCTTAGAGGATGAGACCGGGAAACTAATGGTGGGAAATATGGAGATGGCAAAAACACTGAATGAATATTTTGTATCAGTCTTTACAGTAGAGGACACCAAGAATATCCCAACACTTGAGAAGCAGGGGGCTATAGGGGGGGGAGGAGATAAACACGATCAAAATCACTAAGGAAGTGGTACTCGGTAAAATAATGGGACTCAAGGCGGATAAATCACCTGGACCTGATGGCTTACATCCTAGGGTCTTGAGGGAAGTGGCGGTAGGGATTGTGGATGCATTGGTAATAATCTTCCAAAACTCCCTGGACTCAGCAAAGGTCCCGGCAGACTGGAAAACTGCTAATGTAACACCCTTATTTAAAAAGGGCAGCAGACAGAAGGCTGGAAACTATAGACTGGTTAGCCTAACATCTGTGGTAGGTAAAATTTTGGAGTCCATTATTAAGGAGACAGTAACAGGACATTTGGATAATCATAATTTAATAAGACAAAGTCAGCATGGTTTTATGAAGGAGAAGTCATGTTTGACAAATTTGCTGGAGTTCTTTGAGGAAGTAACATATAGGGTGGATAAAGGTGAACCAGTGGACGTAGTGTATTTAGACTTCCAAAAGGCATTTGACAAGGTGCCACACAAAAGATTATTGCTTAAGATAAAAAATCACGGGATTGGGGGTAATATTCTGGCATGGATAGAGGATTGGCTATCTAACAGAAGGCAAAGAGTTGGGATAAATGGTTCATTCTCAGACTGGCAATCAGTAACCAGTGGTGTTCCGCAGGGGTCAGTGCTGGGTCCCCAACTCTTTACAATCTATAGTAACGATTTGGAGGAGGGGACCAAGTGTAACACATCAAAGTTTGCAGATGATACTAAGATGGGAGGGAAAGTAGTGAGTGAGGAGGACATAAAAAACCTGCAAGGGGACATAGATAGGCTAAGTAAGTGGGCAGAGATTTGGCAGATGGAATACAATACTGGAAAGTGTGAGGTTATGCACTTTGGCAGGAAAAATCGTAGAGCAAGTTATTATCTTAATGGCAAGAAACTTGAAAGTACTGAAGTACAAAGGGATCTGGGGGTCCTGGTGCACGAAACTCAAAAGGTTAGTATGCAGGTGCAGCAAGTGATTAAGAAGGCCAATGGAATGTTGGCTTTCATTGCTAGGGGGATAGAATATAAAAATAGGGAGGTATTGCTTCAGTTGTACAAGGTATTGGTGAGACCGCACCTGGAATACTGCATACAGTTTTGGTGTCCATACTTAAGAAAGGACATACTTGCTCTCGAGTCAGTACAAAGAAGGTTCACTCGATTAATCCCGGGGATGAGGGGATGGACATATGAGGAGAGGTTGAGTAGATTGGGACTCTACTCATTGGAGTTCAGAAGAATGAGAGGCGATCTTATTGAAACATATAAGATTATGAAGGGGTTGGATCGGGTGGATGCAGGGAGGATGTTCCAGATGATGGGTGAAACTAGAACTAGGGGGCATAGTCTTAGAATAAGGGGCTGCTCTTTCAAAACTGAGATGAGGAGGAACTACTTCACTCAGAGGGTGGTAGGTCCATGGAATATGCTGCCCCAAAAAGCTGTAGAAGCTACATCATTACATAAATTTAAAACAGAAATAGACAGTTTCCTAGAAGAAAAGGGAATTAAGGGTTACGGGGAGCGGGCAGGAATTTGGACATGAGTCTAGGTTCGGATAGGTAATGGCCCTGTGGGTAGCGGAGCGGGCCCAGGGGCCGTGTAGCCTGATCCTGCTCCTGTTTCGTGTGTCTAATTCTGTTAGATTCAGGAGATAGTCCTGTCATAGTGGATTGGTGGTTAGGATCAGATCAGCCATGATCTTATTGAATGGCGGAGCAGGCTTGAGGGGCCAATTGGCCTACTCCTGCTCCTATTTCTTATGTTCTTATGTTCTTATGAAACAGAGTAAAGATCGCTCTACAGTGTCTCATTAAACACTCCGAATTCAGGTACAGCAAGAGTTAGATATAAAGTAAAGCTCCCTCTAAACTGTCCTGTCAAACACTCCCAGGTCAGGTATAGCACAAGTTAGATACAGAATAAAGCTCCCACTACGCTGTCCCCATCAAACACGCCCAGGGCAGTTACAGCACGGGTTAGATACAGTGCAAAGCTCCCACTAAACTGTCCTGTCAAACACTCCCAGTTCAGGTACAGCATGAGTTAGATACAGAGTAAAGCTCCCTCTACATTCTCCCATCAAACACTCCCAGGTCAGGTACAGCACGGGTTAGATACAGGGTAAAGCTCCCACTAAACTGTCCCGTCAAACACTCCCAGTTCAGGTACAGCACGAGTTAGATACAGAGTAAAGCTTCCTCTACACTGCCCCATCAAACACTCCCAGGGCAGGTACAGCATGGGTTAGATACAGTGTAAAGCTCCCACTACACTGTCCCGTCAAACACTCCCAGGTCAGGTATAGCACAAGTTAGATACAGTGTAAAGCTCCTGCCACATTGTCCCATCAAACACTCCCAGCGCAGGTACATCAGGGGTTAGATACAGCATAAAGACCCTTCTACACTGTCCCGTCAAAGACTCCCAGGTCAGGTACAGTATGGGTTAGATAAAGAGTAAAGCTCCCTCTACACTCTACAATCAAACACTCCCAGGTCAGGTACAACACGAGTTAGATACAGAGTAAAGCACCCTCTAGGCTGTCCCCATCAAACAAGCCCAGGGCAGGTACAACATAGGTTTGATACAGAGTAAAGCTCCCTCTAAACTGTCCCATCAAACACTCCCAGGGCAGGTATAGCACGGGTTAGATAAACAGTAAAGCTCCCTCTACGCTGTCCTATCAAACACTCCTAGGACAGGTACAGTACGGGTTAGAAACAGAGTAAAGATCGCTCTACACTGTCCCATTAAACACTCCCAATTCAGGTACAGCAAGAGTTAGATATAAAGTAAAGCTCCCTCTAAACTGTCCCGTCAAACACTCCCAGGTCAGGTATAGCACAAGTTAGATACAGAGTAAAGCTCCCACTACGCTGTCCCCATCAAACACGCCCAGGGCAGGTACAGCACGGGTTAGATACAGTGTAAAGCTCCCACTAAACTGTCCCGTCAAACACTCCCAGTTCAGGTACAGCACGAGTTAGATACAGAGTAAAGCTCCCTCTACATTCTCCCATCAAACACTCCCAGGTCAGGTACAGCACGGGTTAGATACAGTGTAAAGCTCCTGCTACGTTGTCCCATCAAACACTCCCAGCGCAGGTACATCAGGGGTTAGATACAGCGTAAAGCCCCTTCTACACTGTCCCGTCAAGCACTCCCAGGTCAGGTACTGCATGGGTTAGATACAGAATAAAGCTCCCTCTACACTGCCCCATCAAACACTCCCAGGGCAGGTACTGCATGGGTTAGATACAGAGTAAAGCTCCCTCTACACTGTCCCATCAAACACTCCCAGGGCAGGTACAGCACGGGTTAGATAAAGAGTAAAGCTCCCTCTACACTCTACAATCAAACACTCCCAGGTCAGGTACAACACGAGTTAGGTACAGAGTAAAGCTCCCTCTCGGCTGTCCCCATCAAACAAGCCCAGGGCAGGTACAGCATGGGTTAGATACAGAGTAACACTCCCTCTACACTGTCGCAACAAACACTCCAAGGTCAGGTACAGCATGGGTTAGATACAGAGTAAAGCTCCCTCTACACTCTCCCATCAAACACTCCCAGGGCAGGTACAGCACAGGTTAGATAAACAGTAAAGCTCCCTCTACACTCCCCCATCAAGCACTCCCAGGTCAGGTATAACATGGGTTAGATACAGAGAAAAGCTCCCTCTACGCTGTCCTATCAAACACTCCCAGGGCAGGTACAGTACGGGTTAGATATAGAGTAAAGATCGCTCTACACTGTCCCATTAAACACTCCCAATTCAGGGACAGCAAGAGTTAGATATAAAGTAAAGCTCCCTCTAAACTGTCACGTCAAACACTCCCAGGTCAGGTATAGCACAAGTTAGATACAGAGTAAAGCTCCCACTATGCTGTCTCCATCAAACACGCCCAGGGCAGGTACATCAGGGGTTAGATACAGAGTAAAGCTCCCTCTACACTGTCCCGTCAAACACTCCCAGGTAAGGTACAGCATGGGTTAGATGGAGAGTAAAGCACCCTCTAGACTGTCCCATTAAACTCTCCCAGGGCAGGTACAGCACAGGTTAGATACAGAGTAAAGCTCCCGCTATGCTGTCTCATCAAACACTCCCGGGGCAGGTACAGCACAGATTAGATACAGAGTAAAGCTCCCTCTACACTGTCTCATCAAACACTCCCAGGGCAGGTACAGCACGGGCTAGATACGGAGTAAAGCTCCCTCTACACTGTCCCATCAAAGACTCTCAGGGCAGGTACAGTACGGGTTAGATACAGAGTAAAGCACCCTCTATAGTCTCCTACCAAAGTGTCTCAATCCTAGTCTCAATAAGCGCCCACTACTGCACCAGTGTGATATGTCAACCCTTCAGACTCTCTGACTGACCTTGCCAGCTTGTGCTGGACCAGGGTGCTTTTCTACACCCACTGAGAACTGGGTCAATTCTCCCAACTCTAATTGCATGTTTACAGTAAGCAGAGATAGGAGACTTTTAACACGAGTCTGGGATGGATTCAAGCCCAGTTTCCGGGTGTGAAAGGACAGTACTACTTCCACACAGTGTAAGGCCATTCCACCAAAGCACTTACTAACACAGTAAAATGTCATTTACAAGTTCAAAGGCAGCTAAACGTCACAATATCACGCAGTCAACTCAAGCCATTTTTACACTGCAACCAGTGAGCTTGACCCCGATGCTCTGATATGAGCTAGGTGTGTTCGAGGTCCTACTAGGGGTGGGCCAGTGGTCTCACAGAATTTACCCTTGTGTGTCAGTGTGAAAACTGTAACTCAAAGGCTCCCCATTGTGATCACAGTAGTTTAATTCAAAATGTAATTTAGCAAATTGGCAAGCATAACAACTTGGATTCATACAGCGCCTTTAACGTAGAAAAACATCCAATGTTTGAATACATTTGTTTATGTTCATTTAAACGCACAAAATGGCACCAGGGTTGAGAGGTGATAGTTATGAAGAAAGGCTCGAAAGATTATGGCTGTTTCTCTGGGACAGAGGAGGTTAAGAGGGGTGGAATGGAGGTTTTCAAATTATGAATGTGTGAATTGTGAAAGATTTGTCTAATGGTTGGTGAATCGACGGTAAGGGGGCACAGACTGAGGATTATCACTGTAAGAATGAAGGGAGAACTCAGAAGATATATTTTCACCAAGAGGGTTATAGGAACATGAAATGTTATCGTACTATTGAGGTATATAGTTATTTTAAAGTCAGTTGTACAATTATTTGACAAGTAGGAATATAGAAGGGTGCAGAGAAAAAGCAGGGGAATGGGATTAGAGGAGACAACTCCCGTTGAGGAGCGAGCCCAGACAAGATAGGCTGAATGACCTTCAATGCTGTAATAATTGTACTCACACACACACACACACACACCGTTCTTCAGGCATGCCACTATACACACACACAGATGCACCACACACACACACACACCTCATCAGACATGCCACCAGCCCCAAACCCTCCATGAGTGTCACTTTGCCATAACCCCCTTACTGGCCAACCCAAGTGTGGACAGCAAAGGAATAAAGAGCAAAGTGCTATAGGGTGGGAGTAGCATGGAGAGACCAGGATATTAGAGGGAAACTATTGGTACACATTGGTGATGATAGTGTGAAACTTCACTTGTGGTGTGAACCCTCTTTATGTAACGGAAAATCGGCCCTTAAATGTTGCGATGGGGGTCGATTTTCCGACCAGTGCTGCTCCCTTGAGATTCGATATACCAGTATTAAATTCCTCAGTGTGCTGTTTCAAAGGAAGTGTTACGTCAGGTTAACAGCTGTGCTTCAATGAAAAGTGCAGAGTAACTTAGAGCGATATGTTAGATGTTTAGTTCCAGAACCTAGCCCATGCGCTAATTCGAGAATGTACCCCATGCGCCAGTTCGAGAAGGTACCCCATGCACCAGTTCGAGAAGGCACTCCATGTGCCAGTTCGAGAAGGTACTCCATGCGCCAGTTCGAGAAAGCACTCCATGCGCCAGTTCGAGAAGGTACTCCATGCGCCAGTTCGAGAAGGTACTCCATGCGCCAGTTCGAGAAGGTACTCCATGCGCCAGTTCGAGAAAGCACTCCATGTGCCAGTTCGAGAAGGTACTCCATGCGCCAGTTCGAGAAGGTACTCCATGCGCCAGTTCAAGAAGGTACTCCATGCGCCAGTTCGAGAAAGCACTCCATGCGCCAGTTCGAGAAGGTACTCCATGCGCCAGTTCGAGAAGGTACTCCATGCGCCAGTTCGAGAAGGTACTCCATGCGCCAGTTCGAGAAGGTACTCCATGCGCCAGTTCGAGAAGGTACTCCATGCGCCAGTTCGAGAAAGCACTCCATGTGCCAGTTCGAGAAGGTACTCCATGCGCCAGTTCGAGAAGGTACTCCATGCGCCAGTTCGAGAAGGTACTCCATGCGCCAGTTCGAGAAAGCACTCCATGTGCCAGTTCGAGAAGGTACTCCATGCGCCAGTTCGAGAAGGTACTCCATGCGCCAGTTCAAGAAGGTACTCCATGCGCCAGTTCGAGAAGGTACTCCATGCGCCAGTTCGAGAAGGTATTCCATGCGCCAGTTCAAGAAGGTACTCATGCGCCAGTTCAAGAAGGTACTCCATGCGCCAGTTCGAGAAGGTATTCCATGCACCAGTTCGAGAACGTACTCCATGCCCCAGTTCGAGAAGGTACTCCATGCGCCAGTTCGAGAAGGTACTCCATGCGCCAGTTCGAGAAGGTACCCCATGCGCCAGTTCGAGAAGATACTCCATGCGCCAGTTCGAGAAGATACTCCATGCGCCAGTTCGAGAAGGTATTCCATGCGCCAGTTCAAGAATGTACCCCATGCGCCAGTTCGAGAAGATAATCCATGCGCCAGTTCAAGAAGGTACCCCATGCGCCAGTTCGAGAAGGTACCCCATACACCAGTTCGAGAAGGCACTCCATGCGCCAGTTTGAGAAGGTATTCCATGCGCCAGTTCGAGAAGGTACCCCATGCGCCAGTTCGAGAAGGCACTCCATGCGCCAGTTCGAGAAGGTATTCCATGTGCCAGTTCAAGAAGGTACTCCATGCGCCAGTTCAAGAAGTTACTCCATGCGACAGTTCGAGAAGGTATTCCATGTGCCAGTTCGAGAAGGTACTCCATGCGCCAGTTCAAGAAGGCACTCCATGTGCCAGTTCGAGAAAGCACTCCATGCGCCAGTTCGAGAAGGTACTCCATGCGCCAGTTCGAGAAGGTACTCCATGCGCCAGTTCGACAAGGCACACCATGCGCCAGTTCGATAAGGTACCGCATGCGCCAGTTCGAGAAGGCAATCCATGCGCCAGTTCAAGAAGGCACACCATGCGCCGGTTCGACAAGGCACACCATGCGCCAGTTCGATAAGGTACCGCATGCGCCAGTTCGAGAAGGCAATCCATGTGCCAGTTCAAGAAGGCACACCATGCGTCAGTTCGACAAGGCACACCATGCGCCAGTTCGATAAGGTACCGCATGCGCCAGTTCGAGAAGGCAATCCATGCGCCAGTTCAAGAAGGCACTCCATGCGTCAGTTCGAGAAGGCACCCCATGCGCCAGTTCAAGAAGGTACCCCATGCGCCAGTTCAAGAAGGTATTCCATGCGCCAGTTCGCGAAGGTACTCCTTGCGCCAGTTCGAGAAGGCACTCCATGCACCAGTTCGAGAAGGTACCCCATGCACCAGTTCGAGAAGGTACCCCATGCGCCAGTTCGAGAAGGTACCCCATGCGCCAGTTCGAGAAGGTACTCCTTGCGCCAGTTCGAGAAGGCACTCCATGCACCAGTTCGAGAAGATACTCCATGCGCCAGTTCGAGAAGGTATTCCATGCGCCAGTTCAAGAATGTACCCCATGCGCCAGTTCGAGAAGATAATCCATGCGCCAGTTCAAGAAGGTACCCCATGCGCCAGTTCGAGAAGGTACCCCATACACCAGTTCGAGAAGGCACTCCATGCGCCAGTTTGAGAAGGTATTCCATGCGCCAGTTCGAGAAGGTACCCCATGCGCCAGTTCGAGAAGGCACTCCATGCGCCAGTTCGAGAAGGTATTCCATGTGCCAGTTCAAGAAGGTACTCCATGCGCCAGTTCAAGAAGTTACTCCATGCGACAGTTCGAGAAGGTATTCCATGTGCCAGTTCGAGAAGGTACTCCATGCGCCAGTTCAAGAAGGCACTCCATGTGCCAGTTCGAGAAAGCACTCCATGCGCCAGTTCGAGAAGGTACTCCATGCGCCAGTTCGAGAAGGTACTCCATGCGCCAGTTCGACAAGGCACACCATGCGCCAGTTCGATAAGGTACCGCATGCGCCAGTTCGAGAAGGCAATCCATGCGCCAGTTCAAGAAGGCACACCATGCGCCGGTTCGACAAGGCACACCATGCGCCAGTTCGATAAGGTACCGCATGCGCCAGTTCGAGAAGGCAATCCATGCGCCAGTTCAAGAAGGCACACCATGCGCCAGTTCGACAAGGCACACCATGCGCCAGTTCGATAAGGTACCGCATGCGCCAGTTCGAGAAGGCAATCCATGCGCCAGTTCAAGAAGGCACTCCATGCGTCAGTTCGAGAAGGCACCCCATGCGCCAGTTCAAGAAGGTACCCCATGCGCCAGTTCAAGAAGGTACCCCATGCGCCAGTTCGAGAGGGTACCCCATGCGCCAGTTCAAGAAGGTATTCCATGCGCCAGTTCGCGAAGGTACTCCTTGCGCCAGTTCGAGAAGGCACTCCATGCACCAGTTCGAGAAGGTACCCCATGCACCAGTTCGAGAAGGTACCCCATGCGCCAGTTCGAGAAGGTACCCCATGCGCCAGTTCGAGAAGGTACTCCTTGCGCCAGTTCGAGAAGGTACCCACACACACAGAATCACACAGAATCCCCACAGTGCAGATAGAGGCCATTTCGGCCCATCGAGCCTGCACCGACACATATCCCACCCTATCCCCGTAACTCCGTAACCCCACGTATTTAATCCCCTAACACTAAGGGTCAATTTATCATAGCCAAATCAACCTAACCCGAACATCTTTGGACTGTGGGAGGAAACCGGAGCACCCGGAGGAAACCCACGCAGACACAGGGAGAATGTGCAAACTCCACACAGACAGTCGCCCGAGGCCAGATTTGAACCCGGGTCCCTGGCGCTGTGAGGCAACAGTGCTAACCACTATGCCACTGTACCCCATGCGCCAGTTCGAGAAGGTACCCCATGCACCAGTTCGAGAAGGTATTCCATGCGCCAGTTCAAGAAGGTACTCCATGCGTCAGTTCCAGGAGGTACTCCATGCGCCAGTTCCAGAAGTTACCCCATGCGCCAGTTCGAGAAGGTACCCCATGCGCCAGTTCGAGAAGATACTCCATGCGCCAGTTCAAGAATGTACCCATTGCGCCAGTTCGAGAAGATAATCCATGCGCCAGTTCAAGAACTACCCCACGCGCCAGTTCGAGAAGGTACCCCCTGTGCCAGTTCGAGAAGGTACCCCATGCGCCAGTTCGAGAAGGCACTCCATGCGCCAGTTCGAGAAGGTATTCCATGCGCCAGTTCGAGAAGGTACCCCATGCGCCAGTTCGAGAAGATACTCCATGCGCCAGTTCAAGAATGTACCCATTGCGCCAGTTCGAGAAGATAATCCATGCGCCAGTTCAAGAAGGTACCCCATGCGCCAGTTCGAGAAGGTACCCCATGCGCCAGTTCCAGAAGGCACTCCATGCGCCAGTTCAAGAAGGTACCCCATGCGCCAGTTCGAGAAGGTACCCCATGCGCCAGTTCGAGAAGGCACTCCATGCGCCAGTTCGAGAAGGTACCCCATGCGCCAGTTCAAGAAGGTACTCCATGTGGCGGTTCGAGAAGGTATTCCATGCGCCAGTTCGAGAAGGCACTCCATGTGCCAGTTCAAGAAGGTACTCCATGCGCCAGTTCAAGAAGGTACCCCATGCGGCAGTTCGAGAAGGTATTCCATGCGCCAGTTCGAGAAGGTATTCCATGCGCCAGTTCGAGAAGATATTCCATGCGCCAGTTCAAGAAGGCACTCCATGCGCCAGTTCGACAAGGCACACCATGCGCCAGTTCGATAAGGTACCGCATGCGCCAGTTCAAGAAGGTACCCCATGTGCCAGTTCGAGAAGGTATTCCATGCGCCAGTTCAAGAAGGTACTCCATGTGCCAGTTCGAGAAGGTATTCCATGCGCCAGTTCAAGAAGGTACTCCATGCGCAGGTTCCAGCAGGTACTCCATGCGCCAGTTCCAGAAGTTACCCCATGCGCTAGTTCGAGAAGGTAACCCATGCGCCAGTTCGAGAAGGCACCCCATGCACCAGTTCGATAAGGTACTCCATGCGCCAGTTTGAGAAGGTACCCCATGCGCCAGTTCAAGAAGGCACCGCATGCACCAGTTCGAGAAGGTACCCCATGCGCCTGTTTGAGAAGGTACTCCATGCGCCAGTTCAAGAAGGCACTCCATGTATCAGTTCGAGAAGGTATTCCATGCGCCAGTTCAAGAAGGTACTCCATGCACCAGTTCGAGAATGTACCGCATGCACCAGTTCGAGAAGGTACCCCATGCGCCAGTTCGAAAAGGCACTCCATGCGCCAGTTCGAGAAGGTACCCCATGCGCCAGTTCGAGAAGGCACTCCATGCACCAGTTCAAGAAGGTATTCCATGCGCCAGTTCGAGAAGGTACCCCATGCGCCAGTTCAAGAAGGCACCCCATGCGCCAGTTCGAGAAGGTACCCCATGCGCCAGTTCGAGAAGGTATTCCATGCGCCAGTTCAAGAAGGTACTCCATGCGCCAGTTCCAGCAGGTACTCCATGCGCCAGTTCCAGAAGTTACCCCATGCGCTAGTTCGAGAAGGTAACCCATGCACCAGTTCGAGAAGGCACCCCATGCACCAGTTCGATAAGGTACCCCATGCACCAGTTCGAGAAGGTACCCCATGCGCCAGTTCAAGAAGGCACCGCATGCACCAGTTCGAGAAGGTACTCCATGCGCCAGTTCAAGAAGGCACTCCATGTGCCAGTTCGAGAAGCTACTCCATGCGCCAGTTCAAGAAGGTACTCCATGCGCCAGTTCGAGAATGTACCGCATGCACCAGTTCGAGAAGGTACCCCATGCGCCAGTTCGAGAAGGTACCCCATGCGCTAGTTCGAGAAGGCACTCCATGCGCCAGTTCGAGAAGGTACCGCATGCATCTGTTCGAGAAGGTATCCCATGTGCCACTTCGAGAAGGTACCCCATGCACCAGTTCGAGAAGGCACTCCATGCGCCAGTTCAAGAAGGCACCCCATGCACCAGTTCGAGAAGGCACCCCATGCACCAGTTCGAGAAGGTACCCCATGCGCCAGTTCGAGAAGGCACCCCATGCGCCAGTTCAAGAAGGCACTCCATGCACCAGTTTGAGAAGGCACCCCATGCACCAGTTCGAGAAGGTAGCGCATGCACCAATTCAAGAACAGTTTGTGAACATACCCCAAGGCCTCCTTTGTGGTTTTAACATGGCAGCCAACTTACTCGCCGGGGTTGCCAGTACGTTGTTGATGCCATTCAGTTCCCCACTGACTTAGAAGGCGCTGCCTGATGTAGCTTCCGACCACAGAGGCCAGCCTGTTTCAGCTTCAATTTCCTGTCTGCGCTGAGCTGAATATTCTCTGCTTAAGGCATCCATTTGGGGTGCTATACTTAGCCTCAGTGCATTAGGCTAGTTGTGAAATTAAACAGGGTTCGTGCCCCTGATTGCCATGCATTAACCCCCACTCACCCCGGCTAGAGAGAGCATACATGTGGACAGGATCGGGCTTGGCTCTGATGTCTTCCACAGTGGAGCAGTTCAGCGATTCTCACCAACCAGAATCAAGGATTAGCCAATTAGTTAAGAGTTAAGGGGGGGAAATTCGTCCCCTTAGCGCCTCCCGTTAGCACAAGCAGAATGTGCTAACAGGGCGCTAGAGCATTATCGCCGCATGTCAAATCTCGCTCCCCCCAATAATGCTGCCGGTAACAGTTATCGCTGGGAGGCTCAACGCCAGTTGGATCGTGATGCCAGTGAGTGTGCAACGTTCACTGACCATCCGATCTGCAAAATTGATTGTCACCACCTACCTTAGCGCTTGAAGTAAACAGTGACAGGGAGAGCTGGCGTGAAGCACCAGGACACCGGCTCCAGGTACGTTATTTAAAGGGATCGTCAGTAATGAGTCGCAGCTGTAGGTTAGTTGAGTTTCAGTGGTTTCTTGTCAGTTTTACATCGTCCAACAGTTTCATTCAGTAATTTCAAGGTTATTTTGTATCAGGAGTGTTGTGGCAACTAAAAAGTAGCTACATTTATTCTTCAAAGAATCAAACTGCTACACTTGGTTACATTAATGGGGGCTGTACTGGCAGTCGACCATGCCCTCCAGGATCTTCGGCGGCGGGAGAGGAGGCAGCGAGAAAGACTGGAACATGTGCCCAGAGGGAGGAGGAGGACCATCCGGGCTTTCAACAGGAGGCCTTACCCTCTGAGGGTATTCCAAGAGCACTTCTCCTACCTCCAATTAAGTGAGGAGCAGTGTATTAGAAGGCTCCACTTCACCAAGGAGGTGGTCACACAACTCTGCCAGCTCCTGAAACCAGACCTCCAACCTCAGATCAGGGCGACAAGGCACAAGTCAGGAGTGTGATGGAATACTCTCCACTTGCCTGGATGAGTGCAGCTCCAACAACACTCAAGAAGTTCAACACCATCCAGGACAAAGCAGCCCGCTTGACTGGCAACCCCTCTACCACCTTAAACATTCACTCCCTTCACCACCAGCGTACCATGGCTGCAGTGTGTACCATCTACAAGATGCACTGCAGCAACTCACCAAGTCTTCTTTGGCAGCACCTCCCAAACCTGCGACCTCTTCCACCTAGAAGAACAAGGGCAGCAGGCACATGGGAACACCACCACCTCCAAGTTCCTCTCCAAGTCACACACCATCCTGATTTAGAAGTATATCGCCAATCCTTCATCGTCGCTGGGTCAAACTCCTGGAATTCCCTACCTAACAGCACTGTGGGAGTACCTTCACCACACGGACTGCAGCGGTTCAAGAAGGCGGCTCACCACCACCTTCTCAAGGGCAATTAGGGATGGGCAATAAATGCTGGCTTTGCCAGCGATGCCCACATCCCATAAAAACGAATTTAAAAAAAACTACGGCTCTCTCAGTGGCAGTCAAGGTCATTGTTGCCCTCAATTGCTTCGCCAGTGGATCCTTCCAGTCTGCAACAGGAGACATAGTTAACATCTCGCAGCTTGCCATCCATCGCTGCATCTGGGCGGTCACAGAGGATCTCTACAGTAGGAGAAGGGACTACATTTCCTTCCCCATCACCAGAGAAAAGCAGGACGAGCGTGCACGTGGCTTTGCCATGATAGTGGGATTCCCCATGCTGCAGGGCGCCATTGACTGCACCCACGTGGCTTTGCGGGCACCACATAACAATCCTGAAATCTTCCATAACCGCAAAGGCTACCACTCACTTAATGTGCAGTTGGTGTGCGACCACAGACAGCGAATCCTCAACATGAATGCCCTCTATCCTGGCAGCAGCCACAATGCCTTCATCCTGCGCCAGACCGGTGTGCCAACACTCTTCCAGCCACCAGATCAAGCTCACGGCTGGCTACTCGGAGACAAGGGCTATCCGCTCTCAACCTGGCTCATGACTCCTTTCCACAACCCCAACACTCCTGCCCAGCACTCATTTAATGAGAGCCATGCCACCACCAGGAACATCATCGAGCAGATCATCGGCCTGCTGAAGCAACGGTTCCACTGCCTTGACCACTCGGGAGGAGCCCACCAGTACTCGGCTGAGCGGGTGTCTTATTTCATGGTGGTCTGCTGCATGCTCCACAACTTGGAAATCATGAGGGCCCAGACACTGCCACCAGGGATTGCGGGACCACCTCAGGAGGAGGAAGAGGAAGAGGAGGAGGACGAGGAGGAAGATGAAGCTGAGGAGGAGGAAGATGAGGAGGAAGAGGAACAGGAGCGAGGGAGGAGGCAGCCTCTCAATCGGCCTTCCGGAAGGGCGGTCCGTGATCGTCTCATCAGACTGCAGTTCGAATGAATTAAACCCCAGAACCCTGTTGCTCACCACATCCCCATCATTCCATCCATGTCGCAGGCCATATCACAGTGCAAAGCTGAAATGAGACACACCACAAAATACTCCAAACTGAATTAATAAATGTATCAATAATCACTGAACACATATTTACAACAACAATATTACCTATTCACCCTTGTGTAATCCCTTAGTGTCTCTCGTTACTGTGCCTTTGCCTACTCTAGTGTTCCTACGAAGTGTTGGCCCCAGCACGGCTGGTGGAAGGCTGCTGAGTGTCGGTGCCAGAGACTACAGATGGCCTTGCAGGACACCATCGACCAGCACTGGGCCTGGAAGGCCCAGCTGTAGACGGCACCATCTCAGCATGGGCGGCAGCAGTCTGGGCTGGCTGGATGACAGCCAGCGACAAGGGCAGTGGCGGAGTGCACGAACTCGCCCTCCAGGGAGCTGGTCCCCAAGCTACCCTTTCCCCCTGGCCTTGCTGCACCCCACTCGTCCCCGGTGCCTCACCCTGTGCAGATCTCGCTTCTATACAACCCTCTAAATAATGCCAGTATCTGAGCTGGTGCCTGCGGGTGAGACATGCAGTGACTCGGTGTCTTCTTCCTCCTCCTCTTCTTCCGCCTCGCTCTCTATGGTGCCCTGAGGGACAGGCTGCTCAGGTGCTTGCTCATTATCTGAAAGCATAAAGGCACAAGAGTCAGATTAAGGTGAGGGGAGGGGGACAGGAAGGGAGAAATGCATGTATACAGCATGATTAGCTGGAAAGTGGGAAATGCTTGTGGGGTAAGGGGGAAGTGGGATATGAGAAGAAGGAGTCGGGATGAACATACCGTTGTTGTCAACATCACCGGTGGCCACGGCGCCCACCACCTGACGCCCAATAATCCGCAGCACTCTATTCTCCAGTGCAGACAATGGTTGGGTGTCGGCATGTCCCCGCCTGTGCGCTTCTGCTCCCTCCTGTTGTGAGCCACCTTGGCCTGCAGGAGAAAGGAAAGTGTGTGAGTGAGTGTGGAGCAATGTGTTTGGGTGATGTGCCTGCCATATTTGAATAGCTGTCATTGTGTGCAAGGTGTGAGTGTAGGTGTGAGTGTTGGTAGGTCGATATTGTTGGTGGGTGAGTGCTGGGGGTGTGGTGCTTTAGGCAGTGTTTGCAGACTGTGGTTCAGGTGGTGGTATGTAGTATTTGTTGAAGCGTTCACTCACCCTGACCACCCGAGTGAGGTTGTTAAATTTCTTCCTGCAATGTTTGTGGGTCCTGGGGACCACAGTGCTGCCCGAGACCTGATGGGAAACCTCCCTCCACATGGTATGGAAGACTTGTGGCGAGGGCCTGCTGCCACTGCCCTCCATCTCTCCACAACAAACACTTACACCTCCAATGCTTGATCACAGAATCTGCGCGCTCTCTCCCTGGGTCGTGGATCTGCCATGAGTACAGTTGCTTCAGTCCTCCGGCTACTTCTCCTTGTTATGCTTCTCCTTGCTGAGGCCGCTGCACAGCCAGCAATGCTGAGAATGAGGTTCTGCAGCATCAATGAACCTCCCCTTTAAGTACTGAAAAAGCCTGTGGCAATCATGACTTGCAATTAGACTGCACCTGATATTGGTCCATCCTTTGAGTGTAATGCCAATGAGCTTTGGCTTTAAGACTTGAATTAGGACTCCAATCATTTTTTTGAACAGTGAGCATGAATGTTGCCTGCAGTCTAAAGCATTAGCGCCTGGCGCTAATTGTCCAACTTTTCTAATGACACCACCCATTCCTGTGCTATAATGAATTTCTAGCCCAAGGTATTGGAAGGATGCTGACCCTGTGGACCTGTGCCCAGCAGGAGTCAAGAGTGTTGAAAAGACGAGAACAGGAAATTGGAAGGACAAGAAAGGGTGTTGTGCCCAGCTGTGGGTTGTGAATTTTGAAAAGGCATGGAGCAGTTGCTGGTGGTGCTAGTATTTCAAAGTATTATGCCAAGTATTGACATGCTAAATGCCCTGCCTTAGCTGTTGGCTATTCTGCAGTTTGAAGGTATTCTTGGCAGTAAATGGGATAGTTGATTACTCCTACACTGGAAATGCTGCTCTCCCACACGGCCTCCTTCTCTCACTATTCCCCCTCGTTTCCTACTGCTGTGGGGTTTTTTTTAACCCTTTGTCTCTATCTAACTCCTTTGAGGGGTTTTCCCTTCAGTTTCTCTGTTGGTAGATGCGCTCCCTGGTTTGACCGACCAGTTAGCTGCAGTCAGGTGGGATCCTGAGGGACTAGACTGTGTTTTAGCAGCACCCCACGCTTTCACCCAGAAAGCTCTGTTTGTGGTGACTTGCCGTGATTTTAGCAATTTAGCCCTTTGGTCAAATGAGAAAAAAAAGGAGTTCTGCATTGGTATTTGCGATCAAGTGCCTCCAAGATATTCTCGCACTAGTTCACCTTTTGTTCAGCAGCTCAACACTACAGAGTGATAAGACCCTTTTGGCAATTGAGCCTGTGCACCTGTGTGTCGAAGGCATGTAAAGGCAGATTTTAATTATAAGGTGTTACAGCGCCAGACTTCCCCCCGAAGCGATGTGCACTGAAAAGATCCTTCCACCTCCTGTTGAGAAAATGCCTGGAAATCGAGATAAAACTATTGCGTGTCCACCTAACAAAGGAGCTCCTGTTATTGAGAAGACGGAGCTGTCAGATTACATCATAACAAATGGAAAGCAGCCGTCTCTTCAAATTAGCTCGTTTTTACAGGAGCGTATCTGTGGTTTGTTTTTTTCACTTCCCGCTAATATCTGCAGAGCGATGGAGCAGAGGCATGGGAACATTTATTCGAGCTTTCTGCCTTTCTGAAGTTCTCTTGTTCCATCTAAGGTGTCAGCTGGTCCAGTAGGGAGCAGAAGGACGGCAGTTCAAGTCCAACTGCAGAACTTAAGCACGTAATCTAGGCCGCCACTTCAGTGAAGCACGGAGGGAGCGCTGCGCTAGCGGAGGTATTTTCTTTCGAATGAGTCTTGGAGTCGAGACCCTGTTTTCCTGTTTTGCCGGATGTAAATGATCCCATGGCATGATTCGAAGAGCAGGGAGCTCTCTCGGTGTCCTGGGCAATATACTTCTCTCAATCAACACCATCAAAACAGATTGACTGGCCATTATCTTGTTGCTGTGTGTGGCATCTTGCCGTGTGCAAGTTGGTGTGCAACAGTGACTACACTTTACAAGTACTTCATTTGGACGTCCTGAGGATGTGAAATGTGCAAAATAAAAGGAAAGACTTGCACCTTTCACAACCTCAGGAAGTTCCAAAGCGCTTTACAGCCAGTTAAGTAATTTGGGTGGGGGACTTCAATGTCCATCACCAAGAGTGGCTCGGTAGCACCACAACTGACCGAGCTGGCCGTGTCCTAAAGGACATAGCTGCCAGACTGGGTCTGCGACAGGTGGTGAGGGAACCAACAAGAGGGAAAAACCTACTTGATCTCGTCCGCACCAATCTACCTGTTGCAGATGCATCTGTCCATGACAGCATTGGTGGAAGTGACCACCGCACAATCCTTGTGGAGACGAAGTCCCGTCTTCATGTTGAGGATACCCTCCACCGTGTTGTGTGGCACTACCACCGTGCTAAATGGGACAGATTTCGAACAGATCTGGCAACTCAAAACTGGGCATCCATGAGGTGCTGTGGGCCATCAGCAGCAGCAGAATTGTATTCAACCACAATCTGTAACCTCATGGCCCGGCATATCCCTCACTCTACCATTACCATCAAGCCGGGAGATCAACCCTGGTTTAATGAAGAGTGCAGGAGAGCATGCCGGGAACAGCACCAGGCATACCGAAAAATGAGGTGTCAACCTGGTGAGGCTACGACACAGGACTACTTGCATGCCAAACAACGGAAGCAACATGCGATAGACAGAGCTAAGCGATCTCACAACCATCGGATCAAATCAAAGCTCTGCAGTCCTGCCACATCCAGTCATGAGTGGTGGTGGACAATTAAACAGTTAACAGGAGGAGGAGGCTCCAAAAATATCCCCATCCTCAATGATGGTGGAGCCCAGCACGTGAGTGCAAAAGACAAGGCTGAAGCATTTGCAACTATCTTCAGCCAGAAGTGCCGAGTGGATGATCCATCTCGGCCTCCTCCTGAGGTCCCCAGCATCACAGATGCCAGTCTTCAGCCCATTCAATTCACTCCACGTGATGTCAAGAAACGGCTGAAGACACTGGATACTGCAAAGGCTATGGGCCCTGACAACATTCCGGCAATAGTACTGAAGACTTGTGCTCCAGAACTAGCTGCGCCCCTAGCCAAGCTGTTCCAGTACAGCTACAACACTGGCATCTACCCAGCAATGTGGAAAATTGCCCAAGTATGTCCTGTCTACAAAAAGCAGGACAAATCCGACCCGGCCAATTACCATCCCATCAGTCTACTCTCAATCATCAGCAAAGTGATGGAAGGTGTCGTCGACAGTGCTATCAAGCAGCACTTACTCAGCAATAACCTGCTAACTGACGCCCAGTTTGGGTTCCGCCAGGGCCACTCAGCTCCTGACCTCATTACAGCCTTGGTCCAAACATGGACAAAAGAGCTGAACTCAAGAGGTGAGGTGAGAGTGACTGCCCTTGACATCAAGGCAGCATTTGATCGAGTGTGGCATCAAGGAGCCCTAGCAAAACTGAAGTCAATGGGAATCAAGGGGAAAACTCTCCATTGGTTGGAATCATACCTAGCACAAAGGAAGTTGGCTGTGGTTGTTGGAGGTCATTCATCTCAATCACATGACATCACTGCAGGAGTTCCTCAGGGCAGTGTCCTAGGCCCAACCATCTTCAGCTGTTTCATCAATGACCTTCCCTCCATCATAAGGTCAGAAGTGGGGATGTTTGCTGATGATTGCACACTGTTCAGCACCATTCGAGACTCGTCAGATACTGACGCAGTCCGTGTCCATATGCATCAAGACCTGGACAACATTCAGACTTGGGCTGACAAGTGGCAAGTAACATTCGCACCACACAAGTGCCAGGCAATGACCATCTCCAACAAGCGAGACTCTAACCATCTCCCCTTGACATTCAATGGCATTACCATCGCTGAATCCCCCACTATCAACATCCTGGGGGTTACCATTGATCAGAAAGAGAACTGGACCAGCCATATAAATACTGTGGCTACAAGAGCAGACCAGAGGCTGGGAATTCTGCGGCGAGTGTCTCACCTCCTGACTCCCCAAAGCCTTTCCACCATCTACAAGGCACAAGTCAGGAGTGTGATGGAATACTCTCCACTTGCCTGGATGAGTGCAGCTCCAACAACACTCAAGAAGCTCGACACCATTCAGGATAAAGCAGCCCACTTGATTGGCACTCCATCCACCACCTTCAACATTCACTCCCTCCACCACCGGCGCACTGTGGCTGCAGTGTGTACCATCTACAAGATGCACTGCAGCAACTCGCCAAAGCTCCTTCAACAGCACCTTCCAAACCCGCGACCTCTACCACTTAGAAGGACAAGGGCAGCAGACGCATGGGAACATCACCACCTACAAGTTCCCCTCCAAGCCACACACCATCCTGACTTGGACCTGTATCACCGTTCCTTCACTGTCGCTGGGCCAAAACCCTGGAACTCCCTTCCTAACAGCATTGTGGGTGTACCTACACCATATGGACTGCAGCGGTTCAAGAAGGCGGCTCACCACCATCTTCTCAAGGGCAATTAGGGATGGGCACTAAATGCAGGCCTAGCCAGCGACGCCCACATCCCATCAATGAATAAAAAAAAGATTTTTTTTTTTATGTGTCGTCACTGTTGTATTGTCGGTAGCAGGGGAACCAATTTCCGCACAGCAAGGTCTCACAAACAGCAATGAAATAATGACCAGATAATATACTGATGTTGGTTGAGGGATATATATTGGCTAGTACCCATGGAGAACTGCCCTGCTCTTTGAAATAGTGCCATGGGATCTTCTGTGCCCACCTGAGAGAGCAGACAGGGTCTCAGTTTAATATGTCAGCTGAAAGACAGCACCTTCAACAGTGCAGCATCTGCTCAGTACTGCACTGCCTAAATTCTGTGCTCAAGCCTGTGGAGTGGGGAGTCCTTGCGCTTCAAATACACTGTCCTTCAATGACAGCAAGCTTTACTTGCATACTGCCTTTAACTCGTAGAAGCATCTCGAGGTGCTTCACAGGTTAGCAAAAGAAAAACAGACACTGAGCCAGAGAGGGAGTGATTATAGGGAGGACTGCAAGCTCGGTCAAAGAGATGGGTTTTGAGGAGCTTGTGATGTGGGCAAAGCTGGTAAGGTTGTGTTTATTGCTCATCTCTTGTCACCCTACAAAGGTGGTGGTGGTTCTTCTTTGTGAATCGCTGTAGTCCATGTGGTGATGGTGCGCCCACTCTGTTGTAAGGTAGGGATTTCCAGGATACTGACCCAGCGACCATGCATGACCAATTAAATGGTTTTAATCACGTTGGTTGAGGGATAAATAGGGGTCAAAACACCAGGTGAACTCCTGCTCTTCTTCAAAATAGCGCTATGGGATCTTTTACATCTACCTGAGAGGGCAAATGGGACTTCGGTTTAACATCTTATCTGAAAGATGGCACCGTTGACAGTGCAGCACTCCCTCAGTACTATGCTGAAGTGTCAGCCTAAGTTACGTGTTTGAGTCCTGGAGTGGGACTTGAACCCACAACCTCATGACCCAGAGGTGAAACTGCTACCCATTGAACCAGGGCTGACAGCTAAAAGGCAGAGTGTAACCATACCCTGAAGAAGAGTGAGACCACTTCTGGGAGAGTGTCTCATCATTTGGCTTTTCACAACAAAGGCAACATAACCACTGATACAAAAGCAAAATACTGCAGATGCTGGAAATCTGAAATAAAAACAGAAAATGCTGGAAATACTCAGCAGGTCAGGGAGCATCTGTGGAGAGAGAAACAAAAGTTAACGTTTCAGGTTGATGACCCTTAATCAGAACTGGAAAAAGTTAGAGATGTAACAGATTTTTAAGCAAGTGTAGGGGCAGGGAAAGGGATGAAGGGAGGATAGAACAAAAGGGAAGGTCTGTGCTAGGATGGAAGGCAGGAGAGATTAAAAGACAAAAGGGATGATGGTGCAAGGCAAAAGGAGATGGTAATGGGACAAGTTAAGAAACAAAAGAACAAGTTAAGAAACAAAAGAAGAACATAACCACTGATTGGTGGGAAGTCAGGCTTAGAAGAATTGTCTAGGAACTTCTGACCATTTATAATGCTGGTAGAGCATCAATGACCCCATCAGCTCTTTCCTACCATTAACCATTTAACTAGTATTCCCATGGAGGAACAGGGGTGCAGTGCCCCATTGTCACTGAGCAGAGGGCAATGTGCAGGCTAACTCTGCAACCTGGGTCCGCTGGTCTTTCAAGCACTGTACAACTGCCATTTTGAGAATGGTGCCTGTAGTATAACTGTTGCTGCAGTGGTTCTGAGTTAGGAGAGTGTGGAAGGAGGAGAACCTGGCTTACGCCATCCTCTAATTAGACTGATCACACCACTTACTAGTCATCTCATCACGAGAGTCTTCAAGGGGGAAATAACTTCATTGAGAAGAATATGAAACCCCCCCCCAAGTCAGGGTCACTAACCCTAGGGTCACACATGGACCCCTGAGCTCTTGTAATCTGCCCCTCAAAGCCAGTGCTCCTAAGTCCTATTTGCCCTTGTATTCCTTAATTGTTGGTTCATTCCAATTTGAATTTTGTTGGATTGGAGCATTGGAAAGATCTGTTTATAGTGCTTTGGCCAATCGGGGGACAGCATGTGCAGGAGAGAAGGGGAAGAGAGAAAAAATAGACTACAGGAGGCACAAACAATCGAGTAATCCCTTCATCAGACAGTGAGTGTGAGTAGGCATGTGAGGCTGCTGGCGGTTCAGAGGTCAGGTCCTTTATATTTGAGCATTGTCATCGATTGTGGGGGAGGGGAAGGGTGGCATCTGTACATCTGACACATTCAGGGTAAAAGTACTTACAGGACCTTCACCAAGATAGACAGTTAACATACAGAACAAACTGTATTCAGTAAAAACACGGTATTTGGAGAGCTCAGTGTCAGTTGGTTACTGCACAAGATGCTGAATGTATCTTTAATTAGCGTTTTAAGAATAGGTAATAGAAACATAGAAAGTTTAGCACAGGAGGAAGTCATCTGACCTCTCTTGCCTGCCGTTCCCTGGCTGCTTTTATACAGTCCCCTTTTCCTGCTTTTCTCCCCGTTCCTGTTTATAATTGTGGGTCAGTAATTATCCAGGACCTTTCTGATTGGTGGAATCGGGTTAGCATCGAATGCCACTTGTGGTGAAACATTCCACGTTCCAATAACACTGCATGTAAAAGGTTTCTTCTAATCCCTTCGCGCATCTGATGCTGATCCCGGGATCACGGCCTTGTCTCTGTTTTACTACCAATGGAAATAATTTATCTGTGTTTACCTTCTCTGTTCCGTTTATCATTTTGAACATGTATTAAATCCCCTTCAAGCTTCTCAGTTTAAGATCGAGCATTTCCTAATGACTCCGATCCCTCATCGCTGGAAAATTCTGGGTCATATCTAAGTACAGTATTTGACTTTTCTTTAACAGAAACCTGTTTTCTTGCAGCTGCCCCTGAGTCACCAATGCTTTGTTACCTGAGTGAGGTACTGAGCGAACACACTGCCACTCCACACTCCCCCACCCCGTGTTTGAATACAACCCCTCTGCTGGCTGTAAGGCTCTTATATAAAACCCAGTTAATAGTTGGCATCAGGTCACAGCACAGGACTGCCTTTAAATTGGCCCTGCTTGGCAAATTGTGCTCGGACTGGGCATTGTAGGAAGCGGGCAAGTCATGCTGGGGCAATGGGAGGGGGCTGTTCTGAGCTTGGGCTGAAGCATTGGGTTGAGGCAGAGGGAAGGGAGCCATGCTTATCTGTATGTGTTGTACCTGACCCAGGGAGGCTGAATGCAGACACTGGCCTAAAATGGAAAAGTACGGCTTGCTCTCTTTATTAAAGAAAATGTTCTTTGGATGTGGGCATTTGCCACTTGAAGGGCCGATGGGTGGCAGGCAGTCTTCCTTGAAGCACGTTAGTGAACCAGTTGGGTTTTTTAATGGTAATTTTCTGGAAAACGAACAAGAGTGCTTTTTTAAAAATTCAATTTGGGTTTAAGAAGGTTGAGAGGAGATTTGATAGAGGTGTTCAAAATCGTGAGGTGTCTAGACAGAGTAGATAGAGAGAAACTGTTCTCATTTGCAGAAGGGTCGTGAACCAGAGGTCACAAATTTAAGGTGATTGGCAGAAGAACCAAAGGCGACATGAGGAAAAACTTTCTTACGCAGCGAGTGGTTATGGTCTGGAATGTACTGCCTGAAAGGGTGGTGGAGGCAGACTCAATCTTATCTTTCAAAAGGGAATTGGATAAGTACCTGAAGGAAAACATTTGCCGGGCTATGGGGAAGAGAGGTTAGCTGAAGTACTCTTGCAGAGAGACGGCACTGGCTCGACGGGCCGAATGGCCTCCTTCTGTGCTGTAATCATTCTATGACTCTAATTTCACAACCGGCCCTGGTGGGATTTGAACTCTCAACCTCTAGGTTACAGATTAACCACTGGGCTACTTTACCCAAAGCACTCTATATCTGATGATAAAGCAGAGGGAAAGAACGGAGGGAAGTGTTATCCTGTGTCTGCCAGTGTTGTACCTAACCTGGGCATACCTGTTCCATTCCCAAACACTAACATCCCTCGCCTTGACGAGCACAAACATTCACTGAGGAAGAAGCACATTGCAACTTTGGACTCCCGATGGGCAAATCTGGGTGGAGGGCTTTTATTGAGGGGTGATTCTTTTCAAAGTATTCAAAATTGTATTAAATCTTTCCTCCCAGGTGCCTCCAAGCCCAGAGTGTGTTCGAGCTATGATGAGATTGAAGTATTGTCCTCACTGCCGGAGCATGGCAAGTGTGAAGCCCTGCAACAACTACTGCCTTAACATCCTGAAGGGCTGCCTGGCCAATCAGGCTGACTTAGATAGCGAATGGAGAAACCTGGTCGGTAAGGTTCATGGTGACCAGAGGCTGGGGGGACAGTCATACACACTGAGCTTCAACGTTAGGTACCTGTGTAGATTTCTACTCAATATCTAAAGAGTTTTCCTCCATTCTGCTCAATCTTCCCGCTGATTTTGGAAGTCATACGCCGGGAATTTCCTTGATTGTCCGCCATACCTTTGGCAGGAACCTCCATTACCACCGTTTATCCGAAGTTTCCGCCAACTTACCGCCAAAGTTGCGGCGGGCAATCGGGAGAAGGCCCGAGCAAATGACCTTCTCTTTAAACCATGAGTGCCGATGTCATCATTTGGTGAACTGGCTGGGAGGGGTTACTGAGTGACAGTGTGAGGGAGTTGGATTAACATCAGTAGAAATACAGTCAGTAACACAGGGTGCTGGGGGAGGGGTTACTGAGTGACAGTGTGAGGGAGCTGGATTAACACCAGTAACACAGGATCGCAGGTGTAATTTGTGCTCTGCTGAGTTAGCTGATTTCAGCCAGGGCGACGTTAGGGCTGAGTTAGGGATGAGAACATCAGCCTAGCTCCCAGCCCTTGCTGGACAGTGTATGCTAACATCAGGTAAAGGGCAGGACCGGGACTGGCTGTGATGCTGCGCATGACTGAATAGGCCACTGATATCCGTTCTGGGTTCCCACATAAAGAATAGCCACTTTGGGGAAAGGTTTCAGTGTCGCCCCGTGCCTATGGAACTCTACTCTAGCTAGAGTCAGTGCCTTCTAAAGAGCAGGAGAGAAAAGTGGAGGTGGGGGAAAAAGCTTGCATAATATATCAACTTACATTTACGTAGTGCCTTTAACACAGAAAAAATTCCCAAGGTGCTTCACAGGCGTGTAATCAGACAAAAATCAATGCCAAGCCAAAGAAGGAGATAGTAGGATGGGTGACTAAAAGCCTGGTCAAACAAATGAGTCTTAAAGGAACAGAAGGAGGTGGAGAAGCGGAAAAGGTTTAGGGTGGGAATTGCAGAGTGTGGGGCCTAGTCAGTGTACGAACAGTAGAGCAATCCATGGGAGGATATTGAGTGCTGATTTTAATTCTTCTCCTTGATATTTCAGACTCTATGCTTCAGGTGGCTGACCGGTTTAATGGGCCGTCAAACACGGAGTCGCTGGTTGATACAATTCATTTGAAGATCGCCGAAGCAATACAAACCATGCGAGATAACAGAGCTCACATCTCATCAAAGGTAAGGTTAGTCAGGGCAGAAAGTGAATGTTGGACTCAGTGGTACTGGATGGCACAACTGGTTAAGAGCTCTGCCTTTTCACTATGGCAACTGTGGTGAAAAATGCCCCTCCCTGTGCCAGCTGTAAGGCTCCTATGAGAAATGGGTTTGGGCAGTCTCGGGCCAGTTCTATTCATTGCAAATCACCAGTACAAAACTGCCCATCATTGGGCACTAAGTGGCATCGAGTTGGCATCACACTCAGGTTAAGCCATAGGGGGCGACTGGCACGTGTGATGGAATAATAATACTGGTGCAGTGCAGGAGGGGCGTATTTATCTGTAGTTGGAATCAAATTAGGAGACGGGTTGGAAATGTGAGCCAGGGTTGAAATAGGGGGCCATAGTTGGAATTGGGAGCCAGGGTTGGAATTGAATTTGGGAGCCAAGGCTGGAATTGGGAGCCAATGCTGGAATTGGATTTGGGATCATAATTGGATTTGGGACCATGGGTTGGAATTGTATTTGAAACCATGGTTGGAATTGGATTTGGGATCATGGGTTGGAATTGGATTTGGGACCATGCTTGGAAATGGATTTGGGACCATGGGTTGGAATTGGATTTGGGACCATGGGTTGGAATTGGATTTGGGACCATGGTTGGAAATGGATTTGGGACCATCGGTTGGAATTGGATTTGGGACCATGGGTTGGAATTGGATTTGGGACCATGGGTTGGAATTGGATTTGGGACCATGGTTGGAATTGGATTTGGGACCATGGTTGGAATTGGATTTGTGATCACGGGTTGGAATTGGATTTGGGACCATGGTTGGAATTGGATTTGGGATCATGGTTAGAATTGGATTTGGGACCATGGCTGGAATTGGATTTGGGATCATGGGTTGGAATTGGATTTGGGATCATGGTTGGAATTGGATTTGGGACCATGGTTGGAATTGGATTTGGGACCATGGGTTGGAAATGGATTTGGGACCATGGGTTGGAATTGGATTTGGGACCATGGTTGCAATTGGATTTGGGACCATGGTTGGAATTGGATTTGGGATCATGGTTAGAATTGGATTTGGGACCATGGTTGGAATTGGATTTGGGATCATGGTTGCAATTGGATTTGGGACCGTGGTTGGAATTGGATTTGGGACCATGGTTGGAATTGCATTTGGGACCATGGTTGGAATTGGATTTGGGACCATGGTTGGAATTGGATTTGGGATCATGGTTGGAATTGGATTTGGGACCATGGTTGGAATTGGATTTGGGACCATGGGTTGGAAATGGATTTGGGACCATGGGTTGGAATTGGATTTGGGACCATGGTTGCAATTGGATTTGGGACCATGGTTGGAATTGGATTTGGGATCATGGTTAGAATTGGATTTGGGACCATGGTTGGAATTGGATTTGGGATCATGGTTGCAATTGGATTTGGGACCGTGGTTGGAATTGGATTTGGGACCATGGTTGGAATTGCATTTGGGACCATGGTTGGAATTGGATTTGGGACCATGGTTGGAATTGGATTTGGGATCATGGTTAGAATTGGATTTGGGATCATGGTTGGAATTGGATTTGGGATCATGGTTGGAATTGGATTTGGGACCATGGGTTGGAATTGGATTTGGGACCATGTTTGGAATTGGATTTGGGATCATGGTTAGAATTGGATTTGGGACCATGGTTCGAATTGGATTTGGGACCATGGGTTGGAATTGGATTTGGGACCATGGTTCGAATTGGATTTGGGACCATGGTTCGAATTGGATTTGGGACCATGGGTTGGAATTGGATTTGGGACCATGGTTGCAATTGGATTTGGGACCATGGTTGGAATTGGATTTGGGATCATGGTTAGAATTGGATTTGGGACCATGGTTGGAATTGGATTTGGGATCATGGTTGCAATTGGATTTGGGACCGTGGTTGGAATTGGATTTGGGACCATGGTTGGAATTGCATTTGGGACCATGGTTGGAATTGGATTTGGGACCATGGTTGGAATTGGATTTGGGATCATGGTTAGAATTGGATTTGGGATCATGGTTGGAATTGGATTTGGGACCATGGTTGGAATTGGATTTGGGACCATGGGTTGGAATTGGATTTGGGACCATGGGTTGGAATTGGATTTGGGACTATGTTTGGAATTGGATTTGGGATCATGGTTAGAATTGGATTTGGGATCATGGTTGGAATTGGATTTGGGACTGTGGTTGGAATTGGATTTGGGACCATGGTTCGAATTGGATTTGGGACCATGGTTCGAATTGGATTTGGGACCATGGGTTGGAAATGGATTTGGGACCATGGTTGGAATTGGATTTGGGATCATGGTTAGAATTGGATTTGGGACCATGGTTGGAATTGGATTTGAGATCATGGTTGCAATTGGATTTGGGACCGTGGTTGGAATTGGATTTGGGACCATGGTTGGAATTGCATTTGGGACCATGGTTGGAATTGGATTTGGGACCATGGTTGGAATTGGATTTGGGATCATGGTTAGAATTGGATTTGGGACCATGGTTGGAATTGGATTTGGGACCATTGGTTGCAATTGGATTTGGGACCATGGGTTGGAATTGGATTTGGGATCATGGTTGGAATTGGATTTGGGACCATGGTTCGAATTGGTTTTGGGACCATGGTTTGAATTGGATTTGGGACCATGGGTTGGAAATGGATTTGGGACCATGGTTGGAATTGGATTTGGGATCATGGTTAGAATTGGATTTGGGACCGTGGCTGGAATTGGATTTGGGATCATGGGTGGAATTGGATTTGGGACCATGGTTGGAATTGGATTTGGGACCATGGGTTGGAATTGGATTTGGGACCATGGTTGCAATTGGATTTGGGACCATGGTTGGAATTGGATTTGGGATCATGGTTCGAATTGGATTTGGGATCATGGTTGGAATTGGATTTGGGACCGTGGTTGGAATTGGATTTGGGACCATGGTTGGAATTGCATTTTGGACCATGGTTGGAATTGGATTTGGGACCATGGTTGGAATTGGATTTGGGACCATGGTTGGAATTGGATTTGGGAGCCAATGCTGGAATTGGATTTGGGACCATGGTTGGAATTGGATTTGGGACCAAGGTTGGAATTGGATTTGGGATCATGGTTGGAATTGGATTTGGGAGCATGGTTGGAATTGGATTTGGGACCATGGGTTGGAATTGGATTTGGGACCAGGGTTGGAATTGGATTTGGGAACGTGGTTGGAATTGGATTTGGGATCGTGGTTGGAATTGGATTTGGGACCATGGTTGGAATTGGATTTGGGACCATTTGTTGGAAATGGATTTGGGACCATGGTTGGAATTGGATTTGGGATCATGGTTAGAATTGGATTTGGGACCATGGTTGGAATTGGATTTGGGATCATGGTTGCAATTGGATTTGGGATCGTGGTTGGAATTGGATTTGGGACCATGGTTGGAATTGCATTTGGGACCATGGTTGGAATTGGATTTGGGACCATGGTTGGAATTGGATTTGGCATCATGGTTAGAATTGGATTTGGGATCATGGTTGGAATTGGATTTGGGACCATGGTTGGAATTGGATTTGGGACCATGGGTTGGAATTGGATTTGGGACCATGGGTTGGAATTGGATTTGGGACCATGGGTTGGAATTGGATGTGGGACCATGGGTTGGAATTGGATTTGGGACCATGTTTGGAATTGGATTTGGGATCATGTTTAGAATTGGATTTGGGATCATGGTTGGAATTGGATTTGGGACTGCGTTTGGAATTGGATTTGGGACCATGGTTCGAATTGGATTTGGGACCATGGTTCGAATTGGATTTGGGACCATGGGTTGGAAATGGATTTGGGACCATGGTTGGAATTGGATTTGGGATCATGGTTAGAATTGGACTTGGGACCATGGCTGGAATTGGATTTGGGACCATGGGTGGAATAGGAATTGGGACCATGGTTGGAATTGGATTTGGGACCATGGGTTGGAAATGGATTTGGGACCATGGGTTGGAATTGGATTTAGGACCATGGTTGCAATTAGATTTGGGACCATGGTTGGAATAGGATTTGGGATCATGGTTAGAATTGGATTTGGGATCATGGTTCGAATTGGATTTGGGATCATGGTTGGAATTGGATTTGGGACCGTGGTTGGAATTGGATTTGGGACCATGGTTGGAATTGCATTTTGGACCATGGTTGGAATTGGATTTGGGACCATGGTTGGAATTGGATTTGGGATCATGGTTGGAATTGGATTTGGGACCATGGGTTGGAATTGGACTTGGGATCATGGTTGGAATTGGATTAGGGATCATGTTTGGAATTGGATTTGGGAGCCAATGCTGGAATTGGATTTGGGACCATGGTTGGAATTGGATTTGGGACCAAGGTTGGAATTGGATCTGGGATCATGGTTCGAATTGGATTTGGGAGCATGGTTGGAATTGGATTTGGGACCATGGGTTGGAATTGGATTTGGGACCAGGGTTGGAATTGGATTTGGGAACGTGGTTGGAATTGGATTTGGGATCGTGGTTGGAATTGGATTTGGGACCATGGTTGGAATTGGATTTGGGACCATGGGTTGGAATTGGATTTGGGACCATGGTTGGAATTGCATTTGGGACCATGGTTGGAATTGCATTTGGGACCATGGTTGGAATTGGATTTGGGACCATGGTTGGAATTGGATTTGGGACCATGGTTAGAATTGGATTTGGGATCATGGTTGGAATTGGATTTGGGACCATTGGTTGGAATTGGATTTGGGACCATGGGTTGGAATTGCATTTGGGATCATGGTTGGAATTGGATTTGGGACTGTGGTTCGAATTGGATTTGGGACCATGGTTCGAATTGGATTTGGGACCATGGTTTGAATTGGATTTGGGACCATGGGTTGGAAATGGATTTGGGACCATGGTTGGAATTGGATTTGGGATCATGGTTAGAATTGGATTTGGGACCATGGCTGGAATTGGATTTGGGATCATGGGTGGAATTGGATTTGGGACCATGGTTGGAATTGGATTTGGGACCATGGGTTGGAATTGGATTTGGGACCATGGTTGCAATTGGATTTGGGACCATGGTTGGAATTGGATTTGGGACCATGGTTAGAATTGGATTTGGGACCATGGTTCGAATTGGATTTGGGATCATGGTTGGAATTGGATTTGGGACCGTGGTTGGAATTGGATTTGGGACCATGGTTGGAATTGCATTTTGGACCATGGTTGGAATTGGATTTGGGACCATGGTTGGAATTGTATTTGGGATCATGGTTGGAATTGGATTTGGGACCATGGGTTGGAATTGGACTTGGGATCATGGTTGGAATTGGATTTGGGATCATGGTTGGAATTGGATTTGGGAGCCAATGCTGGAATTGGATTTGGGACCATGGTTGGAATTGGATTTGGGACCAAGGTTGGAATTGGATTTGGGATCATGGTTGGAATTGGATTTGGGAGCATGGTTGGAATTGGATTTGGGTCCATGGGTTGGAATTGGATTTGGGACCAGGGTTGGAATTGGATTTGGGAACGTGGTTGGAATTGGATTTGGGATCGTGGTTGGAATTGGATTTGGGACCATGGTTGGAATTGGATTTGGGACCATGGGTTGGAAATGGATTTGGGATCATGGTTGGAATTGGATTTGGGATCATGGTTAGAATTGGATTTGGGACCATGGTTGGAATTGGATTTGGGATCATGGTTGCAATTGGATTTGGGATCGTGGTTGGAATTGGATTTGGGACCATGGTTGGAATTGCATTTGGGACCATGGTTGGAATTGGATTTGGGACCATGGTTGGAATTGGATTTGGGATCATGGTTAGAATTATATTTGGGATCATGGTTGGAATTGGATTTGGGACCATGGTTGGAATTGGATTTGGGACCATGGGTTGGAATTGGATTTGGGACCATGGGTTGGAATTGGATTTGGGACCATGTTTGGAATTGGATTTGGGATCATGGTTAGAATTGGATTTGGGATCATGGTTGGAATTGGATTTGGGACTGTGGTTGGAATTGGATTTGGGACCATGGTTCGAATTGGATTTGGGACCATGGTTCGAATTGGATTTGGGACCATGGGTTGGAAATGGATTTGGGACCATGGTTGGAATTGGATTTGGGATCATGGTTAGAATTGGACTTGGGACCATGGCTGGAATTGGATTTGGGATCATGGGTGGAATAGGATTTGGGACCATGGTTGGAATTGGATTTGGGACCATGGGTTGGAAATGGATTTGGGATCATGGTTAGAATTGGATTTGGGACCATGGTTCGAATTGGATTTGGGATCATGGTTGGAATTGGATTTGGGACCGTGGTTGGAATTGGATTTGGGACCATGGTTGGAATTGCATTTTGGACCATGGTTGGAATTGGATTTGGGACCATGGTTGGAATTGGATTTGGGATCATGGTTGGAATTGGATTTGGGACCATGGGTTGGAATTGGACTTGGGATCATGGTTGGAATTGGATTTGGGATCATGGTTGGAATTGGATTTGGGAGCCAATGCTGGAATTGGATTTGGGACCATGGTTGGAATTGGATTTGGGACCAAGGTTGGAATTGGATCTGGGATCATGGTTGGAATTGGATTTGGGAGCATGGTTGGAATTGGATTTGGGACCATGGGTTGGAATTAGATTTGGGACCAGGGTTGGAATTGGATTTGGGAACGTGGTTGGAATTGGATTTGGGATCGTGGTTGGAATTGGATTTGGGACCATGGTTGGAATTGGATTTGGGACCATGGGTTGGAATTGGATTTGGGACCATGGTTGGAATTGGATTTGGGACCATGGTTGGAATTGGATTTGGGACCATGGCTTGGAATTGGATTTGGGACCATGGTTGGAATTGGATTTGGGATCATGGTTGGAATTGGATGTGGGACCATGGTTGGAATTGGATTTGGGACCATGGCTTGGAATTGCATTTGGGACCATGGGTTGGAATTGGATTTGGGACCATGGTTGGAATTGGATTTGGGACCATGGCTTGGAATTGGATTTGGGACCATGGTTGGAATTGGATTTGGGATCATGGTTGGAATTGGATTTGGGAGCCAATGCTGGAATTGGATTTGGGACCATGGTTGGAATTGGATTTGGGACCATGGTTGTAATTGGATTTGGGATCATGGTTGGAATTGGATTTGGGACCCTGGTTGTAATTGGATTTGGGACCATGGTTGGAAATGGATTTGGGACCATGGTTGGAATTGGATGTGGGACCATGGTTGGAATTGGATGTGGGACCATGGTTGGAATTGGATTTGGGACCATGGTTGGAATTGGATTTGTGATCATGGTTGGAATTGGATGTGGGACCATGGTTGAAATTGGATTTGGGACCATGGGTTGGAATTGGATTTGGGATCATGGGTGGAATTGGATTTGGGAGCCAATGCTGGAATTGGATTTGGGACCATGGTTGGAATTGGATGTGGGACCATGGTTGGAATTGGATTTGGGATCATGGTTGGAATTCGAATTGGGTCCCTGGGTTGGAATTGGATTTGGGATCATGGTTGGAATTGGATTTGGGACCAAGGTTGGAATTGGATTTGGGATCATGGTTGGAATTGGATTTGGGAGCATGGTTGGAATTGGATTTGGGATCATGGGTTGGAATTGGATTTGGGACCAGGGTTGGAATTGGATTTGGGACCATGGGTGAAATTGGATTTGGGATCATGGTTGGAATTGGATTTGAGACCATGGTTGGAATTGGATATGGGATCATGGTTGGAATTGGATTTGGGACCATGGGTTGGAATTGGATTTGGGACCGTGGTTGGAATTGGATTTGCGGCCATGGGTTGGAATTGGATTTGGGACCGTGGTTGGAATTGGATCTGGGAACATGGTTGGAATTGGATTTGGGATTGTGGTTGGAATTGGATTTTGGACCATGGTTGGAATTGGATTTGGGACCATGGCTTGGAATTGGATTTGGGACCATGGTTGGAATTGGATTTTGGACCATGGTTGGAATTGGATTTGGGACCATGGCTTGGAATTGGATTTGGGACCATGGTTGGAATTGGATTTGGGATCATGGTTGGAATTGGATGTGGGACCATGGTTGGAATTGGATTTGGGACCATGGCTTGGAATTGGATTTGGGACCATGGGTTGGAATTGGATTTGGGACCATGGTTGGAATTGGATTTGGGACCATGGCTTGGAATTGGATTTGGGACCATGGTTGGAATTGGATTTGGGATCGTGGTTGGAATTGGATTTGGGAGCCAATGCTGGAATTGGATTTGGGACCATGGTTGGAATTGGATTTGGGCCATGGTTGTAATTGGATTTGGGATCATGGTTGAAATTGGATTTGGGACCATGGTTGGAATTGGATTTGGGACCATGGGTTGGAATTGGATTTGGGACCATGGTTGGAAATGGATTTGGGACCATGGTTGGAATTGGATGTGGGACCATGTTTGGAATTGGATGTGGGACCATGGTTGGAATTTGATTTGTGACCATGGTTGGAATTGGATTTGGGATCATGGTTGGAATTGAATGTGGGACCATGGTTGGAATTGGATTTAGGACCATGGTTGGAATTGGATGTGGGACCATGGTTGGAATTGGATTTGGGACCATGGTTGGAATTGGATTTGGGACCATGGGTTGGAATTGGATTTTGGACCGTGTTTGGAATTGGATTTGGGACCATGGTTGGAATTGGATTTGGGACCATGGTTGGAATTGGATGTGGGACCATGGTTGGAATTGGATTTGGGACCATGGGTTGGAATTAGACTTGGGACCATGGTTGGAATTGGATTTGGGACCATGGTTGGAATTGGATTTGGGATCATGGTTGGAATTGGATGTGGGACCATGGTTGGAATTGCATTTGGGATCATGGTTGGAATTGGATGTGGGACCATGGTTGGAATTGGATTTGGGACCATGGGTTGGAATTGGATTTGGGATCATGGTTGGAATTGGATTTGGAAACATGGGTTGGAATTGGATTTGGGACCATGGGTTGGAATTGGATTTGGGACCAGGGTTGGAATTGGATTTGGGACCATGGTTGGAATTGGATTTGGGATCATGGTTGGAATTGGATTTGGGACCATGGTTGGAATTGGATCCGGGACCATGGGTTGGAATTGGAATTCGGACCATGGGTTTGAATTGGATTTGGGACCATGGGTTGCAATTGGATTGGGGATCATGGTTGGAATTGGATTTGGGACCATGGTTGGAATTGGATCCGGGACCATGGGTTGGAATTGGAATTCGGACCATGGGTTTGAATTGGATTTGGGACCATGGGTTGCAATTGGATTGGGGATCATGGTTGGAATTGGATTTGGGACCATGGTTGCAATTGGATTTGGGACCATGGTTGGAATTGGATTTGGGACCATGGTTAGAATTGGATTTGGGACCATGGTTCGAATTGGATTTGGGATCATGGTTGGAATTGGATTTGGGACCGTGGTTGGAATTGGATTTGGGACCATGGTTGGAATTGCATTTTGGACCATGGTTGGAATTGGATTTGGGACCATGGTTGGAATTGTATTTGGGATCATGGTTGGAATTGGATTTGGGACCATGGGTTGGAATTGGACTTGGGATCATGGTTGGAATTGGATTTGGGATCATGGTTGGAATTGGATTTGGGAGCCAATGCTGGAATTGGATTTGGGACCATGGTTGGAATTGGATTTGGGACCAAGGTTGGAATTGGATTTGGGATCATGGTTGGAATTGGATTTGGGAGCATGGTTGGAATTGGATTTGGGTCCATGGGTTGGAATTGGATTTGGGACCAGGGTTGGAATTGGATTTGGGAACGTGGTTGGAATTGGATTTGGGATCGTGGTTGGAATTGGATTTGGGACCATGGTTGGAATTGGATTTGGGACCATGGGTTGGAAATGGATTTGGGATCATGGTTGGAATTGGATTTGGGATCATGGTTAGAATTGGATTTGGGACCATGGTTGGAATTGGATTTGGGATCATGGTTGCAATTGGATTTGGGATCGTGGTTGGAATTGGATTTGGGACCATGGTTGGAATTGCATTTGGGACCATGGTTGGAATTGGATTTGGGACCATGGTTGGAATTGGATTTGGGATCATGGTTAGAATTATATTTGGGATCATGGTTGGAATTGGATTTGGGACCATGGTTGGAATTGGATTTGGGACCATGGGTTGGAATTGGATTTGGGACCATGGGTTGGAATTGGATTTGGGACCATGTTTGGAATTGGATTTGGGATCATGGTTAGAATTGGATTTGGGATCATGGTTGGAATTGGATTTGGGACTGTGGTTGGAATTGGATTTGGGACCATGGTTCGAATTGGATTTGGGACCATGGTTCGAATTGGATTTGGGACCATGGGTTGGAAATGGATTTGGGACCATGGTTGGAATTGGATTTGGGATCATGGTTAGAATTGGACTTGGGACCATGGCTGGAATTGGATTTGGGATCATGGGTGGAATAGGATTTGGGACCATGGTTGGAATTGGATTTGGGACCATGGGTTGGAAATGGATTTGGGATCATGGTTAGAATTGGATTTGGGACCATGGTTCGAATTGGATTTGGGATCATGGTTGGAATTGGATTTGGGACCGTGGTTGGAATTGGATTTGGGACCATGGTTGGAATTGCATTTCGGACCATGGTTGGAATTGGATTTGGGACCATGGTTGGAATTGGATTTGGGATCATGGTTGGAATTGGATTTGGGACCATGGGTTGGAATTGGACTTGGGATCATGGTTGGAATTGGATTTGGGATCATGGTTGGAATTGGATTTGGGAGCCAATGCTGGAATTGGATTTGGGACCATGGTTGGAATTGGATTTGGGACCAAGGTTGGAATTGGATCTGGGATCATGGTTGGAATTGGATTTGGGAGCATGGTTGGAATTGGATTTGGGACCATGGGTTGGAATTAGATTTGGGACCAGGGTTGGAATTGGATTTGGGAACGTGGTTGGAATTGGATTTGGGATCGTGGTTGGAATTGGATTTGGGACCATGGTTGGAATTGGATTTGGGACCATGGGTTGGAATTGGATTTGGGACCATGGTTGGAATTGGATTTGGGACCATGGTTGGAATTGGATTTGGGACCATGGCTTGGAATTGGATTTGGGACCATGGTTGGAATTGGATTTGGGATCATGGTTGGAATTGGATGTGGGACCATGGTTGGAATTGGATTTGGGACCATGGCTTGGAATTGGATTTGGGACCATGGGTTGGAATTGGATTTGGGACCATGGTTGGAATTGGATTTGGGACCATGGCTTGGAATTGGATTTGGGACCAGGGTTGGAATTGGATTTGGGACCATGGGTGAAATTGGATTTGGGATCATGGTTGGAATTGGATTTGAGACCATGGTTGGAATTGGATATGGGATCATGGTTGGAATTGGATTTGGGACCATGGGTTGGAATTGGATTTGGGACCGTGGTTGGAATTGGATTTGCGGCCATGGGTTGGAATTGGATTTGGGACCGTGGTTGGAATTGGATCTGGGAACATGGTTGGAATTGGATTTGGGATTGTGGTTGGAATTGGATTTTGGACCATGGTTGGAATTGGATTTGGGACCATGGCTTGGAATTGGATTTGGGACCATGGTTGGAATTGGATTTTGGACCATGGTTGGAATTGGATTTGGGACCATGGCTTGGAATTGGATTTGGGACCATGGTTGGAATTGGATTTGGGATCATGGTTGGAATTGGATGTGGGACCATGGTTGGAATTGGATTTGGGACCATGGCTTGGAATTGGATTTGGGACCATGGGTTGGAATTGGATTTGGGACCATGGTTGGAATTGGATTTGGGACCATGGCTTGGAATTGGATTTGGGACCATGGTTGGAATTGGATTTGGGATCGTGGTTGGAATTGGATTTGGGAGCCAATGCTGGAATTGGATTTGGGACCATGGTTGGAATTGGATTTGGGCCATGGTTGTAATTGGATTTGGGATCATGGTTGAAATTGGATTTGGGACCATGGTTGGAATTGGATTTGGGACCATGGGTTGGAATTGGATTTGGGACCATGGTTGGAAATGGATTTGGGACCATGGTTGGAATTGGATGTGGGACCATGTTTGGAATTGGATGTGGGACCATGGTTGGAATTTGATTTGTGACCATGGTTGGAATTGGATTTGGGATCATGGTTGGAATTGGATGTGGGACCATGGTTGGAATTGGATTTAGGACCATGGTTGGAATTGGATGTGGGACCATGGTTGGAATTGGATTTGGGACCATGGTTGGAATTGGATTTGGGACCATGGGTTGGAATTGGATTTTGGACCGTGTTTGGAATTGGATTTGGGACCATGGTTGGAATTGGATTTGGGACCATGGTTGGAATTGGATGTGGGACCATGGTTGGAATTGGATTTGGGACCATGGGTTGGAATTAGACTTGGGACCATGGTTGGAATTGGATTTGGGACCATGGTTGGAATTGGATTTGGGATCATGGTTGGAATTGGATGTGGGACCATGGTTGGAATTGCATTTGGGATCATGGTTGGAATTGGATGTGGGACCATGGTTGGAATTGGATTTGGGACCATGGGTTGGAATTGGATTTGGGATCATGGTTGGAATTGGATTTGGAAACATGGGTTGGAATTGGATTTGGGACCATGGGTTAGAATTGGATTTGGGACCAGGGTTGGAATTGGATTTGGGACCATGGTTGGAATTGGATTTGGGATCATGGTTGGAATTGGATTTGGGACCATGGTTGGAATTGGATCCGGGACCATGGGTTGGAATTGGAATTCGGACCATGGGTTTGAATTGGATTTGGGACCATGGGTTGCAATTGGATTGGGGATCATGGTTGGAATTGGATTTGGGACCATGGTTGGAATTGGATCCGGGACCATGGGTTGGAATTGGAATTCGGACCATGGGTTTGAATTGGATTTGGGACCATGGGTTGCAATTGGATTGGGGATCATGGTTGGAATTGGATTTGGGACCATGGTTGCAATTGGATTTGGGACCATGGTTGGAATTGGATTTGGGACCATGGTTAGAATTGGATTTGGGACCATGGTTCGAATTGGATTTGGGATCATGGTTGGAATTGGATTTGGGACCGTGGTTGGAATTGGATTTGGGACCATGGTTGGAATTGCATTTTGGACCATGGTTGGAATTGGATTTGGGACCATGGTTGGAATTGTATTTGGGATCATGGTTGGAATTGGATTTGGGACCATGGGTTGGAATTGGACTTGGGATCATGGTTGGAATTGGATTTGGGATCATGGTTGGAATTGGATTTGGGAGCCAATGCTGGAATTGGATTTGGGACCATGGTTGGAATTGGATTTGGGACCAAGGTTGGAATTGGATTTGGGATCATGGTTGGAATTGGATTTGGGAGCATGGTTGGAATTGGATTTGGGTCCATGGGTTGGAATTGGATTTGGGACCAGGGTTGGAATTGGATTTGGGAACGTGGTTGGAATTGGATTTGGGATCGTGGTTGGAATTGGATTTGGGACCATGGTTGGAATTGGATTTGGGACCATGGGTTGGAAATGGATTTGGGATCATGGTTGGAATTGGATTTGGGATCATGGTTAGAATTGGATTTGGGACCATGGTTGGAATTGGATTTGGGATCATGGTTGCAATTGGATTTGGGATCGTGGTTGGAATTGGATTTGGGACCATGGTTGGAATTGCATTTGGGACCATGGTTGGAATTGGATTTGGGACCATGGTTGGAATTGGATTTGGGATCATGGTTAGAATTATATTTGGGATCATGGTTGGAATTGGATTTGGGACCATGGTTGGAATTGGATTTGGGACCATGGGTTGGAATTGGATTTGGGACCATGGGTTGGAATTGGATTTGGGACCATGTTTGGAATTGGATTTGGGATCATGGTTAGAATTGGATTTGGGATCATGGTTGGAATTGGATTTGGGACTGTGGTTGGAATTGGATTTGGGACCATGGTTCGAATTGGATTTGGGACCATGGTTCGAATTGGATTTGGGACCATGGGTTGGAAATGGATTTGGGACCATGGTTGGAATTGGATTTGGGATCATGGTTAGAATTGGACTTGGGACCATGGCTGGAATTGGATTTGGGATCATGGGTGGAATAGGATTTGGGACCATGGTTGGAATTGGATTTGGGACCATGGGTTGGAAATGGATTTGGGATCATGGTTAGAATTGGATTTGGGACCATGGTTCGAATTGGATTTGGGATCATGGTTGGAATTGGATTTGGGACCGTGGTTGGAATTGGATTTGGGACCATGGTTGGAATTGCATTTTGGACCATGGTTGGAATTGGATTTGGGACCATGGTTGGAATTGGATTTGGGATCATGGTTGGAATTGGATTTGGGACCATGGGTTGGAATTGGACTTGGGATCATGGTTGGAATTGGATTTGGGATCATGGTTGGAATTGGATTTGGGAGCCAATGCTGGAATTGGATTTGGGACCATGGTTGGAATTGGATTTGGGACCAAGGTTGGAATTGGATCTGGGATCATGGTTGGAATTGGATTTGGGAGCATGGTTGGAATTGGATTTGGGACCATGGGTTGGAATTAGATTTGGGACCAGGGTTGGAATTGGATTTGGGAACGTGGTTGGAATTGGATTTGGGATCGTGGTTGGAATTGGATTTGGGACCATGGTTGGAATTGGATTTGGGACCATGGGTTGGAATTGGATTTGGGACCATGGTTGGAATTGGATTTGGGACCATGGTTGGAATTGGATTTGGGACCATGGCTTGGAATTGGATTTGGGACCATGGTTGGAATTGGATTTGGGATCATGGTTGGAATTGGATGTGGGACCATGGTTGGAATTGGATTTGGGACCATGGCTTGGAATTGGATTTGGGACCATGGGTTGGAATTGGATTTGGGACCATGGTTGGAATTGGATTTGGGACCATGGCTTGGAATTGGATTTGGGACCATGGTTGGAATTGGATTTGGGATCATGGTTGGAATTGGATTTGGGAGCCAATGCTGGAACTGGATTTGGGACCATGGTTGGAATTGGATTTGGGACCATGGTTGTAATTGGATTTGGGATCATGGTTGGAATTGGATTTGGGACCCTGGTTGTAATTGGATTTGGGACCATGGTTGGAAATGGATTTGGGACCATGGTTGGAATTGGATGTGGGACCATGGTTGGAATTGGATGTGGGACCATGGTTGGAATTGGATTTGGGACCATGGTTGGAATTGGATTTGTGATCATGGTTGGAATTGGATGTGGGACCATGGTTGAAATTGGATTTGGGACCATGGGTTGGAATTGGATTTGGGATCATGGGTGGAATTGGATTTGGGAGCCAATGCTGGAATTGGATTTGGGACCATGGTTGGAATTGGATGTGGGACCATGGTTGGAATTGGATTTGGGATCATGGTTGGAATTCGAATTGGGTCCCTGGGTTGGAATTGGATTTGGGATCATGGTTGGAATTGGATTTGGGACCAAGGTTGGAATTGGATTTGGGATCATGGTTGGAATTGGATTTGGGAGCATGGTTGGAATTGGATTTGGGATCATGGGTTGGAATTGGATTTGGGACCAGGGTTGGAATTGGATTTGGGACCATGGGTGAAATTGGATTTGGGATCATGGTTGGAATTGGATTTGAGACCATGGTTGGAATTGGATATGGGATCATGGTTGGAATTGGATTTGGGACCATGGGTTGGAATTGGATTTGGGACCGTGGTTGGAATTGGATTTGCGGCCATGGGTTGGAATTGGATTTGGGACCGTGGTTGGAATTGGATCTGGGAACATGGTTGGAATTGGATTTGGGATTGTGGTTGGAATTGGATTTTGGACCATGGTTGGAATTGGATTTGGGACCATGGCTTGGAATTGGATTTGGGACCATGGTTGGAATTGGATTTTGGACCATGGTTGGAATTGGATTTGGGACCATGGCTTGGAATTGGATTTGGGACCATGGTTGGAATTGGATTTGGGATCATGGTTGGAATTGGATGTGGGACCATGGTTGGAATTGGATTTGGGACCATGGCTTGGAATTGGATTTGGGACCATGGGTTGGAATTGGATTTGGGACCATGGTTGGAATTGGATTTGGGACCATGGCTTGGAATTGGATTTGGGACCATGGTTGTAATTGGATTTGGGATCGTGGTTGGAATTGGATTTGGGAGCCAATGCTGGAATTGGATTTGGGACCATGGTTGGAATTGGATTTGGGCCATGGTTGTAATTGGATTTGGGATCATGGTTGAAATTGGATTTGGGACCATGGTTGGAATTGGATTTGGGACCATGGGTTGGAATTGGATTTGGGACCATGGTTGGAAATGGATTTGGGACCATGGTTGGAATTGGATGTGGGACCATGTTTGGAATTGGATGTGGGACCATGGTTGGAATTTGATTTGTGACCATGGTTGGAATTGGATTTGGGATCATGGTTGGAATTGGATGTGGGACCATGGTTGGAATTGGATTTAGGACCATGGTTGGAATTGGATGTGGGACCATGGTTGGAATTGGATTTGGGACCATGGTTGGAATTGGATTTGGGACCATGGGTTGGAATTGGATTTTGGACCGTGTTTGGAATTGGATTTGGGACCATGGTTGGAATTGGATTTGGGACCATGGTTGGAATTGGATGTGGGACCATGGTTGGAATTGGATTTGGGACCATGGGTTGGAATTAGACTTGGGACCATGGTTGGAATTGGATTTGGGACCATGGTTGGAATTGGATTTGGGATCATGGTTGGAATTGGATGTGGGACCATGGTTGGAATTGCATTTGGGATCATGGTTGGAATTGGATGTGGGACCATGGTTGGAATTGGATTTGGGACCATGGGTTGGAATTGGATTTGGGATCATGGTTGGAATTGGATTTGGAAACATGGGTTGGAATTGGATTTGGGACCATGGGTTGGAATTGGATTTGGGACCAGGGTTGGAATTGGATTTGGGACCATGGTTGGAATTGGATTTGGGATCATGGTTGGAATTGGATTTGGGACCATGGTTGGAATTGGATCCGGGACCATGGGTTGGAATTGGAATTCGGACCATGGGTTTGAATTGGATTTGGGACCATGGGTTGCAATTGGATTGGGGATCATGGTTGGAATTGGATTTGGGACCATGGTTGGAATTGGATTTGGGACCATGGCTTGGAATTGGATTTGGGACCGTGGTTGGAATTGGATTTGGGACCATGGGTTGGAATTGGATTTGGGACCATGGTTGGAAATGGATTTGGGACCATGGTTGGAATTGGATTTGGGACCTTGGCTTGGAATTGGATTTGGGACCATGGTTGGAATTGGATTTGGGATCATGGTTGGAATTGGATGTGGGACCATGGTTGGAATTGGATTTGGGACTGTGGTTGGAATTGGATTTGGGACCATGGTTGGAATTGGATTTGGGACCATGGGTTGGAATTGGATTTTGGACCGTGGTTGGAATTGGATTTGGGACCATGGTTGGAATTGGATTTGGGACCATGGTTGGAATTGGATGTGGGACCATGGTTGGAATTGGATTTGGGACCATGGTTGGAATTGGATTTGGGACCATGGGTTGGAATTAGATTTGTGACCATGGTTGGAATTGGATTTGGGACCATGGTTGGAATTGGATTTGGGATCATGGTTGGAATTGGATGTGGGACCATGGTTGGAATTGCATTTGGGATCATGGTTGGAATTGGATGTGGGACCATGGTTGGAATTGGATTTGGGACCATGGGTTGGAATTGGATTTGGGATCATAGTTGGAATTGGATTTGGAAACATGGGTTGGAATTGGATTTGGGACCATGGGTTGGAATTGGATTTGGGACCAGGGTTGGAATTGGATTTGGGACCATGGTTGGAATTGGATTTGGGATCATGGTTGGAATTGGATTTGGGACCATGGTTGGAATTGGATCCGGGACCATGGGTTGGAATTGGAATTCGGACCATGGGTTGGAATTGGATTTGGGACCATGGGTTGCAATTGGATTGGGGATCATGGTTGGAATTGGATTTGGGACCATGGTTGGAATTGGATTTGGGACCATGGCTTGGAATTGGATTTGGGACCGTGGTTGGAATTGGATTTGGGACCATGGGTTGGAATTGGATTTGGGATGATGGTTGGAATTGGATGTGGGACCATGGTTGGAATTGCATTTGGGATCATGGTTGGAATTGGATGTGGGACCATGGTTGGAATTGGATTTGGGACCATGGGTTGGAATTGGATTTGGGATCATGGTTGGAATTGGATTTGGAAACATGGGTTGGAATTGGATTTGGGACCATGGGTTGGAATTGGATTTGGGACCAGGGTTGGAATTGGATTTGGGACCATGGTTGGAATTGGATTTGGGATCATGGTTGGAATTGGATTTGGGACCATGGTTGGAATTGAATCCGGGACCATGGGTTGGAATTGGAATTCGGACCATGGGTTTGAATTGGATTTGGGACCATGGGTTGCAATTGGTTTGGGGATCATGGTTGGAATTGGATTTGGGACCATGGTTGGAATTGGATTTGGGACCATGGCTTGGAATTGGATTTGGGACCGTGGTTGGAATTGGATTTGGGACCATGGGTTGGAATTGGATTTGGGACCATGGTTGGAATTGGATTTGGGACCATGGTTGGAATTGGATTTGGGACCTTGGCTTGGAATTGGATTTGGGACCATGGTTGGAATTGGATTTGGGATCATGGTTGGAATTGGATGTGGGACCATGGTTGGAATTGGATTTGGGACTGTGGTTGGAATTGGATTTGGGACCATGGTTGGAATTGGATTTGGGACCATGGGTTGGAATTGGATTTTGGACCGTGGTTGGAATTGGATTTGGGACCATGGTTGGAATTGGATTTGGGACCATGGTTGGAATTGGATGTGGGACCATGGTTGGAATTGGATTTTGGACCATGGTTGGAATTGGATTTGGGACCATGGGTTGGAATTAGATTTGGGTCCATGGTTGGAATTGGATTTGGGACCATGGTTGGAATTGGATTTGGGATCATGGTTGGAATTGGATGTGGGACCATGGTTGGAATTGCATTTGGGATCATGGTTGGAATTGGATGTGGGACCATGGTTGGAATTGGATTTGGGACCATGGGTTGGAATTGGATTTGGGATCATAGTTGGAATTGGATTTGGAAACATGGGTTGGAATTGGATTTGGGACCATGGGTTGGAATTGGATTTGGGACCAGGGTTGGAATTGGATTTGGGACCATGGTTGGAATTGGATTTGGGATCATGGTTGGAATTGGATTTGGGACCATGGTTGGAATTGGATCCGGGACCATGGGTTGGAATTGGAATTCGGACCATGGGTTGGAATTGGATTTGGGACCATGGGTTGCAATTGGATTGGGGATCATGGTTGGAATTGGATTTGGGACCATGGTTGGAATTGGATTTGGGACCATGGCTTGGAATTGGATTTGGGACCGTGGTTGGAATTGGATTTGGGACCATGGGTTGGAATTGGATTTGGGACCATGGTTGGAATTGGATTTGGGACCATGGTTGGAATTGGATTTGGGACCTTGGCTTGGAATTGGATTTGGGACCATGGTTGGAATTGGATTTGGGATCATGGTTGGAATTGGATGTGGGACCATGGTTGGAATTGGATTTGGGACCATGGCTTGGAATTGGATTTGGGACCATGGGTTGGAATTGGATTTGGGGCCATGGTTGGAATTGGATTTGGGACCATGGCTTGGAATTGGATTTGGGACCATGGTTGGAATTGGATTTGGGACCATGGGTTGGAATTGGATTTGGGACCATGGTTGGAATTGGATTTGGGAACATGGTTGGAATTGGATGTGGGACCATGGTTGGAATTGGATTTGGGACCATGGTTGGAATTGGATTTGGGACCATGGGTTGGAATTAGATTTGGGAACATGGTTGGAATTGGATTTGGGACCATGGTTGGAATTGGATTTGGGATCATGGTTGGAATTGGATGTGGGACCATGGTTGGAATTGCATTTGGGATCATGGTTGGAATTGGATGTGGGACCATGGTTGGAATTGGATTTGGGACCATGGGTTGGAATTGGATTTGGGATCATGGTTGGAATTGGATTTGGAAACATGGGTTGGAATTGGATTTGGGACCATGGGTTGGAATTGGATTTGGGACCAGGGTTGGAATTGGATTTGGGACCATGGTTGGAATTGGATTTGGGATCATGGTTGGAATTGGATTTGGGACCATGTTTGGAATTGGGTTTGGGATCATGGTTGGAATTGGATGTGGGCCATGGTTGGAATTGGATTTGGGACCATGGCTGTGAATTGGATTTGGGACCATGGGTTGGAATTGGATTTGGGGCCATGGTTGGAATTGGATTTGGGACCATGGCTTGGAATTGGATTTGGGACCATGGTTGGAATTGGATTTGGGACCATGGGTTGGAATTGGATTTGGGACCATGGTTGGAATTGGATTTGGGACCATGGTTGGAATTGGATGTGGGACCATGGTTGGAATTGGATTTGGGACCATGGTTGGAATTGGATTTGGGACCATGGGTTGGAATTAGATTTGGGAACATGGATGGAATTGGATTTGGGACCATGGTTGGAATTGGATTCGGGATCATGGTTGGAATTGGATGTGGGACCATGGTTGGAATTGCATTTGGGATCATGGTTGGAATTGGATTTGGGATCATGGTTGGAATTGGATTTGGAAACATGGGTTGGAATTGGATTTGGGACCATGGGTTGGAATTGGATTTGGGACCAGGGTTGGAATTGGATTTGGGACCATGGTTGGAATTGGATTTGGGATCATGGTTGGAATTGGATTTGGGACCATGTTTGGAATTGGATCCGGGACCATGGGTTGGAATTGGAATTCGGACCATGGGTTGGAATTGGATTTGGGACCATGGGTTGCAATTGAATTGGGGATCAGGGTTGGAATTGGATTTGGGACCATGGTTGGGATTGGATTTGGGACCATAGCTTGGAATTGGATTTGGGACCATGGTTGGAATTGGATTTGGGACCATGGGTTGGAATTGGATTTGGGACCATGGTTGGAATTGGATTTGGGACCATGGTTGAAATTGGATTTGGGACCATGGCTTGGAATTGGATTTGGGACCATGGGTTGGAATTGGATTTGGGACCATGGTTGGAATTGGATTTGGGACCAGGGTTGGAATTGGATTTGGGACCATGGTTGGAATTGGATTTGGGATCATGGTTGGAATTGGATTTGGGACCATGTTTGGAATTGGATCCGGGACCATGGGTTGGAATTGGAATTCGGACCATGGGTTGGAATTGGATTTGGGACCATGGGTTGCAATTGAATTGGGGATCAGGGTTGGAATTGGATTTGGGACCATGGTTGGGATTGGATTTGGGACCATAGCTTGGAATTGGATTTGGGACCATGGTTGGAATTGGATTTGGGACCATGGGTTGGAATTGGATTTGGGACCATGGTTGGAATTGGATTTGGGACCATGGTTGAAATTGGATTTGGGACCATGGCTTGGAATTGGATTTGGGACGATGGGTTGGAATTGGATTTGGGACCATGGTTGGAATTGGATTTGGGACCATGGCTTGGAATTGGATTTGGGACCATGGTTGGAATTGGATTTGGGATCATGGTTGGAATTGGATTTGGGAGCCAATGCTGGAATTGGATTTGGGACCATGGTTGGAATTGGATTTGGGACCATGGTTGTAATTGGATTTGGGATCATGGTTGGAATTGGATTTGGAACCCTGGTTGTAATTGGATTTGGGGCCATGGTTGGAAATGGATTTGGGACCATGGTTGGAATTGGATGTGGGACCATGGTTGGAATTGGATGTGGGACCATGGTTGGAATTTGATTTGGGACCATGGTTAGAATTGGATTTGGGATCATGGTTGGAATTGGATTTGGGACCATGGTTGGAATTGGATTTGGGACCATGGTTGGAATTGGATGTGGGACCATGGTTGGAATTGGATTTGGGACCATGGTTGGAATTGGATTTGGGACCATGGGTTGGAATTAGATTTGGGACCATGGTTGGAATTGGATTTGGGACAATGGTTGGAATTGGATTTGGGATCATGGTTGGAATTGGATGTGGGACCATGGTTGGAATTGCATTTGGGATCATGGTTGGAATTGGATGTGGGACCATGGTTGGAATTGGATGTGGGACCATGGTTGGAATTGGATTTGGGACCATGGTTGGAATTGGATTTGGGACCATGGCTGGAATTGGATTTGGGACCATGGTTGGAATTGGATTTGGGATCATGTTGGGAATTCGATTTGGGTCCATGGGTTGGAATTGGATTTGGGATCATGGGTGGAATTGGATTTGGGAGCCAATGCTGGAATTGGATTTGGGACCATGGTTGGAATTGGATTTGGGACCAAGCTTGGAATTGGATTTGGAATCATGGTTGGAATTGGATTTGGGAGCATGGTTGGAATTGGATTTGGGATCATGGGTTGGAATTGGATTTGGGACCAGGGTTGGAATTGGATTTGGGACCATGGGTGAAATTGGATTTGGGATCATGGTTGGAATTGGATTTGAGACCATGGTTGGAATTGGATTTGGGATCATGGTTGGAATTGGATTTGGGACCATGGGTTGGATTTGGATTTGGGACCGTGGTTGGAATTGGATTTGCGGCCATGGGTTGGAATTGGATTTGGGACCGTGGTTGGAATTGGATCTGGGAACATGGTTAGAATTGGATTTGGGATCGTGGTTGGAATTGGATTTGGGACCATGGTTGGAATTGGATTTGGGACCATGGTTTGGAATTGGATTTGGGACCATGGTTGGAATTGGATTTTGGACCATGGTTGGAATTGGATTTGGGACCATGGCTTGGAATTGGATTTGGGACCATGGTTGGAATTGGATTTGGGATCATGGTTGGAATTGGATGTGGGACCATGGTTGGAATTGGATTTGGGACCATGGCTTGGAATTGGATTTGGGACCATGGGTTGGAATTGGATTTGGGACCATGGTTGGAACTGGATTTGGGACCATGGCTTGGAATTGGATTTGGGACCATGGTTGGAATTGGATTTGGGATCGTGGTTGGAATTGGATTTGGGAGCCAATGCTGGAATTGGATTTGGGACCATGGTTGGAATTGGATTTGGGACCATGTTTGTAATTGGATTTGGGATCATGGTTGGAATTGGATTTGGGACCATGGTTGGAATTGGATTTGGGCCCATGGGTTGGAATTGGATTTGGGACCATGGTTGGAAATGGATTTGGGAACATGGTTGGAATTGGATGTGGGACCATGTTTGGAATTGGATGTGGGACCATGGTTGGAATTGGATTTGGGACCATGGTTGGAATTGGATTTGGGATCATGGTTGGAATTGGATGTGGGACAATGGTTGGAATTGGATTTGGGACCATGGTTGGAATTGGATTTGGGACCATGGGTTGGAATTGGATTTGGGACCTTGGTTGGAATTGGATTTGGGACCATGGGTTGGAATTGGATTTGGGACCTTGGTTGGAATTGGATTTGGGACCATGGTTGGAATTGGATGTGGGACCATGGTTGGAATTGGATTTGGGACCATGGTTGGAATTGGATTTGGGACCATGGGTTGGAATTAGATTTGGGACCATGGTTGTAATTGGATTTGGGACCATGGTTGGAATTGGATTTGGGATCATGGTTGGAATTGGATGTGGGACCATGGTTGGAATTGCATTTGGGATCATGGTTGGAATTGGATGTGGGACCATGGTTGGAATTGGATTTGGGACCATGTGTTGGAATTGGATTTGGGATCATGGTTGGAATTGGATTTGGAAACATGGGTTGGAATTGGATTTGGGAACATGGGTTGGAATTGGATTTGGGACCAGGGTTGGAATTGGATTTGGGACCATGGTTGGAATTGGATTTGGGATCATGTTTGGAATTGGATTTGGGACCATGGTTGGAATTGTATCCGGGACCATGGGTTGGAATTGGAATTCGGACCATGGGTTGGAATTGGATTTGGGACCATGGGTTGCAATTGGATTGGGGATCATGGTTGGAATTGGATTTGGGACCATGGTTGGGATTGGATTTGGGACCATAGCTTGGAATTGGATTTGGGACCATGGTTGGAATTGGATTTGGGACCATGGTTGGAATTGGATTTGGGACCATGGTTGGAATTGGATTTCGGACCATGGCTTGGAATTGGATTTGGGACCATGGGTTGGAATTGGATTTGGGACCATGGTTGGAATTGGATTTGGGACCATGGCTTGGAATTGGATTTGGGACCATGGTTGGAATTGGATTTGGGATCATGGTTGGAATTGGATTTGGGAGCCAATGCTGGAATTGGATTTGGGACCATGGTTGGAATTGGATTTGGGACCATGGTTGTAATTGGATTTGGGATCATGGTTGGAATTGGATTTGGGACCCTGGTTGTAATTGGATTTGGGACCATTGTTGGAAATGGATTTGGGACCATGGTTGGAATTGGATGTGGGACCATGGCTGGAATTGGATGTGGGACCATGGTTGGAATTTGATTTGGGACCATGGTTAGAAATGGATTTGGGATCATGGTTGGAATTGGATGTGGGACCATGGTTGGAATTGGATTTGGGACCATGGTTGGAATTGGATGTGGGACCATGGTTGGAATTGGATTTGGGACCATGGTTTGAATTGGATTTGGGACCATGGGTTGGAATCAGATTTTGGACCGTGGTTGGAATTGGATTTGGGACCATGGTTGGAATTGGATTTGGGACCATGGTTGGAATTGGATGTGGGACCATGGTTGGAATTGGATTTGGGACCATGGTTGGAATTGGATTTGGGACCATGGGTTGGAATTAGATTTGGGACCATGGTTGGAATTGGATTTGGGACAATGGTTGGAATTGGATTTGGGATCATGGTTGGAATTGGATGTGGGACCATGGTTGGAATTGCATTTGGGATCATGGTTGGAATTGGATGTGGGACCATGGTTGGAATTGGATGTGGGACCATGGCTGGAATTGGATTTGGGACCATGGTTGGAATTGGATTTGGGACCATGGCTGGAATTCGAATTGGGTCCATGGGTTGGAATTGGATTTGGGATCATGGTTGGAATTGGATTTGGGACCAAGGTTGGAATTGGATTTGGGATCATGGTTGGAATTGGATTTGGGAGCATGGTTGGAATTGGATTTGGGATCATGGGTTGGAATTGGATTTGGGACCATGGTTGGAATTGGATTTGGGACCATGGCTTGGAATTGGATTTGGGACCATGGTTGGAATTGGATTTGGGATCATGGTTGGAATTGGATGTGGGACCATGGTTGGAATTGGATTTGGGACCATGGTTGGAATTGGATTTGGGACCATGGGTTGGAATTGGATTTTGGACCGTGGTTGGAATTGGATTTGGGACCATGGTTGGAATTGGATTTGGGACCATGGTTGGAATTGGATGTGGGACCATGGTTGGAATTGGATTTGGGACCATGGTTGGAATTGGATTTGGGACCATGGGTTGGAATTAGATTTGGGACCATGGTTGGAATTGGATTTGGGACCATGGTTGGAATTGGATTTGGGATCATGGTTGGAATTGGATGTGGGACCATGGTTGGAATTGCATTTGGGATCATGGTTGGAATTGGATGTGGGACCATGGTTGGTATTGGATTTGGGACCATGGGTTGGAATTGGATTTGGGATCATGGATGGAATTGGATTTGGGACCATGGGTTGGAATTGGATCTGGGACCATGGTTGGAATTGGACTTGGGATCATGGATGGAATTGGATTTGGGACCATGGTTGGAATTGGATTTTGGACCATGGGTTGGAATTGGATTTGGGATCGTGGTTGGAATTGGATGTGGGACCATGGTTGGTATTGGATTTGGGACCATGGGTTGGAATTGGATTTGGGATCATGGATGGAATTGGATTTGGGACCATGGGTTGGAATTGGATTTGGGATCATGGATGGAATTGGATTGGGGATCATGGTTGGAATTGGATTTGGGACCACGGTTGCAATTGGATTTGGGATCATGGATGGAATTGGATTTGGGACCATGGTTGGAATTGGATTTTGGACCATGGGTTGGAATTGGATTTGGGATCGTGGTTGGAATTGGATTTGGGACCATGGATGGAATTGGATTTTGGACCATGGGTTGGAATTGGATCTGGGACCATGGTTGGAATTGGACTTGGGATCATGGTTGGAATGGGATTTGGGACCATGGTTGGAATTGGATTTTGGACCATGGGTTGGAAATGGATTTGGGACCATGGGTTGGAATGGGATTTGGGACCATGGGTTGGAATTGCATTTGGGTCCATGGTTGGAATTGGATTTGGGACCATGGTTGGAATTGGATTTGGGATCATGGTTGGAATTGGATTTGGGACCATGGGTTGGAATTGGATTTGGGACCATGGTTGGAATTGGATTTGGGATCATTGTTGGAATTGGATTTGGGAGCCAATGCTGGAATTGGATTTGGGGCCATGGTTGGAATTGGATTTGGGACCATGGTTGGAATTGAATTTGTGATCATGGTTGGAATTGGATTTGGGACCATGGGTTGGAATTGTATTGGGGACCAAGGTTGGAATTGGATTTGGGATCATTGTTGGAATTGGATTTGGGAGCCAATGCTGGAATTGGATTTGGGACCATGGTTGGAATTGCATTTGGGTCCATGGTTGGAATTGGATTTGGGACCATGGTTGGAATTGGATTTGGGACCATGGGTTGGAATTGGATTTGGGACCATGGTTGGAATTGGATTTGGGATCATTGTTGGAATTGGATTTGGGAGCCAATGCTGGAATTGGATTTGGGACCATGGTTGGAATTGGATTTGGGACCATGGTTGGAATTGGATTTGGGTCCATGGTTGGAATTGGATTTGGGACCATGGGTTGGAATTGGATTTGGGACCATGGTTGGAATTTGATTTGGGACCATGGGTTGGAAATGGATTTGGGACCATAGGTTGGAATTGGAGTTGTGAATATGGTTGGAATTGGATTTGGGACCGTGGTTGGAATTGGATTTGGGACCATGGCTGGAATTGGATTTGGGACCATGGCTGGAATTGGATTTGGGATCATGGGTTGGAATTGGATTTGGGATCATTGTTGGAATTGGATTTGGGACCATGGTTGGAATTGGATTTGGGACCATGGTTGGAATTGGATTTGGGACCATGGTTTGGAATTGGAGTTGGGACTATGGTTGGAATTGGATTTGGGATCATGGTTGGAATTGGATTTGGGACCATGGCTGGAATTGGATTTGGGATCATGGGTTGGAATTGGATTTGGGATCATTGTTGGAATTGGATTTGGGACCATGGTTGGAATTGGATTTGGGACCATGGGTTGGAAATGGATTTGGGACCATGGGTTGGAACTGGATTTGGGACCATGGTTGGAATTGGATTTGGGACCATGGGTTGGAATTGGATTTGGTACCATGGTTGCAATTGGATTTGGGACCATGTTTGGAATTGTTTTGGGACCGTGGATGGAATTGGATTTGGGACCATGGTTGGAATTGGATTTGGGACCATGGGTTGGAATTGGATGTGGGACCATGGTTGGATTTGGATTTGGGACCATGGTTCGAATTGGATTTTGGACCACGGGTTGGAATTGGATTTTGGACCGTGGTTGGAATTGGATATGGGACCATGGTTGGAATTGGATTTGGGACCATGGTTGGAATTGGTTGTGGGACCATGGTTGGAATTGGATTTGGGACCATGGTTGGAATTGGATTTGGGACCATGGGTTGGAATTAGATTTGGGACCATGGTTGGAATTGGATTTGGGACCATGGTTGGAATTGCATTCGGGATCATGGTTGGAATTGTATGTGGGACCTTGGTTGGAATTGCATTTGGGATCATGGTTGGAATTGGATGTGGGACCATGGTTGGAATTGAATATGGGACCATGGTTGGAATTGGATTTGGGACCATGGTTGGAATTGGATTTGGGACCATGGTTGGAATTGGATTTGGGACCATGGTTGGAATTGGATTTGGGATCATGGTTGGAATTCGATTTGGGTCCATGGGTTGGAATTGGATTTGGGACCATGGGTTGGAATTGGATTTGGGAGCCAATGCTGGAATTGGATTTGGGACCATGGTTGGAATTGGATGTGGGACCATGGTTGGAATTGGATTTGGGATCATGGTTGGAATTGGATTTGGGACCATGGCTGGAATTGGATCCGGGACCATGGGTTGGAATTGGATTTGGGACCATGGGTTGGAATTGGATTTGGGACCATGGGTTGGAATTGGATTTGGGAACATGGGTTGGAATTGGATTTCGGACCATGGGTTGGAATTGGATTTGGGGCCAGGGTTGGAATTGGATTTGGGACCATGGTTGGAATTGGATTTGGGATCATGGTTGGAATTGGATTTGTGACCATGGTTGGAATTGGATCCGGGAGCATGGGTTGGAATTGGAATTCGGACCATGGGTTGGAATTGGAATTGTGACCATGGGTTGCAATTGGATTGGGGATCATGGTTGGAATTGGATTTGGGACCACGGCTGGAATTGGATTTGGGATCATGGATGGAATTGGATTTGGGACCATGGGATGGAATTGGATTTGGGACCGTGGTTGGAATTGGATTTGGGACCATGGTTGGAATTGGATTTTGGACCATGGGTTGGAATTGGATTTGGGACCGTGGTTGTAATTGGATCTGGGACCATGGTTGGAATTGGACTTGGGATCATGGTTGGAATTGGATTTGGGACCATGGTTGGAATTGGATTTGGGACCATGGGTTGGAAATGGATTTGGGAGCATGGGTTGGAATGGGATTTGGGACCATGGGTTGGAATTGCATTTGGGTCCATGGTTGGAATTGGATTTGGGACCATGGTTGGAATTGGATTTGGGACCATGGGTTGGAATTGGATTTGGGACGATGGTTGGAATTGGATTTGGGATCATTGTTGGAATTGGATTTGGGAGCCAATGCTGGAATTGGATTTGGGGCCATGGTTGGAATTGGATTTGGGACCATGGTTGGAATTGAATTTGGGATCATGGTTGGAATTGGATTTGGGACCATGGGTTGGAATTGGATTTGGGACCATGATTGGAATTGGATTTGGGATCATTGTTGGAATTGGATTTGGGAGCCAATGCTGGAATTGGATTTGGGACCATGGTTGGAATTGCATTTGGGTCCATGGTTGGAATTGGATTTGGGACCATGGCTTGGAATTGGATTTGGGACCATGGTTGGAATTGGATTTGGGATCGTGGTTGGAATTGGATTTGGGAGCCAATGCTGGAATTGGATTTGGGACCATGGTTGGAATTGGATTTGGGACCATGTTTGTAATTGGATTTGGGATCATGGTTGGAATTGGATTTGGGACCATGGTTGGAATTGGATTTGGGCCCATGGGTTGGAATTGGATTTGGGACCATGGTTGGAAATGGATTTGGGAACATGGTTGGAATTGGATGTGGGACCATGTTTGGAATTGGATGTGGGACCATGGTTGGAATTGGATTTGGGACCATGGTTGGAATTGGATTTGGGATCATGGTTGGAATTGGATGTGGGACAATGGTTGGAATTGGATTTGGGACCATGGTTGGAATTGGATTTGGGACCATGGGTTGGAATTGGATTTGGGACCTTGGTTGGAATTGGATTTGGGACCATGGGTTGGAATTGGATTTGGGACCTTGGTTGGAATTGGATTTGGGACCATGGTTGGAATTGGATGTGGGACCATGGTTGGAATTGGATTTGGGACCATGGTTGGAATTGAATTTGGGACCATGGGTTGGAATTAGATTTGGGACCATGGTTGTAATTGGATTTGGGACCATGGTTGGAATTGGATTTGGGATCATGGTTGGAATTGGATGTGGGACCATGGTTGGAATTGCATTTGGGATCATGGTTGGAATTGGATGTGGGACCATGGTTGGAATTGGATTTGGGACCATGTGTTGGAATTGGATTTGGGATCATGGTTGGAATTGGATTTGGAAACATGGGTTGGAATTGGATTTGGGAACATGGGTTGGAATTGGATTTGGGACCAGGGTTGGAATTGGATTTGGGACCATGGTTGGAATTGGATTTGGGATCATGTTTGGAATTGGATTTGGGACCATGGTTGGAATTGTATCCGGGACCATGGGTTGGAATTGGAATTCGGACCATGGGTTGGAATTGGATTTGGGACCATGGGTTGCAATTGGATTGGGGATCATGGTTGGAATTGGATTTGGGACCATGGTTGGGATTGGATTTGGGACCATAGCTTGGAATTGGATTTGGGACCATGGTTGGAATTGGATTTGGGACCATGGTTGGAATTGGATTTGGGACCATGGTTGGAATTGGATTTCGGACCATGGCTTGGAATTGGATTTGGGACCATGGGTTGGAATTGGATTTGGGACCATGGTTGGAATTGGATTTGGGACCATGGCTTGGAATTGGATTTGGGACCATGGTTGGAATTGGATTTGGGATCATGGTTGGAATTGGATTTGGGAGCCAATGCTGGAATTGGATTTGGGACCATGGTTGGAATTGGATTTGGGACCATGGTTGTAATTGGATTTGGGATCATGGTTGGAATTGGATTTGGGACCCTGGTTGTAATTGGATTTGGGACCATTGTTGGAAATGGATTTGGGACCATGGTTGGAATTGGATGTGGGACCATGGCTGGAATTGGATGTGGGACCATGGTTGGAATTTGATTTGGGACCATGGTTAGAAATGGATTTGGGATCATGGTTGGAATTGGATGTGGGACCATGGTTGGAATTGGATTTGGGACCATGGTTGGAATTGGATGTGGGACCATGGTTGGAATTGGATTTGGGACCATGGTTTGAATTGGATTTGGGACCATGGGTTGGAATCAGATTTTGGACCGTGGTTGGAATTGGATTTGGGACCATGGTTGGAATTGGATTTGGGACCATGGTTGGAATTGGATGTGGGACCATGGTTGGAATTGGATTTGGGACCATGGTTGGAATTGGATTTGGGACCATGGGTTGGAATTAGATTTGGGACCATGGTTGGAATTGGATTTGGGACAATGGTTGGAATTGGATTTGGGATCATGGTTGGAATTGGATGTGGGACCATGGTTGGAATTGCATTTGGGATCATGGTTGGAATTGGATGTGGGACCATGGTTGGAATTGGATGTGGGACCATGGCTGGAATTGGATTTGGGACCATGGTTGGAATTGGATTTGGGACCATGGCTGGAATTCGAATTGGGTCCATGGGTTGGAATTGGATTTGGGATCATGGTTGGAATTGGATTTGGGACCAAGGTTGGAATTGGATTTGGGATCATGGTTGGAATTGGATTTGGGAGCATGGTTGGAATTGGATTTGGGATCATGGGTTGGAATTGGATTTGGGACCATGGTTGGAATTGGATTTGGGACCATGGCTTGGAATTGGATTTGGGACCATGGTTGGAATTGGATTTGGGATCATGGTTGGAATTGGATGTGGGACCATGGTTGGAATTGGATTTGGGACCATGGTTGGAATTGGATTTGGGACCATGGGTTGGAATTGGATTTTGGACCGTGGTTGGAATTGGATTTGGGACCATGGTTGGAATTGGATTTGGGACCATGGTTGGAATTGGATGTGGGACCATGGTTGGAATTGGATTTGGGACCATGGTTGGAATTGGATTTGGGACCATGGGTTGGAATTAGATTTGGGACCATGGTTGGAATTGGATTTGGGACCATGGTTGGAATTGGATTTGGGATCATGGTTGGAATTGGATGTGGGACCATGGTTGGAATTGCATTTGGGATCATGGTTGGAATTGGATGTGGGACCATGGTTGGTATTGGATTTGGGACCATGGGTTGGAATTGGATTTGGGATCATGGATGGAATTGGATTTGGGACCATGGGTTGGAATTGGATCTGGGACCATGGTTGGAATTGGACTTGGGATCATGGATGGAATTGGATTTGGGACCATGGTTGGAATTGGATTTTGGACCATGGGTTGGAATTGGATTTGGGATCGTGGTTGGAATTGGATGTGGGACCATGGTTGGTATTGGATTTGGGACCATGGGTTGGAATTGGATTTGGGATCATGGATGGAATTGGATTTGGGACCATGGGTTGGAATTGGATTTGGGATCATGGATGGAATTGGATTGGGGATCATGGTTGGAATTGGATTTGGGACCACGGTTGCAATTGGATTTGGGATCATGGATGGAATTGGATTTGGGACCATGGTTGGAATTGGATTTTGGACCATGGGTTGGAATTGGATTTGGGATCGTGGTTGGAATTGGATTTGGGACCATGGATGGAATTGGATTTTGGACCATGGGTTGGAATTGGATCTGGGACCATGGTTGGAATTGGACTTGGGATCATGGTTGGAATGGGATTTGGGACCATGGTTGGAATTGGATTTTGGACCATGGGTTGGAAATGGATTTGGGACCATGGGTTGGAATGGGATTTGGGACCATGGGTTGGAATTGCATTTGGGTCCATGGTTGGAATTGGATTTGGGACCATGGTTGGAATTGGATTTGGGATCATGGTTGGAATTGGATTTGGGACCATGGGTTGGAATTGGATTTGGGACCATGGTTGGAATTGGATTTGGGATCATTGTTGGAATTGGATTTGGGAGCCAATGCTGGAATTGGATTTGGGGCCATGGTTGGAATTGGATTTGGGACCATGGTTGGAATTGAATTTGTGATCATGGTTGGAATTGGATTTGGGACCATGGGTTGGAATTGTATTGGGGACCAAGGTTGGAATTGGATTTGGGATCATTGTTGGAATTGGATTTGGGAGCCAATGCTGGAATTGGATTTGGGACCATGGTTGGAATTGCATTTGGGTCCATGGTTGGAATTGGATTTGGGACCATGGTTGGAATTGGATTTGGGACCATGGGTTGGAATTGGATTTGGGACCATGGTTGGAATTGGATTTGGGATCATTGTTGGAATTGGATTTGGGAGCCAATGCTGGAATTGGATTTGGGACCATGGTTGGAATTGGATTTGGGACCATGGTTGGAATTGGATTTGGGTCCATGGTTGGAATTGGATTTGGGACCATGGGTTGGAATTGGATTTGGGACCATGGTTGGAATTTGATTTGGGACCATGGGTTGGAAATGGATTTGGGACCATAGGTTGGAATTGGAGTTGTGAATATGGTTGGAATTGGATTTGGGACCGTGGTTGGAATTGGATTTGGGACCATGGCTGGAATTGGATTTGGGACCATGGCTGGAATTGGATTTGGGATCATGGGTTGGAATTGGATTTGGGATCATTGTTGGAATTGGATTTGGGACCATGGTTGGAATTGGATTTGGGACCATGGTTGGAATTGGATTTGGGACCATGGTTTGGAATTGGAGTTGGGACTATGGTTGGAATTGGATTTGGGATCATGGTTGGAATTGGATTTGGGACCATGGCTGGAATTGGATTTGGGATCATGGGTTGGAATTGGATTTGGGATCATTGTTGGAATTGGATTTGGGACCATGGTTGGAATTGGATTTGGGACCATGGGTTGGAAATGGATTTGGGACCATGGGTTGGAACTGGATTTGGGACCATGGTTGGAATTGGATTTGGGACCATGGGTTGGAATTGGATTTGGTACCATGGTTGCAATTGGATTTGGGACCATGTTTGGAATTGTTTTGGGACCGTGGATGGAATTGGATTTGGGACCATGGTTGGAATTGGATTTGGGACCATGGGTTGGAATTGGATGTGGGACCATGGTTGGATTTGGATTTGGGACCATGGTTCGAATTGGATTTTGGACCACGGGTTGGAATTGGATTTTGGACCGTGGTTGGAATTGGATATGGGACCATGGTTGGAATTGGATTTGGGACCATGGTTGGAATTGGTTGTGGGACCATGGTTGGAATTGGATTTGGGACCATGGTTGGAATTGGATTTGGGACCATGGGTTGGAATTAGATTTGGGACCATGGTTGGAATTGGATTTGGGACCATGGTTGGAATTGCATTCGGGATCATGGTTGGAATTGTATGTGGGACCTTGGTTGGAATTGCATTTGGGATCATGGTTGGAATTGGATGTGGGACCATGGTTGGAATTGAATATGGGACCATGGTTGGAATTGGATTTGGGACCATGGTTGGAATTGGATTTGGGACCATGGTTGGAATTGGATTTGGGACCATGGTTGGAATTGGATTTGGGATCATGGTTGGAATTCGATTTGGGTCCATGGGTTGGAATTGGATTTGGGACCATGGGTTGGAATTGGATTTGGGAGCCAATGCTGGAATTGGATTTGGGACCATGGTTGGAATTGGATGTGGGACCATGGTTGGAATTGGATTTGGGATCATGGTTGGAATTGGATTTGGGACCATGGCTGGAATTGGATCCGGGACCATGGGTTGGAATTGGATTTGGGACCATGGGTTGGAATTGGATTTGGGACCATGGGTTGGAATTGGATTTGGGAACATGGGTTGGAATTGGATTTCGGACCATGGGTTGGAATTGGATTTGGGGCCAGGGTTGGAATTGGATTTGGGACCATGGTTGGAATTGGATTTGGGATCATGGTTGGAATTGGATTTGTGACCATGGTTGGAATTGGATCCGGGAGCATGGGTTGGAATTGGAATTCGGACCATGGGTTGGAATTGGAATTGTGACCATGGGTTGCAATTGGATTGGGGATCATGGTTGGAATTGGATTTGGGACCACGGCTGGAATTGGATTTGGGATCATGGATGGAATTGGATTTGGGACCATGGGATGGAATTGGATTTGGGACCGTGGTTGGAATTGGATTTGGGACCATGGTTGGAATTGGATTTTGGACCATGGGTTGGAATTGGATTTGGGACCGTGGTTGTAATTGGATCTGGGACCATGGTTGGAATTGGACTTGGGATCATGGTTGGAATTGGATTTGGGACCATGGTTGGAATTGGATTTGGGACCATGGGTTGGAAATGGATTTGGGAGCATGGGTTGGAATGGGATTTGGGACCATGGGTTGGAATTGCATTTGGGTCCATGGTTGGAATTGGATTTGGGACCATGGTTGGAATTGGATTTGGGACCATGGGTTGGAATTGGATTTGGGACGATGGTTGGAATTGGATTTGGGATCATTGTTGGAATTGGATTTGGGAGCCAATGCTGGAATTGGATTTGGGGCCATGGTTGGAATTGGATTTGGGACCATGGTTGGAATTGAATTTGGGATCATGGTTGGAATTGGATTTGGGACCATGGGTTGGAATTGGATTTGGGACCATGATTGGAATTGGATTTGGGATCATTGTTGGAATTGGATTTGGGAGCCAATGCTGGAATTGGATTTGGGACCATGGTTGGAATTGCATTTGGGTCCATGGTTGGAATTGGATTTGGGACCAGTGTTGGAATTGGATTTGGGACCGTAGGTTGGAATTGGATTTTGGACCATGGTTGGAATTGGATTTGGGATCATTGTTGGAATTGGATTTGGGAGCCAATGCTGGAATTGGATTTGGGACCATGGTTGGAATTGGACTTGGAACCATGGTTGGAACTTGATTCGGGACCATGGGTTCGAATTGGATTTGCGACCATGGGTTGGAATTGGATTTGGGGCCATGGGTTGGAATTGGATTTGGGACCATGGGTTGGAATTGGATTTGGGACCATGGCTTCGAATTGGATTTGGGACCATGAGTTGGAATTGGATTTGGGGCCATGGGTTGGAATTGGATTTGGGACCATGGTTGGAATTGGATTTGGGACCATGGGTTGGAATTGGATTTGGGACCATGGGTTGGAATTGGATTTGGGACCATGGGTTGGAATTGGATTTGGAACCAGGGTTGGAATTGGATTTGGGACCATGGTTGAAATTCGATTTGGGATCATGGTTGGAATTGGATTTGGGACCATGGTTGGAATTGGATTTGGGATCATGGTTGGAATTGGATTTGGGAGCCAATGCTGGAATTGGATTTGGGACCATGGTTGGAATTGGATTTGGGACCATGGTTGGAATTGGATTTGGGATCATGGATAGAATTGGATTTGGGACCATGGATGGAATTGAATTTGGGATCATGGTTGGAATTGTATTTGGGACCATGTTTGGAATTGGATTTGGGACCATTGTTGGAATTGGATTTGGGACCATGGTTGGAATTGGATTTGGGACCATGGTTGGAATTGAATTTGGGATCATGGTTGGAATTGGATTTGGGATCATGGTTGGAATTGGATTTGGGACCATGGTTGGAATTGGATTTGGGACCATGGTTTGGAATTGGATTTGGCACCATGGTTGGAATTGCATTTGGGATCAGGGTTGGAATTGGATTTGGGAGCCAATGCTGGAATTGGATTTGGGACCATGGTTGGAATTCGATTTGGGACCATGGTTGGAATTTGATTTGCGATCATGGTTGGAATTGGATTTGGGACCATGGTTGGAATTGGATTTGGGACCATGGGTTCGAATTGGATTTGGGACCATGGGTTGGAATTGGATTTGGGACCATGGGTTGGAATTGGATTTGGGACCAGGGTTGGAATTGGATTTGGGACTATGGTTGGAGTTGGATTTGGGATCATGGTTGGAATTGGATTTGGGACCATGTTTGGAATTGGATTTGAGATCATGGTTGGAATTGGATTTGGGACCATGGGTTGGAATTGGATTTGGGACCGTGGTTGGAATTGTTTTGGGACCGTGGTTGGAATTGGATTTGGGTCCATGGTTGGAATTGGATTTGGGACCATGGGTTGGAATTGAATTTGGGACCGTGGCTGTTATTGGATTTGGGATCATGGCTGGAATTGGATTTGAGACCATGGTTGGAATTGGATTTGGGACCGTGGGTTGGAATTGGATTTGGGACCATGGGTTGGAATTGGATTTGGGACCATGGGTTGGAATTGGATTTGGGACCATGGGTTGGAATTGGATTTGGGACCATGGGTTGGAATTGGATTTGGGACCATGGGCTGGAATTGGATTTGGAAACAGGGTTGGAATTGGATTTGGGACCATGTTTGAAATTGGATTTGGGATCATGGTTGGAATTGGATTTGGGACCATGGTTGGAATTGGATTTGGGATCATGGCTGGAATTGGATTTGGGAGCCAATGCTGGAATTGGATTTGGGACCATGGTTGGAATTGGATATGGGACCATGGTTGGAATTGGATTTGGGATCATGGTTGGTATTGGATTTGGGACCAAGGTTGGAATTGGATTTGGGACCATGGGTTGGAATTGGATTTGGGACCATGGGTTGGAATTGGATTTGGGACCATGGGTTGGAATTGGATTTGGGACCGTGGTTGGAATTGGATCTGGGACCGTGGCTGGAATTGGATTTGGGATCATGGGTGGAATTGGATTTGAGACCATGGTTGGAATTGGCTTTGGGACCGTGGATTAGAATTGGATTTGGGACCATGGGTTGGAATTGGATTTGGGACCATGGGTTGGAATTGGATTTGGGACCATGGTTAGAATGGGATTTGGGATCAGGGTTGGAATTGGATTTGGGAGCCAATGCTGGAATTGGATTTGGGACCATGGGTTGGAATTGGATTAGGGACCATGGGTTGGATTTGGATTTGGGACCATGGGTTGGAATTGGATTTGGGACCAGGGTTGGAATTAGATTTGGGACCATGGTTGGAATTGGATTTGGGATCATGGTTGGAATTGGATTTGGGACCATGGTTGGAATTAGATTTGAGATCATGTTTGGAATTGGATTTGGGACCATGGGTTGGAATTGGATTTGGGACCATATGTTGGAATTGGATTTGGGACCGTGGGTGGAATGAGATTTGGGACCGTGGATGGAATTGGAATTGGGGCCATGGTTGGAAATGGATTCGGGACCATGGGTTGGAATTGGATTTGGGACCGTGGTTGGAATTGGATCTGGGACCGTGGTTGGATTTGGATTTGGGATCATGGTTGGAATTGGATTTGAGATCATGGTTGGAATTGGATTTGGGACCATGGGTTGGAATTGGATTTGGTCCCATGGGTTGGAATTGGATTTGGGACCATGGTTGGAATTGGATTTGGGACCGTGGTTGGAATTGGATTTGGGATCATTGTTGGAATTGGATTTGGGATCTTTGTTGGAATTGGATTTGGGATCATGGTTGAAATTGGATTTGGGACCATGGTTGGAATTGGATTTGGGACCATGGGTTGGAATTGGATTTGGGACCATGGGTTGGAATTGGATTTGGGTCCATGGGTTGGAATTGAATTTGGAACCATGATTGGAATTGGATTTGGTTCATGGTTGGAATTCGATTTGAGATCATGGTTGGAATTGGATTTGGGACCATGGTTGAAATTGGATTTGGGACCGTGGGTTGGAATTGGATTTGGGACCGAGGTTGGATTTGGATTTGGGACCGTGGTTGGAATTGGATTTGGGACCATGGGTTGGAATTGGATTTGGGACTGTGGTTGGAATTGGATTTGGGACCGTGGTTGGAATTGGATTTGGGACCTTGGTTGGAATTGGATTTGGGACCATGGTTGGAATTGGATTTGGGACCATGGGTTGGAATTGGATTTGGGACCGTGGTCGGAATTGGATTTGGGACCGTGGTTGGAACTGGATTTGGGACCATGGGTTGGAATTGGATTTAGGATCATGGTTGGAATTGGATTTGGGACCATGGTTGGAATTGGATTTTGGACCGTGGTTGGAATTGGATTTGGGACCATGGTTGGAATTGGATTTGGGACCATGGTTGGAATTGGATTTGGGACCATGGTTGGAATTGGATTTGGGATCATGGTTGGAATTGGATTTGGGACCATGGTTGGAATTGGATTTTGGACCGTGGTTGGAATTGGATCATGGACCGTGGTTGGAATTGGATTTGGGATCATGTTTGGAATTGGATTTGAGACCATGGTTGGAATTGGATTTGGGACCGTGGTTGGAATTGGATTTGGGACCATGGTTGAAATTGGATTTGGGATCATGGTTGGAATTGGATTTGGGACCATGGTTGGAATTGGATTTTGGACCGTGGTTGGAATTGGATTTGGGACCATGGTTGAATTTGGATTTGGGACCATGGTTGGAATTGGATTTGGGATCATGGTTGGAATTGGATTTAGGTCCATGGGTTGGAATTGGATTTGGGACCATGGTTGGAATTGGATTTGGAATCAGGGTTGGAATTGGATTTGGGAGCCAAAGCTGGAATTGGATTTGGGACCAGGGTTGGAATTGGATTTGGCACCATGGTTGGAATTGGATTTGGGACCATCGTTGGAATTGGATTTGGGACCATGGGTTGGAATTGGATTTTGGACCGTGGTTGGAATTGGATCTGGGACCGTGGTTGGAATTGGATTTGGGATCATGTTTGGAATTGGATTTGAGACCATGGTTGGAATTGGATTTGGAATCATGGTTGGAATTGGATTTGAGACCTTGGTTGAAATTGGATTTGAGACCTTGGTTGGAATTGGATTTGGGACCGTGGTTGGAATTGGATTTGGGACCATGGTTGAAATTGGATTTGGGATCATGGTTGGAATTGGATTTGGGACCATGGTTGGAATTGGATTTGGGATCATGGTTGGAATTGGATTTGGGACCATGGTTGGAATTGGATTTGGGATCATGGTTGGAATTGGATTTGGGATCAGGGTTGGAATTGGATTTGGGACCATGGTTGGAATTGGATTTGGGACCATGGTTGGATTTGGATTTGGGATCATGTTTGGAATTGGATTTGGGATCATGGTTGGAATTGGATTTGGGACCATGGTTGGAACTTGATTTGGGACCATGGGTTGGAATTGGATTTGGGTCCATGGGTTGGAATTGGATTTGGGATCATGGTTGGAATTGGATTTGGGATCATGGTTGGAATTTGGTTTGGGACCATGGGTTGGAATTGGATTTGGGACCATGGGTTGGAATTGGATTTGGGTCCATGGGTTGGAATTGGATTTGGGACCATGGGTTGGAATTGGATTTGGGACCATGGGTTGGAATTGGATTTGGGACCATGGTTGGAATTAGATTTGGGACCATGGTTGGAATTGGATTTGGGATCATGGTTGGAATTGGATTTGGGACCGTGGTTGGAATTGGATTTGGGACCGTGGTTGGAATTGGATTTGGGACTTTGGTTGAAATTGGATTTGGGATGATGGTTGGAATTGGATTTGGGATCATGGTTGGAATTGGATTTGGGACCATGGTTGAAATTGGATTTGGGACCATTGGTTGGAATTGGATTTGGGATCAGGGTTGGAATTGGATTTGGGACCATGGTTGGAATTGGATTTGGGACCATGGGTTGGAATTGGATTTGGGATCAGGGTTGGAATTGGATTTGGGACCATGGTTGGAACTGAATTTGGGACCATGGGTTGGAATTGGATTTGGGACCATGGTTGCAATTGGATTTGGGACCATGGTTGGATTTGGATTTGGGATCATGGTTGGAATTGGATTTGGGACCATGGTTGGAATTGGATTTGGGACCATGGGTTAGAATTGCATTTGGGACCATGATTGGAATAGGATTTGGGACCATGGTTAAATTGGATTTGGGATCATGGTTGGAATTGGATTTGGGATCATGGTTGGAATTGGATTTGGGACCATGGTTGGAATTGGATTTGGGACCATGGGTTGGAATTGGATTTGGGACCATGGTTGGAATTGGATTTGGGATCATGGTTGGAATTGGATTTGGGATCATGGTTGGAATTGGATTTGGGAGCATGGTTGGAATTAGATTTGGGACCATGTTTGGAATTGGATTTGGGACCATGGTTGGAATTGGATTTGGGATCATGGTTGGAATTGGATTTGGGACCATTGTTGAAATTGGATTTGGGATCATGGTTGGAATTGGATTTGGGATCATGGGTTGGAATTGGATTTGGGACCATGGTTGGAATTGGATTTGGGACCATGGTTGGAATTGGATTTGGGGTCATGGGTTGGAATTGGATTTGGGATCATGGTTGGAATTGGATTTGGGACCATGGTTGGAATTGGATTTGGGACCATGGATGGAATTAGTTTTGGGACCGTGGTTGGAATTGGATTTGGGACCATGGTTGGAATTGGATTTGGGATCATGGTTGGAATTGGATTTGGGACCATGGGTTGGAATTGGATTTGTGACCATGGGTTGGAATTGGATTTTGGACCATGGTTGGAATTGGATTTGGGACCATGGTTGGAATTGGATTTGGGATCATGGTTGGAATTGGATTTGGGATCATGGTTGGAAATGGATTTGGGACCATGGTTGTAATTGGATTTGGGACCATGGGTTGGATTTGGATTTGGGATCATGCGTTGGAATTAGATTTGGATAATTGATTGAATTGGATTCGAGATCATGGTTGGAATTGGATTTGGCACCATGGTTGGAATTAGATTTCGGACCATGGTTGGAATTAGATTTGGGACCATGGTTGGAATTGGATTTGGGATCACGGTTGGAATTAGATTTGGGATCAAGGTTGGAATTGGATTTGGGACCATGGTTGGAATTAGATTTGGGACCATGGTTGGAATTAGGTTTGGGACCATGTTTGGAATTGGATTTGGGATCATGGGTTGGAATTGGATTTGGGATCATGGTTGGAATTGGATTTGGGATCATGTTTGGAATTGGATTTGGGATCATGGTTGGAATTGGATTTGGGATCATGTTTGGAATTGTATTTGGGATCATGGTTGGAATTGGATTTGGGACCATGGTTGAAATTGGATTTGGGACCATGGTTGGAATTGGATTTGGGATCATGGGTTGGAATTGGGTTTGGGATCATGGGTTGGAATTGGATTTGAGATCATGGTTGGAATTGGATTTGGGACCATGGGTTGGAATTGGATTTGGGATCATGGTTGGAATTGGATTTGGAACCATGGGTTGGAATTGGATTTGGGACGATGGTTGGAATTGGATTTAGGACCATGGTTGGAATTGGATTTGGGATCATGTTTGGAATTAGATTTGGGACCATGGTTTGGAATTGATTTGGGACCATGGTTGGAATTAGATTTGGGACCATGGTTGGAATTGGATTTGGGACCATGGGTTGGAATTGGATTTGGGATCATGGTTGGAATTGGATTTGGGACCATGGGCTGGCACTGGATTTGAGACCATGGTTGAGGAGGGGGTATTGATTGGGTATGGTTAACCTGGTCTAATAAATCATAGTGATATAACTTGGTTAGCAGGTTATATAAGGCTGTAAACAATCAGTTTTGCTGTTTTCCCATTGTCGTGTTAGCCAAAATATAAAACATGCAAAAATGGAATTACCACCGTCTCTCCCCCTCTTCTCCCAGTAAATAGTTGCACGTATGTAGTACATTTTACGTGAAATAAATTCCTCAAGGCACTTTGCAGAGCACTAATGATGGACACTTGAGAGTACCTCTCTCTCCTTCTTTAAGATGCTCCTTAAAACCTATCTCTTTGACCAAGCTTTTGGTCAGCTGTCCTAATATCTCATTCTGTGGCACGGTGTCAAAGTTTATTTGATAACGCTCCTGTGAAGCACCTTGGGTCGTTTTACTATTTTAAAGGCGCTATATAAATGCAAGTTGTTTTTGTTGTGTCATTGAGTTAGTCTTGGCTGATGCATTTAGAATGAAGGATGCACACATGCCAGTCAGCAGTCTGCTCACGATACCCAGGCATTACACAGGGCTATTGACAAATGCAAGGCTCCTGAGCTACCAGCATCCATGTTCTGCTGAAAATCCCACCCCAGCCACCGACCCGAATCCCACTCGTTGCAAATTGAGAGGCCTGGATACACACACCTGAGAGAAGGGGGCACATTGCCCTCTTCCAATGGAAGAAATGGGCCCACAGAACTTTGCTGCACTCCTCCAATTCTGGCCTCTTGTACATCCCCAATTTCCTTCACTCTATCATTGGCGGCCATCCCTTCACCTGCCTAAACCCTAGGCTCTGGAATTCTCCCCTAAAGCTCTCCAGCTCGCTACCTCTCTGTCTCCTCCTTTAAGTCGCTCCTTAAAACCTACCTCACCTGTCATAATATTGCCTTATATGGCTCTGTGCCTAATTTTGTTTGATAATGCTCCTTTGGGGTGTTTTTACAAAGTTAAAGACGCTATCTAAATACAGGTTTTGTTGTTGGCCCAAGTACAATGACCCATGACATTCCTGGACTGCAGTTTGTAAATAAGATTAACTTGTTCTCTCAGTCCTGAGTGGAAGAGATTCTTTTAGAGTGCAGCACCACAGACAGCTTTGTGCAGAAACACCTGCAAATATCGCTCATGTTTAGGCTTGTACTGTTCCATTGACTCCTTCATTGTTCTGGAGTCAAACTTTGTAAACCGGTTCAACTAGTTAAGTCGTCATCATTACCGTAATTGACTCCACAAAAAGGAATACTGGATCTTGGATATTTTCCTCCCCTTTCTTCCACCCATCTCTCCTGAAAGCACTGGCGCTTGCTGAGACCCTGTTTCATGGCCAATGCTATTGTTCTTCATGTGTGATCCTAGGCATTGAGTGCTGGCAGATAGTGAGTGTTATTGTGGCGTGTTTGACCTGCCTCTGATCCTGGCCTCATCTGGAAATAGAGAAGAGAACCGGGGTCTTCCTGGCCCCCTAGCCTTGGTCAATCCGGCTAGTTGACTTTGGTGTTGCTACCGGCGATACGTTGGGAGCCGGCAGCACTATTATGGCACCAGTGCCATATAACAACATGGCTGCCATGTTTGTCTACAATCATTGGACTTTAGAAGTCATTCATTAATTACTCTTATAATTAAAAGTCATTCTTTTGTCTAGAAAAGAGAAGTCTGAGGGGTGATCTGATAGAGGTCTTTAAAATTATGAAGGGGTTTGATAAGGTAGATGTAGAGAAGATGGTTCCACTTGTGGGGGAGTCCAGAACTAGGGGTCATAAACACAGGATAGTCATGAATAAATTCAATAAGAAATTCAGGAGAAACTTCTTTACGCAGAGAGTGCTTAGAACGTGGAACTTGCTATCACACGGAGTAGATGAGGTGAATAGCATAAATGCATTTAAGGGAAGCGAGATAAGCACATGAGGGAGGAAGGAGTAGAAGGATATGTTGATGGGGTTAGATGAAGAAGGGTGAGAGGAGGCGCGTGTGGAGCATAAACACCAGAATGGATCAGTTGGACCAAATAGCCTGTTTCTGTAAAATTGTATGTAAAAGTAGCCAACGGTTTCCATTTGTGAAGCGTTGGGGTGGTTTAGCACTGCTGCCCCTTCCTCCCATCGGAATCGGCAAATTTTGGGGGAAGGGGTGTTGTGGCCTGTTTTCCTTCCCCATCCACCCCTAAGAAGTTGTCTCCCTCTCTTCACAATTAGGCTCTTCCCATTTCCCCTCAGGAAAGGAGTTTGCCTCGTGGACCCACCCGTGCAAAGGTTGGGTTGGGGCCCCTCCGATAAAATCGAGTTCAATTGACCTCAATCCTTAAACCTATCGCTGGATCCGCTCTGGGCCCTGCGCAATTGCTCGGTCCATTTTCCAGTACCCTACTTTGTCACTTTGCTTCCTTTCTGTATTTTAATTACAAGGTAAACCTGTGTCTCATAGAACCATAGAAATTTCATCGAATTTTACAGCACCGAAGCTGGCCATTCGGCCCATCATGTCTGTGCCGGTCAAAAAAGAGCTATCCAGCCTAATCCCACTTTCCAGCTCTTGGTCCGTAGCCCTGTAGGTTACAGCATTTCAAGTGCACATCCAAGTACTTTTTAAATACAATGAGGGTTTCTGCCTCTACCACCATTTCAGGCAGTGAGTTTTAGACCCCCACCACCCTCTGGGTGAAAAAAGTTCTCCTCAACTCCCCTCTAATCCTTCCCCCAATTACTTTAAATCTATGCCCCCTGGTTATCGACCCCTCTGCTAAGGGAAATATGTCCTTCCTATCCACTATATTTTGGCCCCTCATAATTTTATACACCTCAATAAGGTCTCCCCTCAGCCTCCTCTGTTCCAAAGAAAACAACCCCAGCCTATCTAATCTTTCCTCATAGCTAAAATTCCCCAGCCCAGGCAACATCCTCGTAAATCTCCTCTGTACCCTCTCTGGTGCAATCACATCTTTCCTGGAAGCGTCTCTTCTCCGTGTGTTTGGAAGCGGTGATGTCAGGGTGGAGGCTGCCACACTTGACATAGGGCTTGGGAGAAAATGAGAAAAGCAACATCCTGGGGCTCTCTGGTGCTGGGAGCAGTTGAATCATCACATAGAAAACAAAGAGAGATAAAGGGAACAGGTAGGAATGCGGGGAGATTTCTGATTCTCTACCAGCCCCCCTCCCCCCCCACCCCAAATAGTACTGCACCAACCTGTGTCTCCTCTCTTCCTTTCACTCATCTCTTCCACCTCCGTCCCCACTTGTGCTGAGTTCCTTGTTATGTGCTGGGTTTTTTTGTGGTCATTTCTACAAGTCAACTGAGGGATTATCATGTTAAGCTTTTAACTAATCACCCCCATCGATGCAGCAGTTCGATAGCAAACGGCCTCCCCCCATCGCCACCACACATTTAATCAGGCCTGTAATCAGCTCTCCTCAAACCATTAACAATGAATTGCGCGTTTGCTGGAATCCATTATTGACCTGCTCCCAGCCACTTTGCCTCGGCTTGTTGAGTCAGTGTCTGTGATCAAAAGGGAAGCGTAACAGCTCGAAAGGAAACCTGGAGGAAACAAAAGCCAGGCAGGGCTGGAAATACACAGCAGGCCTGTCAGCCTCTGGAAAGAGAAAAGACAGCGTGGACTCCGGTCATAGAGTTAATAAGTTTCACAGTCTGCAAACACGTTTATGAAAAAGCTGAATAAAGGCCACTGCAGCATCTCAGTAAAGTTGTGAAAGGACATTAGAAAGACCAAACAAAAAGGATGAAAATAGCTTCAAAATGGAGGGGAAGGAAATGGAAGTTGGCTGGAAGGGGAACGGTTAAGACAATGGTGGGGATACAGCTGAACTTTGAGGTTGCTACGGTCAGGACTGGGACTGCAGTGTGCCCAGCAAGAAGATAAAATACTCTTTTGAAAGTTTGAAGGTTGGTTGGGACAACCATCCTCCACCCTCCATGAACTTGAGCTCATTCAAAACTCGGCTGCCCCGTGTCCTAACTTGCACCAAGTCCTGTTCACCCATCACCCCATGTGCTGACTGTCCTACATTAGCTCCCGGTCCAGCAACACCTCGATTTTTAAATTTTCATTCTTGTTTTCAAATTCCTCCATGGCCTTGCCCTGCTCTATCTCTGTAATCTCCTGCAGCCCTACAACCCTCCAAGAACTCTGTGCTCCTCCAATTCTGGCCTCTTGCACATCCCGATTTCCTTCGTCCCCACCATTGGCAGCCGTGCCTTCAGCTGCCCAGGCCCTAAGCTCTGGAATTCCCTCCCTCAACCTCTCCAACTCTCTCTCTCCTTCTTTAAGATGATCCTAAAACCTACCGCTTTGACCAAGCTTTTGGTCATCTGCCTTAATATCACGTGGCTCCATGCCAAATCTTTTTTCATAACGCTCTTGCAAAGCGCCTTGGGACATTTTACTATGTTAAATTCACTATATAAATGCAAGTTGTCATTGTAGTAGTCGTTATGGTGTGAAGGTCAATGGTGCAAAGGAAGATCAGGGCTATGTTTGTGGACAGAAGTGTGTGCTGAAAGTAAGCTATTCTGTGACGCACCCCACTACAAATGGTTATTCATAGTGGGATTTCTGTACCGCTCGGCATTGTGGGAAAGTTCACTCTTCATTGGCGTGAGTTAACATCATGCCAAATATGGGAGTACCTAAAGCTCTGTGCTTTAGTTTATTTATATAAGAAGCAAACCCTACCTCGTTGTAAACAGGATATGTTTGTTTGTTTGACTGAATTTTCCATTCTTTTTGTTTCTATCCCAGGTTCTTCAGGGCTGTGGTAATCTCAAATCAGTGACCAAACGGTCAGCTGAGGATGACCCAAAGAAACGTGGGAAGCCGTACCCAGTGGAGGAGAAACCAGTCAATCCAGTCACTCCCCCCATGGACAGATTGGTAGGTACTAGGCAACGAAGAGTATCAAGATTTTTATTCCTATGAACGTTACCATTGCTGAATTTCTTTCAAGATAAAAATTCCCAGAAAGTGAGGGGTGGCTGGCTATTTGACTGTGGGTGGCAGCTTACAGCTTCCAGCAGGGTTCCCTAGATCATGAGTGGGGGCCTTGACTGTGTCTTTTCTTCCTCTTCCCCAGCCCAGGGGAGTTGAAACTAGTAGTAGTGTCCCACTCTGCTGACTCAGCACAGACCAGGGCTTGAATCTAGGTCATTATGGTCTGCAGGATGAAGTACTGAACCACACGGTGCATTTAGCATCATTTACCATCGGAGAACCACTCGCCTCTCAGATGCTGGTGGGCCATTTCTTTTGGGGAAGGGGGAGCATCCTACAGCTATTTTGGACATCACAGCAATGACAGGGAAACAACAAACCATGAGACCTGTGACGGTGGAGTGTGTTACTTCTCTGAAGCTGCCATTGTTGTCAAACCATGAGGCAAAGAGCACACAACAAAGTCACCAGGGGGCCCGCTGAGGACGCCACAGTGCAATGTAGAGTCCTTTGGTGTGTGTTGGTGATTATGTAGCGCCCTCTGGAGTTTAGGCTCCAGGGTGCTGATTATATGTGGCCTCTTCACTCCCAATGACATCCTAGTTTGGCTTATTGCAAAGATACTAGGAAGGAAAGAAAGACTTGCCGTATTTAGACTGTGCCTTTCACGACCACCGGACATCCCAAAGCGCTTTACAGCCAATGAAGCACTTTTTGAAGTGTAGTCTCTGTTATAATGTAGGAAACGCGGCAGCCGATTTGCACACAGCAAGCTCCCACAAACAGCAATGTGATAATGACCAGATAATCTGTTTCGGTGACGTTGGTTGAGGGATGAATTTTTGGCCAGGACACCGGGGATAACTCCCCCGCTCTTCTTCGAAATAGTGCCTTGGGATCTTTTACGTCCACCTGAGGGAGCAGATGGGCCTCGGTTTAACGTCTCATCCGAAAGACGCACCATCGACAGTGCTCCCTCAGCACTGCACTGGAGTGTCAGCCTAGATTTTTGTGCTCAAGTCCCTGGAGTGGGACTTGAACCCAGAGCCTTCTGGATAGATGGATAGAAGAAGACCAGCTGGTCCACCAACTCTGTCCCACTCTGCCATGTTGCTACTAAACAACACAACCCTCAGCCAACTGTATCTCAACACCCCTTGCGTGAAGAAGATTTGCTTGACGTAACGAGAGACAACTTGCTAACTGTTTATCTGATTGCATCCAGGTCTTCAATCCATCATTGGTGAGGTCAACCGCAAATGTTTCTTGGGGAGGGAAATCTGCAATGTTTCGGAGTTTGCATGTGCTAGAGTTCGATGTGCAGTAATGGCTGGTGTCCTTTCAGGTTACTGAGGTCAAGATGAAGCTCCGAGATGTTAAAGGATTGTGGGTCACCCTCCCGAGCGACCTGTGCAGCGAGAAGGTGACTGCAGGGTCAGCCAACGAGGACAGGTGTTGGAATGGACAGAGCAGAGGGAGGTAAGATGCTGCTCTCTCGGTCGCAACTGGAGAAAGGTGTCCATAACTCTTCGAGCACTGTGAAATCTAGTGTGTAGTTTGTAGCATTGAGCCTGGTTCTTATGTTAGCTAAATATAGCAAATGAGCCAAATAAGATATTTCTCATTTCAGTTTTCCGTTCCTCATCTCCTGAGGGCACTGACTCTTGTCAGGGTGCTGGTAGCCTTCCATTTCCTCAGCTAAATGGCCATTCTTTAGGTGTGAGCCCAGACAGTGAGCAACAGCTGGCTATTCGACTGCAAGAGGCATCACGCTGAATAAGCACACGTGTGCTTTCCACCAGGGATCACTGAATAGCAACCCTGATTTCCAGCCCTCTCCCTTCCCAACCATTGCTTTCAAATCTCTCCAAAGCCTCACCTTGCCCTGCCTTAGTCATCTCCTCCATCCTGATGTAGCCTCAAACACTGGGCTGCCCCTGGCCCCTAGTCCTTCCACTTCACCATCTTTGCCTGCTCATTCAGCCACTGCGCTCCTGCCCTCTGGAAATCTCTACCTAGTTCCCTCCACCGTGCTAGCTCCCACCCTGCTTTCAAGATCCTTCTCTCCAATGTCCACCCAAACCCTTTCCTTTTCCCCTTTCCCCCTCCTGCTTGGCTTCCACTATTCTTCCTTCTTATTATAATACACCGAGAGATGCTCCCTTGCAAATGGCCTGCAGTGTTGGGGAAACTAAAATTTAGCCGTAGTCCTATGGTCAAAATAACCGCTAGGTGGAATAGGAATCTCTGAGGAGGTTTTCCACTTCGGGTGTTACCGGCACCTGTCGGGAAGCCTAGCGCCCTGAACCCATTATCTCACAAGCTGGGGATGCGCAGTTTCCTGCAATGGAAAGTCTCGCCTCTTAACTGTTCCACTGAATTACTTATGGTTAAATACGCCTCACTTCTCGGAGTTCTGTATCGAGCGCCAACGTTTTTTGGAACTTTGCCGACTCGTCATTCTATGTGGGCTATGTTGGCGGGATGGGGACATCAGAAGGAAGCCCAATCTTGTCCCCACCTCATGGCTGTGTGGGGGTTAAAGGTCAGGAACCACCTGGCTGAATTTTTTTCCCATCCCCCCATCACAAGCTGAGCCCAATTGTATCGCCCCTACCACTGCAGCTACAATCAGCTATTCTGGCACAGACATTTTTTTTATTCATTAATGGGATGTGGGCATTGCCGGCAAGGCCAGCATTTATTGCCCATCCCTAATTGCCCTTGAGAAGATGGTGGTGAGCCGCCATTTCAGAGGGCAGTTAAGAGTCCACCACAGTGCTGTGGGTCTGGAGTCACATATAGGCCCTACCAGGTAAGGATGACAGATTTCCTTCCCTGAAGGACAGTAGTGAACCAGATGAGTTTTTACAACAACCCAGTAGTTTCATGGTCACCATTACTGATACTAGCTTTTTAGTCCAGATTTATTTAATTAACTGAATTTAAATTCCCCAGCTGCCGTGGTGGGATTTGAACTCACGTCTCTGGATCATGAGGATTGTTGAGCAGCACATTCACCCACTGTGCCATCGGGGAGAGCTGGCATTTGCCTCTCAAACCCAATACGATGGCACGGTCCTGCTGAAAGCAGGGAGGTAATGACTGGGAATCCCGCGCCCAGATCTAGAGACAACACTCTAGTTAATGACAATGGCTCATAAAAACAGAAATGGCACTCACTGTATGAATTGAAGACTTGGAGAGTAAATTACTCAGTGCGCAGGGAATGCAGTCAATGGCAGCTCATTCTACCTTCCATTTTTTTCATGGATTTTCAGAAAAGCACGACTTTACTCTGCGCTCTTTCTACAAGCTTGGAGGATTATAACTAAGCACCCAGCTTCTGTAGCCAGTCTGAGCACACTGACCAGGGAGCTCGAACCTGCAGACGTTAGTTAACAATGTGCTTTGTGCTCTGATTGGCTCGGTTAACCTGATGTACCCAGAAGGTCTTGAGCTGGCACGTGCCCATAATGCCCAATCACTCTGCTTTTTCTGTGGTTCTGGGGTTTCTGCACTCTCTATCCTGCTCTATGAGTTTGTCTCCACTTCCCCATTGCCTGACGCGTTTCAAGCCTCTTCCCATTCCCAGTGAGCAAGACTCTCATCCGTCTTTTCTGGGGAAATGCGGTTGCAAAGAAAATACCCCTGAACACTTAACAAGCAAGCGAAAGGATGGAACATTTGGAAAGGGGGAGGTTGAAGGCACGGTCAGAGGGAAAGGTTTTTAGGAATCTCCTCAAACCAGTGAGGGATGTGGCGAGACAGTGGGTTTTTGGGAGAGGACAGGGGCGCAGTGACTGAAAGAACAGCCTCTGATTGTGAGCAGACAAGCAGCGTCTGAAGAGCAGAGGGCACAAGCAATGCCATGAAGCGGGGGAAGGACCACTCAGATCGGGAGGAGCTAGGCCACGGAGGGATCTTGAGGTTAATACAGGGAGATTGGATGCTAGTCAGACGAACGGGTATGCAGGAGAGGACACGGGCCGCAGAGCTCTGAATAAGCTCTGACTACACTTTAGCACTAACTCTAAGAGATTTATTTTACGCCCTGGATGGGTTTTAGTGCAATACCAATTTTATGAGACTTGGGAGGAAAAGCTTCATTTATGAGTTGGTTGGTCTTTGCCCATGAGATAAAAATGTCTCATTCTCATTTGCCACATTCTCTCTCCATCTAGCACTTTTGAGCTCCTTGTAGGTGAATCCTTTTCCTGTCCAAACTATTGATGTTCCTGAGAACATTAGGGACAGGAGTAGACCATTCAGTAGTCGGACCTGTTCCAACATATGATTAGGTCATGGCTGATCTGCACCTCAACTCTATTTTCCTGCCTTTGCTCCACGGCAACCAGTACAGTGAATCCTGCCCTAAGTGAGTCTCAGGAGCTGGGAGTCTTAGCAAGTGTTTGATATTCATGTATTGAGCACTCCAGGTGGCTTTGGTTTGGAAGAGTGTTTTGCAGTTGAGAGCAGTGTCTTAGACAGCAGTGATAGGCTTTTAACGGGGTCAAGCATCAATACTCTGATCAATCCAAAAATAGTTCCTGCTTTTAGCAGTCCACCATGCCTGAGCTGAATTAGCTTCTCAGTACTGGTGACTGGCCAAATTTTCATGCTTTGGGAGGGATTGTGTGTGTGGGTGGGGGTAATTAACACTAAAGAAGAGCAGATGTTTTATCGAGGTCACTAGGGCAAGATTGACTGTATGGGTTGTCATGGAGCACTTAGCAAGTGGTAACCTGGATGCCCAACTCCAAATTTCTACGGCGGATTGTCTGAACAAGTGACCCCCACAAGGAATCTCTTCTGTTGGCTTGGGGAGAGGGTGGAGTACGTTGTGTGTGGGGACATCAGGGCAGCGGTGAAAAGTGGAGACGGGTGAACATTCTAGAGTTTTTTTTTTAATTAGCTTGGGATAATGGGAGTTTTTAATTTGGAACAAGGCATCTTTATGTAAAAAGTTTCCTCAGCACACTACATGGGTGGGATAGATGGGTAGAGTTCATGATAGGGCAGTTTGGACATGCTCTACACAAAGAGCAATCTTTTTTGAACAAGTGGCTTGCTTCTCATTCTGTGCTTTCTTGCACTTGGAAAATTACAAGGCAAGTAACAGAAGTGGAGTTAGATATATTGTAGGACTCATAATACAGGTCATTAGTCGTTTGGGGCCTGCTTTTCCTTGTCCAATTTGCCATCCCACATGTCCCTAGGCCTTCATTTGTGGCCTGCCCAGTTGTGAAGTAATGACTGGGCTGGGATTCAATTATGCTCCTTCTCCTTTTCCTGTTCTCCGGCAACAGGTAGCCAAGGAGATATCACTGAAGGCAAGGCAGTCCCAGCTTCCACACAGCAAGTGAAAGGGCCCCATCAAAATATGATTATATTAATAGAACTATGGATTCACTTAGAAACTGTCAACCGTGGTGTGATTGAAATCAGGGGCTCATTGTGCGAGCAGAGGGGGTCATCGGTGCAGACCCACATCCCGGCAGTCCTGAGAGCATCTCCCTTGATGACAAGTTAGTAAGTAGCCCCGTTGCAAACTGTAGAGCCTCAATTTGAGTCGCTGCCTGGTTGACTTTTCTAATCGGTGCGCGGAGAGTCAGAGAGCTTCGTGTGGCGACCAGTGACCTCACTGGGCGTTACCAGTCTCCTGTCTTGATGTCAGTGAGCAGCTCTGGTAACAAAAAAGATGCTGCATGTGTGTTTTGTACAAAGGGCCTTTTAAGAAGTCCATGGGTTTCATAGTGATGAACAGGGTGATGTCTAATGGCAGAATCCAACCTGGCAGCACAGGACACACTGCACCCCTGAGGATTGCCAGAGTGTGCGATGCTGATCTTGTTAGGGAGCAACGAATGGACTTTCTCCTACAGCAGCCCATCTGAGGCAATTCTTTCCTTATTGATTATTGTGCTGAAAAATTACCCAAAGGGAATTGTGCGGCTTTAAGTAATGGGAATGTGTTTTATTTTTATTTTTTTAAAAGAAAATAATGGAAATTTATCGTTTGAGTGGTTTTCTAATTAAAAATCTTATCGACTGAATTGCAGAGCTTGTGTACAGAGATGGGGGCTCGGAGCTATTAAGTGCTGTATTAGATTGCTCAATCTATATCTCAACAGTGGTGCTATTTATCCAAACGAAGCAGATTTGGTTTCCCCTCCCTGAACCGCAGTATGCAGTATATTGCTATTGCGTAGCAGCTGTTTTCACAGACATGTAATGCACACCGGGTTGTGACTAGCCAGTGTAACAATGTAAATACCAAGCCCAGCAACTGTTGGCACAGGCGTTTCGGGGAAAGGTATGGTGCTTGTGTGTGAGCGTGTGTGCGCGCGGGCAGGTGCTTGTGTGTGAGCGTGTGTGCGCACGCGGGCAGGTGCTTGTGTGTGAGCGTGTGTGCGCGCGGGCAGGTGCTTGTGTGTGAGCGTGTGTGCGCACGCGGGCAGGTGCTTGTGTGTGAGCGTGTGTGCGCGCGGGCAGGTGCTTGTGTGTGAGCATGTGCGCTCGCGGGCAGGTGCTTGTGTGTGAGTGTGTGTGTGCGCGGGCAGGTGCTTGTGTGTGAGCATGTGTGCTCGCGGGCAGGTGCTTGTGTGTGAGCGTGTGTGTGCGCGGGCAGGTGCTTGTGTGTGAGCGTGTGTGCGCACACGGGCAGGTGCTTGTGTGTGAGCGTGTGTGCGCGCGGGCAGGTGCTTGTGTGTGAGCGTGTGTGCGCATGCGGGCAGGTGCTTGTGTGTGAGCGTGTGTGCGCGCGGGCAGGTGCTTGTGTGTGAGCATGTGTGCTCGCGGGCAGGTGCTTGTGTGTGAGCGTGTGTGTGCGCGGGCAGGTGCTTGTGTGTGAGCGTGTGTGCATGCGGGCAGGTGCTTGTGTGTGAGCGTGTGTGCGCGTGGGCAGTTGCTTGTGTGTGAGCCTGTGCGCGCGTGCGGGCAAGTGCTTGTGTGTGAGCGTGGGCAGGTGCTTGTGTGTGGGCATGTGTGTGCGCGCAGGCAGGTGCTTGTGTGTGCGTGTGGGCAGGTGCTTGTGTGTGAGCGTGTGCGCGCCCGCGGGCAGGCGCTTGTGTGTGCGCGCATTTGCACTTTGAAACGTGCGTGTGAGCCTGTGTGTGCATGTGAGTGAGTGTGCACGTGTGTAAGTGTGCGTGTACGCATGTGCATGTGAACATGTGTGTGCACGTGCGCACATGTGTGTGTGTGTGCAAGCCCTAGCTCGGGGTCCTCAGTTTCATTGCTTGCCTTCGTGTTCCCTGTCGGCCCAGCGTATAAATGCACTGCCTATTGGGTACTGAGGTGTACAGTGCAGGAGGGTGGCAGTTTCAATCCCTGGTCTGTACTGCGTTAGCCAGCCTCAGTGGTGAGGGCACAGGGAGCCTCAGTGTCCCTAGACTAGAAAGAGAGTGGGAAAAATATAATCAGCCAGGGTTCCTGCACTAGATGCCTAGCGGACAGAGGCTGCTCTTCATGTGTGCACCTAGAGATACCCTGAGTATCAGCTGGCTGTTTGACCATGTGGGGCATCGCAGGTGAGGGCAGTCATGCCATCACCCAATGTCTACTCATGTGCACTTTCCAGCAGGGTTGGTAGATAGTGATCTTGACTGATTTCTTTCTCTTCTGATGGGGAGTTGCTGGCAATTGTAGTATCCATACCACTTCCCTTGATGAGATCAGCTATCAAGGCACTGAACTCAAGACCATTTGGTCCTGTGTGGCTCAGTACCACACCACACTGGGTCATGCGTTTACCAAGTGGGGTATTTGATTACTGGATGTCGATTTTATCATAATGATCCCTTTACTGCTGTTTAAAATACTCTAGGATTGTTGCTGTAGACTATAGACAACACTATCTAACCTTGAATTATTTCAAATCATTACATTTAGAGCAGTTCTACATTAAGCAGACGGGACTTGCCCACCCACCATCCGAAAAGAAAACAGCTGGTTTGTGGGCACTCTGGACTAATGCTTGTTAACTCTGATCACACATGACAGGTACCTCCCAGAGGTTATGGCAGATGGACTAGCCAATCAGATTAATAATCCAGAGGTCGAGGTTGACATCACCAAACCGGACATGACCATTCGCCAGCAGATCATGCAGTTGCGAATGATGACCAATCGGCTGCGGAACGCCTACATTGGCAATGACGTGGATTTCCAGGATACGAGTGAGTACCCAGCTCTGCTCAATCTTTATCGTCTTTGTCTGCTGTTTGTTTTTATTGGATGCATCTATGCTCACTGATGCGAGAGACTTTACGTTCCATCCCATCACTCAGCCTTAGTACAGTAAGAATCAGGAGTGGTGCTGAGCTCCCTCGATATTTTCCTATTTAATCTCTTTTTACTACATTTCCTTCTCTTATCTTCCCTCTTCCCTTGTCTCTCCCCCCTCTTCTGTTACTCGTTCATATCACTCCATCTTTCCAGCTTCCTCCCCTCTTCCTCATTTGTTGTGCCCGTTCCTCTGTTTCTCATTCTCCTCCCATTTTTCTCTTTGCCTCTGCATTCTCATCTCACCTTCTATCTTTTATTGGTATCTACTTCCTCTCCTTTTCCCCACTATCCCAATGATCCCTCCTTCTGCTTCAATCTAGCAATGCTGGCACAGAGGCTATTTATACCGTTCAAGCTTTCTCCCAACACTTTACCGTAAACAATGTGAGTTTCCCATGAACCGAAACCTGCGTTCTTATATAGGCCCTGATCAGGAAGACATCAACCACTGGAGTTCATGGCAGGATAACCACCATGATGGAAGTGGTGGAAGCGGGCACACTCAATATTTTCAAGGGGAGGCTGGATAGGCATTTGAGGGAAATAAACTTGCAGGACTACGGGGATAGAGTGGGTGAATGGAACTGACTGGACTCGATGGGCCGAATGGCCTCCTTCTGTGCCGTTATGACTCTATGACTCCTTAGTCTTTTAAATAAGCAGAAAATACTATGCTGTCAGGCCGGTGTGCACAGGCTAACATTAATAGTCAGATTTATTTATAGGCTGAATAATACAGAGAACCGGTAAGACACAGCAGATTACTGAAAGTACAATACTTAAAATAGCAAAGAGAATCAGATCACACGGGGTTAGAAGATATTTCTTACACCACTTGATGGTGCTCCATAGACCTTCATGGTTTGATATTGTATGAGGATGATGTGAATTTCCAATCCACAGAGATCAGATCTCCTGACAGAATTAAAGCTGAGATTTACGGCCAAGGGAATTCTTTGAAAGCCATGTCTTTGAAGTCGGCTCTTGTGATTTGGGATCTAATGTGTACACCAATGTCATCTTCCTGCAAACACCTCACTTTAATGGTTCAATGATTAGATTAATTGAATTCATCTAACCCGGGGTCTGTTGAGCTGCTTTTGTTGACATTTCAAACTGCCAGTTCTGGCCATCAAGCAAATTTTGATGTAATTAATTAAGAAATACTGATACAAACAAAGAAAATCCATCCTGGACTAATATCTCCCATTGGCATGGACTGATTGTCCACCTTTGCCATTGGAATACTGAACTTCATCCAGAGTCGTAAATCATGTGACACTAAACAGAGTAAAGACTCTATATAAATACAAGTTGTTGTTGTTGATGATCCCAACCTATTGCATCGAACATGATTCCACTGCACTTTTATTTCTTGTTGTTAACAAAGCATTGCATAGAAATGAGAATAGAATGTCTGACTTTAAAACGGGGACTGAATTAGGTTTGACATACTCTGGTCAAATTATTCCCTGCCCTCTGACCCAGCTTCACCTGAAGACCAAACTTGCTATGTACAATGCCAGGGGAGACTGACGAGTAATATATCAAATTTAAACCATTAAAACATTTGCAAAACTTGCCCATTCTAACGTCCAGTGTCTGTATTGACTTGCCCGCTCGTTTTAGGGTTCGGGCATACCTTCTGCTCCGACCCTGGAGCCTGGGTCCTGATACTTTTTCAGGCTCGTGACCACAATGTCCTTTGTGACTTGCTCTCCCCACCACTTCCTTTCACATCTCCACTTTCCCTACCACAGTGCTGGCTGTGTGCTTTAGCTCCTGACAGACACGGTTATTGCTCGAGTCATAATCATTCCTACTGCGGCCACTCTCTGTTCTCTAGGTTGTTTAATCTCTACCTTGCTAGCATGGCCATTCTCTCCTTAGTTGACACAGCATGGATCCTCCCCTGACCAAATGTAGCAACATTTGTGACTTATTTCCAGATAATTTCTTTCAGAATACATTGATTGACCCATTCCGAAGCGCTTCCAACCCCAAACTCCAGTCCCATTCCCATGCTCACTAACTGCAGCTCACCTGACATTTAATCCTTCGCTTCAGTGCTCAAAGACTCAAGACCTCTCCCCAAAAGTGCTCACGGAACACCCCAATAACCAATTACATATTGACCCGCTCCCCACTCTCTTAAGTGCTCCCAAACCCCACCCCCACTTAATGCCCCCAGACCCTTGAATACTCCTGGAGCCCAGCCCCACTGAGTGCTCCAAAAGTCTACACCTCAGATCTCACAAACCCAATCCCCATAAATACTCCCAGGCCTGAGAACCCCCTCCTTCCATCCCTCCCCAAATCCCTGCAAACCTAAGGACCCTTTCTCTATGTGGCTTCTCATGTGCCAACCCAGACCCCACCCTATCATTTCCTGGAGCTTGCACTCTGGGAATATAATTGGGCCTAGAGCTGGGAGTATAATTGGGCCTAGAGCTGGGAGTATAACTGGGCCTGGAGCTAGAAGTGTAACTGGGACTAGAGCTGGGAGTATAACTGGACCTAGAGCTAGAAGTGTAACTGGGCCTGGAGCTAGAAATGTAAGTGGGCCTGGAGCTAGAAATGTAACTGGGCCTGGAGCTAGAAGGATAACTGGGCCTGGAGCTAGAAATGTAACTGGGCCTAGAGCTAGAAGTGTAACAGGGCTTGCAGCTAGAAGTGTAACTGGGCCTGGAGCTCAAAGTGTAACTGGGCCTGGAGCTAGAATTGTAACTGGGCCTGGAGCTGGAAGTATAACTGGGCCTGGAGCTAGAAGTGTAACTGGGCCTGGAGATAGAAGTGTAACTAGGCCTGGAGCTAGAAGTGTAACTGGGCCTGGAGCTAGAAATGGAATGGGGCCTGGAGCTAGAAGTGTAACTGGGCCTGGAGCTAGAAGTGTAACTGGGCCTGGAGATAGAAGTGTAACTGGGCCTGGAGCTAGAAGTGTAACAGGGCCTGGAGCTAGAAGTATAAGTGGGCCTGGAGTTAGAAGTGTAACTTGGCCTAGAGCTAGAAGTGTAACTGGGCCTGGAGCTAGAAGTATTACTGGGCCTGGAGCTAGAGGTGTAACTGGGTCTGGAGCTAGAGGTGTAACTAGGCCTAGAACTAGAAGTATAACTGGGCCTGGAGCTAGAAGTGTAATTGGGCCTGGAGCTAGATGTATAACTGGGCCTGGAGCTAGATGTGTAACTGGGCCTGAAGCTCGAAGTGTAACTGGGCCTGGAGCTAGAAGTATAACTGGGCCCAGAGCTAGAAGTGTAATTGGGCCCAGAGCTAGAAGTGTAACTGGGCCCTGAGCTAGAAGTATAACTGGGCCTTGAGCTAGAAGTGTAACTGGGCCTAGAGCTAGATGTATAACTGGGCCTGGATCTAGAAGTGTAATTGCGCCTAGAGCTAGATGTATAAATGGGCTTGGAGCTAGAAGAGTAACTGGGCCTGGTTCTAGAAGTATAACTGCGCCTGGAGCTTGAAGTATAACTGGGGCTGGAGCTACAAGTGTAACTGAGCCTGGAGCTAGAAGTGTAACCGGGCCTGGAGCTAGAAGTGTAACGGCGCCCGGAGCTAGAAGTATAATTGGGCCTGTAGCTAGAAGTGTAACTGGGCCTGGAGCTAGATGTGTAACTGGGCCTGGAGCTGGAAGTGTAACTGGGCCTGGAGCTGGAAGTGTAACTGGGCCTAGAGCTAGAAGCATAACTGGGACTGGAGCTAGAAATGTAACTGGGCCTGGAGCTAGAAGGATAACTGGGCCTGTAGCTAGAAGTGTAACTGGGCCTGCAGCTAGAAGTGTAACTGGGCCTGGAGATAGAATTGTAACTGGGCCTGGAGCTAGAAGTATAACTGGGCCTGGAGCTAGAAGTGTAACTGGGCCTGGAGATGGAAGTGTAACTGGGCCTGGAGCTAGAAGTGTGACTGGGCCTGGAGCTAGAAATGTAACTGGGCCTGGAGCTGGAAGTGTAACTGGGCCTGGAGCTAGAAGTGTAACTGGGCCTGGAGATAGAAGTGTAATTGGGCCTGGAGCTAGAAGTGTAACTGGGCCTGGAGCTAGAAATGTAACTGGGCCTGGAGCTAGCAGTGTAACAGGGCCTGGAGCTAGAAGTGTAACTTGGCCTAGAGCTGGAAGTGTAACTGGGCCTGAAGCTAGAAGTGTAACTGGGCCTGGAGCTAGAAGTTTAACTGGGCCTGGAGCTAGAAGTGTTACTGGGCCTGGAGCTAGAGGTGTAACTGGGCCTGGAGCTAGATGTATAACTGGGCCTGGAGCTAGAAGTGTAACTGGGCCTGGAGCTAGGAGTATAACTGTGCTTGGAGCTAGTATACCTGGGCCTAGAGCTAGAAGTGTAACTGGGCCCTGAGCTAGAAGTATAACTGGGCCTTGAGCTAGAAGTGTAACTGGGCCTGGAGCTAGAAGTGTAACTGGGCCCAGAGCTAGAAGTGTAACTGGGCGTGGGGCTAGAAGTGTAACTGGGCCTGGAGCTAGAAGTGTAACTGGGCCTGGAGCTAGAAGTATAACTGTGCTTGGAGCTAGAAGTATACCTGGGCCTAGAACTAGAAGTGAAACTGGGCCTGGAGCTAGAGGTATAACTGGGCCTGGAGCTAGATGTATAACTGGGACTGGAGCTAGAAGTGTAACTGGGCCTGGAGCTAGAAGTGTAACTGGGCCTGGAGCTAGAAGTATAACTGGGCCTGGAGCTAGAAGTGTTACTGGGCCTGGAGCTAGAGGTGTAACTGGGCCTGGAGCTAGAAGTGTAACTGGGCCTGGAGCTAGAAGTGTAACTGGGCCTGGAGCTAGGAGTATAACTGTGCTTGGAGCTAGTATACCTGGGCCTACAGCTAGAAGTGTAACTGGGCCCTGAGCTAGAAGTATAACTGGGCCTTGAGCTAGAAGTGTAACTGGACCTGGAGCTAGAAGTGTAACTGCGCCTGGAGATAGAAGTGTAACTGGGCCTGGAGCTAGAAGTGTAACAGGGCCTGTGTTAGATCCGTGATTCTGAGAGTATGAAGTTTTTCAATAACCACACGGATGCTGTAACTTAACAATCAACAGGTATTTACTGGAGTAGGGTAGTCTCAAGACTGGGGTACAGAGGCATGCTGAAGGCTTATATACAGCTGTGGTCACTGCCGGTACTACAGTATACAGGAGCTGTAAAAGTCGTTCTCTCTTAAAGGTACATACACTACAATTCCTCCCCTTTTAGATTAGTAGTACCCATAATATTCAAATAACAATTAACACTTTAACATGTACATTAAACAACAATAGTCCATTTATAGATTCAGTCTTTGGGGCGGCTTCCTGATCCTTTCGGTATAGCGCCTTTCCTGAGGTTCTTGTTCTTGGTGCGGAGGCGATTCTGGCCCCTTTTCGTCGGTTATTTCATCCATTTCCACTGCTACTGTTTCTGAGGTAGATGCTACCGGTATGTCGGGTTCATCCCCAGGAACGCGAGACATGGGGTTGACTCGTTCCTGTGACGCTAAGATCTGATCGACGTGGCATCTCACAATGTTCTCCCCGACATCCACTGTGTACATTAATGGCCCCTGCCTTGTGCATATCGTTGAGGGTTGCCATTTCTCTGTTCGGTAGTCACGGGCCAAGACTGGTTGTCCTACGTTGAAGCTCCTTGTCGGCTTCTCATTGATGTGCTGGAATTGTTTATCTTCAACATTTCTTCGCACATTTGGTCTGAGCAAGTCCAGACGAGATCTCAACCTTCGGTTAAAGAACATCATGGCCGGGGTCTGGTTGGTAACTGCATGTGTCGCGTTTCGGTAGGCTAATAAGAAATTGTCCACCTTATGCTGTAGTGGAATTTCATCGTCGCACATGGCCTTTATCGCCTTCTTAAAGGATTGTACGAACCCCTCAGCCAATCCATTGGTGGCTGGATGATACGGGGCGGATGTGTAATGCCTTACCCCATTCCTTCTCATAAATTTTCGAAACTCTTCGGACGCAAACTGTGGTCCATTATCAGAGCAAATCTGCTCTGGCAAGCCATTCCTGGCAAATATGGTCCGTAGGACTGCAATCATCTTCTCTGTAGTGGTTGAGGACATTTTTATCACCTCAGGCCATTTCGAATGAGCATCCACTGCTATTAAGAACATTGAGTCCATGAATGGACGAGCAAAATCAATATGCACCCGTTGCCATGGAGAGGAGGGCCACTCCCATGGGTGTAGAGGGGCATGTGGTGGTGCATTTTGGACCTTCTTGGTTAGGTCTTCGATTTGTTGATCGATTCCCGGCAACCACACATAAGCCCTAGCAAGGCTTTTCATTTTCACTCCCCCCAGATGACCTTCATGAAGCTCATTTAGCACTCTCTCCCTTAACTTAGGTGGAATCACCACTCTGGATCCACACATCACTGTCCCCTGGCATACTGACAGCTGTTCTCTTCTGGATGAGAATGCTGGCAACAGTGAGTCGCCAAGTGTTGGCCATCCCCTCACCGTCAAATCATATACCCGAGACAGCGTCGGATCATTGCGGGTCTCCTTCTCTATATCCGCGTTAGTTACTGGCAATCGTTCAATTATTGACGAATAAAATATCTCGATAGGGTCCACTGCTGCTGCTTCCTCCACAGTAGGCAGTGGCAGGCGCGATAGCCCATCAGCGTTTCCATGCTGTTTCGTGCCTTTATATTCTATTTCATATTGATTCGCCCCTAGAAACAGGGACCATCTTTGTAACCGTTGTGCAGTCATCACTGGAACGCTCTTCTTAGGATTAAGAAGGTGAACTTCTGCCCATGCAGATAGTGGTTGAATTTTTTTACTCCCCATACTAGGCTGAGGGCCTCCCTGTCAATCTGGGCGTAGTTGCGCTCGGCTGAGGTTAGTGACCGAGACGCAAAGGCTACTGGCCTCTCCAACCCGTCTGGGAATTTTTGCGACAGCACCGCTCCAATACCGTAGGGTGATGCATCACATGCCAAACGAATTGGTAGTGCTGGGTTGAAATGGGCCAACACCTCTTTTGATGTGATCAATTCTTTACACTTCTGGAAAGCTCGTCTACGTTCGTCATTCCACTTCCATGGTACCCCTGTTTGCAGTAGGGTGTTCAGTGGGTGTAATACCGTGGACAATTTTGGTAAGAACTTATGGTAGTAGTTTACCAGCCTGAGGAACGACCTCAGTTGTGACACATTTTCCGGTGCTGGAGCCTTGACTACTGCCTCAATCTTTTCAGGGGACTTATGTAACCCCTCTTCATCGATGACGTGGCCACAATACGAGATCTGCTTCTGGAAAAACTCGCACTTGTGGCGATTAGCTCGTAGCCCATATTCCTTTAATCTGGTGAGCACCTTCTCCAGGTTGGCGAGGTGATCACTGTCATTTTCGCCCGTGACCAGGATGTCGTCCAAATAACACTGGGTCCCTGGAATCCCTTGCAGGACTTGATCCATCGCCCTTTGCCAAATAGCCGGAGCCGATGCTACCCCGAACACCAGCCGGTTGTATTGATGGAGACCCTTATGAGTGTTAATCGTAAGGTATTGTTTCGAGGCTTCTTCTACCTCCATTTGCAAGTACGCCTGGGCTAGATCAATTTTGGTGAAGCGTTTACCTCCAGATAGCGAGGCGAAAATATCCTCAATTCGTGGAAGCGGATATTGTACCGTGTGAAGGACTGGGTTCACTGTCACCTTAAAATCCCCACTGATGCGGACCTTCTTTGGTTCCCCAGGCGTATTACTCAACGACCTCTTCATTACAGGAACGATGGGTGTAGCCCACTTGCTCCAGTCTACTTTGGACAGTACTCCTGAACGTTCCAACCCTTCCAGCTCTGCTTCGACAGCTGGTCTGATCGCATAAGGCACTGGTCTGGCCTTAAGAAACTTTGGGCTTGCATTTTCCTCTATTTTAATCGTTGCTGTTATGCCTTTTAGTGTTCCGAGTCCCTCCTGGAACACTTCTTTTGCGTCAGTTAGCATTTTTGACAGTCGTCCAGGTGTGACGTCGTCATCCTTTTTGGCCTCAACCTTCAGTGCCTGTATGGAATGCCAATCTAATTGTATGTTCCGGATCCATTCACGTCCTAGTAGTGGTGGTCCCCCATCTGGCAATACATATAAGTCCATTTTAGGTATTTCCTGGCCTTTGTATATCACTTTCACCCTTATTTTTCCTTTCGGGTAGACTTTTTGCCACGTGTACATCTTCAAGACAATCTCTGTAGCTTTCAAGGGTATATGTGAAAATAGCCGCTTGTAGTCCCTTTGGTTTATGACTGTTAGGGCTGATCCTGTGTCCAATTCCATTTTCACTTGGACTCCGTCTATCTTGAGTGTAACCCAGATAGTCTGGTGATCCTCCATTTTGATTACCTTATGTAGTTTCAGACAACCCAGCTCCTTGCTTCCAGAGTCTGTATCACTTTTCTGTTCATCTGAACTACTGTCCACCACCTTATGTACCTTTTTGTACTTCTCCTGTGGAGATTTCTTGCTGTTGGTTTTCTTCCCAGACCTGTAGACTCTTGCTATGTGTCCTGCTTTTCCACACTGTCTGCACACTTGGCCCTTGAACCAACAATCCTTCTGGTCGTGTGTTGTTCTGCCGCAGCGATAACACTTCCCTGTTCCATAGGACATTTCATTGGTGCCATATTCTTGCGGTCTCCGTTGTATCTCTGCAGCGCCCCTTGCGGCTGCTTCGTGTGATACTGCCATGCTGAAAGCCTTGTCCAGCGTAAGATCCTTTTCTGATAGAAGCCGTTTCTGGGTTCCTTCACTTTGAAGCCCACACACAAACTTGTCCCTTAACGTATCTGCTAGCCCCACTCCAAACTGGCAGTGTTTCGATAGCTTGCGCAGTTCCGTTAAGTACTCAGCATTGCTTTCGTCTTTATGTTGGTTCCTTTTATGGAACTTAAATCTTTCTGCTATCAGCAGCGGTGTGGGGTTTAAGTGGTCCTGTAGGATTTCTACTACGCTTTCGAAATTCTTATTTACGGGCTTTTCTGGGGTTATTAGGTTTCGCAGTAACCCATAAGTTTTTGCACCCATGGAATTTAGCAAAACCAGTGCTTTCCTAGCATCTGGCACTTCATTCACCCTGCAGTACACCTCAATACGTTCCACATATGTCGCCCAATCTTCGACTTCATTGTCGAGCGTAGAGATACTGCCACTCTTCGGCGTCCCTGGGTGTGATTTAACTGTCAAAAATGGCATCTCCCGCGCTCTCCCTTCTTCTCCGCTGGCACAAAATGGCATCTCCCGCGCTTTCCTTTCTTCCCGCGCTCGCCCTTCTTCTCCGCTGCGGCTTCTAAAAATGGCGTCTCCCGCGCTCTTCCTTCTTCTCCGCGGCTCAATGGCGTCTCCCGCGCTCTCCCTGCGGACACTGTTCAGCCCTTGAGCCCTGGTTGCGCTCTGCGTGTTTTTTTTTCTGTGCGCCTTTCCCGTTTCCGCCGCTTGGTCCTGAACCCGGCTGCTGCTTTACCCTCTCTGTCTCCGATTTGATTTTCCTCGACGCCGCTCGGTTTTCAAGCCCCGGCTGCGCCCTGTGCGCTTCACCCTCTATCTTACCTCGTCGACGCTGCTCGGCTTTTTCTCTGCCGTCGGTCGGCTCCAGCCGCCGCTGTCCAGGAAGGGTCTGCGCTGTACCTGGTACCTGTCATCAGTCTGTTGCTGATCATCGTGGCTGGGGAACCAAGCCTGGCTCTCCACAACCTCCCCTGCGATGTTCACTCTCTGCCGGACGACTGGGCAGTTGCTCGTGTTCGACGCCCGTGTTTCTGGCCTTGACTTTCTTCCACCACCCTCCTGGAGCACATCCTCGAAGGGAAATGCAGAGTTGCAGGTAGATTCGAATCGACACTCGTCGCCACTGTTAGATCCGTGATTCTGAGAGTATGATGTTTTTCAATAACCACACGGATGCTGTAACTTAACAATCAACAGGTATTTACTGGAGTAGGGTAGTCTCAAGACTGGGGTACAGTGGCATGCTCAAGGCTTATATACAGCTGTGGTCACTGCCGGTACTACAGTATACAGCAGCTGTAAAAGTAGTTCTCTCTTAATGGTACATACACTACAGCCTGGAGCTAGAATTATAACTGGGCCTGGAGTTAGAAGTGTAACTTGGCCTAGAGCTCGAAGTGTAACTGGGCCTGGAGCTAGGAGTGTAACTGGGCCTGGAGCCAGAAGTTTAACTGGGTCTGGAACTAGAAGTGTTACTGGGCCTGGAGCTAGAGGTGTAAATGGGCCTGGAGCTAGAGGTGTAACTAGGCCTGGAACTAGAAGTATAACTGGGCCTGGAGCTAGAAGTGTATTTGGGCCTGGAGCTAGATGTATAACTGGGCCTGGAGCTAGATGTGTAACTGTGCCTGAAGCTAGGAGTGTAATTGGGCCTGGAGCTAGATGTATAACTGGGCCTGGAGCTAGATGTGTAACTGGGCCTGAAGCTAGAAGTGTAACTGGGCCTAGAGCTAGAAGTATAACTGGGCCTGGATCTAGAAGTGTAACTGGGCCTAGAGCTAGTTGTATAACTGGGCCTGGAGCTAGAAGTGTAACTGGGCCTGGAGCTAGAAGTATAACTGTGCCTGGAGCTTGAAGTATAACTGGGGCTGGAGCTACAAGTGTAACTGTGCTTGGAGCTAGAAGTATAACTGGGCCCGGAGCTAGAAGTGTAACCGGGCCTGGAGCTAGAAGTGTAACTGGGCCCAGAGCTACAAGTGTAACTGGGCGTGGAGCTAGAAGTGTAACTGGGCCTGGAGCTAGAAGTGTAACTGGGCCTGGAGCTAGAAGTATAACTGTGCTTGGAGCTAGAAGTGTAACTGGGCCTAGAGCTAGAAGTGAAACTGGGCCTGGATCTAGACGTTTAACTGGGCCTAGAGCTAGAAGTATAACTGGACCTGAAGCTAGAAGTGTAACTGGGCCTAGAGCTAGATGTATAACTGGGCCTGGATCTAGAAGTGTAACTGCACCTAGAGCTAGATGTATAAATGGGCCTGGAGCTAGAAGTGTAACTGGGCCTGGTTCTAGAAGTATAACTGCGCCTGGAGCTTGAAGTATAACTGGGGCTGGAGCTAGAAGTGTAACTGAGCCTGGAGCTAGAAGTATAACTGCGCCTGGAGCTAGAAGTGTAACCGGGCCTGGAGCTAGAAGTGTATCCGCGCCTGGAGCTAGAAGTGTAACTGGGCCTGTAGCTAGAAGTGTAACTGGGCCGGGAGCTAGAAGTGTAACTGGGCCTGGAGCTGGAAGTGTAACTGGGCCTGGAGCTAGAAGTGTAACTGGGCCTGAAGCTAGAAATGTAACTGGGCCTGGAGCTGGAAGTGTAACTGGGCCTGGAGCTGGAAGTGTAACTGGGCCTAGAGCTAGAAGCATAACTGGGCCTGGAGCTAGAAATGTAACTGGGCCTGGAGCTAGAAGGATAAATGGGCCTGTAGCTAGAAGTGTAACTGGGCCTGGAGCTAGAAGTATAACTGGGCCTGGAGATGGAAGTGTAACTGGGCCTGGAGATGGAAGTGTAACTGGGCCTGGAGCTAGAAGTGTAACTGGGCCTGGAGCTAGAAATGTAACTGGGCCTGGAGCTAGAAGTGTAACTGGGCCTGTAGCTGGAAGTGTAACTGGGCCTGGAGCTAGAAGTGTAACTGGGCCTGAAGCTAGAAATGTAACTGGGCCTGGAGCTAGAAGTGTAACAGGGCCTGGAGCTAGAAGTATAACTGGGCCTGGAGTTAGAAGTGTAACTTGGCCTAGAGCTCGAAGTATAACTGGGCCTGGAGCTAGAAGTATAACTGGGCCTGGAACTAGAAGTATAACTGGGCCTGGAGCTAGAAGTATAATTGGGCCTCGAGCTAGATGTATAACTGGGCCTGGAGCTAAATATGTAACTGGGCCTGAAGCTACAAGTATAACTGGGCCTGGATCTAGAAGTGTAACTGGGCATAGAGCTAGATGTATAACTGGGACTGGAGCTAGAAGTGTAACTGGGCCTGGAGCTAGAAATGTAACTGGGCCTGGAGCTGGAAGTGTTACTGGGCCTGGAGCTACAAGTGTAACTGGGCCTGGAGCTAGAAGTGTAACTGGGCCTGAAGCTAGAAATGTAACTGGGCCTGGAGCTAGAAGTGTAACTTGGCCTAGAGCTAGAAGTGCAACTGGGCCTGGAGCTAGAAGTGTAACTGGGCCTGGAGCTAGAAGTTTAAATGGGCCTGGAGCTAGAAGTGGTACTGGGCCTGGAGCTAGAGGTGTAACTGGGCCTGGAGCTAGAGGTGTAACTGGGCTTGGAACTAGAAGTATAACTGGGCCTGGAGCTAGAAGTATAATTGGGCCTGGAGCTAGATGTATAACTGGGCCTGGAGCTAGATGTGTAACTGAGCCTGAAGCTAGAAGTGTAACTGGGCATAGAGCTAGATGTATAACTGGGACTGGAGCTAGAAGTGTAACTGCGCCTGGAGCTAGAAGTGTAACTGGGCCTGCAGCTAGAAGTATAACTGTGCTTGGAGCTAGTATACCTGGGCCTAGAGCTAGAAGTGTAACTGGGCCCTGAGCTAGAAGTATAACTGGGCCTTGAGCTAGATGTGTAACTGGGCCTGGAGCTAGAAGTGTAACTGGGCCTAGAGCTAGAAGTGAAACTGGGCCTGGATCTAGACGTTTACCTGGGCCTCGAGCTAGAAGTATAACTGGACCTGGAGATAGAAGTGTAACTGGGCCGAGAGCTAGATGTATAACTGGGCCTGTAGCTAGAAGTGTCACTGGGCCTGGAGCTAGAAGTGTAACTGGGCCTGGAGATAGAATTGTAACTGGGCCTGGAGCTAGAAGTATAACTGGGCCTGGAGCTGGAAGTGTAACTGGGCCTGGAGATGGAAGTGTAACTGGGGCTGGAGCTAGAAGTGTAACTGGGCCTGGAGCTAGAAATGTAACTGGGCCTGGAGCTAGAAGTGTAACTGGGCCTGGAGCTAGAAATGTAACTGGGCCTGGAGCTAGAAGTGTAACTGGGCCTGGAGCTGGAAGTGTAACTGGGCCTGGAGCTAGAAGTGTAACTGGGCCTGAAGCTAGAAATGTAACTGGGCCTGGAGCTAGAAGTGTAACAGTGCCTGGAGCTAGAAGTATAACTGGGCCTGGAGTTAGAAGTGTAACGTGGCCTAGAGCTAGAAGTGTAACTGGGCCTGGAGCTAGAAGTGTAACTGGGCCTGGAGCTAGAAGTTTAACTGGGCCTGGAGCTAGAAGTGTTACTGGGCCTGAAGCTAGAGGTGTAACTGGGCCTGGAGCTAGAGGTGTAACTGGGCCTGGAACTAGATGTATAACTGGGCCTGGGGCTAGATGTATAATTCGGCCTGGAGCTAGATGAATAACTGGGCCTGGAGCTAAATGTGTAACTGGACCTGAAGCTAGAAGTGTAACTGGGCCTAGAGCTAGAAGTATAACTGGGCCTGGATCTAGAAGTGTAACTGGGCATAGAGCTAGATGTATAACTGGGACTGGAGCTAGAAGTGTAACTGGGCCTGGAGCTAGAAATGTAACTGGGCCTGGAGCTAGAAGTGTAACTGAGCCTGGAGCTAGAAGTGTAACTGGGCCCGGAGCTAGAAGTGTAACTGGGCCTGAAGCTAGAAATGTAACTGGGCCTGGAGCTAGAAGTTTAACTGGGCCTGGAGCTAGAAGTGTTACTGGGCCTGGAGCTAGAGGTGTAACTGGGCCTGGAGCTAGAGGTGTAACTGGGCCTGGAACTAGAAGTATAACTGGGCCTGGAGCTAGAAGTATAATTGGGCCTGGAGCTAGATGTATAACTGGGCCTGGAGCTAGATGTGTAACTGGGCCTGGAGCTAGAAGTGTAACTGGGCCTGGAACTAGAAGTATAACTGGGCCTGGAGCTAGAAGTATAATTGGGCCTGGAGCTAGATGTATAACTGGGCCTGGAGCTAGATGTGTAACTGGGCCTGGAGCTAGAAGTTTAACTGGGCCTGGAGCTAGAAGTGCTACTGAGCCTGGAGCTAGAAGTGTAACTGGGCCCGGAGCTAGAAGTGTAACTGGGCCTGAAGCTAGAAATGTAACTGGGCCTGGAGCTAGAAGTTTAACTGGGCCTGGAGCTAGAATTGTTACTGGGCCTGGAGCTAGAGGTGTAACTGGGCCTGGAGCTAGAGGTGTAACTGGGCCTGGAACTAGAAGTATAACTGGGCCTGGAGCTAGAAGTATAATTGGGCCTGGAGCTAGATGTATAACTGGGCCTGGAGCTAGATGTGTAACTGGGCCTGGAGCTAGAAGTGTAACTGGGCCTGGAGCTACAAGTATAACTGTGCTTGGAGCTAGTATACCCGGGCCAAGAGCTAGAAGTGTAACTGGGCCTGGAGCTAGAAGTGTAACTGGGCCTAGAGCTAGAAGTGAAACTGGGCCTGGATCTAGACGTTTACCTGGGCCTAGAGCTAGAAGTATAACTGGACCTGGAGCTAGAAGTGTAAATGGGCCTAGAGCTAGATGTATAACTGGGCCTGGATCTAGAAGTGTAACTGTGCCTAGAGCTAGATGTATAACTGGGCCTGGAGCAAGAAGTGTAACTGGGGCTGGAGCTTGAAGTATAACTGGGGCTGGAGCTAGAAGTGTAACTGAGCCTGGAGCTAGAAGTATAACTGGGCCTGGAGCTAGAAGTGTAACTGGGCCTGGAGCTAGAATTGTAACTGGGCCTGGAGCTAGAAGTATAACTGGGCCTGAATCTAGAAGTGTAACTGGGCCTGGAGCTAGAAGTATGACTGCGCCTGGAGCTTGAAGTGTAACTGGGGCTGGAGCTAGAAGTGTAACTGGGCCCGGAGCTAGAAGTATAACTGGGCCCGGAGCTAAAAGTGTAACTGGGCCCGGAGCTAGAAGTGTAACTGGGCCCTGAGCTAGAAGTATAACTGGGCCTTGAGCTAGAAGTGTAACTGTGCCTGGAGCTAGAAGTGTAACTGGGCCCAGAGCTAGACGTGTAACTGCGCGTGGAGCTAGATGTGCAACTGGGCCTGGAGCTAGAAGTGTAACTGGGCCTGGAGCTAGTAGTCTAACTGTGCTTGGAGCTAGAAGTATACCTGGGCCTAGAACTAGAAGTGAAACTGGGCCTGGAGCTAGAGGTATAACTGGGCCTAGAGCTAGAAGTATAAATGGATCTGGAGCTAGAAGTGTAACTTGGCCTAGAGCTAGAAGTGCAACTGGGCCTGGAGCTAGAAGTGTAACTGGGCCTGGAGCTAGAAGTTTAAATGGGCCTGGAGCTAGAAGTGGTACTGGGCCTGGAGCTAGAGGTGTAACTGGGCCTGGAGCTAGAGGTGTAACTGGGCTTGGAACTAGAAGTATAACTGGGCCTGGAGCTAGAAGTATAATTGGGCCTGGAGCTAGATGTATAACTGGGCCTGGAGCTAGATGTGTAACTGAGCCTGAAGCTAGAAGTGTAACTGGGCATAGAGCTAGATGTATAACTGGGACTGGAGCTAGAAGTGTAACTGCGCCTGGAGCTAGAAGTGTAACTGGGCCTGCAGCTAGAAGTATAACTGTGCTTGGAGCTAGTATACCTGGGCCTAGAGCTAGAAGTGTAACTGGGCCCTGAGCTAGAAGTATAACTGGGCCTTGAGCTAGATGTGTAACTGGGCCTGGAGCTAGAAGTGTAACTGGGCCTAGAGCTAGAAGTGAAACTGGGCCTGGATCTAGACGTTTACCTGGGCCTCGAGCTAGAAGTATAACTGGACCTGGAGATAGAAGTGTAACTGGGCCGAGAGCTAGATGTATAACTGGGCCTGTAGCTAGAAGTGTCACTGGGCCTGGAGCTAGAAGTGTAACTGGGCCTGGAGATAGAATTGTAACTGGGCCTGGAGCTAGAAGTATAACTGGGCCTGGAGCTGGAAGTGTAACTGGGCCTGGAGATGGAAGTGTAACTGGGGCTGGAGCTAGAAGTGTAACTGGGCCTGGAGCTAGAAATGTAACTGGGCCTGGAGCTAGAAGTGTAACTGGGCCTGGAGCTAGAAATGTAACTGGGCCTGGAGCTAGAAGTGTAACTGGGCCTGGAGCTGGAAGTGTAACTGGGCCTGGAGCTAGAAGTGTAACTGGGCCTGAAGCTAGAAATGTAACTGGGCCTGGAGCTAGAAGTGTAACAGTGCCTGGAGCTAGAAGTATAACTGGGCCTGGAGTTAGAAGTGTAACGTGGCCTAGAGCTAGAAGTGTAACTGGGCCTGGAGCTAGAAGTGTAACTGGGCCTGGAGCTAGAAGTTTAACTGGGCCTGGAGCTAGAAGTGTTACTGGGCCTGAAGCTAGAGGTGTAACTGGGCCTGGAGCTAGAGGTGTAACTGGGCCTGGAACTAGATGTATAACTGGGCCTGGGGCTAGATGTATAATTCGGCCTGGAGCTAGATGAATAACTGGGCCTGGAGCTAAATGTGTAACTGGACCTGAAGCTAGAAGTGTAACTGGGCCTAGAGCTAGAAGTATAACTGGGCCTGGATCTAGAAGTGTAACTGGGCATAGAGCTAGATGTATAACTGGGACTGGAGCTAGAAGTGTAACTGGGCCTGGAGCTAGAAATGTAACTGGGCCTGGAGCTAGAAGTGTAACTGAGCCTGGAGCTAGAAGTGTAACTGGGCCCGGAGCTAGAAGTGTAACTGGGCCTGAAGCTAGAAATGTAACTGGGCCTGGAGCTAGAAGTTTAACTGGGCCTGGAGCTAGAAGTGTTACTGGGCCTGGAGCTAGAGGTGTAACTGGGCCTGGAGCTAGAGGTGTAACTGGGCCTGGAACTAGAAGTATAACTGGGCCTGGAGCTAGAAGTATAATTGGGCCTGGAGCTAGATGTATAACTGGGCCTGGAGCTAGATGTGTAACTGGGCCTGGAGCTAGAAGTGTAACTGGGCCTGGAACTAGAAGTATAACTGGGCCTGGAGCTAGAAGTATAATTGGGCCTGGAGCTAGATGTATAACTGGGCCTGGAGCTAGATGTGTAACTGGGCCTGGAGCTAGAAGTTTAACTGGGCCTGGAGCTAGAAGTGCTACTGAGCCTGGAGCTAGAAGTGTAACTGGGCCCGGAGCTAGAAGTGTAACTGGGCCTGAAGCTAGAAATGTAACTGGGCCTGGAGCTAGAAGTTTAACTGGGCCTGGAGCTAGAATTGTTACTGGGCCTGGAGCTAGAGGTGTAACTGGGCCTGGAGCTAGAGGTGTAACTGGGCCTGGAACTAGAAGTATAACTGGGCCTGGAGCTAGAAGTATAATTGGGCCTGGAGCTAGATGTATAACTGGGCCTGGAGCTAGATGTGTAACTGGGCCTGGAGCTAGAAGTGTAACTGGGCCTGGAGCTACAAGTATAACTGTGCTTGGAGCTAGTATACCCGGGCCAAGAGCTAGAAGTGTAACTGGGCCTGGAGCTAGAAGTGTAACTGGGCCTAGAGCTAGAAGTGAAACTGGGCCTGGATCTAGACGTTTACCTGGGCCTAGAGCTAGAAGTATAACTGGACCTGGAGCTAGAAGTGTAAATGGGCCTAGAGCTAGATGTATAACTGGGCCTGGATCTAGAAGTGTAACTGTGCCTAGAGCTAGATGTATAACTGGGCCTGGAGCAAGAAGTGTAACTGGGGCTGGAGCTTGAAGTATAACTGGGGCTGGAGCTAGAAGTGTAACTGAGCCTGGAGCTAGAAGTATAACTGGGCCTGGAGCTAGAAGTGTAACTGGGCCTGGAGCTAGAATTGTAACTGGGCCTGGAGCTAGAAGTATAACTGGGCCTGAATCTAGAAGTGTAACTGGGCCTGGAGCTAGAAGTATGACTGCGCCTGGAGCTTGAAGTGTAACTGGGGCTGGAGCTAGAAGTGTAACTGGGCCCGGAGCTAGAAGTATAACTGGGCCCGGAGCTAAAAGTGTAACTGGGCCCGGAGCTAGAAGTGTAACTGGGCCCTGAGCTAGAAGTATAACTGGGCCTTGAGCTAGAAGTGTAACTGTGCCTGGAGCTAGAAGTGTAACTGGGCCCAGAGCTAGACGTGTAACTGCGCGTGGAGCTAGATGTGCAACTGGGCCTGGAGCTAGAAGTGTAACTGGGCCTGGAGCTAGTAGTCTAACTGTGCTTGGAGCTAGAAGTATACCTGGGCCTAGAACTAGAAGTGAAACTGGGCCTGGAGCTAGAGGTATAACTGGGCCTAGAGCTAGAAGTATAAATGGATCTGGAGCTAGAAGTGTAACTTGGCCTAGAGCTAGAAGTGTAACTGGGCCTGGAGCTAGAAGTGTAACTGGGCCAGGAGGTAGAAGTGTAACTGGGCCTGGAGATAGAAGTGTAACTGGGCCTGGAGCTAGAAGTGTAACTGGGCCTGGAGTTAGAAGTGTAACTTGGCCTAGAGCTAGAAGTGTAACTGGGCCTGGAGCTAGAAGTGTAACTGGACCTGGAGCTAGAAGTTTAACTGGGCCTGGAGCTAGAAGTGTTACTGGGCCTGGAGCTAGAGGTGTAATTTTGCCTGGAGCTAGAGCTGTAACTGGGCCTGGAACTAGAAGTATAACTGGGCCTGGAGCTAGAAGTGTAATTGGGCCTGGAGCTAGATGTATAACTGGGCCTGGAGCTAGATGTGTAACTGGGCCTGAAGCTAGAAGTGTAACTGGGCCTAGAGCTAGAAGTATAACTGGGCCTCGATCCAGAAGTGTAACGGTGCGCAGAGCTAGATGTATAACTGGGACTGGAGCTAGAAGTGTAACTGGGCCTGGAGCTAGAAGTGTAACTGGGCCTGGAGCTAGAAGTGTAACTGGGCCTGGAGCCAGAACTGTAACTGGGCCTAGAGCTTGATGTGAAACTGAGCCTGGATCTAGACGTTTAACTGGGCCTAGAGCTAGAAGTATAACTGGACCTGGAGCTAGAAGTGTAACTGGGCCTAGAGCTAGATGTATAACTGGGCCTGGATCTTGAAGTGTAACTGCGCCTAGAGCTAGATGTATAACTGGGCCTGGAGCTAGATGTGTAACCGCGCCTGGAGCTAGAAGTGTAACTGGGCCTGTAGCTAGAAGTGTAACTGGGCCTGGAGCTAGATGTGTAACTGGGCCTGGAGCTGGAAGTGTAACTGGGCCTGGAGCTAGAAGTGTAACTGGGCCTAGAGCTAGAAGTGTAACTGGGCCTGGAGCTAGAAGTGTAACTGGGCCTAGAGCTAAAAGCGTAACTGGGCCTGGAGCTAGAAGCGTAACTGGGCCTGGAGCTAGAAGTGTAACTGGGCCTAGAGCTAGAAGTATAACTGGGCCTGGAGCTAGAAGTATAACTGGGCCCTGAGGTAGAAGTGTAACTGGGCCTAGAGCTAGAAGCGTAATTGGGCCTGGAGCTAGAAGTGTAACTGGGCCTAGAGCTAGAAGTATAATTGGGCCTGGAGCTAGATGTATAACTGGGCCTGGAGCTAGATGTGTAACTGGGCCTGGAGCTAGAAGTTTAACTGGGCCTGGAGCTAGAAGTGCTACTGAGCCTGGAGCTAGAAGTGTAACTGGGCCCGGAGCTAGAAGTGTAACTGGGCCTGAAGCTAGAAATGTAACTGGGCCTGGAGCTAGAAGTTTAACTGGGCCTGGAGCTAGAATTGTTACTGGGCCTGGAGCTAGAGGTGTAACTGGGCCTGGAGCTAGAGGTGTAACTGGGCCTGGAACTAGAAGTATAACTGGGCCTGGAGCTAGAAGTATAATTGGGCCTGGAGCTAGATGTATAACTGGGCCTGGAGCTAGATGTGTAACTGGGCCTGGAGCTAGAAGTGTAACTGGGCCTGGAGCTACAAGTATAACTGTGCTTGGAGCTAGTATACCCGGGCCAAGAGCTAGAAGTGTAACTGGGCCTGGAGCTAGAAGTGTAACTGGGCCTAGAGCTAGAAGTGAAACTGGGCCTGGATCTAGACGTTTACCTGGGCCTAGAGCTAGAAGTATAACTGGACCTGGAGCTAGAAGTGTAAATGGGCCTAGAGCTAGATGTATAACTGGGCCTGGATCTAGAAGTGTAACTGTGCCTAGAGCTAGATGTATAACTGGGCCTGGAGCAAGAAGTGTAACTGGGGCTGGAGCTTGAAGTATAACTGGGGCTGGAGCTAGAAGTGTAACTGAGCCTGGAGCTAGAAGTATAACTGGGCCTGGAGCTAGAAGTGTAACTGGGCCTGGAGCTAGAATTGTAACTGGGCCTGGAGCTAGAAGTATAACTGGGCCTGAATCTAGAAGTGTAACTGGGCCTGGAGCTAGAAGTATGACTGCGCCTGGAGCTTGAAGTGTAACTGGGGCTGGAGCTAGAAGTGTAACTGGGCCCGGAGCTAGAAGTATAACTGGGCCCGGAGCTAAAAGTGTAACTGGGCCCGGAGCTAGAAGTGTAACTGGGCCCTGAGCTAGAAGTATAACTGGGCCTTGAGCTAGAAGTGTAACTGTGCCTGGAGCTAGAAGTGTAACTGGGCCCAGAGCTAGACGTGTAACTGCGCGTGGAGCTAGATGTGCAACTGGGCCTGGAGCTAGAAGTGTAACTGGGCCTGGAGCTAGTAGTCTAACTGTGCTTGGAGCTAGAAGTATACCTGGGCCTAGAACTAGAAGTGAAACTGGGCCTGGAGCTAGAGGTATAACTGGGCCTAGAGCTAGAAGTATAAATGGATCTGGAGCTAGAAGTGTAACTTGGCCTAGAGCTAGAAGTGTAACTGGGCCTGGAGCTAGAAGTGTAACTGGGCCAGGAGGTAGAAGTGTAACTGGGCCTGGAGATAGAAGTGTAACTGGGCCTGGAGCTAGAAGTGTAACTGGGCCTGGAGTTAGAAGTGTAACTTGGCCTAGAGCTAGAAGTGTAACTGGGCCTGGAGCTAGAAGTGTAACTGGACCTGGAGCTAGAAGTTTAACTGGGCCTGGAGCTAGAAGTGTTACTGGGCCTGGAGCTAGAGGTGTAATTTTGCCTGGAGCTAGAGCTGTAACTGGGCCTGGAACTAGAAGTATAACTGGGCCTGGAGCTAGAAGTGTAATTGGGCCTGGAGCTAGATGTATAACTGGGCCTGGAGCTAGATGTGTAACTGGGCCTGAAGCTAGAAGTGTAACTGGGCCTAGAGCTAGAAGTATAACTGGGCCTCGATCCAGAAGTGTAACGGTGCGCAGAGCTAGATGTATAACTGGGACTGGAGCTAGAAGTGTAACTGGGCCTGGAGCTAGAAGTGTAACTGGGCCTGGAGCTAGAAGTGTAACTGGGCCTGGAGCCAGAACTGTAACTGGGCCTAGAGCTTGATGTGAAACTGAGCCTGGATCTAGACGTTTAACTGGGCCTAGAGCTAGAAGTATAACTGGACCTGGAGCTAGAAGTGTAACTGGGCCTAGAGCTAGATGTATAACTGGGCCTGGATCTTGAAGTGTAACTGCGCCTAGAGCTAGATGTATAACTGGGCCTGGAGCTAGATGTGTAACCGCGCCTGGAGCTAGAAGTGTAACTGGGCCTGTAGCTAGAAGTGTAACTGGGCCTGGAGCTAGATGTGTAACTGGGCCTGGAGCTGGAAGTGTAACTGGGCCTGGAGCTAGAAGTGTAACTGGGCCTAGAGCTAGAAGTGTAACTGGGCCTGGAGCTAGAAGTGTAACTGGGCCTAGAGCTAAAAGCGTAACTGGGCCTGGAGCTAGAAGCGTAACTGGGCCTGGAGCTAGAAGTGTAACTGGGCCTAGAGCTAGAAGTATAACTGGGCCTGGAGCTAGAAGTATAACTGGGCCCTGAGGTAGAAGTGTAACTGGGCCTAGAGCTAGAAGCGTAATTGGGCCTGGAGCTAGAAGTGTAACTGGGCCTAGAGCTAGAAGTATAACCGGGCCTGGAACTAGAAGTGTAACTGGGCCTAGAGCTAGAAGTATAACCGGGCCTGGAGCTAGAGGTGTAACTGGGCCTGGAGCTAGAAGTGTAACTGGACCTGGAGGTAGAAGTGTATCTGGGCCTGGAGCTAGAAGTGTAACTGGGCCTGGAACTAGAAGTGTATCTGGGCCTGGAGCTAGAAGTGTATCTGGGCCTGGAGCTAGAAGTGTAACTGGGCCTGGAGCTCGAAGTGTGTCTGGGCCTGGAGCTCGAAGTGTAACTGGGCCTGGAGCTAGAAGTCTAACTGGGCCTAGAGCTAGAAGCGTAACTGGGCCTGGAGCTAGAAGTGTAACTGGGCTAGAGCTAGAAGTATAACTGGGCCTGGAGCTAGAAGTGTATCTGGGCCTGGAGCTAGAAGTGTAACTGGGCCTGGAGCTGGAAGTGTATCTGGGCCTGGAACTAGAAGTGTAACTGGGCCTGGAGCCAGAAGTGTAACTGGGCCTGGAGCTCGAAGTGTGTCTGGGCCTGGAGCTCGAAGTGTAACTGGGCCTGGAGCTAGAAGTCTAACTGGGCCTAGAGCTAGAAGCGTAACTGGGCCTGGAGCTAGAAGTGTAACTGGGCTAGAGCTAGAAGTATAACTGGGCCTGGAGCTAGAGGTGTAACTGGGCCTGGAGCTAGAAGTGTATCTGGAACTGGAGGTAGAAGTGCATCTGGGCCTGGAGCTGGAAGTGTATCTGGGCCTGGATCTAGAACTTTAACTGGGCCTGGAGCTAGAAGTGTAACTGGGCCTGGAGCTGGAAGTGTATCTGGGCCTGGAGCTAGAATTGTATCTGGGCCTGGAGCTAGAAGTGTATCTGGGCCTGGAGCTAGAAGTGGAACTGGGCCTGGAGCTGGAAGTGTATCTGGGCCTGGAGCTAGAAGTGTATCTCGGCCTGGAGCTAGAAGTGTATCTGTGCCTGGAGGTAGAAGTGTATCTGGGCCTGGAGCTGGAAGTGTATCTGGGCCTGGAGCTAGAAGTGTAACTGGGCCTGGAGCTAGAAGTGTATCTGGGCCTGGAGCTAGACGTGTACCTGGGCCTGGAGCTAGAAGTGTATCTGGGCCTGGAGCTAGAAGTGTAACTGGGCCTGGAGCTAGAAGTGTATCTGGGCCTGGAGCCAGAAGTGTAACTGGGCCTGGAGCTAGAAGTGTACCTGGGCCTGGAGCTAGAAGTGTATCTGGGCCTGTAGCTAGAAGTGTAACTGGGCCTGGAGCTAGAAGTGTATCTGGGCCTGGAGCTAGAAGTGTATCTGGGCCTGGAGCTAGAAGTGTATCTGGGCCTGGAGCTAGAAGTGTAACTGGGCCTGGAGCCAGAAGTGTATCTGGGCCTGGAGCTGGAAGTGTAACTCGGCCTGGAGCTAGAAGTGTATCTGGGCCTGGAGCTAGAATTGTAACTGGGCCTGGAGCTAGAAGTGTAACTGGGCCTGGAGCTAGAAGTGTATCTGGGCCTGGAGCTAGAAGTGTAACTGGGCCTGGAGCTGGAAGTGTATCTGGGCCTGGAACTAGAAGTGTAACTGGGCCTGGAGCCAGAAGTGTATCTGGGCCTGGAGCTAGAAGTTTAACTGGGCCTGGGCTAGAAGTGTATCTGGGCCTGGAGCTAGAAGTGTAACTGGGCCTGGAGCTGGAAGTGTATCTGGGCCTGGAATTAGAAGTGTAACTGGGCCTGGAGCTAGAAGTGTATCTGGGCCTGGAGCTAGAAGTGTATCTGGGCCTGGAGCTAGAAGTGGAACTGGGCCTGGAGCTGGAAGTGTATCTGGGCCTGGAACTAGAAGTGTATCTGGGCCTGGAGCTAGAAAGTGTATCTGGGCCTGGAGCTAGAAGTGTATCTGGACCTGGAGCTAGAAGTGTAACTGGGCTTGGAGCTAGAAGTGTATCTGGGCCTGGAGCTAGAAGTGTATCTGGGCCTGGAGCTAGAAGTGTATCTGGGCCTGGAGCTAGAAGTGTAACTGGGCCTGGAGCTAGAAGTGTATCTGGGCCTGGAGCTAGAAATGTAACTGGGCCTGGAGCTAGAAGTGTATCTGGGCCTGGAGCTAGAAATGTAACTGGGCCTGGAGCTAGAAGTGTATCTGGGCCTGGAGCTAGAAGTGTAACTGGGCCTCTCCTCATTAACACCTTCGTGTTTCCCACAGGCGACGACAGCAGTGGATCTGGAAGTGGTGATGCCTGTTCGGAGGACGGCTGCGGCAGGAGACGGTTCTTCAATGCCGCGACCAGGTCGCCCATCGTCTATGCCATCCCAGAGCAGAGCGGGAAAAGCAAACCCAAAAATGGCGGCAACGTCCTGCGACGCTCAGCTGGCTTCCTCCACCTGCTGGCCTTGGCCCTCGCCCTACAATATTTCTGTCGGTAGAATTCTTCGTGGGGCACGAGAGAGAGAGAGAGAGAGAGAGACTGAGGCAAAATCTTTGCCAAAATGGACAAGCGTTTTGTTTATCTTTGCAACAAAAAAAAAGAATCTTTTGGCTATTTGTAAATTCTGGCGGTGCTGGAGGTGAATATATGTTGGATCTTTGAACACTTTGGGGAGGGGGAGTTTCCTCTGTGCAGTTTGAGGAGGTTCCAGTACTTTTCAAGCCTAATTTCTTTTCCAGCTTTGGGGCATCTAATTGTTCTGATCACCCGTTCTCAATGCAGCACAGACACAGGCTCCCACTGGGAAGCCAGGAGCTTTCCATGTATCGAGAGGCTAATAATAAAAAAAATTCCTAAGTTTGAGATTGAACTCCTTTTCTTGAAGATAAATGCCCCAGCGAGGTATTTTCAGGTACATCATGTGCATTGACAGTATGGACGCCCACAGGGATGTCTTGTTGGGTGTTATTCCTTTAATTCCAGGTGAATTGCATCATTATGGAATACCAGGATCAGTCTTCCTGGAGATTTTTTTCCCCCAGTAACAAGGCCATCTGGTTCTTCTTAGCCTATAGTATATGGAGCATTGGTATAATCGTTTGTGAAATGTCCATGTCGCGGAGCCTCTGTTTCTCATATTAGGACTTTAAAAGGAAAATGGTGGTCGATATTTCTTGAAGGGCCAGAGAGCGACTGATGTTACTTGTAATGGTTTTAACGCTACACTGTCAAGTTGGTAGAGAATGGGATTGTTAAGTGGGGGTGGGTGGCGCGGGTAGTGGTTGAGAGTGGGGAGTTATGTTCTCTGCAAGTTAAAATATTTTTTAAAATAATTGAATTGAAACGGTCCTATTAATTGCAACACAAATGCTTCCTCACTGGCACAGACAGGGATTTGGCTGTCATTGCAGAAATTCGTGTAAGAAAGTGACTTGTATGATGTTCTGTTTCAACGGAAGGATAGAATAGGCAGCGAAGGGGTTTTTTAAAGAAAAAATGATTACAAGCACACACATACAAAAGGCGAACTTCAAGTTGACACAGAGGTAGTCAATTAAAATTTAGCAGCGAGTGTATCTGGCTGCATGGGAGGATGATGGGTAAAATATTCCCGTGCTTTCTGGTTCCTGAACTTACTGAAAGAACGAGGTCAATAAATGGGGGGTGGGGGTGGGTGATAATAAGGGAACGGCCCTTAGATCTGATACTGCCTTTGTACGTTGTCCATTATGTGGTAGAAGTGTAATAGCGTTGTTATGTTTTATGGCCGCCATTGTGAGCCCCAAAGACAGCGGCCATGGGGGAAGTAATGCAACCTGAGGTAGGATGGTGGGAAATGTTGGGCCTAAAGGGGGTTGCCACTGCCTTAGAACTGCAAAAATTAAATAAAGAAAATTAATTGAGTTTTACTGCTTGAAAGGACATAATCAGGATATCTCACTGGGTAGGTAAGGTGTGGTTGCACTGTGGCGTTAGTGAGCTGGCTGTGGGGCAACCGCCCAGTTTCCCAGTTGTGCCCATTCATTCTAGGAATTAATTTTGTTCTCAACATTGTTGTGTTTGGGTTTTACTGCTTTCATTTTGGAATTTTTAAAAAAAAAGTCAAAACTAACCTCCAATTTATTTCTATATGCTCTGACATTTTTTTTTAGCATTTCCAGATTTCTGCTTAATTTACTCTTTCATTTCAAGCCTAAACACACACCCCCACCCAGGGGAAAAAATTCCAGTCTTGTATACAGTATGTGGTTAGGTGTTTCCTCCAGCGATGATTTGGCGTGTTGGTGGTGACCCTGGATATGCCCCCAGCCCGGTCACCCAGTGGTGACCCTGGATATTCCCTCAACCTGCCCCCAGTGTGCAGTTTGCCCCATTTTACAGAAGGTAACCTGTAGGCGACTGTATAGAACTCCATTAAACAAACCTTTGTAAAAAAAAGTCTAGCCACGTACTTTATAGTTGGCTAGGTTACGAATGTCACATGGTAACTAATGTAGAAGATTTCCCTATTCACATTTTTTAAATTACATTTTTTACGCAATTATTCTTCGTGACATGTTGACACAGCAGAAAGCGCTGGAAGGAACGCAAAAGTGGAAAAGGGTAAAGCAAAATCAAATATATTGGCGGCTTAAAATAGAGGCTTTCCGTCAGGACCTGACAGATTTATAAAGAATCCCACTTCCAAACTCCGTTGAAGCCATGCAAATCTCCTCAGCACATTTAATTTATCAAGAGCTGGTTTGTTGGTTTTCCTCCTTCAGACTAACCTCACATTTGAGGATCAAATCCCTGTCCCATTTACGATGCTTTATCCCAGTTCTTGTTTTATATCGGTTCCTACTTTACTTACGTACTGCTAATATTCCAGCTGGTGATTGTGCTTCTTTCAAAAATATATATTTTAGTACATTTTTGCACTGTCTCAACTTCTGGTTTTGAAATAAAATGTAATTTGGGCCAAGCTGGTTTTATGTCTAATGCTGGAGGGGCCATTTTCTCGATGCACATGTTCTTCCTTCCACCAGTACCCCCTCCACCCCCGCCCCCCCTCCCCCCGGTCCACCCTCCCCCCACCTCGAGTTCCCATCCGTTTTTCAGTAATTCTCACTTTTACTGATTGCTGGAACAAAGATTCTGTTATTTGCGGTTGTTCTCTGGGTATGTTGAACTCTTCTGTTCATGTGTTCTGAGTAAAACCTCCCAAAAAACACTTAAAAATATATATAATCTCTCCTCTCTCTCATGCTGCCCCCTCTCTCGTGTTTCACTTTTTCCTCTCACTTTCCATGTTTTCTGTCGGTATCCCCTTGCTCTCTCTCACTCTCGCATTCTCTCTGATTCGTTCCCTTGTGTCTTTTCTCTCTCTCAATTGTTCTCTCACTCTCACTCGCTCTCGCTCTTGCACAATAGAGAGTAAACTTCTACCACAAGCCAAGAGATGCAGTTTACGTGCGATTAAATCTTCTCGGTATCTTTCAGTGAATGGTTTAGGATTTTTTATATTAACGCAGGTGTAAATTTTTGTAAAATCTATTAAGTTAAAAAAAAGCAACCTTTTGATGACAATATTGAGGAGTATACTGGGTTGGGAGAATGATTTAATGTGATCGGAGGAGAAAGTCTTTTTTTGACCTTTTGATCCATGTTAAGTCACTGTATGGAGTAATCTACACACATTGCTTTCGGGGCTGCAAGGCACAGATGCAATCAGATAGCCTGGCAAAAAGGGGACCTACCTTCACGCTTGGCGAGCTTTGTGCATTAGTGTGGAATTGCTAGTCGAATCTGGCTGCAGGGGTAGATGGGGAGAGGAGGGACTCTTTGTCATTTCCGTTCATCCCAGATAACAGGTAACCTTTTATGGGTGTGGGGAAGGGGTATTGGCAATAGTTTTTGCAGACACAACATAGCAACAGCAAGTTCTAAAAATATGAAACATAAAAGGACGACCTCTACCCTGTTCCCCATCCCTTCACCCTTTAAGTTACTTTAACTGTACCTGTTTTTTGTACTAATATCAGCTCAGGGTTCATGCAGTTCCGACACTAAACGTGCTGAGACAGGCCTTGAAAGGCCTACCTTTTTCCTGTGATGTTTGACACCTTACATAATTGTCGGTCATTTGTGGACATCTTTTGAGAATTCTCGTGGGAGGAGGTAGGATCGGGTCCTCTTGTGCACCATCGATGGTAACACATGCATCGTGACTGGTCTTTACAAAAAGGCAGCGTCTGACTTATTGAGGCCTTTCAACTGCGTCTTATTTCTCGGTTCTGTTTTGTTTTTTGGCCCTGACAATCGGCAGAATGTATTGGGTTTTTGCCGTTTCTGGGGGGAGGTTGGTGGGAGCTGTTTTGGTCCCCTAACAAGCTGACCAATCTTGTTCAGTCTGGGCTGCACTAATGGGGCCCTTACAGTCAAGCTCTGGGGTCAAGCACTAGCAAGCAGGGAAGAGATTGCTGGAGTAAAAGATGCTTTATGGCCATCCCTCCCTTAAGTTTCCTGGTGGAAATTTCTTCTCGTTTATAATAGTAAGTGGAATGAGGGACAAAGACTGTTGCCCAGGTATGTTCTACTAGCTGGTCCCAATGCCTACAAGTAGGAGGGACCATTTTTTACCCCACTGAGTACATTTCTCTTCCTCCCCCTGCCCCCCCCCCATTCTGGCCTACTTGCCAGCAAATTCCGCCCCCCCCCCCACTATTGCAACTTGTTTCCCCCAAAGCACCAAAATATTGGGCACACCCTTTTTCTTAGGGTTGGGGAAAGAGAGGCGAGCCCATTATACCATAGGAAACCCTCTTAAATGGCTCTAATCACAAGGGTGCATGGTCACCATGCCAACAGCAGCCTCGGGCCTAGCTAGCACAATTATATAGGGCCTTGGTGAGACCACACCTGGAGTATTGTGTACAATTTTGGTCTCCTTACCTAAGGAAGGATATACTTGCCACAAAGGGAGGTCAATGAAGGTTCACGAGATTGATTCCTGGGATGGCGGGACTGTCGTATGAGAAGAGATTGAGTAAACTAAGCCTGTATTCTCTTGAATTCAGAAGAATGAGAGGGGATCTCATTGAAGCAAACAAAATTATTACAGGGCTTGATAGGGTGGATGTTGGGAGAATGTTTCCCTTGGGTGGGGAGTCTAGAGCCAGGGGCCACAGCCTCAGGATAAAGGGTAGGCCATTCAGGACTGAGATGAGAAGAAATTTCTTCACACAGAGGGTGGTGAATCTTTGGAATTCTCTACCCCAGAGGGCTGTGGAGGCTCAGTCATTGGGTATATTCAAAACAGAAGTCGATAGATTTCTGACTAGTAAAGGCATCAAGGGATATGGTGATAAGGCCGGTGAATGGAATTGAGGCAGAAGATCAGCCATGATCTCATTGAATGGCGGAGCAGGCTCGAAGAGCCGAATGGCCGACTCCTGCTCCTAGTTCTTATGTTCTTAACCCCTGATCCCTATGGTCACATAAATCCAGTGGATCATTTTACTCACTTCATGGGTTCGTTGATGTAGATAAAAGCTTTGCCCTTTCAAGTTGAAACACCTCACAAGTCATTCTGTGCCTTTTTAAACTCAAAAGGAATGTATTAAATGTCAATATGGTAGTCTCCCTTTAATTTTAATGTTGATCATTTGATTGGGTCGTTTACTGTCAATAACCTCCAAGACGAAGATGCTTTGGAAATCAGTGTTGTTAAGTCTCTCTTTATTGTGTTATTTTATTTTGTTGCTTAAAAAAATTAACAAAAGAACACATTCACCCGTTTACTACATGTTTGGTTTCAAAGCTTTTCAGAAAATAAAAAGAACATTTTGAGTCTATGTCACAGATATTTTTGCCTCTTTTAAAACTCGCATTTCACAACCTCAGGGCATTCCAAAGCGCTTCACAGCCAGTGAAGTACTTTTGAAGTGTGGTCACTGTTTGATGCGCTATCAATAACTCAAAAGACTGAGATTAAGCAAGTAATTAACAGGCTTTTATTAACAAGAGAATGAAGGTGTGCCTCGAGTGGTCGACCGGTCCAGAATACAAAGGGGCTGTGGAGCAGTCACCTTTATACCTGGATTCGTGGGAGGAGTCAGCCGAGGCATGTACAGGCATGTACACAGTGGAATACAAACAGTGGTTTACCACATTCACCCCTTGTTTAAAATTGAGTCCGGCGGGGTGAAGTGTATTAAAAGTTAGTGTATTGGAGTCTCTCCGGAGGTCTTGTCTGCCGCTGTGATCGACGTGGCGACAGCAGGGGTAGTGAAGCTTCCGGCGTCGAGTCCCGCATAGGCTGGGGCACTGGTGCGTAGTCCTCGTAGATGTCGAGCGGGTCGCGGGGCCCAGGCCTGCCGTCTGCTGGGGCTGGATATCGGATCGTGGGGGGGGGTGGTAGTGGGTGGTGGGTTACTGCGGCCCCTGAGGGTGCGAGGTCTCTTATGGAGAATGTCCTCCCGCCCGTCCGGGTACGCAATGTAAGCATACTGGGGGTTGGCGTGGAGGAGGTCGACCCTCGCGACCAGGGGGTCCATTTTATGGGTCCTCACGTGTCTTCTCAGCAGGACCGGCCCTGGGGACGTCAGCCATGGCGGTAGCGATGTCCCCGATGTGGACTTCCTTGGGAAGACAAACATTTTCTCATGAGGGGTGGCGTTAGTGGCAGTGCAGAGCAGTGACCGAATAGAGTGGAGCGCATCGGGGAGCACATCCTGCCAGTGGGAGGTCGGAAGGCCCCTAGACTTTAAGGCTAGCAGGGCGGCCTTCCAAACTGTCGCATTCTCTCTTTCCACCTGTCCGTTCCCCCGGGGGTTGTAACTGGTGGTCCTGCTTGTGGCAATACCCCTAGCTAGCAGGTACTGACGGAGTTCGTCGCTCATAAACGATGAGCCCCGGTCGCTATGGATATAGCTGGGGAAACCGAACAGGGTGAAGAGGTCGTTCAGACATTTAATGACCGTGGCACTGGTCATGTCCGGGCAGGGGATGGCGAACGGGAAACGGGAGGACTCATCAATAATATTGAGGAAGTACACATTGCGGTCGGAGGAGGGGAGAGGCCCTTTAAAATCAACGCTCAGGCGCTCGAAGGGGCGAGTGGCTTTTATCAGGTGAGCCCTGTCTGGTCTGTAAAAGTGCGGTTTGCACTCAGCGCAGACTTGGCAGTTCCTGGTCATGGTCCTGACCTCCTCAATGGAGTAAGGCAGGTTGCGGGCCTTGATGAAGTGGAAGAACCTGGTGACCGCTGGGTGGCAGAGGTCATTGTGGAGGGCCCGCAGTCTATCGATCTGCACGCTGGCGCAGGTGCCACGCGATAGAGCATCCGGGGGTTTATTGAGCTTCCCGGGCCGGTACAAGATCTCGTAATTGTAGGTGGAAAGTTCGATTCTCCACCTCAAGATCTTGTCGTTTTTGATTTTGCCCCTCTGTTTGTTGTTAAACATGAAAGCAACTGAACACTGGTCAGTGAGCAGGGTAAATCGTTTTCCGGCCAGGTAGTGCCTCCAATGACGCACAGCCTCCACAATAGCCTGGGCCTCCTTCTCAACAGCGGAGTGTCTGGTCTCCGGGCCCTGGAGGGTTCGTGAAAAGAAGGTCACAGGTCTCCCCACCTGATTGAGGGTAGCGGCCAGGGCAAAGTCGGACGCGTCGCTTTCCACCTGGAAGGGGATGGATTCGTCCACTGCGTGCATGGTGGCTTTGGCAATGTCTTCCTTGATACGGTGGAAGGCTAAGCGGGCCTCTGCCGTCACGGGAAAAGAGGTGGACTTGATCAGCGGACGGGCCTTGTCCGCATAGTAGGGGGCCCACTGGGCGTAATAAGAGAAAAACCCTAGGCACCTCTTCAGGGCCTTGAGGCAGTGGGGCAGTGGGAGTTCCATAAGGGGACGCATCCGGTCGGGGTCGGGGCCGATGACTCCGTGTTCCACAACACAGCCAAGGATGGTGAGGCGGGTTGTGCGGAATATGCACTTCTCCTTGTTATACGTCAGGTTGAGGAGTTTGGCGGTGCAGAGGAATTTTTCAAGATTTGCGTCATGGTCCTGCAAGTCATGGCCGCAGGTGGTCACATTGTCCAGATATGGGAAAGTGGCCTGCAACGCATTTTGATCGACCATCCGGTCCATCTCCCTTTGGAAGACGGAGACCCCGTTGGTGACGCCAAAGGGAACCCTAAGGAAGTGATAGAGGTGGCCGTTTGCCTCAAAGGCAGTATACTGGCGGTCCTCAGGGCGGATAGGGAGCTGGTGGTACGCTGATTTCAGGTCAATGGTCGAGAAGACGCGCTACTGCGCGATCTGGTTGACCATATCAGCTATGCGGGGGAGTGGGTAAGCGTCCAGCAGGGTGTAGCGATTTATTGTCTGGCTGTAGTCGATGACCAGGCGCTGCTTCTCGCCGGTCTTAACGACCACAACCTGGGCTCGCCAGGGGCTGGTGCTGCCCTCAATAATCCCTTCCTTCAGGAGCCGCTCCACTTCGGTTTTAATGAAAACCCTGTCCCCGGCACTGCATCGCCTGCTCTGTGTGGCGATGGGCTTACAGTCGGGGGTGAGGTTAGCAAACAGTGGGGGGGGGGTGACTCTGAGTGTGGAGAGGTTGCACCTGGTGCGCGGCGGGCAATTTGGAAGCTGCTGGCTGCGGACTGTGAGTGGGGGGAGGGGTCCACCGTACGCCATCGTAACACAAAAGGTGGCACTGAAAATCTAACCCCAGCAGACAGGCAGCGCAGAGGTCGGGCAGGACCAGAAGTTTAAAATTATCGTACACAGTCCCGTCTACTACGAGTGTCACCACGCAGTAGCCGCCAATGTCCGCCGACTGGGACTCGGAGGCCATAGAAATCCGCTGGTGCGCAGGCAGGACTGGGAGAGAGCAACGCCGCACCGTGTCGGGGTGGATGAAGCTCTCCGTGCTCCCAGAGTCAAAAAGGCAGATTGTTTCGTGACCATTTACCTTAATGTCCATTGTGGAACTGGCCAGCTGGTGCGGTCTCGCTTGGTCCAGTGTAACGGAGGCCAGCGTAGGGGTCGGTGTGTCGCTGCAGGTATCAGATGAGGCGGTGTTGGGGGCCTGTTGTGTCCCAGCTGTCGTCCATGATCCCCATGTGGCTGGAGGCGTCCAAACTGGCTGCTGTTCCGGTGGTTCGCACATGGCTGGGGAGGCCCAAGATGGCGGCCCGCACGGCCCACACGCGGCGCTGCTGGGGTTCGGGGTGGCTTTGGCTCTGCAGACGCTGGCGTAGTGTCCCTTCTTCCCGCAGCCCGAGCAGATCGCATTTTTCGCCAGGCAGCGCGCTCTGGGGTGTTTGGCCTGGCCACAGAAGTAGCATTTCTGGCCTTGGGGCACTGCTGTCTGGCCTTGGGACACTGCTGCGGTAGTTGGGCCGTTGCTGGGATGTGGCTGGGGTGGCACGGCACTATGAGACGGTCCTACCGTGTCCCAGGCTGTCGTTCCCCGCGGCATCCACGGTGCAGCGGAGTAGGCATCCATGCCCTGGTAGGCTGCGTCTAATGATAGTGCGAGTTCAGAGGCCTTGTTGAGATCGAGGTCACTCTGCTCCAGCAGTCGCTGTCGGGTGTAATTGGACCTGTGGCCCGCTACAAAAGCGTCCCTGATAAGTTCCTCTGTGTACACGGCGGCCTTTACATCCTTACAACCACAGGCCTGGCCAAGCACAGACAGTGCCTGAAGGTATTCCTCGGTCGATTCCCCAGGTTGTTGTTTGCGACTCCCCAGGAGGTGCCTAGCGTACACCTCGTTCACTGGGCGCGTGTACTGGTCCTTGAGGAGCTTGATAGCATCCGCATACGAGGTCGCGTCCTGGATGACCGAGTACACTCGGTGGTTCACTTTGGAGGTCAGGACATCCAGTTTGTCCTCGTCTGATTTGATTGCAGCGGAGGCGGTCAGGAATTTTTCGAAACACCTAAGCCAGTGAGTAAACTTGGTGGATGAGTCCGCCTCCCGATGATCTAAGTCCAGGCTGCTGGTGTGGGGATCTTCTCCATTATAAAAATCTTGTTAATAAAATTGATGCGCTATCAATAACTCAAAAGACTGAGATTAAGCGAGTAATTAACAGGCTTTTATTAACAAGAGAATGAAGGTGTGCCTCGAGTGGTCGACCAGTCCAGAATACAAAGGGGCTGTGGAGCAGTCACCTTTATACCTGGATTCGTGGGAGGAGTCAGCCGAGGCATGTACAGGCATGTACACAGTGGAATACAAACAGTGGTTTACCACACTGTTGTAATGCACTTTGCATACAGCAAGGTCACACAAATAGCAATGTGATAATTACCAAATAATCTGTTTCAGTGATGTTGATTGAGGGATAAATATTGGCCAGGACACTGGAGATAACTCCCTTGCTCTTCTTCGAATTAATGCCATGGGATCTTTTACGTCCACCTCAGAGAGCAGACTCAGTTTAACGTCTCATCCAAAAGACGGCACCTCCGACAGTGCAGCACTCCCTCAGTATGGCACTGGAGTGTCAGCCTAGATTTTGTGGTCATTCTTTGGAGTGGAACTTGAACCCATGATCTTCTTTCTCAGAGGCGAGAGTGCTACCCACTGAGCCACAGCTGACACAAAAGTGTCAATGGAAGTGGAAATGAGAACTGTAGCTGACTGGGTTCCTGATCCTCTCCCGTTCCTGATTCCAGGCGTTCAGGTGCAGGCTTTGGACATGAAGTAGCATTGCTGTTCAATCGTGAATTTTCTTCCACCTTCCCCGCTCCCCCCCATCAAAGCCAACTCATGCCAGGATACAGATTCCACAGTCGCCAGCCACACCGTTACCATCCCCCCACCGCCCTGGGGTACCTCACGGCAAATGATACTTTCCATTTGCCTGGATGAGTGCAGCTCCAACAACACTCAGGAAGCTCGACACCATCCAGGACAAAGCAGCCCGTTTGATTGGAACCTCATCCATCATCTTAAACATTCACTCCCTCCACCACCGACGTACCGTGGCTACAGTGTGTACTATCCACAAGATGCACTGCAGCAACTTGCCAAGGCTTCTTCGGCAGCACCTCCCAAACACGCGACCTCTACCACCTAGAAGGACAAGGGCAGCAGGAGCATGGGAACACCACCACCTCCAAGTTCCCCTCCAAGTCATACACCATCCTGACTTCGAAGTATATCGCCGATTCTTCATCATCGTTGGGTCAAAATCCTGGAACTCCCTCCCCAACAGCACTGTGGGAGTACCATCACCACATGGACTGCAGCGGTTCAAGAAAGCGGCTCACCACCACCTTCTCAAGGGCAACTAGGGATGGGCAATAAATGCTGGCCTTGCCAGCAATGCCCAGATCCCATAAGTGAATTTTTAAAAAGTGGCCCGCCCTTCCTGTGGGAGTCTAGACTGTGAGTGCTGCCAGGCTATTTGACCACGCGAGCATCACAGCCTAACTCCAGTCTTAACACTTGTCCTGTGCGTGCGCTTTCTGTAGGGTGTTGCTGCTCAGAAATCAGGATTTGGAACCCTGGCTGATTTCCCACGCCACCAGCCTCAATCCAGGACACTGAGACCAATTGTAACACCCTTACCAACTAACTCAGTGTGTGTAGCAACTGAGCAGTCAGAGCCTGGCAGAGGGAAAGCCTTTGCATTGTTACAACGGAAACATTGGGCCAGATTTTCAGTGTGCTGTGAGGCGGGCTTTCAGGCGTGCGGGGGGGCAAAAATCCCGAATTCGGGGGTCCCGACACCATCCTGCCCAAAACTCGCCTCCACATAAATTTCAGAGGAGGCAGGTACCTGCCCCGCACTGAGACCCGCCGACCCGAGGCGGGAAGGGATTAGTGCCAATTAACTGCCTGTTAACAGGTAGTTGACAGGCAGTTTTTAGCCTAATCCCTATTTTGAGGGGTGTCATGTGGGATTCCCGATGGCGCCAAACCACGCCAGGTTAGAGCAGGCGGGCCATCGGGTTGAAGGACTTGGAGGGGTCGCGATGTCAGTGTTCAGGTGAGTGATGGGTGCATGAGTGCAAAGGTAAGTGTGTAAGAATTCGCAATAATTTACAATTCTGAAGATTAATTTTTTTGATTAAAGAATCCCTGGGCATTGTGCTTTTAAATTTCCAGGGATAAAAATGGCTGTCACCACATGGCCGAAGACAGAGGACAATGCTTTGTTTACAAAGCAATTGAATGCTATTAGCATTTGTTTGTATATCGAGTGGATACATCTAAACTGCAGAAGAGACTTTTGGATCTTGAATGAGAATCCGTTTAAGAATTGAATGGGTCTAAATCACCCAGCACTGGACAATAGGGCTGTTGCATTCTCTTTTGTTTCAGCCCAGGGAGCTCCGGAAGACACATTAACCCAGTCTAACCACTTTGAGTTAGCCAATCACAGCTTTCTCTTGTGTATTGGACCCTTTGGGCGGGGAATTTTGCACACAGCCCTTGCAGGGCAGAATGGCAGGACCTCACCAGGTATAAAGATAGCTGCTGAGAAGCTATCACTCTCTTTACTTCGCTGGCCCACAGGTGAGCAGGGTGTTCTGACTCCTCAACAAGACAACCTAGCAGGAGTTTGGGGTGGTGATTTGAGGGTAATTGCTAAGATTGTTTAAATAACATTGTAGTCATTTTATCCCTCGTTTTCGCCGTCTGCAAGCCCTTGTTATATAGTTTTACTGTAATTACTGTGTTCATGTGGTATAGTTTATTCTTTGGCTTGTAGTTTATTTAGGTAATAAAACTTGATTTTTCTCTCATCCAAACCACTTGTTCCGTTTTAATATCATTAATTATAAGTTCCTCCACTCAGAACTGAAGGAGGGGTAGCGATTCGAAACCGCTGTTTATAAATTGGTTAAGAGTGCTGCAGCAAAAGACTGTTGACCAGGTGAATTACCGTAAACCAGGTAAAAGGTTGGAATTGGTCAGAGCTCAGAGGCAAAGCCTGCTGACCAGGTAAATTACCATAAACCAGTTAAAAGAAGCCCCCCCCCTTACAAATGGCGAGTCAGCCAGGAGTGGAGGCAGTTTTTGATTTAATAAGTGGTCTGGATCTGGAGAAAGCATCAGCTCTTGTTTCTCTCATTGTTTTCAGTATGTGGGTAGCCCTGCAAATGTTAGCAGCAGTGTGTAGGCTGACCAATCATGGTATAGGTGGCTGGGTTAAGGAGGGTGAGAAGAGGGTGCAGGAGGAGGTTAAAGATGCCAAGAATCGGGAGTCCCAGCTTGAAAAATGCCAGGCGGAAGTAGAACGCCTCAGAGAGGTATATGAGGCCAGAGCTAGTGGAATGAGGGTGCGGGAAGAGAATGCACGCCTCACACTAGAGGTCACGAAATGCCAGGCATTTATAGAGCGCCTTGTGCAGGAAGTCACAGAGGCAAGGGACTGTGAGATGAGGCTACAGGAGGAAATTGCACACCTCACCCAAGAAGCTAGCGAGGGAAAAAGCCATGCAAGGAACGAGATAGAATTCCTAAAGTACCAAATCACTGAGGCCAGGGAAAATGAGATGAGACTGCGGGAAGAGAATGCCAGGTTTGGTGAAGCAGATCATGGCCCCTGTAGGGCAGAGATAGAAAGCCTTAACATGGCTTTAAATGCATCAAAGGGGATGATTTGTCTGATCAGCCCGAAGGCAGGTCAGCTGGACTTTACTGGCAGAACCATCCCACAGGCAGCACCCAGAACGGTGCTGGATTGGGAATTAGAGACCCCAAAACCGCAGCCCACAGCTCCGAGTCTTGAGGAGCTCTGGCAGCGAGGATGGGCGGACAATGGGGTGGTAGGAGAACACCAGCAGGTCCCGCTAGGCAGGCGGGGACCAGGATCAGTGTACCCCCTCCAACAACGGAGGTACGGTTCGCCCGTGAGGAGTGAGCCTGAGAATAGGAATCCTCAGCCCACAGCAAGTTCGAGTTCACAGGCAAGCACTGTGGCTTGTGTGGGGGGAGGAGCCATTCATGTTCAGAGTAAGCTGTTTAAGCCAGGGAACAGGGAAGGAGAGTTCTGGGACCCCTGTAGAGCAGGCCCAGTAGCAGAAATCCGGGACAAGGGAGGCACACGGGATAGTTTTGGCCCCAGACGAAAGGCAGGTCCAAAATTCCCCATTTAAAGCCACCTGGGTGAGGGAGCATGAGTTTGCTGTCCATGCAAGTTCAAGTTCACAGCCTACAAAAACAGGCACTGTGGCCTGTTTAAAGGGACCAGCTTCCCAGCCCGCTTCTAGAGTGGTCCCCCCCATGATGTGGGACCCTGGGGGGGGCAGGGATAGCAATCCCTCTTGCAGGAGACATAGGGAGGGAGTTGACACCAGGTTTTAAACATGGGGAGGAAAATTTCCAGCCACCAGCAGCGGGTGGTGAGAGTATACCTGCCCCCAGCACAGGAGTGGGCAGGGACGAGCAGACAAACCCAGAGAGAGTTTTGCACCGGCAGGCTGCCAGGTATCTTATACAGTGCAGGCTGTTGGCACCTGGGGGAGAAGGTTCCCAGCCAGCTGGGGCTGTGACCCAAGCTCAGGGTCCGCCAGCCAAAGTTTCCCCCACAGAGACACCCCTCAGAAGGTCTCGGCGGGTGCCCCAGCCTAAGAAAGCATGGTCACCCACTTTACAGTGGAGTAGGGCGGTCTCCCGAGCCAGGGAGAAGCCAGAGAACAGAGGCCCCCACTCAACAGCCATCAGGTGCGAGGGACCAGAGACAGGAGGCAGTCCAGCTTCGCTGCAGCCAGCAGCAATCTGTGACAGTGCCAGAGATTAGCCTGGCCGTCCGGAGACGGGCGGCATTTGTATTATAGCTATGTGTGTGAATATAGCTTGCTTTAAGGTGTAAATTGTAAGTTTAGATTTAACTGGTAGTTTAAGTGTGAGTTTAAGTTTACATGTGTGCCGTATGTTTGCATTTTGGTCCGAGGTCGAGGGACCCGACCATGTCTCCACCTAAGGCAGCAGGTCCGTGAGACCTGGCTGCATGTCCTTTTAAGTTTTTACAGGAGATTGGAAAATGAAGCAGCCATGTTCGCCCAGCCCGAGCTGGGCATCGAATGAAGATATGGAAACAGAATGTTGGGGATCACCTCGCCACTGGACGAATCCAGGAGACCCCGCAGCGATCTTCGGGAAAAACCGGACAGGGTCCGGAGGAACTTGCCTACTCCTCCTATGGGGAGGAGATCGCCCCAGCTGGGTGGGGCACGGCCCCCAACCCAGCACCATCCTGACTGAAGTTCACTTGCGGGAGACCTCGCTGTTGAGGAGACATGATGGGGAAGCGCGGGCGCATTGTGATAGGGACGCATTCCTCGGGGGTGGGTGGTCATGGCCCAGGAAAGATCGTATAGAGGAGGGGGAGACCCAAGAGTCACATGGGTGCATTCGGGGAAGGGAGGAACTCACCCGGGGGCCCACGGGCAAAGTTAGTGTAAGTGTGGCTGGGGAGGATGAGTGGGTGGCCAGATCAGTGTGGGGCCAGGGAGAGCCACCACACAGGCACCCATCATTTTCTACAGCCAGTCGAGGGTAGGCGGGAGGGGGAAAGACTGGGAGTCGAGATCCCATGCTCCCCGGTCTCGGCCTGTGCCAGGGAATTTTAAACATGAGGGGTACCCCACACAGGGAAAAGGGAATGGCTTGGGGCTGGCGGAGCAGGCTGGTCTGTAAGTCCATTCTGCCTGTTTTAAAGTTTAAGACGATCAAAGGGGGGTGGAAGGTACTTTTACTGCCCGAGTGGGAGGAGCAATGCCCACTCGAATTTCGCGACCCATCATCGGCACGTGATGATCGGTGTTCATTTAAGCATGTTGTTTAATGATTTTTTTGTATTTTGTGTTGCAGCCCCAAGTTGAGCAGAGGCGTAGGACCCTCTCCGTGCTTGGGATCATTTTGATTACATTGTGTAACTAAGATTGCAACATTTTGTAATAACTTATGATGTAAAAAAGTGATTGTAAATTTGGTTTACACTGTATAATTTTACAAGCGTGTAGGGGTATGAGACCCCTTATTGAAAACTGAAGTATCTGTAAGATGCCTACCGTACCGTGAGTTTTTTTTCTTGAATTTAAGGGGAATAGACAGGACGGGGATCAGTGGCAGATAGCTATTAGGTAAATACAGGGGATGGTTGTTTGTGAGGGGTCAGAAATTATTGCTCATTTCTTCAAGAGGATACTATAAGCAAGCTGGAAGTATCCAAGGGCAGACTGTAAGAATTCGCAATAATTTACAGTTCTGAAGATTAATTTTTTTGATTAAAGAATCCCTGGGCATTGTGCTTTTAAATTTCCAGGGATAAAAATGGCTGTCACCACATGGCCGAAGACAAAGGACAATGCTTTGTTTACAAAGCTTTGTTTGTATATCGAGTGGATACATCTAAACTGCAGAAGAGACTTTTGGATCTTGAATGAGAATCCGTTTAAGAATTGAATGGATCTAAATCACCCAGCACTGGACAATAGGGCTGTTGCATTCTCTTTTGTTTCAGCCCAGGGAGCTCCGGAAGACACATTAACCCAGTCTAACCACTTTGAGTTAGCCAATCACAGCTTTCTCTTGTGTATTGGACCCTTTGGGCGGGGAATTTTGCACACAGCCCTTGCAGGGCAGAACGGCAGGACCTCACCAGGTATAAAAGATAGCTGCTGAGAAGCTATCACTCTCTTTACTTCACTGGACCACAGGTGAGCAGGGTGTTCTGACTCCTCGGCAAGGCAACCTAGCAGGAGTTAGGGGTGGTGATTTGAGGGTAATTGCTAAGATTGTTTATATAACATTGTAGTCATTTTATCCCTCATTTTTGCCATCTGCAAGCCCCTGTTATATAGTTTTACTGTAATTACTGTGTTCATGTGGTATAGTTTATTCTTTGGATTGTAGTTTATTTAGGTAATAAAGCTTGATTTTTCTCTCATCCAAACCACTTGTTCCATTTTAATATCATTAATTATAAGTTCCTCCACTCAGAACTGAAGGAGGGGTAGCGATTCGAAACCGCTGTTTGTAAATTGGTTTAGAGTGCTGCAGCAAAAGACTGTTGACCAGGTGAATTACCGTAAACCAGGTAAAAGGTTGGAATTGGTCAGAGCTCAGAGGCAAAGCCTGCTGACCAGGTAAATTACCATAAACCAGTTAAAAGAAGCCCCCCCCTTACAAGTGTGTTTGGTGTGTGTAAAGAAGTTTAAATTACCTGTACTTACCTTAACAGCCTTTCTTCCTCTAGGCGTCGGGAGTCCATCACTCAGCCGGAACTGAAAGCTGAACGGCTGCGATCTGTCAAAAGTGACAGCCTTCAGCTTTCAGTGCCGGTGAGAGTTCTAACTGAGTCTGTGTAGAAGGACTCAAGTTAGAAGTCAGACTATCAGTGTTTGACAGCTTCAAACAGCTGTGAAACACTGATATTTCATCTGTCAAAAACTCTTGACAGATGAAATTTCAGTCTGTGATGTCACCTGTTGCCTGGTGGCCCTTAATTGGCCTGCTGAGCCCGCTGGGCGGGCTCAACAAGGTCAATCAAGGGAAAATCACGTCGATTGGCCAGACGTCGATGGAGGCGGGACTAAAACCCGAAAGATGTAGTCCCGCCTCCTTCCCGACTGCCGAATGAAAATCCAGCCCATTGTTTTTGTTTCTGACAGAACATGCTCACTGCCCATTTCCTGTTGCTGCTTCACTTGCAGGGGAGGGGAAATGGTGCCCTGATATACCCTTAACTGCCACGCACGCCAGGCCACTTCGATGCCCACGAAAACCTACAGTGGTTGGTGTAGCCTCTTGGGCAAGAGATGAAAGCTGTGGCATAGAGATGGCTGCCTGGACACAAGCTTCAGTCACTGGTGGGTCAAGTTGAGCAAGGGTTTGGATTGGGCAGGAGTCTGCCTTGTATATAAAAAATATTCTGACTGATCACAAGCATTGGCCACTCTGATACCACATCCCCAAGTGGTGATTCTGCACATGTGAAGCATGGACACAATGGGCTCGATTTTCCAAGCCCCAAGGAGGCGGATTTGGAGGTGGGAGTGGTGGGAAAATTGCAGAATCGGGGGGCAGGAACCCATCCCGCCCCTGACCCGCCTCCGTGCCAATGTCCTAGGAGGCGGGTACCCGACCTGTGCTGGGAGCCGCCTCCCCGAGGCGGGAAGGGGATTAGTGCCAATTAACTGCCTGTTAACAGGTAGTTAACAGGCAGTTTTTTGCCTAATCCATATTTTTAGACCTGAAGTGTGGGCTGTCCGATGGCTCTGAACCATGCCAAGTTAGCGAGGTCTGCGGGGGTTGGAGGGGTCGAGATGTCCATTGTGCACGTGAGTGATGGGTGCATGTATGCAGAGGTAAGTGTGTGAGGTAAGTGTAAATTGTTTTAATAAGTTTTACTTACCTTTACTTTCTCCTGAAGGCTTCCTTCCTTCAGTTGTCGGCAGTCCCTCAGCTCACCGGCACAGAAAGCAGAATGGCCGCTGAACTGTCAAAAGTTGCAGCCTCTGCTTTCTGGTCTGGAGAGCTCTCTAACTGAGTCTGAGTAGAAGGACTCAAGTTAGAAGACAGATTGTCAGTGTTGGACAGCTTCACAGAGCCGTCAAATGCTGATTTTTCATCTGTCAAAAGTTCTTGACAGATGAAATGTCAATCGCTGATGTCACCAGTAACCAGGTGTCCCTTAATTGGCCTGCTGAGCCCGCTGGGTCAATCAAGAGAAAATAGCGTGGGTTGGCCACAAGTCGATGGAGGCAGGACTACAACCCAAAAAGTGGGAGTCCCGCCTCCAAAAGCTCCCCATTGACAAAATCAAGCCCAATGTGTGTCAGTGGGCACTTCCACCAGGTAGGGCAGCATGGCTGAGCCTGACCCTGTTCTGTGTGGAACCTTAAGCAAGGAAATTTCAGCACAGAGGTACAAAAACGCCTACAGGCTGGCAGAGGGGTGGCTGGAGCAGCCCACTAGTTTGGGAGAGGGGGTAGATGGAGCAGCCCACCAGTTTGGGAGGGGGAGGTAGCAGGAGCAATGCATTAGTTTGGAAGGGGAAGGTTCCACCACTGCACTCAACCTCAGTGCTGTCAATGTTGGGAAGATATTGGTTTTGACCTAGATTGCAAATTCATTTCCAGGAGTGATTTATTTTTAAAAACCAGGATGAGTCCTAATGAGTGGTCTCAGTCCCACTAAGTGGTCCCACTCCTAATTAGATAGACAAATCTCCAGGACCTGATGGTTTCCACCCCAGGGTATTAAAAGAAGCGGTGAGGAAATTGTAGATGTTTCAGTCATTATCTTCCAAATCTCTCTAGATTCTGGAATTGTCCCCATGGATTGGAAAACTGCCAATGTCACTCCATTATTTAAGCAAGGTGGGACAGAGAAACCAGGAAATTATAGTCCTGTCAGTCTAACATCAGTTGCGGGGAAGTTACTAGAATCTGTTATTAGGGACAGAGTGACTGAGCACTTGAACAAATACAAAATGATCAGACAGACCATGGATTGGTAAAGGGCAAGTTATGTCTAACGAACCTAGTTGAATTCTTTGAGGAGGTAACTTAACGTCATAGATAAGGGAGAATCTATAAATGTTATTTGTATGGGCTTCCAGAAGACATTCGATAAGGTTCCACACAAGAGATTGTTAGCAAAAATGAAAGCGCACAAAATTGGAGGCAATGTTTTGACATGGTAGGGAATTGATTAGGAGGTTGGAAACAGAGAGTAGGGATAATGGGAATGTACTCCAATTGGCAGGATGTGACGAGTGGTGTCCCCCAGGGATCTGTACTGGTGCCTCAGCTTTTCACTGGATTTATCAATGATTTAGGTGAAGGAATAGAGAGCCATATACTCAAGTTTGCTGACTACACTAAGTTAGCGGGCACAGTAAGTAATACAGATGTTAAAGCGTTGCAAAAGGACATTGATAGATTAAGTGAGTGTGGTAGATGGAGTTCAATGTGGGGAAGTGTGAGATCATCCACTTTAGACCTAAGAAAGATAGATCAGAGTATTTTCTAAATAGTAGTCACTAAAAGCTAGTGGACAGGTACAAAAATAATTTAGAAGGCTAATGGAATGTTAGCCTTTATCTCAAGGGGTCTGGAATACAAAGGGGTGTACGTTAGGCTACAGTTGTATAAAGCTCTGGTTAGACCCCATCTGGAGCACTGCATTCAGATCTGGGCACTGTACCTCGGGAAGGGTTAAATTATGAGTATAGGTTGCATAGACTAGGCTTGTATTCCCTTGAGTATAGCAGATTAAGGGGTGATCTAATTGAGCTGTTTATAGGGTAGATAGAGAGAAACTATTTCCTCTGGTGGGGGAGTCCAGAACAAGGGGGCATAATCTTAAAATTAGAACTAGGTCATTCGGGGTAATATCAGGAAGCACTTCTTTACACAAAGGGTAGTGGACATCTGGAACTCTCTCTGCCAAAAAGCTGTTGAGGGTAGGTCAATTGAAAATTTCAAAACTGAGCTTGATAGATTTTTGTTAGGCAAAGAGTATTAAGGGTTACGGAACCAAGGTGGGTAAATGGAGCTAAGATACAGATCAGCCATGATCTAATTGAATGGTGGAACAGGGGGTTGTAGCCATAGGGGGGCAGGAGGCCCTCCAGACACACGATGAGAAGGTATTAGGAACAGATAGCCGCGGCGGTCAATGCCAGGAGTATAGCTCCAAGGACCTCGATGCAGTGCCGGAAGAAGTTTAATGATTTCACACGAGTGGCCAAGGTCAGTGAATGCAACTTCAAATGCCGTATCCTACCATCTGCACCACTAGCCTCATCCACTGCTCAATTCACCATACCCCCATCACTCACCTACCAACAATCTCTATCAATCATATCTATAACATTCATATGCTTCACCTCACCCTCACACACTTAGCACTGTTGCAAGCCTCAAAATCACATTTCACAGCTTGCACACACTGCCAGCTATTCAACCATGACAGCCACATCACCGAACCCGATTGCACGGTACTCACTGACAAACTTCCCTCTCGGAGGAAAATGTGCCACACAACAGGAGGCAGCAGGAACTAAGCGAAGGGGGAAGGCGCACCCTTACGTTCTAACCCCCATGGAGGAGACGGTGCTGGCCATCATGGGAAGGGCCATTGCTGAGGCCGTGGCCACCGGTGGGGCTGAAGCCATTGAAGATGAGAGTATTCGCATACCTAATCCTCCTTCTCTCATCCCCCTTCTTCCTCATCCAACAGTCTCTTCTGACTGAGAAGCTGCTGATGGTGTAGGCATGCACTTCTTCCTTTCTCCTCTCCCCTCATCACCCTTGTCCCTTTTTCCTTTCAGATGCCCAAGAACTGCAACCTGCCCAGGCAGTGGAGGAAGAGCAAGAAGACAGTGAAGATGAAGACACACCGTCACTCGATTTCACAGTTGCAGCCACCAGCTCAGATACTGACATTACGAGTAATTTAGAGGATAGCATAGAGGAGGGATCTGCACATTGTGAGACACCAGGCACAAGTACGCTGCAGCCAGGGCAGGGGGAAAGGATAGCGCAGGTGCCAGCTCACCAGAGGGCGAGGTCACACACTAGTTCTGCTGCAGTGGACTCAGATGATGACTTCGATGGGCCAGCCTACAGAAGAAGGCTGATGGGTGTACACACCCAAATGCTTGGTGGACTGGAAACCTGCCAGAAAGCCTGCGCTAAATGTCAGGGAGCATTGAGGAGTCCAGCACCAACTTGGCACAGAACATGGAGCCCATCCTTTCCAACTTGGAAAAGGTGGTCACCTCCCAATTTCACCCCCACTGTCTAATCTAGAATGTAGGCAGTCCAAGTCAGGGAGATTTATCTACCACAGGACGATATTGTGCTTAAAACCATGCCGAGAGCTCTTGATGAGGAATCCTGTTGGATAAAGCCTTATCTCTGCTGTAGTCGGGTCACTTTTCACAAACTGCCTGATAAAAGTGCACCTGCTAATAATAAGTGATACTTGCATCTAGTATGCCCCTTATCACATCGCCACCCACTCACCCGGCCATAACTTTGGTGCTCGATCCGCCCTTCAGGAACTGGCAGCATGGACCCAAATGGAATGGCAGCTTTAGAACTCAAACTAAGGAGGTTAGAAGAGAATATGCCAGACACCAGCCCAAAAGGCCATTGATGCAAAGCCAATAAAAGATACTTGCAAGGTAAGGATATTAAGGGATATGGAGTTAGGGAAGGAAATTAAAGAGAGTTTCCATGACTAACAAAATGGAGGTGCATACTCGATGGGACGAATGGTCTCCTCTTTTTCGTATGGAGCATTTGCCTCCAAAGTTCTCTAAGGATGGTTGGAAGTGTTGTCTCTGACTTATGATCAGTTAAGCTTCAACCTCAGAGATGCACACAGTTCTTTGAATTTTACAGCCTTGGTTTGAAATTCTATTGTGTTCAGATCTCTATTTTTTATCTTCAAATTTGAATGAGCAGGAGTAGCGCCACCACTCACTGAATCCCATTAGGTTCTTTGACGGATGACACACCAGTCTCCTCCCAGCAGAGGGAGCATTGCACTGCTCATGGTCTGGCAGGATCTGATATTTCAGAACTGAATGATCACTCGCTGTGAAACAGGCAGCGCTTATCAAAATAGCTCCAAGATTGCCGCGTTTAATGTTTCAGAGTGCACAAGCTCTGCTGATTCCCAGTCAAAAAGACTTGACCAGGATCAGGAGCCCAGTTAAAGTCTTGTAAGACCTCGACGACTGCTGTCCCACAAATACATATTTTGATACAAAAGTTAAATAATTTACACCAATGCATCAGAGAGTGCTGAGAATGTGGAACTTGCTACCACGTGGACTGGTTGAGATGATTAACATAGACCCATTTAAGGTACATGAAGGAGAAAGACTTGCATTTATATAGAGCCTTTCACGACCACCGGACGTCTCAAAGCGCTTTACAGTCAATGAAGTACTTTTTTGAAGTGGAGTCACTGTTGTAATGTAGGAAACGTGGCAGCCAATTTGCGCACAGCAAGGTCCAACAAACAGCAATGTGATAATGACCAGATAATCTGTTTTTGTTATGTTGGTTGAGGAATAAATATTGCCCAGGGCACCAGGGATAACTCCCCTACTCTTCTTCAAAATACTACCATGGGATCTTTTACGTCCACCTGAGAGGGCAGACGGGGTCTCGGTTTAAGGTCTCATCCGAAAGTCGCCGCCTCCAACAGTGCAGCACTCCCTCAGCACTGCACTGGAGTGTCAGCCTAGATTTATATGTTGATAGGGTGAGATAAAGTAAGGTGGGAGGAGACTTGTGTGGAGCATAAACACCGGCATAGGCCAGTCAGGGTGAATGGCATTCTGTGTAGAATCCGATTGTTTTAAAAATTTGTTGCACACTTTCTGGAGACAGTTAACTGTATTCCTTTTCTATAGCTGTAAGGAGAATGCAGAGTTGAAAGGAGGGCAGCTGTTTGGCTAATTACTGCGATCCAATGCTAATCTAAGTGTGTTGCACGGGATCACAATGGCCTTTGACTCCTGCATTGCTCATATGAGGTAAAGAAAGAGACTCATTTTGCTTTGATCATCCAAAAGGACAGCGATCTATCACTTTCATTGAAATCCTCTTGGGTCTCTAAGCTCATTACTATTACAGTACCGTGCTGAGCAGCATGGATAACGATACCCATGAGCCTCTCCACCAGTTGCTACGCTGACCAAAAATTTCCATTCATGAGTGAGGCGGCCATTTTTATTTCTGTGTATTGCAAATTGAGATTATTAACAGAGTATGATCAATTCAGTTCTGATAAAATATGTATTTTTAGTATATTGAGAAAAGCTAAGGGAGGGGAAAAAGCAACCAGGGTGCTTGCTGCTGAACACTTTCATAACTAGAAAGAGCTTGTTTATGGATCAGATGAGGACAAGGTCAAGCTCAGCTATAATGCCCTTCTACCATTGAATAGCTCAAAGCTTCTCCTGTCCTCCTCCCCAAGTGTAGCTCTGGTTCCTCCTCTCTCTAAACCCCACTCCAGGTGGGGCTTCTAATTTCTCCTCTCTCTTCACCGTACCGAAAGTGCTGCTCTTCTTTGTCTCCCTTTCCCCGGGTGCCATTCCCTGAGTTCCTGTCTGCCAGCACTCTTGCTGTGTTTGATGTTTTTGCCGTGCATTGTGAGCAATAATTTCAGATCTCGTGAGACCTCCCGCCCACAGTGCATAGCGCTGTAAATCACAGCAGGTGGGAGGTAGGGGGAGGTGCCCATTTTTGGTCCATGAACACGAATAAATAGTAAAGGTCCCGAAAGACTGGCTTTTTGAATCAAATGCACCCTATTGGCGTGTATTGTTATGATCTAAAATGCACTGCCTGAAAGGACAGATTCAAGCAGATTCAGTGATATCTTTCAAAAGGGAATTGGATATATACTTGAAAAGGAAAAATGTATAGATAAGAACATAAGAACATAAGAAATAGGAGCAGGAGTAGGCCAATTGGCCCCTCGAGCCTGCTCCGCCATTTAATAAGATCATGGCTAATCTGATCCTAACCGCCAATCTACTATCACAGAACCATCTCCTGAATCTAACAGAATTAGACACACGAAATAGGAGCAGGATCAGGCTACACGGCCCCTGGGCCCGCTCCGCTACCCACAGGGCCATGTCCGATCCGAACCTAGACTCATGTCCAAATTCCTGCCCGCTCCCCGTAACCCTTAATTCCCTTTTCTTCTAGGAAACTGTCTATTTCTGTTTTAAATTTATGTAATGATGTAGCTTCTACAGCTTTTTGGGGCAGCATATTCCATGGATCTACCACCCTCTGAGAGAAGTAGTTCCTCCTCATCTCAGTTTTGAAAGAGCAGCCCCTTATTCTAAGACTATGCCCCCTAGTTCTAGTTTCACCCATCATCGGGAACATCCTCCCCGCATCCACCCGATCCAACCCCTTCACAATCTTATATGTTTCAATAAGATCGCCTCTCATTCTTCTGAACTCCAATGAGTAGAGTCCCAATCTACTCAACCTCTCCTCATATGTCCATCCCCTCATCCCCGGGATTAACCAAGTGAACCTTCTTTGTACTGGCTCGAGAGCAAGTATGTCTTTTCTTAAGTATGGACACCAAAACTGTATGCAGTATTCCAGGTGCGGTCTCACCAATACCTTGTACAACTGAGGCAATACCTCCCTATTTTTATATTCTATCCCCCTAGCAATGAAAGCCAACATTCCATTGGCCTTCTTAATCACTTGCTGCACCTGCATACTAACCTTTTGAGTTTCGTGCACCAGGACCCCCAGATCCCTTTGTACTTCAGTATTTTCCAGTTTCTTGCCATTAAGATAATAGCTTGCTCTACGATTTTTCCTGCCAAAGTGCATAACCTCACACTTTCCAGTATTGTATTTCATCTGCCAAATCTCTGCCCACTTACTTAGCCTGTCTATGTCCCTTTGCAGGTTTTTTATGTCCTCCTCACTCACTACTTTCCCTCCCATCTTAGTATCATCTGCAAACTTTGATATGTTACACTCGGTCCCCTCCTCCAAATCGTTAATATAGATTGTAAAGAGTTGGGGACGCAGCACCGACCCCTGCGGAACACCACTAGTTACTGATTGCCATTCTGAGAATGAACCATTTATCCCAACTCTCTGCCTTCTGTTAGATAGCCAATCCTCTATCCATGCCAGAATATTACCCCCAATCCCATGATTTTTTATCTTAAGCAATAATCTTTTGTGTGGCACCTTGTCAAATGCCTTTTGGAAGTCTAAATACACTACGTCCACTGGTTCACCTTTATCCACCCTATATGTTACTTCCTCAAAGAACTCCAGCAAATTTGTCAAACATGACTTCCCCTTCATAAAACCATGCTGACTTTGTCCTATTAAATGATGATTATCCAAATGTCCTGTTACTGTCTCCTTAATAATGGACTCCAAAATTTTACCTACCACAGATGTTAGGCTAACCGGTCTATAGTTTCCAGCCTTCTGTCAACTGCCCTTTTTAAATAAGGGTGTTACATTAGCGGTTTTCCAGTCTGCCGGGACCTTTGCTGAGTCCAGGGAGTTTTGGAAAATTATTACCAATGCATCCACAATCCCTACCGCCACTTCCCTCAAGACCCTAGGATGTAAGCCATCAGGTCCAGGTGATTTATCCGCCTTGAGTCCCATTATTTTACCGAGTACCACTTCCTTCGTGATTTTGATCGTGTTTAGCTCCTCCCCCCTATAGCCCCCTGTTTGTCCAGTGTTGGGATATTCTTAGTGTCTTCTACTGTAAAGACTGATGTAAAATATTCATTCAGTGTTTTTGCCATCTCCATATTTCCCACCATTAATTTCCCGGTCTCATCCTCTAAGGGACCAACATTTACTTTAGCCACCCTTTTTCTTTTTATATAACTATAAAAACTCTTACTATCTGTTTTTATATTTTTTGCTAATTTACTTTCATAATCTATCTTCCCTTTCTTAATCAATCTTTTTGTTATTTTTTGCTGTCTTTTAAAGTTTTCCCAATCCTCTATCCTCCCACTAGATTTGGCTACCTTATATGCCCTTGTTTTTAGTCGAATACTATCCTTAATTTCTTTACTTAGCCACGGATGGCTGTCTTTTCTTATACACCCTTTTCTTCTCAGTGGAATATATATTTTTTGGAAGTTGTAAAATAACTCCTTAAATGTACACCACTGATCATGTATCGTCTTACCCTTTAATCTATTTTCCCAATCCACTCTACTCAATTCCGCTCTCATACCTTCATAGTCTCCTTTATTCAAGCTTAGCACGCTTGTTTGAGATCCAACCTTCCCACCCTCTAATTGAATATGGAATTCAACCATGTTATGGTCACTCATTCCAAGGGGATCCTTTACTAGGACATTTTTAATTAATCCTGTCTCGTTACACAGGACCAGATCTAAGGTTGCTTGCCCCCTGGTCGGTTCAGTTACATACTGCTCAAGAAACCCATCCCTAATACACTCAATGAACTCATCCTCAAGGCAGCCTTGCCCAATTTGATTTGTCCTTCTGTTAGATAGCCAATCCTCTATCCATGCCAGAATATTACCCCCAATCCCATGATTTTTTATCTTAAGCAATAATCTTTTGTGTGGCACCTTGTCAAATGCCTTTTGGAAGTCTAAATACACTACGTCCACTGGTTCACCTTTATCCACCCTATATGTTACTTCCTCAAAGAACTCCAGCAAATTTGTCAAACATGACTTCCCCTTCATAAAACCATGCTGACTTTGTCCTATTAAATGATGATTATCCAAATGTCCTGTTACTGTCTCCTTAATAATGGACTCCAAAATTTTACCTACCACAGATGTTAGGCTAACCGGTCTATAGTTTCCAGCCTTCTGTCAACTGCCCTTTTTAAATAAGGGTGTTACATTAGCGGTTTTCCAGTCTGCCGGGACCTTTGCTGAGTCCAGGGAGTTTTGGAAAATTATTACCAATGCATCCACAATCCCTACCGCCACTTCCCTCAAGACCCTAGGATGTAAGCCATCAGGTCCAGGTGATTTATCCGCCTTGAGTCCCATTATTTTACCGAGTACCACTTCCTTCGTGATTTTGTCATGTTTAGCTCCTCCCCCCTATAGCCCCCTGTTTGTCCAGTGTTGGGATATTCTTAGTGTCTTCTACTGTAAAGACTGATGTAAAATATTCATTCAGTGTTTTTGCCATCTCCATATTTCCCACCATTAATTTCCCGGTCTCATCCTCTAAGGGACCAACATTTACTTTAGCCACCCTTTTTCTTTTTATATAACTATAAAAACTCTTACTATCTGTTTTTATATTTTTTGCTAATTTACTTTCATAATCTATCTTCCCTTTCTTAATCAATCTTTTTGTTATTTTTTGCTGTCTTTTAAAGTTTTCCCAATCCTCTATCCTCCCACTAGATTTGGCTACCTTATATGCCCTTGTTTTTAGTTGAATACTATCCTTAATTTCTTTACTTAGCCACGGATGGCTGTCTTTTCTTATACACCCTTTTCTTCTCAGTGGAATATATATTTTTTGGAAGTTGTAAAATAACTCCTTAAATGTACACCACTGATCATGTATCGTCTTACCCTTTAATCTATTTTCCCAATCCACTCTACTCAATTCCGCTCTCATACCTTCATAGTCTCCTTTATTCAAGCTTAGCACGCTTGTTTGAGATCCAACCTTCCCACCCTCTAATTGAATATGGAATTCAACCATGTTATGGTCACTCATTCCAAGGGGATCCTTTACTAGGACATTTTTAATTAATCCTGTCTCGTTACACAGGACCAGATCTAAGGTTGCTTGCCCCCTGGTCGGTTCAGTTACATACTGCTCAAGAAACCCATCCCTAATACACTCAATGAACTCATCCTCAAGGCAGCCTTGCCCAATTTGATTTGTCCAATTAATATGATAGTTAAAATCCACCATAATTATAGATGTTCCCTTATTACAAGCCTCAACTATTTCCTGATTGATACTCCGTCCAACATAGTTGCAACTGTTCAGAGGCCTATAGACTACGCCCACTAGTGTTTTTTCCCCTTATTATTCCTTACCTCCACCCAAACTGTTTCATTATCCTGATCTTTTGACCCAATATCATTTCTCTGTATTACAGTGATCCCTTCCTTTATTAACATAGCCACCCCACCTCCCCTTCCTTCCTGCCTGTCCTTCCTGATCGTTAAATAACCTGGTATGTTTAATTCCCAGGCATTGTCACCCTGCAGCCATGTTTCTGTAATGGCCACAAGATCATACCCATATGTAGTTATTTGTGCCATTAACTCGTCTATTTTGTTACGAATGCTACGTGCATTCAGATCGAGAACTTTCAAATATGTTTTGTGACACTTAGTTCCTGCTTTTGCCCTTTTTATTACTTTACCTTTTACTCCATACCTTCTGCCCCTTCCTGACACGCTCTGGTTTTTAATTTCCCCACTGCTACCTAAGTCTATGACCTTCTCTGTTGTCATTTTTATTATTTGTTCTCTAGGAACCTCCCCCCCACTAGTTAGTTTAAAGCCCTCTCTACAGCCCTAGTTATATGATCCGCCAGGACTCTAGTCCCAGCACTGGCCAAGTGAAGCCCGTCCCAACGGAACAGCTCCCTCCTGCCCCAGTACTGGTGCCAGTGTCCAGGAAGCAAAACCCATTTCTCCCACACCAGTCTTTGAGCCATGCATTTAACTCTCTAATTTTATTTGTCCTAGCCAAATTCGCTCGTGGCTCAGGTAATAATCCAGAGATTATTACCCTTGAGGTTCTGTTTTTTAATTTGACCCCTAGCTGTTCATACTCCTTTAACAGAACCGGCTTCCTAGTCCTATCTACGTCGTTTGTACCAACATGGACCACGACAACTGGATCCACCCCCTCCCACTGCAAGTTTCTTTCCAGCCCAGAGGAGATGTCCTTAACCCTGGCACCGGGTGGGCAACACAGCCTTCGGGACTCTCGCTCTCGGCTGCAGAGAACTCTATCTATCCCCCTAATAATACTGTCCCCTACCACTACAACATTTCTAGTTACTCCCCCTCTTGAATGGCCCCCCATTCCATGGTGCTGTCGCCAGGTTGCTCATCCTCCCTGCAGTCCCTGCTCCCATCCCCACAGGGAGTAAGAACCTCGAGCCTGCTGGACAAGAGCAAGGGCTGCGTTCCTCCAGCTCTACCTCCTGGATCCCCGTAACTGCCTCACTCATAGTCACACCATCCTGTCCCTGACCATGGGCTACATCTGAATTAATTAACTTCATAGGTGTGATCACCTCCTGATACACAGAGTCCAGGTACTTCTCCCCCTCCCTGATGTGTCGCAGTGTCTGAAGCTCAGACTCCAGCTCATCAACATGGAGCTGGAGTTCCTGTAGCAGCAGACACTTGTCACAGACGTAATCACCATGAGCCTCAATGGGGTTCACCGGCTCCCACATCTCGCAACAGTAACACATCACCTGCTCCATTCTGTGTAATTAATTAAATTTTTTATTGTTAGTTATGGACACCCTCTGCCCGATTATAGATGCTAGTATCCCCTTTAATTAATTGGATTTAATTTAAATCAATCCCTCTAATTACACCAGTTAAATGGTTTACCAACAGTCACTCTGCACCAGAAAGGCCTTATTAACTACAACCCACAGAGTTAAAGATTGAAAAGAGCACCTAACACCCCACTTACCCTAACTCACACACTTACCCAAACTCACAGCACTCTCTGCTGACTCGCACTCAGTGCTTGCTCGCACTAGCCTGGTCTTTTTATACTGTTTGTTTGTTTACAGCCAAATGAGTCACCCCTGCTGATTGGTTGGGAACAAGCAAGGGAGTGGGACTTTGACGGAAGTGGTGGAAGCGGAGACACTCAGGCCTAGAAATTCACTTGGGCGCGGGCAGCTCCCTCGCGCCCAAAAGTTAGCGCTGGGCGGGGAGGCATTAGTGCACGCCGTATATTCGTCTTCTGTGCCCCAATTCGGAAGTGGGCACTATACCAGGGTGTGCCCGCCTCTGTTTGGGGCGCTGCAACTGAATATCGGCGCGCTAGTTGCCGCAGCGCCACCCGATGCGGTGCGGCAGGCTGCGGTACTGCAGGCCTCCTCGTTCTCTTAAGGGGGAGGTGCCTGCAACGGCCGGAGCCCCGATCGCGAGTGCCGGCAAAAGAGCCCGGCACAACGGAGAAGTGCCGGGCTCCATGGAAACCAGCCGGCAATGCCGCGGGGGGGCGGGTGGAGGAGGCCAGGGAAGGAGGTGCGGGCAGGCGGCCGCCGAAAAAGCGGCCGGCCGCACCTTCAGCTTTAAAGCGCCCCACTATGGCAGCAGGACGGCCCCGTTTTCTGTTCGCTGTTTGCGCCCGCTTTGGAGGAGGCGGGCGCAAATAAATATGGGGATCGGCGCGGTTTCGGGGCGTTACGGGCCACCGCGCACACCGATGACATCATCGGTCCCGGCGCAGCGCTAACGGCTACCGCCGCCAATACCACTGCACTCAATTTCCGCGCTACCACCCCGCCGGCGCAAAAGACCTCTTTAGGCGCTAAGTGGGCGCAAGGCCCACTGAATTTCTAGGCCTCAATGTTTTCAAACGGAGACTGGATAGGCACTTGAGGGAAATAAACTTGCAGGGCTACGGGGATAGAGCAGGGGAATGGGACTGATTGGATTGCTCTGCAGTGAACCGGCATGGACTCGATGGGCTGAATGGCCTCCTTCTGTGCTGTTATGACTTTTTGACTCGATGACTCTTTCAAAAAGCTGGCATAGACATGATGGGCCAAATGGTCTCTTTCTTTGCTGTAAGATATTATGGTCTCTTTCTTTGCTGTAAGATATTATGATAGTAGTGATGTTAGTTGAAGAATAAGTACCGGCCAGGACATTTCCCCAGCACTTCTTCAAATAGTGCCATCCGATTTTTTTTAAGTCCTCCTGAGGAGGCAAAGTTTAATGTCTCATCTGAAAGACAGCATGTCCAACAGTGCTGCACTCCCCCAGTACTGATTATTTGCGCAAATCTCTGGAATGGGGCTTGAACTCATGACCTTCTGACTCAGAGGGGAAAGTATTACCGACGAGTCGAGGCTGCCTTGGGATGTCTTTCTATGCGAAAGAAAGCTTATATAAATGCTAGTAGTTGTGGTATACCGTGAAAGGAATTTTGGAACCAAGCTCATCAACATTACCTTGTTTCCAACTATTTAATTTTAGGGCGGATTCTACTCTCCACCCCCACCCTATTCACCAATGCCACAGACACACATGCACTGGCCTCACTAACTGCCTACATGCACACACACCTAAAGGACAATCAGACACGAAGATAACGTGAGACTGTTAGCGGCACCTTCATCAAAATCAAAGTGACAACAGTCAGTAATCTACTCGATTCTGAGCTCTACCCAGCCCTTTTAATATCATGAGAGAAGGTTACCTGGCAACCGCCCCCTCCCCGTAAGCTAACTAAACGAAACGCCAGAAAATTGTTTCACTTGTTGTTTAGCTTCCCAGGTAAAACTGGATTTCTGTTGGATAAATATTATTATTATTTTTTTAAATCTATATTTGCTAATATCTCTGCGCCAATTATTGCTTAACTGATATCATTGGAAAATATCGCTAACCTACCTTAGCACAGACTGGCTTCTACAAAGTAACCTACTCAATGATCAACCAATAAGATGTGCGTCTGCAGGAACTTGGAATGCTCCATTCGATAGGGCATGTGATCTTTCTTTGTCGTTCCATTTGTTTGTTCATTATTTTTAATAGCTGCTCTCCCTGTATCCTGAGCACTTGCACCTTTCCACAGCTCTGATCTCTCTTTTACTTTATCACTCTCTAAGACTCTGTTCCAGGGTTACCAACCTTCCAGGAATGCCCTGGGGTCTCCAGGAATTAAAAACTAATCTCCAGGATATTGCTGCGAGCAACCCGGGAAAAAAAATCAAAAATTGTGCTTTAAAAAAAATCTCTTTGAACACTTTTGTTTACTAGTTATAAAAAATAGTGGCCATGGAGGGAACAAAGGCTGCTTGACTGACGGTTAAGAATCACCGAATCAGGTAATCAATAGTTTATTCGCTTTCCAATTGGTGTAGAAGACAGTGCACCACGAGGATGGACATGATGGGTGGGATTGTGGGGGCGGGGCGGTTGTGGGCAGGAGCTCATGTGATGACCCCTCTGTTGTGTATGTAACCTGTTCCACCTTAAGAGAGTTTAAGCCTGTTCCACCTTAAGAGATGTACTACTTTCTCAGGCTGCTGTAGACGTAATACCGGGGGTGAACACACCGGTATATAAGCACTGTGCAGTAATCTTGTATTCAGTATAGTCCCTACCTCCAACCAGTAAAGACCTGTTTGAGTTATACGTTTAAGTCTTGTGTTAATTGTTCAATACAATACACATACTTAACACTGGCGACGAGTCAGGTTCTTACCCTGCGGCAGTTATTCCACGGCGGTTGAAGAGAGGTTTCAAACCACACCACCCCACTGGAAGCGACAGGCATTAGGGCCCTGAAGCCTCCATCAGCTTGTGAACCGGAGTAGAAGACAGGGCTGGGGGAAGAGAGAGGTACAGGGCGATAGCGATCGGCAGATAAGGGCCGGGCCGCTTTCAAGTGCGAGGCGCAGCCGGGCCATCGATCGCAAGCACTGATAAGGGCCGCACTCGGGCGATCGCGGCGAAGATAAGGGCCGCACTCGGGGGCTGAAGGGAGACGGCGTCGGGGGACGGGTGAAGACCGCCAAGCGTGGGAAAACCGCCATTTTGTGGGCGGAGGACGACGGCAAGAGCGGGAAGCCGCCATCTTTGATAACAAGTAAAGAAAATAAAATCTGAGAAATTGCAAATCTACAATGCCTAAACACGGGAATATTAGCACCTTTGATAGTGACCTCGAAGATTGGGCCATATATGTTGAAAGAGTAAAAAATTATTGTAAGGCCAATAAAATTCGTGACCAAGATAAAGCTCTAACATTATTAAATTTAATGGGTGCGAAGACATACGGGCAATTGAAACACCTGTTATCACCAGATGAACCGGCGGATAAGACGTTCGATGAGATTGTTACTGTCCTGAAAGATCATCTAAACCCCACGCCGCTGATGCTAGCGGAACGATTTAAATTTTACGACAGAAGGCAGCCACAGCATGAAAGCAATGCTGAATATTTGCTGGAATTGCGTAAATTAGCAAAATATTGCCAGTTTGGAACGGGACTGACAGATGCACTACGAGACAAATTTGTGTGTGGTTTATTTAAACAGGATACACAAAAGCGACTGCTCGAGGAGAATGAGCTGACGCTTGAGAAGGCGGTCACTATGGCAGCAGCACACGAAGCCGCAGCGAGAGGCACGGCAGTAATGCAGCTACGGTCACCGGAGCTCAGTGCACACAAATCAGGTGTGAGTTCTGGCAAATGTTATCGTTGTGGAAAGACAACGCATGATCAGAACCAGTGTTGGTTTAAAAACCAAGAATGTAGAACTTGTGGTAGGCTTGGACATATAGCTAGAGTATGCAGGTCAGGGAAGAAGACCAGCAACAAGAAGTCACCGCAAGGGAAATACGCAAAAGTACACAAGGTGGCCGAACAGGAGTCCGATTCAGACGCTAGCAGTAATGAACTGGCTGGCTTAAGCAGTATTGAACTGGCTAGCTTAAGGGTACTCAACGTTGGTAAGGGTGCAGACCTCCAGACAATTTGGGTTACTCTTCAGATAGAAGGAGTCCAAGTAAAAATGGAATTGGACACTGGATCGGCATTGTCGGTCATGAATAAGAAAGATTACAGAAGGTTATTCCAACATATTCCCCTACAGGATACGGAGATTATATTGACAACCTACACGGGGCAGAGAGTGTACCCCATCGGGACAATAAAGGTTGCAGTGGCCAACAAGGGCGAAGGAAGTCAAATAATGGACTTATATGTGCTACCGGAGGGAGGTCCACCACTACTAGGCCGGGAGTGGTTTAGAAACATAAATATGGACTGGCATTCGCTAAAAGCCATAAAGAGTGAGAACTCGGTGCAGATAATCAGCCCAGACTCTAGAACTGATGATGGTAAGACCAACCCATGTGCAAAAGACAAAGTTTCAGCACAGAATTCCACTGAGCAACAACAACATAGTTTAACAGAGAATTCTGAGTCTGTCAAGTCTACTGATATGCACATTTTTGAGGGACACTGGGCTCGAACTCAACTCCATTTCAAACTACAACAGCAATTAGAACAAATGATTCGCCGTTTTGAGCAAGAGATGAATGAAATAAAAAAGTTCTTTGTTACAGAGTGGGAGAATCTGGAAAGTCAACAGAAGCAACTGATGGAGAAAATGGAGCAGGAGCACACCAACCATCTGCGCGAGGAGGCCGAACGAATCAAAGCTGATTCAGGTTCTGAAGGTGCGTGCCATAATCTGGTGTCAGAAGAGTTAACGGTCAGCCAACTCCTTCATATGCTGAGGGACAAGACTCTGAAATGGGAAAAACTTGAACACGAGCTGCGATCTTCAAAGGAAAAGGGTTCGGAGCTCTCAAAAGTCATTGAGATGGCTGATGTGATGACAAAGACTGAAACGACTGCAACAGAGCAGCCATTGGATGCCAAAAGTACACTGACTCACGTCAATGTAGAACAACAGACCGCTGAAACAGCTGCTCCGGTAGAGGGATTGCATAGTCCGATCAATCAATCTCCAAAGGAAGTTGAAGTATTAAAATCACAAATGAGGTCACTAGTAAACGACTTGCTGAAAGCCCAGAAAAAGCTGGATGCAGAGGTACACATGAAGAAGTCTCTTCAGGAAAGATGTCTGGATTTGGAACAAGAGCTGGCTAACGTCCAGCTGGGTATGGAGGAAATAGACGACCCTCTCACTGGTCTAGCTCAGGACGACACCGAATATTACCATGACCTGGTGGACGACACCGAATATTACGATGTCCTGTCCTGCCCAGCTTGTAACTTCGACTCCCAAAGTGCAGAAATCATGGAGGAGCACCAAAAGTCTACGGAACATCGGGAGAAGCTGGCTCTACGACGGAAACAGGAGGAAGAGAAGGAGGAACTGCGCATGCAGCTGGCAGCTGTGGCAGCTGACAATGGAGCCCAGAGAGTCTCCAAGAAGCAGAAAAGGAAAAGTAAAAACGGAAGATGACCCATCTGAACCATTATCACCTCTACCAGATCACACACGTGGTCCCTCCGAACGGAGCCAAATCAGTTCGGAAGTTCAAGCTGTTAAATCCATGAAAGGACTATTGAATGAGTAACGTGAACCGACTACACCACAGAGATTGAATCTGTGAACTGTTTTCCGCAGAGACTGAATCTGTGATATGTTACATTAAACATGAAGTTATATATGTATATATGTTATTACGTTATGTTAAATGTGGGGGATGACTATAAAGCTAAGAAGGGAGGAGTGTTGTGTATGTAACCTGCTCCACCTTAAGAGAGCTTAAGCCTGTTCCACCTTAAGAGATGTACTACTTTCTCAGGCTGCTGTAGACGTAATATCGGGGGTGAACACACCGGTATATAAGCACTGTGCAGTAATCTTGTATTCAGTATAGTCCCTACCTCCAACCAGTAAAGACCTGTTTGAGTTATACGTTTAAGTCTTGTGTTAATTGTTCAATACAATACACATACTTAACACCCTCCAGCTATATGGCCAACCAGAGTTGGCAAACCTACTCTGTTCCTATGTCACTCTCCAATAACCTGTTTCTGTTAAAAAATCAGTGAAAGCACCGCATGGTGCTTTTTTTTATTCACGGGATGTGGGCATCGCTGGCAACGCCAGCATTTATTGCCCATCCCTAATTGCCCTTGTGATGGTGGTGCTGAGCCACTTTCTTGAACCGCTGCAGTCCGTGTGGTGAAGGTACTCCCACAGTGCTGTTAGGTAGGGAGATCCAGGATTTTGACCCAGTGACAATAAACGAATGGCGATATATTTCCAAGAAAGGATGGTGTGTGACTTGGACGGTAACGTGGGGATGGTGGTGTTCCCATGCGCCTGCTGCCCTTGTCCTTCTAGGTGGTAGAGGTCACGGGTTTAGGTGGTGCTGTCGAAGAAGCATTGGCGAGTTGCTGCAGTGCATCTTGTAGATAGTACACACTGCAGCCATGGTACGCCGGTGGTGGAGGGAGTGACTGTTTAATGTAGTGGATGGGGTACCAATCAAGCAGACTGCTTTGTTCTGGATGGGCTTCTTGAGTGTTGTTGGAGCTGCACTCATCCAGGCAAATGGAGAGTATTCCATCACACTCCTGACTTGTGCCTTGTGGATGGTGGAAAGGCTTTGGGGAGTCAGGAGGAGAGACACTGACTGCAGAATACCTAGCCTCTGATCTGCTCTTGTTGCCACAGCATTTATGTGGCTGGCCCAGTTAATGCTGACCCCCAGGATGTTGCTGGTGGTGGATTCGGTGATGGTAATTGTTCTGTCCATCAGTAGTAAGACACAGGCTGCAAGAGAACGGTACAACAGATGTTTACTCAACGTGGCTCACTCTGGAATTGCCTGTACAGATTACTACTCAGTGCTATATACAGGTGTGGTCACTGCCGGTACTACAGTATACACGAGCTGTAAAAAGTAGTTCCCCCCTTAAAGGTACATACATTACAATTCCTCCCCTTTTAGATTAACAGTACCATAACACTAATTTAACAATTAAATATCAAACTAATTACAATTAACACTTTTAACATACAACGTTAGCTGAAAATAGTCCATTTATATATTCAGTCTTTGGGGAGGCTTCCTCATCCTTTCTGGATAGCGCCTTTCCCGAGTGTCTCACTCTTGGTGCGGAGGCGATTCTGGCACCCTGTCGTCAGTTGGGTCATCAGCTTCCGATGCTACTGTTTCTGGGGTAGGTGCGACCTGTACGTCGGGTTCCTCATCAGGTACGTATGGGCGAGGCATGGGGTTGACTTGTTCCTGTGACTCTAGGATCTGGTCAGCATGGCATCTCACGATGTTCTCCCAAATGTCCACTGTGCACATTAGTGGGCCCTGCCGTGTGCATATCATTCCTGGCTGCCATTTTTCTGTTCGGTAGTCGCGGGCCAAGACTGGTTGCCCTATATTGAAGCTCCTTGTTGGCTTCTCATGGATGTGCTGGAATTGCTTACTCTCAACATCTCTTCGTACGTTTGGTCTGAGCAAATCCAGGCGAGATCTTAACCTTCGGTTAAAGAACATAATGGCCGGGGCCTGGTTGGTGACTGCATGTGTCGCATTCCGGTAGGCGAACAGGAAATTGTCCACCTTATGCTGCAGTGGAATGTTGTCATTGTACATAGCCTTTATTGCCTTCTTAAAGGTTTGTACGAACCTCTCAGTCAATCCATTTGTGGCTGGATGATACGGGGCGGATGTGTAATGCCTTACCCCATTCTTCTGCATAAACCTCCGGAACTCTTCGGACACAAACTGTGGTCCGTTATCGGAGCAAATCTGTTCTGGCAAGCCGTTCCTGGCAAAAATGGTCCGTAGGACTGCAATAGTTTTCTCCGTGGTGGTGGAGGACATTTTGATGACCTCAGGCCATTTTGAGTGCGCATCCACAGCTATTAAAAACATTGAGTCCATGAATGGACCAGCAAAATCAATATGCACCCGTTGCCATGGAGATGAGGGCCACTCCCATGGGTGTAGAGGGGCATGTGGTGGTGCATTTTGGACTTTCTGGCATCCTGAGCACCTCTTGGTCAGGTCCTCGATTTGTTTATCGATTCCTGGCCACCACACATAAGCCCTGGCAAGGCTTTTCATTTTTACCCCTCCCAGATGACCCTCATGAAGCTCATTGAGCACTCTATCCCTTAACTTGGGTGGAATTACCACTCGGGATCCACACATCAAGGTCCCCCGGCACACTGACAGCTGTTCTCTTCTTGTCGCGAATGCTGGCAACAGTGAGTCGCCATGTGCTGGCCATCCCTTCACCGTCAAATCATATACCCGAGACAGTGTCGGGTCATTTCGGGTCTCCTTTTCTATACGAGCGTTAGTTACCGGTTGGTATTCAACTATAGTCGAATGAAATATTTCGACAGGATCCACTGCTGGTGCTTCCTCCGCAGTAGGCAGTGGCAGGCGTGATAGCCCATCAGCATTTCCATGCTGTTTCGTGCCCTTATATTCAATCTCATAGTGGTGCGCCCCTAGAAAGAGTGATCATCTTTGTAGTCGTTGCACAGTCATCACCGGAACGCCCTTCTTCGGAATAAAAATGGAGACAAGAGGCTGGTGGTCAGTCAGCAAGGTGAATTTCTGCCCGTGCAGAAAGTGATTGAACTTTTTCACTCCCCACACTAGGCTGAGGGCCTCCCTGTCAATCTGGGCGTAGTTACGCTCGGCTGAGGTTAGTGATCGTGACGCAAAGGCTATTGGCCTCTCTGAGCCGTCCGAGAATTTGTGCGACAGCACCGCTCCAATGCCGTAGGGTGACGCATCACACGCCAACCGAATTGGTAGTGCTGGGTTGAATTGGGCCAATACCTCTTTCAATGTGATTAGTGTTTTGCTCTTCTGGAAAGCTCGTTTACATTCGTCACTCCACTTCCATGGCACTCCAGTTTGCAGTAGGGTGTTCAGTGGGTGTAGTATTGTAGACAAATTTGGCAAGAACTTATGGTAGTAGTTTACCAGCCCGAGGAACGACCTCAGTTGTGACACGTTTTCCGGTGCTGGAGCCTTGACTACTGCCTCAATCTTTTCTGGGGACTTATGTAACCCCTCTTTATCGATAACATGGCCACAATACGAGATCTGCTTTTTAAAAAACTCGCATTTGGGGCGGTTAGCTCGGAGCCCATATTCCTTCAATCTAGTGAGCACCTGCTCCAGGTTGGCGAGGTGATCACTGTCATTTTCGCCCGTGACCAGGATGTCGTCCAAATAACACTGGGTCCCTGGGATTCCTTGCAGGACTTGTTCCATTGCCCTTTGCCAAATAGCCGGAGCTGATGCTACCCCGAATACCAGCCGGTTGTTTTGGTAGAGACCTTTATGGGTGTTGATTGTGAGGTAATTTTTTGATGCTTCTTCTACCTCCATTTGCAGATACGCCTGGGCCAGATCTATCTTAGTGAAGCGCTTCCCTCCAGATAACGAGGCGAAAATATCTTCAATCCGTGGAAGTGGATATTGCACGGTGTGAAGGACTGGGTTCACTGTTACCTTAAAGTCCCCACAGATGCGAACCTTCCTTGGTTCCCCAGGCATGCTGCTCAATGACTTTTTCATCACAGGGACGATGGGTGTAGCCCACTTGCTCCAGTCTACCTTGGACAGTACTCCTGAATGTTCCAAACTCTCCAGCTCTGCTTCGACGGCTGGGCGGATCGCATAAGGTACCGGTCTGGCCTTAAAAAATTTTGGGCTTGCGTTAACATCGATTTTAATTGTTGCTGTCATGCCTTTTAGTGTTCCGAGTCCTTGCTGGAATACTTCTTGCGTGTCGGTTAGGACCTTTGACAGTCGCCCAGGTGTGACGTCGTGATCCTTTTTGGCAGACACAGTTAGTGCTTGTATGGAATGCCAATCCAGCTGTATTTTCTGGATCCATTCACGTCCCAGTAATGGTGGTCCTCCATCTTGCAATACATACAGGTCTAGTTTTGGTGTTTCCTTACCGTTATATATAACGGTCACCCTTATTTTTCCTTTGGTGTAGACTTTTTGCCCCGTGTACGTCTTCAAAATAATTTTTGTGTCTCTCAAGGGTATGTGTGAGAATAGCCGCTCATAGTCCCGTCGGTTTATGACTGTAAGGGCTGATCCTGTGCCCAATTCAATTTTTACCTGGACTCCTGCTATCTTGAGAGTGACCCAAATGGTTCGGTGATCCTCCATTTTGATTACATTATGTAATTTCAGACAACTCAGCTCCCTGTTTTCAGAGTCGGTATCACTTTTTTGTTCGTCTGAACTATTCTCCGTCACCTTATGTACCTTCTTGTACTTTTCTTTTGGAGATTTCTTATTGCTGGTTTTCTTTCCCGACCTGCAGACAAGTGCTATGTGTCCTACTTTTCATCACTGTCTGCACACTTTGTCTTTGAACCAGCAATCATTGTGGTCGTGTGTTGTTCTGCCGCAGCAATAGCACTTCTCTGTTCTGTATGACATTTCATTTGTGCCATATTCTTGTGGTCTCTGTTGTATCTCTGCAGCGCCCCGTGCTGCTGCTTCATATGACACCGCAATGCTGAAAGCCTTGTCCAGTGTAAGGTCCTTTTCAGATAAAAGCCGTTTCTGGGTTCCTTCACTTTGAAGCCCACACACAAACTTGTCCTTTAAGGTGTAGTGTATGTACCTTTAAGAGCCCCTGTGTACTGTAATACCGGTAGTGACCACTCGGGTATATAAGCCTGTATAGCATCTTGTATCTTTTAGTTCACCTCCAGACTTTGTTCAGTAAACACCTGTTAAACCAACTCCTGCATTCCGTGTCTCCATTAACACACGGATACAACAGTGGCGACGAATTGGAAACGGACTCACCTGCAATTCGGCAGCACCTCAAGGAGATCGATTCCTCAGACGAAGGTCGAAGAAAAAAAAAAACAAAACTGTGGTTTCACCAGCTAGCCGGGCTGGTGGCAGGTACTGCACTAATCCTTCCTGGGCGGCGGATTGGGGCTCGATCGGGTGGCTCTGCAGCGGGGCCGAGCAGCAAGTCGGAAGGCGGATGCAAACAGAGACGGAGGGTGGAGCACTCAGGAGACGGCCGGCGCTGCAAAGCAGGTCGGCATTCGGACCAAGCAGAGGGAGGGGAAAGTCCCAGAGAGTCCGGCGGGAACGAGTCTCCAACTATTAAAAATATCTGTGTAAATAAAAACCGCGGAGAACAGCGTTGTCAGCAGCGGCAGCGGCGGGAAAGTGCGGGAGGCGCCATTTTTTCTCAGCAGGGAAGAAAGGAAAGCGCGGGAGGCGCCATTTTTGATTTTCAGGATGCCTAAGACTGGCAATATTACTGCTTTCGATAGTGATATAGAGGATTGGACCACATATGTGGAAAGAGTGGAGGTATATTGCACAGCGAATGAAGTAGAGGATGATAAAAAGGCATCGGTACTTCTAAGTCTGATGGGCGCAAGGACATACGGGCTGTTATGAAACTTAATCACTCCAGCCAAACCGATGGACAAGAATTTTAAGGAGATTGTTGATACCCTACAGGAGCACTTAAACCCAACACCGCTGCTGATAGCGGAACGATTCAAATTCTTCAGGAGGAATCAGCACAAGAATGAAAGTAACGCTGATTACCTCACCGAATTAAGAAAGCTGTCAAAGCACTGCCAATCTGGGGCAGGACTGGCAGATTCTCTATGAGATGAATTCGTCTGTGGTCTCCTAAGTGAAGGAACACAGAAAAGGCTACTTTCTGAGAAAGATTTGACACTGGACAAGGCTTTCAGTGTGGCTGTATCATACGAAGCAGCAGCAAGAGGAGCTGCAGAGATACAGCAAAAGCCACAGGACTTCGGCACCCATGAAATGACACGGGGTTTCGAGAGATGTTATCGCTGCGGCAGATCCACCCATGACCAGAGGGACTGCTGGTTCAAGGACAAAGCATGCAGGCAATGCGGAAAGATGGGATACATTGCATGTGTATGCCGATCTGGAAACAAAAAATCCACTGACAGAAAAAAAATCAATAAGGAAAAGTACAGAAAAGTACAAATGATGACAGACAGTAGCTCCGAAGACCAGAAGAGCGATAGCGACTCCAAAAACAAGAGACTAAGCTGTCTCAAATTACATAATGTAATTGCCAAAGAAGATTACCAGACCATTTGGGTTACCCTCACGATAGCGGGGTCCCCAGTTAAAATGGAGTTAGATACAGGATCAGCTCTGACCGTCATAAGTCGACGGGATTACGAGCGGCTATTTCCGCATATACCTTTGAAAGACACATCCATTATCTTGAAGACATACACAGGGCAGAAAGTATACCCCAGAGGGAAAATAAAGGTGCCTGTTGTATATAACGGCAAGGAAATACAGAAGTTGTATTTATACGTTCTGCAAGATGGTGGTCCACCGTTGTTGGGACATGAATGGATCAGGAAGATACGTTTAGACTGGCACTCCATTCAGGCACTGACGGTGACCAGTAAGAAAAAAAATGATGATGACGTCATACCTGAACGATTAAAAGACATCTTGGCTAACGCCAAAGAAGTGTTTCAACAGGAACTAGGAACCTTGAAAGGCGTCACTGCCTCAATAAAAGTGGAAGATGCAGCAATTCCCAAGTTTTTTAAGGCAAGGCCGGTGCCATACGCAATTCGTCCAGCAGTCGAGGCAGAGCTGGAGAATTTGGAAAAAGCAGGCGTGTTATCCAAGGTAGATTGGAGCGAGTGGGCAACACCCATCGTCCTGGTCATGCAGAAAATGTTGAATAATGATAAATCTGAAGAACAGAGAAAAATTCGCATCTGTGGGGACTCCAAGGTGACTGTAAACCCGGTCCTTCACACGATACAGTATCCTCTTCCAAGGATAGAAGATATTTTCGCCTCACTATCCGGAGGGAAACGTTTCACCAAAATTGACTTGGCACAGGCATATCTACAGATGGAGGTTGAGGAGGCCTCTAAAAAGTGTCTCACGATAAACACACACAAAGGCCTATACCAGTACAATCGACTGGTTTTCGGAGTAGCATCAGCTCCAGCTATCTGGCAAAGAGCTATGGAGCAAGTCCTGCAAGGGATTCCGGGGACTCAATGCTACCTAGACGACATCCTTGTAACAGGAGAAAATGACAACGAGCAGCTTGCCAATTTGGAGCAGTTGCTCACTAGGCTGAGAGAACGGGGCCTACGAGCAAATCGCCCCAAGTGTGAATTTTTCCAGAAACAAATATCATATTGTGGCCATATAATTAATGAAGAAGGGTTGCATATGTCACCTGAAAAAATTGAAGCGGTCATAAAAGCCCCAGCACCTGAAAATGTCTCACAATTAAGGTTGTTCCTGGGATTGATAAATTACTATCATAAATTTTTACCGAACTTGTCAACTGTTCTGCACCCTCTTAATGCACTGCTACTAACGGGAGTAATTTGGAAATGGAGCGAAGACTGTAAACGTGCCTTCCATAAATGCAAAGGCTTGATCACGTCCAAGGAAGTGTTGGCTCATTACAACCCATCACTGCCAATCAGACTGGCATGCGATGCATCCCCTTACGGCGTAGGGGCGGTATTATCGCATGGATTCCCTGATGGTTCGGAGCGGCCGATAGCATTTGCGTCACGCTCATTGAACTCAGCTGAGCGTAACTATGCCCAGATCGACAGGGAAGCACTCAGCCTGGTGTGGGGAGTGAAGAAATTCAACCATTACCTACATGGACAAACATTTACCTTGTTGACTGACCCTCAACACCTCGTCTCTATATTCAACCCTAAAAAGGGCGTTCCCATTATGACAGCGCAAAGGCTACAGAGGTGGTCCCTTTTCCTAGGGGCACACCAATATGACATAGAATACAAAGGATCAAAACAGCATGGGAATGCTGATGGTTTATCACGCCTACCGTTGCCAACGGTAGAAGAGGCACCTACAGTGGACCCAGTGGAGATGTTCCACTCAACCATAGTAGAATGTCTACCAGTAACAAATTCTACCATTGAAAAGGAAACGAGAAATGACCCGACTCTCTCACGAGTCTACGATTTAACGGTGAAGGGATGGCCAGCACATGGCGAACCACTGTTGCCAGCATTCTCGCAAAGAAGAGAACAGCTGTCAGTGTGCCGAGGAACATTGATGTGTGGATCCAGAGTGGTGATTCCACCCAAACTCCAGGATAAAGTGCTAAAGGAGCTTCATGAGGGGCATCTGGGTGGAGTGAAAATGAAGAACCTAGCCAGAGCGTTTGTGTGGTGGCCAGGTATCGATGGAGACATCGAAGAAATGACCAAGAGCTGCCTAGGATGCCAGAAGGTCCAAAACGCTCCACCACAAGCCCCTCTACATCCATGGGAGTGGCCCTCATCTCCATGGCAAAGGGTACACATCGACTTTGCTTGTCCATTTATGGACTCAATGTTCTTAATCGCGGTGGATGCACACTCCAAGTGGCCGGAGGTAAAAAAGATGTCCTCCACCACCACGGAATAAACCATCACAGTATTAAGGACCATATTTTCCAGGAATGGGCTGCCTGAACAGATCTGTTCTGATAATGGACTGCAATTTGTGTCTGAAGAATTCAGGAAGTTCTTAAAAAAACAATGGGGTTAAGCACTACACGTCCGCCCCATACCATCCCGCCACCAGTGGATTGGCTGAAAGGTTTGTCCAGACCTTCAAGAAGGCCATAAAGGCCATGGGTAATGAAGACATAAAACTTCAGCATAAGGTAGATAACTTCTTGTTTGCATACAGGAATGCAACACATATGGTTACAAACCAAACTCCCGCCATGATGTTCTTCAATAGAAGCCTAAGATGCCGGCTGGATTTGATCAAGCCAAACATCAGAAGGGACGTGGAGAACCGGCAATTTCAAGGCATGAATGAAAGGCCAACTAGAACCTTCCAGATAGGTCAACAAGTTTTGGCCTGGGTCTACCGTACCGAGAAATGGCAGCCTGGAACTATTTGCACACGACTAGGACCGCTGATGTATACCGTGGACATTGGTGAAAGCATAATAAGGCACCATGCTGACCAGATCATAGAGCCATCCAAAAAGGGACAACCTACACCACAACTCTATACGCCTAATGATGAAGCAGAGATACCCATAGTATCTACCTCCGATCCGGTGATACTGGAACCAGATGAACCTGACACTGGCATTCAAGCCGAATCGACCTTGCCAAAAGAACCTACTACACCACCGAAAACTACTACACCACCGAGGCGTTATCCGGACCGAGTCAGGAAGCCTCCAGAGAGACTGACTTATAATTGATTAACTGCAGCAAATGTGTAGATTATTGTTCTTGTAAACATGTTAATTAATGATTACTTAAAATGTTATGTACTAATTATCTAAAAGGGGAGGAATTGTAGTGTATGTACCTTTAAGAGCCCCTGTGTACTGTAATACCGGTAGTGACCATTCGGGTATATAAGCCTGTATAGCGTCTTGTATCTTTTAGTTCACCTCCAGACTTTGTTCAGTAAACACCTGTTAAACCAACTCCTGCATTCCGTGTCTCCTTTAACACACGGATACAACAAAAGGTATCTGCCAGTCCCGTTCCAAACTGGCAGTGTTTCGATAGTTTGCGCAGTTCTGTTAAATATTCAGCATTGCTTTCATCCTTATGATGGGTCCGTTTGTGAAACTTGAATCTTTCTGCTATCAGCAGCGGTGTGGGGTTTAAATGTTCCTGTAGTATCGTCACTATGTCTCCAAAACTCTTTTCCACTGGCTTCGCTGGGGTTACTAGATTTCGTAATAAGCCATACGCCTTTGCACCCATTAAATTTAACAATACCGGCGCTTTCTTGTCATCTGACACCTCATTTGCCTTGCAGTATACTTCTATTCGTTCGACATATGTAGTCCAATCTTCGACTTCATTGTCAAATGCGGTGATACTTCCACTATTCGGCATTTTGGGTGTGGTTTACAATGGCTTAAAATGGCATCTCCCGCGCTTTCCTTCCTCCCCCGCTGCTGCCAGCGCCACTCTCAGTGGTCCTCATGGCAATGGCGGCACCCTGTAGGTTTCGCGCGCTTCTCCTGCATTGCTGCCAACTCCACTCTCGGCGGTCCTCGTGGCAATGGCAGCGCCTCGCGGGTTTCTGCGCGTCTCTCTCCCTCTCCTCGACGCTGCTCGGCCCCTGAACACCGGCTGCGCCCTGTGCGCTCTGCCCTCTCTCTCTCTCCCGTCGACGCTGCTCGGCCCTTTGCTGTGCCGCTCGGTCGGGCTCTAGCCCACCGCTGTCCGGGAAGGGTCTCCGCACTACCTGTTGCCAGCCCGTTTCGCTGGACCACTGCGACTGGAAAGCCAAGCCTGGCTCTCAACAGCCTCCCCCGCAATTCTCGAGTCTCTGCTGGATGACTGGGCGGTTGCCCGTGGTCGACGCCCGTGTCTTTGGCCTTGACCTCCAACCTACTGGTTTCCAGGAACGAATCCCTGGGAGGTGATGCAGAGTTGCAGGTAGGATCGAATTTGCCTCGTCGCCAATGTTGTGTCCGTCAGTAGTAAGACACAGACTGCAGGAGAATGGTACAACAGGTATTTACTCAACGTAGCTCACTCTGGAACTGCCTGTACAGATTACTACTCAGTGCTATACACAGGTGTGGTCACTGCCGGTACTACAGTATACATGAACTGTAAAAAGTACTTCCCCCCTTAAAGGTATATACATTACAGTAATGCCATTGAATATTAAGGGGAGGTGGTTAGACTCTCTTGTTGGAGATAGTCATTGCCTGGCACTTGTGTGCCACAAGTGTTACTTGCCACTTATCAGCCTAAGCCTGAATGTTGTCCAGGTCTTGCTGCATGCAAACACAGGCTATTTCATTATCTGAGGAGTTGCGAATGGAACTAAACACTGTGCAATCATCAGCGAATATCCTCACCTCTGACCTTATGATGGAGGGAAGGCCATTGATGAAGCAGCAAAAGATGGTTGAGCCTAGGACACTGCCCTGAGGGACTCCTGCAGCGATGTCTTGGGGCTCAGATGATTGGCCTCCAACAACCACAACCATTTGTGCTAAGTATGGCTCCAGCCAGTGGAGAGTTTTTTCCCCTGATTCCCATTGACTTCAATTGTACTAGGGCTCCTTGATGCCACACTCGGTCAAATGCTATCTTGATGTCAAGGGCAGTCACTTTCACCTCACCTCTGGAATTCAGCTCTTTTGTCCATATTTGGACCAAGACTGTAATGAGGTCTGGAGCCGAGTGGTCTTGGGGGAACCGGTGAGCAGGTTATTGTTGAGAAAGTGCTGCTTGATAGCACTGTCAATGACCCCTTCCATCACTTTGCTGATTATTGAGAATAGGCTGATGGGGCGGTAATTGGCCGGATTGGATTTGTCCTGCTTTTTGTGGACAGGACATACCTGGGCAATTTTCCACTTTGTCACGTAGATGTCAGTGTCGTAGTTGTACTGGAATAGCTTGGCTCGAGGCACAGCTAGTTCTGGAGCACAAGTCTTCAGCACTGCAGCCGGGAAGTTGTTGGGGCCCATAGCCTTTGCTGTATCCAGTGGGCTCAGCCGTTTCTTGGAGCTGTAACAGTTGGCGCAGACTCCATGGATTTTTAGATACCCTTATTAAAAACTGGACAGGCTGTTTGGGGGGGAAGCTGTGGAAAGACACTCAAGCTGAAGGTGGCTGACGTAACCAGGTTGCATTCCTATGGTAACGGACTGTCCTTGGGAACAATGGCCTGAGAGGCCCACTCCCAAGTCAGGAATAACGAGGCTGGCGACTCATTGTTTCTGAAGAAGATGAGCTCGTTAAGTTAAATCAGCTGTGATGTGCCAAATAACTGCCTGAATCCGAAGTTAAAGCATAAGACTGAAGCCTTTCATTAAATAAGAATCATGGCAGAGTTAACAGAGTCCATCATCGACCGAGCCCTTGGTAGAACATACCAGAAGAGGGGCGGGGCCAGGGAGGAGCATTAGTGGTTCCCCCTGGTGGAACATTCCAGACATTACAAGTGCAAGTACAAATATCAGAACACAGTTATTTCATCACATTCACCCCCTGCTATAGATTCAGTCTGTCAGGAGGTCTGATAATCCTCTGGGAACGACGTAACTCTTGCTGAGGCTCCTCCCGGAGTACTAACTCTGGTTCATTCAAATTCCCAGAATCATCAGTATTTTCCACACTGAGGGTTTGTGTCTCTGAAGGTCCAATACCACGATTGAAAACTCTACTCTCAGAGTCGAACTCTTTTCGAGCTCCAGCAGGTGCAAGATCTTTAATAGAGACCGTATCCTCTCGCCCATCCGAATATTGAATATACGCATACTGGGGATTAGCATGGAGGAGTTGTACTTCCTCCACCAGTGGATCAGTCTTGTGGCCTCTCACATGTCTGCGCAACAACACAGGGCCCGTGGTCGTCAACCATGTGGGTAACTGTTGTGTATGTAACCTGTTCCACCTTAAGAGAGCTTAAGCCTGTTCCACCTTAAGAGATGTACTACTTTCTCAGGCTGCTGTAGACGTAATACCAGGGGTGAACACACCGGTATATAAGCACTGTGCAGTAATCTTGTATTCAGTATAGTCCCTACCTCCAACCAGTAAAGACCTGTTTTTATTGTTACTCATTAGTCTGTGTCTTAATTAACTAAATAATTCACAGACTTAACACTGGCGACGAGTCAGGTTCTTACCCTGCGGCAGTTATTCCACGGCGGTTGAAGAGAGGTTTCAAACCTCACCACTCACCACCCCACTGGAAGCGACAGGCATTAGGACCCTGAAGCCTCCATCAGCTTGTGAACCAGAGTAGAAGACAGGGCTGGGGAAGAGAGAGGTACAGGGCGATAGCGATCGGCAGATAAGGGCTGGGCCGCTTTGAAGTGAGGGGCGCAGCCGGGCCATCGATCGCAACCACCGATAAGGGCCGCACTCGGGCTGAAAGGGCAGCGACTGCAGAAATTGAAGGCGCGAGAGCCGCGGTGCACAGCGCGGGCCATCGATCGCGATCGGGAGATAAGGGCTTTGGAGTGCGAGGCGCAGCCGGGCCATCGATCGCAAGCACTGATAAGGGCCGGGCCGCTTTCAAGTGCGAGGCGCAGCCGGGCCATCGATCGCATCCGCTGATAAGGGCCGCACTCGGGCGATCGCGGCGAAGATAAGGGCCGCACTCGGGGGCTGAAGGGAGACGGCGTCGGGGGACGGGTGAAGACCGCCAAGCGCGGGAAAGCCGCCATTTTGTGGGCGGAGGACGACGGCAAGAGCGGGAAGCCGCCATCTTTGATAACAAGTAAAGAAAATAAAATCTGAGAAATTGCAAATCTACAATGCCTAAACACGGGAATATTAGCACCTTTGATAGTGACCTCGAAGATTGGGCCATATATGTTGAAAGAGTAAAAAATTATTGTAAGGCCAATAAAATTCGTGACCAAGATAAAGCTCTAACATTATTAAATTTAATGGGTGCGAAGACATACGGGCAATTGAAACACCTGTTATCACCAGATGAACCGGCGGATAAGACGTTCGATGAGATTGTTACTGTCCTGAAAGATCATCTAAACCCCACGCCGCTGATGCTAGCGGAACGATTTAAATTTTACAACAGAAGGCAGCTACAGCATGAAAGCAATGCTGAATATTTGCTGGAATTGCGTAAATTAGCAAAATATTGCCAGTTTGGAACGGGACTGACAGATGCACTACGAGACAAATTTGTGTGTGGTTTATTTAAACAGGATACACAAAAGCGACTGCTCGAGGAGAATGAGCTGACGCTTGAGAAGGCGGTCACTATGGCAGCAGCACACGAAGCCGCAGCGAGAGGCACGGCAGTAATGCAGCTACGGTCACCGGAGCTCAGTGCACACAAATTGGGTGTGAGTTCTGTTAAATGTTATCGTTGTGGAAAGACAACGCATGATCAGAACCAGTGTTGGTTTAAAAACCAAGAATGCAGAACATGTGGTAAGCTTGGACATATAGCTAGAGTATGCAGGTCAGGGAAGAAGACCAGCAACAAGAAGTCACCGCAAGGGAAATACGCAAAAGTACACAAGGTGGCCGAACAGGAGTCCGATTCAGACACTAGCAGTAATGAACTGGCTGGCTTAAGCAGTATTGAACTGGCTAGCTTAAGGGTACTCAACGTTGGTAAGGGTGCAGACCTCCAGACAATTTGGGTTACTCTTCAGATAGAAGGAGTCCAAGTAAAAATGGAATTGGACACTGGATCGGCATTGTCGGTCATGAATAAGAAAGATTACAGAAGGTTATTCCAACATATTCCCCTACAGGATACGGAGATTATATTGACAACCTACACGGGGCAGAGAGTGTACCCCATCGGGACAATAAAGGTTGCAGTGGCCAACAAGGGCGAAGGAAGTCAAATAATGGACTTATATGTGCTACCGGAGGGAGGTCCACCACTACTAGGCCGGGAGTGGTTTAGAAACATAAATATGGACTGGCATTCGCTAAAAGCCATAAAGAGTGAGAACTCGGTGCAGATAATCAGCCCAGACTCTAGAACTGATGATGGTAAGACCAACCCATGTGCAAAAGACAAAGTTTCAGCACAGAATTCCACTGAGCAACAACAACATAGTTTAACAGAGAATTCTGAGTCTGTCAAGTCTACTGATATGCACATTTTTGAGGGACACTGGGCTCGAACTCAACTCCATTTCAAACTACAACAGCAATTAGAACAAATGATTCGCCGTTTTGAGCAAGAGATGAATGAAATAAAAAAGTTCTTTGTTACAGAGTGGGAGAATCTGGAAAGTCAACAGAAGCAACTGATGGAGAAAATGGAGCAGGAGCACACCAACCATCTGCGCGAGGAGGCCGAACGAATCAAAGCTGATTCAGGTTCTGAAGGTGCGTGCCATAATCTGGTGTCAGAAGAGTTAACGGTCAGCCAACTCCTTCATATGCTGAGGGACAAGACTCTGAAATGGGAAAAACTTGAACACGAGCTGCGATCTTCAAAGGAAAAGGGTTCGGAGCTCTCAAAAGTCATTGAGATGGCTGATGTGACGACACAGACTGAAACGACTGCAACAGAGCAGCCATTGGATGCCAAAAGTACGCTGACTCACGTCAATGTAGAACAACAGACCGCTGAAACAGCTGCTCCGGTAGAGGGATTGCATAGTCCGATCAATCAATCTCCAAAGGAAGTTGAAGTATTAAAATCACAAATGAGGTCACTAGTAAACGACTTGCTGAAAGCCCAGAAAAAGCTGGATGCAGAGGTACACATGAAGAAGTCTCTTCAGGAAAGATGTCTGGATTTGGAACAAGAGCTGGCTAACGTCCAGCTGGGTATGGAGGAAATAGACGACCCTCTCACTGGTCTAGCTCAGGACGACACCGAATATTACCATGACCTGGTGGACGACACCGAATATTACGATGTCCTGTCCTGCCCAGCTTGTAACTTCGACTCCCAAAGTGCAGAAATCATGGAGGAGCACCAAAAGTCTACGGAACATCGGGAGAAGCTGGCTCTACGACGGAAACAGGAGGAAGAGAAGGAGGAACTGCGCATGCAGCTGGCAGCTGTGGCAGCTGACAATGGAGCCCAGAGAGTCTCCAAGAAGCAGAAAAGGAAAAGTAAAAACAGAAGATGACCCATCTGAACCATTATCACCTCTACCAGATCACACACGTGGTCCCTCCGAACGGAGCCAAATCAGTTCGGAAGTTCAAGCTGTTAAATCCATGAAAGGACTATTGAATGAGTAACGTGAACCGACTACACCACAGAGATTGAATCTGTGAACTGTTTTCCGCAGAGACTGAATCTGTGATATGTTACGTTAAACATGAAGTTATATATGTATATATGTTATTACGTTATGTTCAATGGGGGGATGACTATAAAGCTAAGAAGGGAGGAGTGTTGTGTATGTAACCTGTTCCACCTTAAGAGAGCTTAAGCCTGTTCCACCTTAAGAGATGTACTACTTTCTCAGGCTGCTGTAGACGTAATACCGGGGGTGAACACACCGGTATATAAGCACTGTGCAGTAATCTTGTATTCAGTATAGTCCCTACCTCCAACCAGTAAAGACCTGTTTTTATTGTTACTCATTAGTCTGTGTCTTAATTAACTAAATAATTCACAGACTTAACAGTAACGATACTCCATTAGTAGCTTTTCTTGGAAACCTAAACATCCTTTCATGAGGGGTGGCATTCGTCGCTGTACACAAAAGAGACCTTATGGAATGCAGCACGTCTGGCAGGACATCCTGCCGGCGAGAGGTCGGCAGGCCTCGTGACTTCAGAGACAGTACGATAGCCTTCCACACTGTCACATTTTCTTTCTCGACCTGCCCATTACCACGAGGGTTATAGCTCGTAGTTCTACTCGTTGCAATCCCCTTCGATAGCAAAAACTGTCGTAATTCTTCGCTCATAAAAGAAGAACCCCTATCACTATGTATATAGTTAGGCATGCCGAACAAGGAAAACAGTTGGCAGAGGCATTTAATTACAACAGCACTAGTCACATCCGGACAGGGGATAACAAAAGGGAACCGAGAGTACTCGTCTATAATATTAAGAAAATAGACATTACGGTCGCTCGATGGAAGGGGACCTTTAAAATCAAGACTCAAACGCTCAAATGGTTGAGTTGCTTTAATAAGATGAGCTGGCTCGAACGGCTTATAGAAGCGGGGTTTGCATTCAGCACAAACATGACAGGTTCTGGTCATTGTCCGGACCTCCTCAATAGAGTAGGGTAGATTGTGGGACTTAATGAAGTGGTTCATTCTGGTAACTCCAGGGTGGCAGAGTGCGTCGTGGAGACTTTGAAGCTTATCTGTACCTAGAGTAGCACATACTCCTCGTGACAAAGCATCCGATGGCTCATTAAATACTCCAGGCCTGTACTGAATATCATAGTCATATGTTGACAGTTCTATTCGCCATCTTAAAATCTTATCATTTTTGATCTTGCCTCTCTGCTTAGTGTTGAACATAAAGGCCACAGATCGCTGGTCAGTAATGAGCGTAAAACGTTGGCCAGCGAGATAATGTCTCCAATACCTGACTGCTTCAATAATTGCCTGTGCCTCCTTTTCCACTGAAGAATGTCGAACTTCTGGTCCTTGCAATGTACGAGAGAAGAAGGCTACTGGTCTACCAGCTTGGTTAAGAGTTGCTGCCAACGCAAAATCAGATGCATCACTTTCCACTTGAAATGGGATCTTCTCATCCACGGCACATACCACTGCCTTCTCAGTGTCCCGTTTGATATTAAGGAAAGCCTCCTGAGCTTCCGCTGATAGCGGAAAAGACGTCGACTTAATAAGAGGTCGGACTTTATCTGAGTAGCTAGCCACCCACTGGGCATAGTACGAGAAGAATCCCAGACACCTTCTTAAGGCTTTTACAGTGTGAGGTAAAGGTAATTCCTTAAGTGGGCGTAATCTTTCAGGGTCTGGCCTGATTACCCCATTCTCCACAACGCAACCAAGAATACACAAACGTGTAGTATTGAAGGTACACTTGTTTTCATTGTAGGTCAGGTTTAACCTCTTTGCAGTCTCTAGGAACTTCACAAGATTTTGATCATGCTCCCGTTGGTCACGCCCACAGATGGTAACATTGTCCAGGTACGGGAATGTTGCTTCCAACGCGTATTCATCCACCATACGATCCATCTCCCGTTGGAAGACGGATACCCCATTCGTCACTCCAAAGGGCACCCGAAGGAATTGGAACAGGCGCCCATTAGCTTCGAAGGCCGTATAAGGTCGGTCTTCTAGTTTAATGGGGAGTTGATGGTAGGCAGACTTTAAATCAATGGTGGAGAACACGCGGTACTGAGCTATCTGGTTCACCATCTCAGAAATACGAGGCAAAGGATAGGCGTCTAATTGGGTATACAAGTTTATAGTCTGGCTATAATCGACCACAAGTCTTTTCTTCTCATTAGTTTTAACCACCACCACCTGGGCACGCCACGGGCTACCACTGTGTTCGATGATTCCCTCCCGTTGAAGCCTTTCCACTTCCTCTTTTATAAATGTTTTATCTTCTGAACTATACCGTCGACTCTTAGTCGCTATAGGTCTACAATTAGGAGCAAGGTTCACAAACAAAGAAGGTGGGCTTACGTTTAAAGTAGAAAGGCCGCAGACTGTGAGCGGAGGCTGAGATCCACCATACTTAAGGGTAACGCTCTCATGCTGACACTGGAAGTCCAAGCCTAACATTAAGTTCACACACAACTGAGGTAATATGAGGAGTTTAAAGTCCTTATACTCCGTATCCTTAACGGTCAATGTGACTTTACAATATCCAGTTACCTCCGAAGTAAGGGATTTGGACGCCATCACAATTTCACTTCGAGTAGGATACACCTTCAATGAACAGGAGTTAACAAGGTTGGGGTGTATAAAACTTTCAGTACTGCCACAGTCTATCAAACACCCAGTAGGACGACCATTAATCTTAATGTCCATCATAGATTTTGACAAGGAACACGGTATGGTCTGGTCAACCGTAGCCGAGGCTAGAGTAAAACGATAGGTGGCAGCAGAGAAGATATCGGGTACAGGATTACCCTTACACACTTTACTAAAATATCCCCGTTTCTTACATTTAAAACAGGTAGCCTCTCTGGCTGGGCAACTTTGCCTGGGGTGTTTAGATTGGCCACAAAAATAACACTTAGACCCATGGGGCACAGCCGCAACAATAGGATTAAGTGGGGGCTCCATTGGTGTTATGGATGCCTCCATACTCGGAACACACGAGGCTGAGAGAGATGCATGGGCTGATGCATACACTTCTGAATTCTTCTGGGCTACATCTAACGATCGAGCAGCAGCGACAACCGTTTTTAAAACTAACGAGTCGTTCTCGAGGAGTCTCTGTCTAATATAATTAGATCGGAGGCCAGATATGAAAGAATCATGGATGGCTTCTTCCTGATACACTATGGCAGAGATAGCCTTGTAGTTGCAACCCTTAGCCAAAGCCTTAAGGTCCTGCAGGAAATCGTCCAGAGATTCCTCGGGTAATTGCCTGCGAGTAGACAGGAGATACCTGGCGTATACTTTGTTAACCGACTTAAGGTACTGGACTTTAAGAGCTGCGAAGGCCTCTTCATATGTAGTAATATCTTCAATTATAGAGTAAGTTTGATGACTTACCAAGTTGGTTAGAAGACCCAACTTGTTAACCGTCAGATCGGTCGCTGATGCGATGAAGTGTTCAAAACATCGGAGCCAATGCGTAAATTTCTTCGACGCATCTGCCGAATGGGGATCGATATCCAGACGCTCTGGTTTCAAAAATCGATCCATCTTCCAAAAGTTGTTATTTAATAAAATTGATGTGCCAAATAACTGCCCGAATCCAAAGTTAAAGCTTAAGACTGAAGCCTTTTATTAAATAAGAATCATGGCAGAGTTAACAGAGTCCATCATCGACCGAGCCCTTGGTAGAACATACCAGAAGAGGGGCGGGGCCAGGGAGGAGCATTAGTGGTTCCCCCTGGTGGAACATTCCAGACATTACAAGTGCAAGTACAAATATCAGAACACAGTTATTTCATCACAAGCTGGGAGATCGAAACGAGATCTAAACCATCCAAACCTGGGAGGAGGCCTAGAAACCATTTCCCTGAGGCCATGTGTCCATTGTATTGGGGGGTGTCATGTGTATTGGGGGGTATATCAGAGAGCAGTTTGGATAGCTCTCCCTCTCTCTCCTGCCCTCCCCACAACGGAACGTCAAGAGGAGCTGAGCCTTGCTCTTCCAACCGAGACGGAGTTCGACTCAGACTGGAACTTGCATGCCGCAAGGCCGCTACGGAACCAGGTAGCCAAGACATACGGGAGGAAGCTGCAAGCAAGATCAAGGGCAATCTAGGTGAGCATTGCCAAGCCTGCACACCCAAAAGATCGCTTAGCTGTGTGAGGGGGTGCCTGTATGTTCCTACCAAACCAGAGGGGGTTTAGAGTTGGAAGGGTCCTGTGACAGTTTAGTTCACGGGAGGGTGTTTTTAGGCCGTGGTAAGTCAGCATGGCAGGGGCTTGTTGGACAAGTCAGGGTTGTACTGTTTTAAACTGTACTGTTGTGTTCACACCGCTCGTACTGTATGCGAGTGGAGTGGTTTTGTTAACCTTAATAAACGCTGTACGGGTGAGCCTGAAAATGCTGTCCGTGTTCCAATCTGTCTTTAGTAATCCCTATCGTCCAGAACTTGTAGTATGAGGGTTTGTGTGCTCGCTACGGGTGGGCCGAAACCACTTACAAGAATTGGCAATTACAGCAGGGGCCTATAGGAAATTGGCCACTGCAGAAACTGGTTACAGAGCGAATCGAATTGGCTGAAGATTGCCTTCTGTGATGGTGTGGACCTCAGGAGTAAGCCAAGATGGATCATCCACTCGGCACTTTGTCTTTTGCATTCACGTGTTGGGCTTCACCATCATTGAGGATGGGGATGTTCCTGTTGGTTGTTTAATTGTACACTACCATTCACGATTGGATGTGGTAGGACTACAAAGCTTTGAACTGATCCGTTGGTCATGGGATAGTTTAGCTCTGTCGAGAGCATGCTGCTCCTGTGTTTAGCATGCATATAGTCCTGTGTTGTAGCTTCACCAGATTAGCACCCCATTTTTAGGTACACCTGGTGCTGTTCCATGCATGCTCTTCTACACTCCTTCTTGAACCGCGGTTGGTCCCTGGCTTGATGGTAATGGTAAAGTGAGGAATATGCCAGACGATGAGGTTACAGATTGTGGTGGAATACATTTCTGCTGCTGGCCTACAGTGCCTCATGGATGCCCAGTTCTCAAGCTAGATCTGTTCTGAATCTGTCCCATTTAGCACATGGTAGTGCCACGCAACACGATGGAGGGTATCCTCAGTTTGAAGACAGGACTTTGTCTTGTAAGGGGTTTTACTGTGTGGGTGTCTTGGGTTCGTCAGTTATGCCTCTGACTACCCCATTATAGCGGCTCGAATCGCTCGCCCCTTTTTGAGTTCTGATCACCGGACTTATTTGCAGGTAGCGATATAGAAAACGAGCAGACCAGTGGTTTGGTGCAAAGAAAAACCAAGATTTTATTACCAGAGAACGATTCTATACAAAGGATAATATGGATGCAGTACACTTACACTTAACAGGGATGGGAAATAAATGGCACATCGAGGAAAATGACTAAAATGACAATTTTAGCAATCCCCTTAACTCCCACCCTCTAAACCTCGCTAGGCTATCTTATGAGGGGTCAGAATTCCATGCTCACCAGTCCGAGTCGTTTAAACAGACGAAAATCTTGCTTCTTTGCCATGCTGCCTTTCGATGCCACGTGGTTTCAATGCTGCACAGGGTACCGTCCAGGTGAAAATACCCCAGTAATAAAATAGTCTCTGGCAGGGTATTTCACCTCTTGGGACGGGCTCTTCTTCGTAGGTCCTCTTCCTGGGGTGGTGGCAGGCAGGGCGCGGGAGGCGAGGAGGGAGAGAGAGCATGGCTTCCTGAGGGGCTATAGTTATACTCCTCTCAGTAGCCCTTATCTCACGCGCTAAATCAGCTCACCCTTTGGCTGATTTGAGCTGGTTGGAATTGAACAAAAGGTGTCGATCTTGGCCCATCGACTTAGATGGCCGGTAATAGCTTCTAACGGTCCCATAACTGCTCTTCTTTGTTCAACAGATTCCTTGATGGGGCCAGCCTAACCTGGATGGCTCCGCTGATCGTTTGGATCGTTTGAGTAAACAAGCTTGATGGCCTGTAAACGGGGGCCTGAATGTAACTGAGTTTGCTCCCAATACATAAATGTAAAAGTTCTGTCTGGTTTCGTGATCTTGCAGACATCAAAAATACCCAAGCTGTTAGCTTGTCACAGAGTCCACAATTGGAACTTACAGGCTTTTGGTCACGAGGTTGACTGCCGCCATTTTGTGTGCCCCTGGATTTTTAAAATCAGTCCAACCAGGGTCTCTTTTAATTAAATATAATCTTCAGGGGGGGTGGGGGGGTGAACTGCCTGAATTTTGCGAAACTTACAGTCCTCCCTAGGATACTAAAACTTGCTTGCAGTATCCATGTTCCAAAGGTCAGCAACATTTTCTGACCCTCCTTAAACAACCTTCCACTGTATTTACCTATCCATAATCCCTTGACACATGTATTTCCCGTACTTAGAGAAAGCGCAGTGTGCGATAGGCATCTATAGGTGAAAATACGGTTCATTACAAAATCCAAGTGCGGAGGGGGCCCAACGCCCCTCCACCACTTGGTACATTACAAATTTTTTTATTCTGTAGTATCAAACAGTCACAATCTTTATTAAAATAACGCAATAAAACAAAGAAACAATCTTTATTAAATATAACAAACAACGACCATCACGTTTAAGTGATGCAACGCAAAACTCAAACGGGTGTCTCTTCTTCCACCCAGGCATAATGTTCCTTCCACACCTTTTGAGTTTTAAACTCTAATCTGGGACCCTTTCTCCTACACTGGTTGCACACCAGGTAGAGAACTATCCCTAACTGACACAGCACCTGGATGTGGGATGCCATATGGATCCAGGATGGGACCTCTATATTTTAAAAATCAAACTCATGAAATTTATGGAACATATCTTTTAAGAGGGCTTGATACAACTGCGCAGTCTCTGTGGGGCACCACGCGGGTAGGTGTACCTCGGTGAGGTTTAAAACCACGGAGGCTACCGCGTAGTGCACCCCTTGATACAGCACCTGGTCTGTAGGTACTAGCACCAAGCCGTCCCCTGGCCCCTTGGTGGTGGCGGGGCATCCCTCTACTATCGTCCATGACGTCGCGGTCGTGGGCAGTGTCTGTCGGGGGCGGGTCACTAGTTCAGTGTCATTAACTGAGATTGGGGAGTATGGGATCGCGCATGCACCCAGGCGAGACTCCCAATTCATCCCCCTCTTGTTACCTTGCCACTGGCTGTGGAAAATTATGGAAATGCCTGTGGGGCAGGCTTTCTCTGATCCCCACATACAGACATAGATCCCCTGATCCGGTTCCCACCATTTATCCCAGCACACACTTAACCCCCCGTGGGTCCCTGTGATAGCCCGGTGAGTGTCGTTCCCCAACCGTTCCCACTCAACTCTGGGGTTCCCCATGCCTTTACTTAATTTCCTGAGCCACCACCACCTATCCAGGGGAACATGTCCCATGCATGTTAAACATATCCTTTTGCCCACGGTGACGCTAATCCTGGGAGTAACGATCCGTACCCTGGGGCACAGGAGGGAGGCCTCCCCATAGGTGAACCCAGTCTGGCTGGAGTACTGGGACCAATTGGATCCCAGCCACACCAGCCACGTTCCCTCGTGGAAGTAAGCGGTGGTCTCCTCCGCCTCCCGTACGCCGCTACCGTCGACTGCCACCGGCGCCCTGTTCCCCGAGCACCCGAAGATGTGGTGGTCCTCGACATCCCCTCTCCTACCGATGCTCAGCCCGAGCAGGACGAGCAGGATTACGCCTCCGTGCATTCCGAAATTTCCTGCAATAAACATAAAGGCATCTAGCCAGGTTCCCTGGTGACTCGCTGGCTCGGGTGACGTATGGTCGGGTCCCGCGACCTCGACTCACATGGACAATACTCTGAGATGGCTTCATACTTAAATCAAAACTAACTGTTCCTTACTTAGAATTAAATTAAAATAGCCTAACTTAACACTATCAACTTAAACTACTAAAGCTATATACATCTGCCGCCCGTCTCCGAGCGGCCAGCCTAATTCCTGTCTGGGCTGTTGCAGGCTGCTCCCTGCGGCGTGGCTGCACTGACCTGCACTTCCGGTCCCTTGCAGTCAATAGCTGCTAGCTGGGGACCTTTGTCTTTCGGCTTCTCCCTGGCTCGGGAGTCTGTCGTTTTAAGCTGGGGAGCCGGTGACCATACCTTTCTGGGCTGGGGTGTCCAAGGGGACCTTCTAGGGAGGGCTACTGGTGGGGCCACCTTGGTGAGTGGACCTTTTGCTCGGACCCCAACCTTTGTGGGCACGGCCTGTGGGTTTCCCACGACCGCTGGCTGAGGGTCCTCTCCCTTGAGTCCCACCACCCCTCCCAAACCTAAGCTGGGGACAGGTAATCCCTCGCTGCCGGCTGCCGGTGGCTGAGGGTCTCCGCCTTCAGGTTCAAAACCTGTGTTGTAGGCGGGGTCATCTGGCTCGGGCTCCTCCTCCTCCCCACCTGAATCCCAGAAGATGGGGGGAGTGGTCTGAACAGGGGGCTGGGTGACTCCTCCCCTGACGCACGTGACTGCGCCTGCTTGCACAGCCTGTGTACTTGAACTTGCTGCGGGCTTTTTAACCTCGGGTTCGATCCCGGCTGCCTGTTTCTTTGCCTCCGGCCTGAACAGCTTGCATTGGTTTACATGAAACCATTTTGTGCGCCGGGGCAATTTTACTGCATACACCATGGGGCTGGCTTTATCCACTATGCCATAGGGTCCCATGTACAGTAGCTTTAAACTCCCCACTCGGGCATAGTTCCTCACCATTATCTGGTCCCCTATCTCCCACTGGTGACTTTTGTTAGGTTCGAGCAGCAATCGGTTATTCCGATGCTGCTTCCCCATGCTCCCTGCTGCCTGCTCGTAGACCTGCTTCAGGCGCTCAAGGAGGGTTCGAGCGAATTTGTCCCGATTTACTTCCCGAAGCTGCCCTTCAGTGAGAACCAGGGCTAGGACATGGGTGGGGGTCCGCATTACCCTGCCAGTCATTAGCTCATACGGGGAATATCCTGTACTTTTGGACTGGCTGGCCCGGACCCCCATAAGGACTAAAGGTAGGACCTCCACCCAATTTTGGGGTGAGTCCGCTACCTCCTTCCTCAGTCTTTCTTTTAACGTGCGGTTCATCCTTTCCACAATCCCGGATGACTGTGGATTGTGGGCCACGTGCCACTTCCCCTGAATACCTAGCAGCATAAGGGTGTTCTGCATCACCTGGCCAGTGAAGTGACTTCCCTGGTTGGACTCCACAAACTGGGGTAGTCCCTATTGCATCTTGACCGAACAGTAATGAATAGAGGAGACGGAATGTACCTTTTACTATTTATTAAGTAAATGGGTGGACATTACAACACATTGTCTGCAAGGCAGAACCCGAAAGTGAAAGTGAAAGACAAAGTAAAACCGAACCCCCCAGCACCCACTTCAGGTAACACCCGGGAACTGGGACAAACTTAATTGAAGCAAAACTCAAAACACAACACTCCTTTCCCCCAGATAAAACCCCTTAGTCCTCCAGGCGTCTGGGACGGAATCTAACCCAACTTGAGCGCCGCTGGACAGGCATAGTCGGGGTGCCACTGCTAGCCGGAGGAAAACCTTCCTCCGTGGCTGATGACTCTGTGACACCTTCTGTCGATGTGGCTTCCGTTGTTGTTGCAGGAAGCAGGCCGTCACTGCCTGGCAGAGGTGGCGGAGACAATGGCCTAGCCTGTGATGTCTCTGTTACTCTCACTGGAGTACGACCCCGTAGCTGGTCTACATGGCGTCTGTGTAGCTGGCCATCAGGTGTACGGACGCTGTACGACAGGGGACTCGTGGCCTGCTCCACCACGGCAGGCATCCATTTGTCTCCTCCTGCATAGCAACGGGCAAACACAGTCTCTGATGGCTCGAACTGCCTGGCGGTGCCCTGGTGCTTCTTAGCCAGCTCCTCTTGCTTTGTGTGCATCTCATCCCTGTAGTCCGGGTGTAGCCGGTCCAGTGCAGTCGCCAGCCGGCGACCCATCAGCATCTCGGCAGGACTCTTCCCCGTTGCTGAGTTTGGTGTGGTATGCTGTGATAACAGGAACCTGGCCAATCTGGTTTGCCAGTCCCCCCCCCCCGATATCCTTACCAGTGCCTCTTTTGTGGTTTGCACCATCCTCTCTGCCTGCCAGTTAGAGGAGGGGTGGTAGGGCGCTGTGGTCACGTGGCGGATCCCGTTTCTGCCTGCAAAAGCCTTGAACTCCGCTGACGTGAAGGCTGCTCCATTGTCCGAAACCAGCACGTCGGGGACCCCATGTGTGGCAAATAGCAAACGCAACGCATTGATCACTGCACTGGATGTCATGGAGCTCATGATAGCCACCTCCAGCCATTTCGAATGAGAATCCACCACTATCAAAAAGACCTTCCCCTGAAATGGCCCTGCAAAGTCAATGTGGAGTCTTGACCATTTATGAGTGGTCCACTCCCAGGGGTGAAGGGGAGCCTTGGATGGGCTATGGCGAGTCAACTGACATGTCTCACAGCTCTTTACCACCTCCTCCACGTCTCGGTCCAACCCCGGCCACCAGACGTAGCTTCTCGCCAATGCCTTCATGTGCACAATCCCAGGGTGTGAGTCATGCAGCATTTTCAGCACCTCCTCTCTTGCGGCGGCAGGAACCACCACACGGCTTCCCCAGAGCACGCAGTTCTTGTGTGCAGACATTTCATGGCGCCTCTGAACGAAGGGCTTGAAATGCTCCTCCTGGACCTCAGAGGGCCAGCCATGCAGCAGACAGCGTAGCACCCATGATAAGACTGGATCTTTCTGTGTGAAGCTGCCAATCCGCTGGGCATGGAGTGGGGCCTCCGGAACCTCCTCCAGTAGCAGCACCTCCAGGGGTGGTGGCGTCTCAGCCGGTTCAAAGGCAAGCGACTCAGAGCATCAGCATTAGCCAGCATCTTCCCAGGCCTGTAGCAAAGTTCATAACTGTAGGCCCCCAACATCAGACTCCACCGAAGCATACGCGGTGATATGATCTGGGGCATGGGCTTGGAGTGATGCAGGAGTCCCAAGAGTGGCTTGTGGTCTGTGTAGATGATGAACTGTCTCCCTAACAGGTACTGGCTGAACTTCTTTACCCCAAATATGATGGCTAGGGCCTCCTTGTCAATCTGAGCGTAATTACGTTCTGTTGTTGAGAGTGTTCTTGAGGCAAAACTGATAGGCGCTTCCCGGCCATCTGGCTCTATGTGACCCAACAGAGCTCCCAGCCCATATGGTGAGGCATCACACACCAACACCAATGGCTTGTTTTCATCATAGTGTGCCAGAACCTTATCTGCTTGTAGCAATTCCTTTGCCTGTCTGTAGGCTGTTTCATGAGCTGAGGTCCAGTTCCACACTGTTGCTTGGTCTAACAGCCTGTGCAGTGGCTCTAAGATTGTGGCTTTGCCCTTGAGAAAACAACTGTAGAAGTTTAATAGTCCAAGGAATGCCTGCAGTTTGGTCTTGTTCTTGGGGATGGGAGCACTCCTGATAGCCTCCACCTTCTCCGTAGTCAGATGCACACCATCTTTGTCCACTCGGAATCCCAAGAACTCCACCCCATTGGCAGCGAACACACATTTCTCCTTCTGAAGGCGTAGTCCTACCTCACCCAGCCAGCATAGTACTTCCTGCAGCCGCTCATCATGGGCTTCCTGTGTCTTGCCTGTAATCAGTATGTCATCCAAGTAAGGCTGAACTCCCGGAACACCAGCCAACAGGGTGTCCATGAACCTCTGAAAGATTGCCACAGCCGTAGACACCCCAAACTGCAGCCTTGTGGCTCAGAAAAGTCCTCCGTGGGTGTTGATTGTCAACAGCTCGGCTGACTCTTCATCCATGACCAGTTGCTGGTATGTGTGGTGTATGTGCCTTTAAGAGCAATTATGGTGTATGTGCCTTTAAGAGCCCCAGGTGTGCGTAATGCCAGTAATTGCCACTTGGGCTATATAAGCCTGTGTATTGTGTATATCCTTTAGAAACCCCCCCCAGACTTGCTTAGTAAATACCTATGAACCAACTCCTGTCTTCAGTGTCTTTATCTACACACGGACACTACAGTGGCGACGAAGTGGAAACGGACTTACCTGCAATTCGGCAGCACCTCAAGGACATCGATTCCTCCAGCGTCCAGAAGACTCAAGGAAGTAAGAGAAACTGTGGTTTCACCAGCTGGCCAAGCTGGTGACAGGTACTGCGCTAATCCTTCCTGGGCGTCAGGCTGGAGCTCCAGCGGCGGGCTCTACAGCTGAGACAGGCAGCGAAATCGGAGGCAAGCAATAACGGACTGGGAGGGTGCACTCGAGAGACGGCCGGCGCGGCAAGCAGGTCAGCGTTTAGACCTCCGTCGGGAACGAGTCTCCAACAGTGAATAAACGGAAACCACAGTAAAACAGCATTGTTATCGGTAGCAGCGGCGGGAAAGCGCGGGAAGCGCCATATCGTTGCTACAGAGAGAGAAAAAAAAAAGGAAAAAAAAAAGCGCGGGAAGCGCCATATCTTTTCTGAAATGCCTAAATCTGGTAATATTGAGGCTTTTGATGGTGAAATAGAAGATTGGGCCACATACGTGGAAAGAGTAGAGGTTTATTGCACTGCAAATGGAATAACAGATGAAAAAAAAGCTTCAGTACTTCTGAACTTAATGGGCGCGAAGACATATGGGCTGTTACGAAATTTAATCACTCCAGCCAAACCAAAGGACAAGACTTTTAAAGAAATTGTTGATACCCTGCAGGAGCATTTAAACCCAACACCACTGCTGATAGCGGAACGATTCAAGTTCTTCAAGAGAAATCAACACAAGAATGAAAGTAACCTAACCGAATTAAGAAAGCTATCAAAGTACTGCCAATTCGGAGCAGGACTATCGGATTATCTTCGAGATAAATTTGTTTGCGGTCTCTTAAGTGAAGGAACACAAAAAAGACTGCTTTCTGAAAAAGATTTAACATTAGACAAAGCTTTCAGTATGGCTGTATCATACGAAGCAGCAGCAAAAGGAGCTGCAGAGATACAACAAGAGACACAGGACTTCGGCACCCATAAAATGACACAGGAGTTTGGAAGATGTGATCGCTGCGGCAGATCCACCCATAACCAGAGGGACTGCTGGTTCAAGGGCAAAGCATGCAGGCAATGTGGTAAGATTGGACACATTGCATGGGTATGCCAATCTGGACAAAATAAATCCACTGACAGAAAACAAAAATTCAATAAAGAAAAGTACAGGAAGGTACAAATGATGACGGACAATAGCTCCGAAGACCAGAATAGCGATAGCGACTCCGGAAACAAGAGACTAAGCTGTCTCAAATTACATAATGTACTTGCCAAAGAGGATTACCAAACCATTTGGGTTACCCTCACAATAGCAGGGTCCCCAGTTAAAATGGAGCTAGATACAGGATCAGCTCTAACCGTAATAAATCGACGAGATTACGAGAGGCTATTTTCGCATATACCTCTAAAAGACACATCGATTATCTTAAAAACATATACGGGGCAGAAAGTCTACCCCAATGGAAAAATAAGGGTGCCTGTGGTATACAACGGCAAAGAAATACAAAAGTTGTATTTATACACTCTACAAGATGGTAGTCCACCGTTGTTGGGACGTGAATGGATAAGGAAGATACGTTTAGACTGGCACTCCATTCAGGCACTGACGGTGACCAGTAAGGAAAAAAACAATGATGACATCATACCTGAACGATTAAAAGACATCTTGGCCAACGCCAAAGAAGTGTTTCAAGAGAAACTAGGAACCTTGAAAGGCATCACCGCCTCAATAAAAGTGGAAGATACAGCAATTCCAAAATTTTTTAAGGCAAGACTGGTGCCATACGCAATACGTCCGGCAGTCGAGGCAGAGCTGAAGAATTTGGAAAAGGCAGGCGTATTATCCAAAATAGATTGGAGCGAATGGGCAACACCCATCGTTCCAGTCATGAAAAAAACATTGAAAAATAACTCTGAGCAACAGAAAAAAATTCGCATCTGTGGGGACTTTAAGGTGACTGTAAACCCGGTCCTTCACACGGTACAGTATCCTCTTCCGAGGATAGAAGATATTTTCGCCTCACTATCCGGAGGGAAACGTTTCACAAAAATTGACTTGGCACAGGCACATCTACAGATGGAGGTTGAGGAGACCTCTAAAAAGTATCTCACAATAAACACACACAAAGGCCTGTACCAGTACAATCGACTGGTTTTTGGAATAGCATCAGCTCCAGCTATCTGGCAAAGAGCTATGGAGCAAGTCCTGCAAGGGATTCCGGGGACTCAATGCTACCTAGACGACATCCTTATAACAGGAGAAAACGACAACGAGCACCTTGCCAATTTGGAGCAGGTGCTCACTAGGCTGAAAGAACGAGGCCTACGAGCAAATCGCCCCAAGTGCGAATTTTTCCAAAATCAGATATCATATTGTGGCCACATAATTAATAAGGAAGGGTTGCATAAGTCACCTGAAAAAATTGAAGCAGTTATAAAAGCCCCAGCACCTGAAAATGTTTCACAATTAAGGTCATTCCTGGGATTAATAAATTACTATCATAAATTTTTACCGAACTTATCAACTATTCTACACCCTCTTAATGATCTTCTACAGACAGGAGTGATTTGGAAATGGAACGAAGACTGTAAACGTGCCTTCCATAAATGTAAAGACTTAATCACATCCGAGAAAATTTTGGCTCATTACAACCCATCACTACCAATCAGACTGGCGTGCGATGCATCCCCTTACGGCATAGGAGCGATATTGTCCCATAGATTCCCTGATGGCTCGGAACGGCCGATAGCTTTTGCGTCACGCTCATTGAACTCAGCTGAGCGTAACTATGCCCAGATAGACAGGGAAGCACTCAGCCTGGTATGGGGAGTGAAGAAATTCAACCATTACCTACACGGACAAAAATTTACCTTGCTGACTGACCATCAACCCCTCATCTCCATATTCAACCCTAAAAAAGGTGTCCCCATTATGACGGCACAAAGACTGCAGAGGTGGTCCCTTTTTCTAGGGGCACACCAATACAACATTGAATACAAAGGGTCAAAACAGCATGGGAATGCTGACGGTTTATCACGCCTACCGTTGCCAACGATAGAAGAGGCACCTACAGTAGACCCAGTAGAGATATTCCACTCTACCATAGTGGAATGTCTACCGGTGACAAATTCTGCCATTGAAAGGGAGACAAGAAATGACCCTACTCTCTCACGGGTCTACGATTTAACAGTGAAGGGATGGCCAGCACATGGCGAACCACTGTTGCCAGCATTCTCGCAAAGAAGAGAACAGCTGTCAGTGTGCCGAGGAACCTTGATGTGTGGATCCAGAGTGGTGATTCCACCCAAACTCCAGGATAAAGTGCTAAAGGAGCTTCATGAGGGGCATCTGGGTGGAGTGAAAATGAAGAACCTAGCTAGGGCATTTGTATGGTGGCCAGGTATCGATGGAGACATCGAAGACATGACCAAGAGCTGCCTAGGATGCCAGAAGGTCCAAAATGCTCCGCCACAGGCCCCTCTACATCCATGGGAGTGGCCCTCATCTCCCTGGCAAAGGGTGCACATCGACTTTGCTGGTCCATTTATGGACTCAATGTTCTTAATCGCAGTTGTTGCACACTCCAAGTGGCCGGAGGTAATAAAGATGTCCTCCACCACCACGGAAGAAACCATCACAGTATTAAGGACCATATTTGCCAGGAATGGGCTGCCGGAGCAGATATGTTCTGATAATGGACCGCAATTTGTGTCCGAAGAATTCAGAAAGTTCTTAAAGAACAATGGGGTAAAGCACTACACGTCCGCCCCATACCACCCCGCCACCAATGGATTGGCTGAAAGGTTTGTCCAGACCTTCAAGAAGGCCATCAAGGCCATGGGTAATGAAGACATAAAACTTCAGCACAAGGTGGATAACTTCTTATTTGCATATAGGAATGCAACGCATATGGTTACTAACCAAACTCCCGCCATGATGTTCTACAATAGAAACCTAAGATGCCGGCTGGATTTGGTCAAGCCCAACATCCGAAGGGACGTGGAGAACCGGCAGTTTCAGGGCATGAATGAAAGGCCAACTAGGGCCTTCCAGATAGGCCAACCGGTTTTGGCCCGGGACTACCGTACCGAGAAATGGCAGCCTGGAACTATCTGCACACGATTAGGACCACTGATGTATACCGTGGACATCGGAGACAGCATAATAAGGTGCCATGCTGACCAAATCATCAAGTCATCCGAAAAGGGACAACCTACACCACCACTCTATACATCTAACGATGAAGTAGAGATACCCATATCTACCTCCGATCCGGTGATACTGGAGCCCGATGAACCCGACACTGGCCTTCAAGCCGAATCAGCCTTGCCAGAAGAACCTACTACACCACCAGAAACTACTACACCCCCGAGGCGTTATCCGGACCGAGTCAGGAAGCCTCCTGAGAGACTAACTTATAATTAATTAATACAGCAATGTATATTATTTTACATATAACATGTAATTAATAATTACTTAAAATATGATGTACTAGTTAGCTAGAAGGGGAGGAATTGTGATGTATGTGCCTTTAAGAGCAATTATGGTGTATGTGCCTTTAAGAGCCCCAGGTGTGCGTAATGCTGGTAATTGCCACTTGGGCTATATAAGCCTGTGTATTGTGTATATCCTTTAGAAACCCCCCCCAGACTTGCTTAGTAAATACCTATGAACCAACTCCTGTCTTCAGTGTCTTTATCTACACACGGACACTACAGTATGCTTGCTTGAGATCCAGCTTGGTGAACAGAGTGCCTCCAGCCAGTGTTGAAAACAGCTCTGTAACTGTTGGTAAGGGATACACATCTGGTAACACAGCAGTATTAACCGTACATCTGTAATCTCCACAGATTCGCAGGCCCCCATCATTCTTTGCAATGGGCACGATAGGGGTGACCCAACGGGAGTTCTTCACTGGCAAGCGAACCCCTTGGTTCACCAGCTTATCCAGGGCCTCATCCACCTTCTTGCGCAACGCAAAAGGCACTGGTCGTGCCTTGAAGAATTTAAGCGCTACCCCTGGGTCCACTTCGATTGAGACTGGCGGTCCCCGACAGGCCCCGAACTCACCAAAAACCTCTTCATAGTTCTCCAACATAGGCATTATGGGCTGTTGCTGTACCGTGTGTACTCCTGTCACTTCAATACCTAGGGGCTCAAACCAATCTCTGCCCAGCAGGCTGTGCCCTGCCCCGCCAGCACATAAAGTGGAAGTGTGTCCTTGACTGCCTGATACTTAACTTCCACATGAATCATACCCAGCACCTGGAGTTGAGCTTGGGACCACTGCCGTAGCACGCCACTGACCTGAGCTGTCGTCGGGGGTTCACTTGGCCACAGCCTATTGTAAGTCTCTTCACTTATCAACGAACACGCTGAGCCTGAATCCACCTCCATGCAGAGTGGTGCCCCATTCATGATCACATTTGCCGTGTATCCCCACCGTCTGTGGGGTAGCTGCTCAGCTTCCGTGGTATACACTGTGTACTCATCGCTGTCCTCCAGTGTCAGGGTGTGTGTCTGCAATGCTTGTGTTGGCTCTGCTGCAGCAGCTTGAGCTTTCTTCATGCAGACACGAGCTATGTGTCCTCTTTTCTTACAGAAATGACATACCGCTGACACAAATTTGCATGTAGTGGAACCATGGAGAGCCCCACAGCGGTAACATTTTCTTCCTGTCTCTTTAGTTGCCTCCATGTCTCTCGCAGCAGCAGCTGCATGTGTGGTCTTGTGCACCTCCTCGGCGGCCTGAGATGGTGCTGCCTCTGTACGGAGCATACGTGTGTTCATCGATGCAGCCTCTGCTGCTAAAGCCTTCTCCTCGGCCAGTCGGAATGTCAGGGCCTTCTCCGCTAACAGCTGTCTCTGCAATGCCGAGTCCAGCACTCCACACACAATCCGATCACGGAGCATATTGTCTAACTGGTCACCAAAATTACAATGTAATGAGCGTTTCCTCAACTCAGCAATGTAGCTTGAAATAGATTGTCCAGGCTGTTGTTTACAATTGTGAAAATGGAAACACTGCACAATCTCTGAGGGTTTTGGGTTAAAATGTTTCTGCAGCTTCTCAATCAAATCAGCATAATCCACCTCACTAGGTTTACGAGGAGCCACCAATGAACGCAGGACGGAGTAAGTAGCAGCTCTGCATACACTTAGCAACACTGAGCGCTTCTTCTCTTCTTTGTCAATATTATTGGCCTCAAGGAAACACCCCAGTCTTTCTGCGTATTCCTCCCATGAACTGTCCTTATACCCAGAGAACTCTTCAATACGTCCCAAGGTCATCATAGTTTTAATGTGCACTGTCTCTTAAGATCCACGGACTTTTTACTTTTCTTTTAAAAAAAATTCTTTTTCTCCTCCAGCCAGAGTTACGGTAGCTACACTCACGGTAGTTGCCTGGCCCGCACAATACTCTGTCCGCCGTCTACATCGCAGCTAGCCAACTATCAAAATGCTGTTGATGTTGCTAGCTGAGTGGCCCGCTCGTCGCAATTTCCAGTATCACGGCTGTAGGTTCGCATGTCTATCTCCATCCTTCTAGAGAGTTCAACAGCCACCTCGTCGCCAGTATTGCATCTTGACCGAACAGTAATGAATGGAGGAGATGGAATGTACCTTTTACTGTTTATTAAGTAAATGGGTGGACATTACAGCACATTGTCTGCAAGGCAGAACCCGAAAGTGAAAGTGAAAGACAAAGTAAAACGGAGCCCCCCAGCACACCCTTCAGGTAACACCCAGGAACTGGAACAAACTTAATTGAAGCAAAACTCAAAACACAACAGTCCCCACCGCGAGAACACCTCCCGTACCAAGATCCTTGCAGTACCCAGTGCCGTAGCTGTTTTACAGGGGAAGGCTTCTACCCATTTGGTAAACACGTCTACCAGGATGAGGCAGTATCTGTAGCCACCCTTGGCCGTGGGCAAGGGCCCGATGTAGTCGACCTGGATCAACTGCCATGGTCCCTCCACCCTCCTAACGTGTCCCATGCACACCTTCCTTTTGTGGGGGCCAGGGTTGTTTGCAGCGTATACAAGACAGCCGGCACAGAACTCGCGGACATCTTCCCAGAGTCCCGGCCACCATCCCGCCTGTTCCACCCGTTGCCAGGTGGTCTCAGGCCCGGGGTGTCCCGCTCCTGGACCCTCATGGGCCAGTTGAAGGAATTCCCTCCGGTGCTGCTGGGGTACTACCCACTGTCACTCCTTAAACAGCATGCCTTCCCTTATGGAGAGGGCCGCTGTGCCGTAAGGGCCTTCTACCTTCCTACCCTCTATTACTGAACTGATGACGGTTTTCAGGACAGGGTCCTGGGCTTGGACCGTTTTAAGATCCGGGGCTAATACTACTTCTAAGCTCCTTTGGGTCCCATCCCTGCCTCTAACTGCCGCCACGGGCCCGGACTCATACGGGTCCCAGAAAGTGCCTGCGTGTGCACCCTCCTTGGCCAGCGTGTCGGCTTGCTGGTTGCCCTGGCCGCGGGGTTCTATGTAGGAATGGGCCTTCACCTTGTGGATAAAGACCTCACCATCGTCCCCCACAGCTGTCAGGATTTTCTCCAGCAGGGGCTTTACGGTTAAGGGTCTTGTTAGATCCGTGTGTTAATGGAGACACGGAATGCAGGAGTTGATTTGACAAGTGTTTACTGAACTAAGTCTGGAGGTGAACTAACTACACAAGACGCTACACAGGCTTATATACCCGAGTGGTCACTACTGGTACTACAATATACAGGGGCTTCAAAAACATAGTTCCTCTTAAAGGTACATACACTACAATTCCTCCCCTTTTAGATAAATAGTACATAACATTTTAAGTAATCATTAAATAACATTTTTACAACAACAATAATATACACATTTGCTGAAGTTAATCAATTACAAATTCAGTCTCTCTGGAGGCTTCCTGACTCGGTCCAGATAATGCCTCGGTGGTGCAGTAGGTTCTTTTGGCAAGGTCGATTCGGCTTCAATGCCAGTGTCGGGTTCATCTGGTTCCAGTATCACGGGATCGGAGGTAGATATTATGGGTATCTCTGCTTCATCACTAGGCGTATAGAGTTGTGGTGTAGGTTGTCCTTTTTCGGATGACTCTATGATCTGGTCAGCATGGCGCCTTTATATGCTTTCTCCAATGTCCACGGTATACATCAGCGGTCCTAGTCATGTGCAAATAGTTCCAGGCTGCCATATCTCGGTACGGTAGTCCCGGGCCAAAACTGGTTGACCTATCTGGAAGGTTCTAGTTGGCCTTTCATTCATGCTTTGAAATTGCCGGTTCTCGACGTCCCTTCTGACGTTTGGCTTGACCAAATCCAGCCGGCATCTTAGGCTTCTATTGAAAAACATCATGGCGGGGGTTTGGTTTGTAACCACATGTGTTGCATTCCTGTACGCAAACAAGAAGTTATCTACCTTATGTTGTAGATTTATGTCTTCATTACCCATGGCCTTTATGGCCTTCTTGAAGGTCTGGACAAACCTTTCAGCCAATCCATTGGTGGCGGGATGGTATGGGGCGGACGTGTAGTGCTTAACCCCATTGTTTTTTAAGAACTTCCTGAATTCTTCGGATACAAATTGCGGTCCATTATCAAAACAGATCTGTTCAGGCAGCCCATTCCTGGCGAATATGGTTCTTAATACTGTGATGGTTTTTTCCGTGGTGGTGGAGGACATCTTTATAACCTCCGGCCACTTGGAGTGTGCATCCACCGTGATTAAAAACATTGAGTCCATAAATGGACCAGCAAAGTCGATATGTACCCTTTGCCATGGAGATGAGGGCCACTCCCATGGATGTAGAGGGGCTTGTGGTGGGGCGTTTTGGACCTTCTGGCATCCTAGACAGCTCTTGGTCATTTCTTCGATGTCTCCATCGATACCTGGCCACCACACAAACGCTCTGGCTAAGTTCTTCATTTTCACTCCACCCAGATGCCCCCCGTGAAGCTCCTTTAGCACTCTATCCTTGAGTTTGGGTGGAATCACCACTCTGGATCCACACATCAAGGTTCCTCGGCACACTGACAGCTGTTCTCTTCTTTGCGAGAATGCTGGCACCAGTGGTTCGCCATGTGCTGGCCATCCCTTCACCGTTAAATCGTAGACTCGTGAGAGAGTCGGGTCATTTCGCGTTTCCTTATCAATGGTAGAATTTGTCACCGGTAAACATTCCACTATGGTCGAGTGGAACATCTCCACTGGGTCCATTGTAGGCGCCTCTTCCACCGTTGGCAATGGTAGGCATGATAACCCGTCAGCATTCCCATGCTGTTTTGTTCCTTTGTATTCTATGTCATATTGGTGTGCCCCTAGGAAAAGGGACCACCTCTGCAGCCTTTGCGCTGTCATAATGGGAACGCCCTTTTTAGGGTTGAATATGGAGACGAGGGGTTGATGGTCAGTCAACAAGGTAAATTTTTGTCTGTGTAGGTAATGGTTGAATTTCTTCACCCCCCACAGCAGGCTGAGTGCCTCGCTGTCGATCTGGGCATAGTTACGCTCAGCTGAGTTCAATGAGCGTGACGCAAAAGCTATCGGCCGCTCCGAGCCATCAGGGAATCTATGCGATAATACCGCTCCCATGCCGTAAGGGGATGCATCGCACGCCAGTCTGATTGGCAGTGATGGGTTGTAATGAGCCAACACTTCCCTGGACGTGATCAAGCCTTTGCATTTATGGAAGGCACGTTTACAGTCTTCGCTCCATTTCCAAACTACTCCCGTTTGTAGCAGTGCGTTAAGAGGGTGCAGAACCGTCGACAAGTTTGGTAAAAATTTATGATAGTAATTTACTAATCCCAGGAACGACCTTAATTGTGAGACATTTTCAGGTGCTGGGGCCTTTACGACCGCTTCAATTTTTTCAGGTGACTTATGCAACACTTCTTCGTTAATGACATGGCCACAATATGATATTTGTTTCTGGAAAAATTTGCACTTGGGGCGATTTGCTTGTAGGCCCCGTTCTCTCAGCCTCGTGAGCACCTGCTCCAAGTTGGCAAGGTGCTCGTTGTCGTTTTCTCCTGACAAGGATGTCGTCTAGGTAGCATTCAGTCCCCGGAATCCCTTGCAGGACTTGCTCCATAGCTCTTTGCCAGATAGCCGGAGCTGATGCCACTCCGAAAACCAGTCGATTGTACTGGTACAGGCCTTTGTGTGTGTTTATCGTGAGATACTTTTTAGAGGCCTCCTCAACCTCCATCTGTAGATATGCCTGTGCTAAGTCAATTTTGGTGAAACGTTTCCCTCCGGATAGTGAGGCGAAAATATCTTCTATCCTCGGAAGAGGATACTGTACCGTGTGAAGAACCGGGTTTACATTCACCTTGAAGTCCCCACAGATGCAAATTTTTCTCTGTTCTTCAGGTTTATCATTATTCATCGTTTTCTTCATGACCGGGACGATGGGTGTTGCCCATTCGTTCCAATCTACCTTGGATAACACGCCTGCTTTTTCCAAATTCTCCAGCTCTGCCTCGACGGCTGGACGAATTGCGTATGGCACTGGCCTTGCCTTAAAAAACTTGGGAATTGCCGCATCTTCCACTTTTATTGAGGCGGTGACGCCTTTCAGGGTTCCTAGTTCCTGTTGAAACATTTCTTTGGCGTTAGCCAAGATTTCTTTTAATCGTCCAGGTATGACGTCATCATCGTTTTTTTTCTTACTGGTCACCGTCAGTGCCTGAATGGAGTGCCAGTCTAAACGTATCTTTCTGATCCATTCACGTCCCAACAACGGTGGACCACCATCTTGCAGAACGTATAAATACAACTTCTGTATTTCCTTGCCGTTGTATACAACAGGCACCCTTATTTTCCCTCTGGGGTATACTTTCTCCCCCGTATATGTCTTCAAGATAATGGATGTGTCTTTCAAAGGTATATGCGGAAATAGCTGCTCGTAATCCCGTCGACTCATGACGGTCAGAGCTGATCCTGTATCTAGCTCCATTTTGACTGGGGACCCCGCTATCGTGAGGGTAACCCAAATGGTCTGGTAATCTTCTTTGGCAATTACATTTTGTAATTTGAGACAATTTAGTCTCTTGTTTCCGGAGTCGCTATCGCTCTTCTGGTCTTCGGAGCTACTGTCCATCATCATTTGTACCTTTCTGTACTTTTTCTTATTGACCTTTTTACTGTCAGCGGATTTCTTTCCAGATCTGCATACACGTGCAATGTGTCCCATCTTTCCACATTGCCTTCATGCTTTGTTCTTGAACCAGCAGTCCTTCTGGTCATGGGTGGATCTGCTGCAGCGATAACATCTCTTGAAACCCCGTGTCATTTAATGGGTGCCGAAGTCCTGTGGCTTTTGCTGTATCTCTGCAGCTCCTCTTGCTGCTGCTTCATATGATACAGCCACACTGAAAGCCTTGTCCAGTGTCAAATCTTTCTCAGAAAGTACTCTTTTCTGTGTTCCTTCGCTTAGGAGACCGCGGACGAATTTGTCTCGTAGAGAATCTGCCAGTCCTGCCCCGAATTGGCAGTGCTTTGACAGCTTTCGTAATTCGGTGAGGTAATCAGCGTTACTTTCATTCTTGTGCTGATTCCTCCTGAAGAATTTGAATCGTTCCGCTATCAGCAGCGGTGTTGGGTTTAAGTGCTCCTGTAAGGTATCAACAATCTCCTTAAAATTCTTGTCCATGGGTTTGGCTGGAGTGATCAAGTTTCGTAACAGCCCATATGTCCTTGCGCCCATCAGATTTAGAAGTACCGATGCCTTTTTATCATCCGCTACTTCATTCGCCTTGCAATATACCTCCACTCTTTCCACATATGTGGTCCAATCTTCTATATCACTATCGAAAGCAGTAATATTGCCAGTCTTCGGCATCTTGAAAATCTAAAATGGAGCTTCCCGCGCTTTTCCTCCGTCCCCGATGGATCAAAATGGCACCTCCCGCGCTTTTCTTTCTTCTCCACCGAGTTAAGATGGCACCTCCCGCGCTTTCCCGCCGCTGCCGCTGCTCCCAATGCTGTTCTCCGCGGTTCCCGTTGCGACCTGCAGCTTTTTCTATTTTTTTTAATATATCGCTTCAATAGTTTCTCCATTACTTGGACAACCATTCCCGTTGTGGAGCGGACCCTCTGGGACTTTCCCCTCCCTCTGCTCGGTCCGAACGCCGACCTGCTTTGCAGCACCGGCCGTGCCCTGAGTGCTCCACCCTCTCTCTCTCTTTGCTTCTGCTTCCCGACTCGCTGCCCGGCCCCGTTGCAGAGCCGCCCGATCAAGCTCTAGCCCGCCGCAGCCCAGGAAGGATCAGTGCACTACCTGCCACCAGCCCGCTTAGCTGGTGAAACCACAGTTTTTTTTTTCTTGCTTCTGGCTTCGGCCTTCGTCTGAGGAATCGATCCCCTTGAGGTGCTGCCGAATTGCAGGTAAGTTCGTTTCTAACTCGTCGCCACTGTTAGATCCATGTGTTAATGGAGACACGGAATGCAGGAGTTGATTTAACAAGTGTTTACTGAACAAAGTCTGGAGGTGAACTAACTACACAAGACGCTACACAGGCTTATATACCCGAGTGGTCACTACTGGTACTACATTATACAGGGGCTTCAAAAACATAGTTCCTCTTAAAGGTACATACACTACAGGTCTCCCGTCGGCGGAGGTATACCCACGGCGGGACCATATGGCCAGGTATTCCGTACACGAATTGCATGTGAACATGCTGTCCGAACAAATCATGTATGGGGTGGGGAAGATTTCGGGGTGGGTAACCACGTACACCACCGCGGACAGTTCAGCCTGCTGGGCGCTCATGGTGCTGGGGAGCTTGATCGCCAGGGCAATGTTTGCCGTTGGGTCATAAACTCCACACCCCGTGAGTCGCTCGCCAGCAGATACCATGCTGGAACCGTCTACATAGATTTCGCGGCCTGTGGGATGTATCCCGGCCCGTAAACCTACGTTCACCTCCCATACCTCTTCTATGGAACACCGATGGGCTATTCCAGGATATACCATATTGGCCACGAGCTTTGGCTCGCAAAGACCCTTCACCTTCAGACCCATCTGCGAGAGGAGGAGGGTCCAGCGCGCAATGCGGGCACTGCTGACCGCCCCATCTATAATCCTCCCATCCAGAAACATCTGGGTGGGTGTGTGGTGGGTGAGGAGGGTGATGGGAGAGGTGCCTGTGAAGATCGAGGATCTTTTCACAGCCCAATGCGTGGCCAGAAGGTGCCGTTCGCAATTGGAATAGCCTCTCTCTACATCGGTGAGCACTCTGGAGGAGTAGACCACCGGTCTTAGCCTGCCGTGTTGCTTTTGGAGCAGCACAGCACTCAGGCTATCCCCGCTAGCCGCTACCTCCAGAAAGAACTCTTTCCCCCCATCTATGGTTCCTAGGGCTGGTGCAGTCTGCAAGTCTCCCTTGAGCTTGACAAATGCTGCCTGTCAACCCTCATCCCAAAACCACTCCACTCCCTTGTGTAGGAGTCGGAGCAGAGGGGCTGCTGCGGCTGCATAGTCTTCAATGAAGTCTCTGCAGTACCCCGTTAACCCTAGGAATGACCTCACACCTCTCACTGTGTTGGGGACCGGTAACTCTTGGACCGCTTCCCTCCTAGCCTTATCTATGGCTCTCTCTCCTGCGCGGACGGTCAGGCCCAGGAATTTAACTTCCCGCTGGCCGATCTGCGCCTTCTTCGGGTTTACCTTAAAACCCTTATTCTAAAGCAGCTCCAGCAGTTTGGCCAGTAGCGGGCCATGCTCCCCGACTGAGTCGGTAAACAGGAGCAGGTCATCCACATACTGCACCAACTGGGTGGGCTGACTAAATTCCTTTAAGCTATTTGCCATACACTGGTGGAAGATGCTGGGGCTGTTGTGAAAGCCCTGCGGCAAGCAGTTCAATGTGTACTGTTGCCCTTTAAAAGTAAAGGCAAACTTGTACTGGTCCTCCCCCCTTAAGGGGATGGACCAAAACCCATTCGAAATATCCAGCACCGTGAACGTGGTCGCGGATGCTGGAATGCTCCCGATAAGTTCGGCCACTGCTGCTACTGTGGGGGCACATGCGGGGATATTGCTGTTGAGCACCCGATAGTCCACTGTGGCTCTCCATGAATTGTCCAGTTTCCTGACCAGCCATAGCGGAGAGTTAACATGGGTGGCTATGGGCCTCAACACTCCCTGCTGTACTAAAGAGGACATGGCTGCTTCCATGTCGGGCTCTGCTTCTCTGGGGAAGTTATACTGCTTCTGGGGCCGGGCCATGGGGTCCCCGTCTACTCTGACCTCAAACCCGGTGACCCTCCCTCAGTCGAGTTTGTGCGTGGCAAACGCAGCTAGGTGAGCCTGCACGAATGCGTGGAACTCTCTCGGGACACCATCGACCATGAGCCCGAGGTTGTAACCCTCTTTCAGCTTCACAGTACACAGTGTCCCCTTCCCTTCCTTTCCTGGGATGACTACCACTTCACCCTCCTTTCCCGTGCTGGCTCCCCAGAGGCAATGATTGCGGAGGTCCACGAGGATCCCGTGGCCCACGATAAAGTCGGCCCCTAGGATCCCCTTTCCTCCCTCAACTTCCCACTTTGCCAGGATACATGTCCACGTGGTGCGGAGCATGCCCAGATGAATTGAGAGCAGCTTGGAGAATGACCCAGTCTGTTCCCTGCCCGTGAATGTAATGTCCGTGTGTAATTGAGACACGGACTGCAGAAGTTGGTTATCACAGGTGTTTACCGAATGGAGACAAAACTGGAACTACTATACAAAGTTACTACACAGGCTTATATACAGGGGTGGTCACTACTGGTACTGCAGTATACAGGGGCTGCAGAATATAGTTCCTTCTTGAAGGTACATACACTACAATTCCTCCCCTTTTAGCTAAACAGTACATAACATTCGATTAATAATTAAATAACATATTTACAATTACAGTTGCTATATACATTAGCTGAAGTTAATCAATTATAAATTCAGTCTTTGAGGAGGCTTCCTGATTCTGTCTGGATAACGCCTCTTTGGGGTATCAGGTTCTTCTGGCAAAGTTGATTCGGGATCAACGTCGTTGTTTGGTTCGTCTGCTTCCAATATCACCGATTCTGAGGTACATGCAATTGGTACTTTGGTTTCATCACCAGGTGTATAGGATCGTGGTGTAGATTTGACGTTTTCCAGTGACTCTAGAATCTGGTCAGCATGGCGTCTTACAATGCTCTCCCCAACGTCCACGGTATACATTAGAGGTCCTTGCCGTGTGCAGATCGTTCCTGGCTGCCATTTCTCTGTGCGGTAGTCCCGGGCCAAAACTGGTTGACCTATCTTGAAACTCCTGGTTGGCCTTTCATTCATATTCTGAAACTGCCTGTTCTTCACATCTCTTCTGATGTTTGGCTTAACCAAATCCAAGCGGCATCTTAGTCTTCGATTGAAGAACATCATGGCTGGAGTTTGGTTGGTAACCGCATGTGTCGCATTCCGGTAGGCAAACAAGAAGTTATCCATCTTGTGTTGTAGGGGTATGTCTTCATTACACGTTGCCTTGATAGCCTTCTTGAATGTTTGAACGAACCTCTCAGCCAATCCATTGGTGGCTGGATGATATGGGGCGGATGTGTAATGCTTAACACCATTGTTCTTTAAGAACCTCCGGAACTCTTCAGACACAAACTGTGGTCCATTGTCGGAGCAAATCTGTTCAGGCAGCCCATTTCTGGCGAATATGGTTCGTAAGACTGTATTGATTTCTTTGTGGGTTCAATGACAAGACATTTATGAAAGAGAATGTCTTTTAATCTAAAGTTTGTTCAACTCTTGTTAACAGCCTTACAGGAGACACCATGCTAGAAATCCATCTAAAACGAAACTAAAACTAAACTGCTTGTCTCTGTCACATGCCCTCTGCTGGTCAGGCATAAGTAATCAATCAGGCAACTATGCTGGTAAGGCATCATAATCAAACAGGCAAATACCATCACTATTTGCTGATATCATTACATCTCCCTTTCTTAAAACAGAAGTATTTTACTTTTAACTAACATGTTTTCTTTGTATTAATCTGCATTTTAACTGTAACACTTAATGAACTTACATTAACATTATCATTATCAAGGTTTTTTAACCTTGCTTTGTGTGTTCACATGAAATATGTAAATACACTAGAACTTGAAGAAAGAATAAGATAACATTACTTCCTTCTATGACAATAGTCCTTAAATTTGCTCAATGAGTCTCTCAGGAGGCTTCACGCGTCTTGAGGATTTTCTGATTGATTGTCCTTGAATCTGAGTTGTTGCCTCAGATGATTGGTTCTCAGGTGTGTGATCAGGTTGTTCAACAGTATCGGTCTTTTGACCTGCTGTGTGATCAGGTTGTTCAACAGTATCAGTCTTTTGACTTGCTGTGGCTGGTCCCATGAGAAGATCTCGACGATTTCTTCGCAGAACAGCACCCTCATCTGTCTGAATGGTGTATGATCTTGGTTGAACTTCACTCAGGACAGTTCCCTTCTGAGTCCATATGTTTGTTTTGTCTTTGAACCTTACTTGGTCACCAGTGTGGAGTTCAGGTAGGTTTTGTGTTCCTCTGTCATAGTAGTACTTTTGCTTTTCTTTCTGTTGCTCTTTGAACTTCCTCACTTTCTCCCCCTCTTTTGTTTTCAGGAGGTTCTCCGGGATGGGTAGGTTTGACCTTAGCCGACGTCCCATAAGGAGTTGGGCTGGTGACTTACCACACTCGAGCGGCATTGTGCGGTATACAAGCATGCTCTGGTAGAAGTCAGTTCCACTGTCTTTTGCCTTGTACATCAGTCTTTTCACTGTTTGGACCGATTTTTCCACTACTCCATTGGACTGTGGATAGTGAGGACTTGACAATGTGTGGACAAAGTCCCACTCTTTGGCAAAGTGTCGAAAACTTGCATTGTAAAACTGGGGTCCGTTGTCTGTGAAGACCTCACTTGCCACTCCATGTCTGGAGAATATGGCTTTCATACATCTTATCACAGCATCTGCAGTGGTGGTGTACATTCTACAAACCTCTGGATACAGGGAGTAATAGTCTGTGGCTACAAGATAGTCCTTCCCTTGACATACGAATAGGTCAGCGCCTACCTTCTGGTAAGGTCTGTCTGGCGCTGGGTGTTGGTTTAGTGGTTCTACCGGATTGCTTGCTCGATATTTCAGGCATATTGTGCAGTTTGACACCTCATTTGTCACATCTTGGTTGAGTCGTGGCCAGTACATCACCTCTCGTGCTCTTTTCTTACACTTTTCGATTCCCAGATGTCCTCCATGGATCCTTTTTAGCATCTCTTTTCTCAGACTCTTTGGGATAACTATTTTACTTCCTTTGTAGATGATGTCTTCGACCACTGATAGTTCCTCCCTGCAGTTCCAGTACTCTGCTATGTCAGGTGAGCAGTCTTGCTTCATGTTGGGCCATCCATCCAAGATGCTTTTCTTCAGTCGTCTCATTGTTTCATCTTTGTTTGTCTCAGTCTTTATGAGCTCCATTTTTGCATCTGCTATGGGCAGTGCACTTGTGATCATGTCCACGTAGGCGTTCACTTTTTCATCCATTTTGGTGTTTGCGGGCTCACTTGGGTCAACAGCTCCGGACAACGTGTCTGCTGTATACATCAGCTTACCCGGTGTTTATGCAACATTCAGTGTATAGCGTTGCAGCCTGATCATCATTCTTTGTATTCTAAGCGGACAGCTATTTAGTGGCTTTTGGAACAATGCAATCAAGGGCTTATGGTCAGTCTCTACACTGATTGCTTGTCCTGCCACAAACTGGTGAAATCTTTCACAGGCGTATGTGATGCTGAGCAGCTCCTTTTCTATTTGAGCATATCGCATCTCCGCGTCTGTCATTGAGTGCGATGCATATGCAATAGGTTGCCAGTAGTCATATTTTTGCAGAAGAACGGCACCGAGCCCACTCTGTGATGCATCTGATGATATCTTGATGGGTCTCGCTGGGTCATAAAACCTCAGAACTGGTTCCTCTGTGAGCAGTTTCTTTAGATCGCTCCATGACTTCTCATGCTCATGATTCCATTCCCATTCTATGTTCTTTTCAGTTAGTCGTCTCAGTGGTGCCATCTTTTCTGACAGGTTGGATATGAATTTACCCATGTAGTTGATCATTCCATTAAACCTCTGCACGTCCTTTTTGCATTGTGGCTTTGGCATATTCTCAATGGCGGACACCTTTCTGGGATCTGGTCTGATGCCCTCACCGCTAAGGATATCTCCCACGAATGTCAGTTCTGTCACCCCGAGCTGGCATTTCTCTCTATTCAGCTTCAGGTTTGTTTTCCTTGTTGCTTCCAGCACTTTTTTCAGTCTCTCGTTATGCTCAGTTCTCGTGGTTCCCCATACTATGATGTCATCCATTGATGTATCAACTCCCTCCAGATGCTCATAGATCATATGGATAGTTTTGTGATAAACTTCAGGAGCTGAGGCAATGCCAAATGGTAACCTTAGGAATCTGTATCTGCCAAATGGACTGTTGAACGTGCACAGTCTTGAACTTGCCTCATCCAGCTTCATCTGCCAAAATCCTGATGATGCATCTAACTTGCTGAAATACTTTGCATTTGCAAACTGTGACATGATTTCCTCACGTGTAGGAAGCTTGAAGTGCTATCTCTTTATTGCTCTGTTTAGATCTCTTGGATCCAGGCAAATTCTGAGCTTTCCATTCTTTTTGTCCACAACAACGAGGGAACTCACCCACTCAGTTGGCTCATCTATCTTCTGAATCACGTTCAGGCTTTCCATCCTGTCCAACTCTGCCTTCAGTTGCTTTTGAAGAGCAAACGGAACATTTCTGCATGGATGTATGACCTGTGTCATACTTTTATCTACTCTGATCGTGTGTTCTCCTGGAAGGCAGCCTAAACCCTGAAATAGGTCGTTGTACTCTTTCATGAGTTCATCATAGACTGTCTCTCCTTCGCTTTCCACAACGAGGACTCTCTTTACCAGGTTCAGTCTCTCACAGGCTTTTAAACCTAGTATGGCTTGCACATCCTTTGGCACCACGATTAATGCTAGCATGTGCTCTCTGTCCTTGTGTGTCACTTTGACAATGCATCTTCCTTTCACTGGTATATTAGTACCTGAGTATCCTGTCACTTTCACTTTTATTCCATGTATCTTTGGTCTGGGTCTAATTTTCTTAAAATCAGTCTCTGATATCACATTAACTTGTGCTCCAGTATCCAATTTAAATGGAATGTGTATGTCATTCACTTTTAGTGTCAACATCCAGTCTCTTTTTTCTTTTTTGTTTTCAGACACGACATCTACATAGAACTCCTCTATCTTGCTTTCATCTACTGCATGGACCTTGCTTTGTTGCGCTTGGTTCTTGCAGCAACGGGCATAATGGTTGTTTTTGTTGCAACTATTGCATTTTTTACCATATGCTGGACACTTTTTTGGTGGATGCTGTGTACCGCATCGACTACATGACTTTCGATTGCCCCTTTCATTTTTGTTCGCTGGCTACGCCTCTTTTTTCACATTGGCGCTCTTTTTGTTAAACGGTTTGTGTCCGTTCTTTCTCACTGCATCCACGTTGCAGCTACTGTCACTGAACAGCTCCTTTGCCTGCGACTTCACAGTCTCTGTAGCCCTACACAGTGCTATGGCTTTTCCCAGGTCTAGATCTTGCTCTCTTAGCAGTCTTTCCCTTAGACCATTATCTGGAATACCACACACCAGTCTGTCTTTTATCAGCGAGTCTGTCAGTCCCCCAAATTCACATGTTTTGCTTCGGTTTCTCAGTTCAGTCACATACTGATCAATAGTCCCTCCCGTTTTCTGTACACATGTGAAAAATCTGTGCCTCTCAAACGTCACGTTATGTTTAGGTATGCAGTAGGCCTCAAACTGTTCCATTATTTTATCTAGCTTCATTTTGTCTCCATCAGCAGCGAATGTGAAGTTATTATACACCTCCAGCGCTTCATCACCCACGACATGTAAGAACACTGACGCTTTCATTTTATCACTTTTCTCGTCAGCTCCGATTGCCGCTACATACAACTCCAAACGTTGTTTGAATCTCCTCCAATTTTCAGCCACATTACCTGTCAGCTGAAGCTTCGCCGGTGGGTGTAAACCTTCCATTTTTTCACTTCGTTAGCTATTCTTCAAAGGTAAGTAACGATGTTCTCTTTTGGCTTGCTAATATGTGGAGAGCTAATTTAACTTCAGATTTTTCCTCTTCTTCTCTTTCAATCACTTCTGACATAGTTTTTTCTGTGGTGGTTGAGGACATTTTTATTACCTCTGGCCACTTTGAATGTGCATCCACCGCAACTAAAAACATCGAGTCCATAAATGGACCAGCAGAATCAATGTGTACCCTTTGCCATGGAGATGAGGGCCACTCCCATGGATGTAGAGGGGCTTGTTGTAGTGTATGTGCCTTTAAGAGCCCCCTGTGTACTGTAATGCCATTAATGGCCACTCCGGCTATATAAGCCTGTATATTGTGTTGTATCAGTTAGTTCACCTCCAGACTTTGTTCAGTAAACACCTGTGAAACCAACTCCTGCCTTCAGTGTCTCTATTAACACACGGACACAACAGTGGCGACGAATTGGAAACGGACTTACCTGCAATTTGGCAGCACCTCAAGGACATCGATTCCTCAGACGTCCAAAGTCGAAAAAAAAAAAAGCTGTGGTTTCACCAGCTAGCTGAGCTGGTGGCAGGTACTGCAATAATCCTTCCTGGGCAGCAGGCTGGGGCTCCATCGGCTGGCTCTGCAGCGAGGCCAAGCAGCGAAGGCGGAGGCAAGCAGAAACAGACGGGGGGGGAGCACTCGGGAGACGGCCGGCGCTGCAAAGCAGGTCGGCGTTCAGACCTAGCAGAGAGAGTCCGGCGGGAATGAGTCTCCACCTGTAAATAAAAAATAAATTTTAAAAAACGCGGAAAACAGCGTTGTCAGCAGCAGCAGCGACGGGAAAGCACAGGAAGTGCCATATCTTTTCTGCAGGAAAGAAAGAAAAGCGTGGGAAGCACCATTTTTTTTTCCAGGATGCCTAAAGCTGGCAATATTGATGCTTTTGATAACGATATAGAGGATTGGACCACATATGTGGAAAGAGTGGAGGTATTTGCACAGCAAATGGAATAGAAAATGATAAAAAGGCATCAGTACTTCTAAATCTAATGGGCGCAAAGACATACGGGCTGTTACGAAACTTAATCACTCCAGCCAAACCAAAAGACAAGAATTTTAAGGAAATTGTTGATACCCTACAGGAGCACTTAAACCCAACACCGCTGCTGATAATGGAACGATTCAAATTCTTCAAGAGGAATCAGCACAAGAATTAAAGTAACGCTGATTACCTCACCGAATTAAGAAAGCTATCAAAGCACTGCCAATTCGGGGCAGGACTGGCAGATTCTCTTTGAGGCAAATTTGTCTGCGGTCTCCTAAGTGAAGGAACACAGAAAAGGCTGCTTTCTGAAAAAGATTTAACATTGGACAAGGCTTTCAGTATGGCTGTATCATACGAAGCAGCTGCAAGAGGAGCTGCAGAGATACAGCAAAAGACACAGGACTTCGGCACCCATGAAATGACACAGGGTTTCGAGAGATGTTATCGCTGCGGCAGATCTACCCATGACCAGAGGGACTGCTGGTTCAAGGACAAAGCATGCAGGCAATGCGGGAAGATTGGACAAATTGCACGGGTATGCCAATCTGGGCAAAAAAAATCCACGGACAGGAAAAAAAAAATCAATAAAGAAAAGTACAGAAAGGTACAAATGATGACGGACAGTAGCTCCAAAGATCAGAAGAGCGATAGCGACTCCGGAAACAAGAGACTAAGCTGTCTCAAATTACACAATGTAATTGCCAAAGAAGATTGCCAGACCATTTGGGTTACCCTCACAATAGCAGGGTCCCCAGTTAAAATGGAGCTAGATACAGGATCAGCTCTGACCGTCATAAATCGACGGGATTACGAGCGGCTATTTTCACATATACCTTTAAAAGACACATCCATTATCTTGAAAACATATACGGGGCTGAAAGTATACCACAAAGGAAAAATAAGGGTGCCTGTTGTATACAACGGCAAGGAAATACAGAAGTTGTATTTATACGTTCTACAAGATGGTGGTCCACCGCTGTTGGGACGTGAATGTATCAGGAAGATACGTTTAGACTGGCACTCCATTCAGGCACTGACGGTGACCAGTAAGGAAATTATGATGACGTCATACCTGAACGATTAAAAGACATCTTGGCCAACGCCAAGAAAGTGTTTCAAGAGAAACTAGGAACCTTGAAAGGCATCACCGCCTCAATAAAAGTGGAAGATGCAGCAATTCCCATGTTTTTAAGGCAAGGCCGGTGCCATACGCAATTCGTCCAGCAGTCGAGGCAGACCTGGAGAATTTGGAAAAGGCAGGCGTATTATCCAAGATAGATTGGAGCGAGTGGGCAACACCCATCGTCCCGGTCATGAAGAAAACGTTGAATAATGATAAATCTGAAGAACAGAGAAAAATTCGCATCTGTGGAGACTTCAAGGTGACTGTAAACCCGGTCCTTCACACGGTACAGTATCCTCTTCCGAGGATAGAAGATATTTTTGCCTCACTATCCGGAGGGAAACGTTTCACAAAAATTGACTTGGCACAGGCATATCTACAGATGGAGGTTGAAGAGGCCTCTAAAAAGTATCTCACGATAAATACACACAAAGGCCTGTACCAGTACAATCGACTGGTTTTCGGAGTGGCATCAGCTCCGGCTATCTGGCAAAGAGCTATGGAGCAAGTCCTGCAAGGGATTCCGGGGACTCAATGCTACCTAGACGACATCCTTGTAACAGGAGAAAATGACAACGAGCACCTTGCCAATTTGGAGCAGGTGCTCACTAGGCTGAGGGAACGGGGCCTACGAGCAAATCGCCCCAAGTGCGAATTTTTCCAGCATCAAATACCATATTGTGGCCATGTGGTGACACGCCACCACTGGACATAATCCGCTCACGGCAGCACGGACAGTTTAAGCAGACGCCCCCAGCCGGGTGCCCTCTACTCCAGCAACTTGTTTACCGCAGGGACAGGCTGCCGGGAGCACTTCCTGTTTGGGGAGTATTTAAGTGGTTGCGCAGTCTTTTCCAGTTCCTCTTTGCCATGAGGTTGATTAAAGCAGTTGTGTTTAACTAACTCTGGTCTCGACTCCCACGTTTGCCGCGGTATCTCAACACTGGTGACCCCGACGCTCAGAACGAATCCTAAGCTAGCATGGCGGATACAAACGCAGTCACGGTTAAACTACCAGACTTTTGGGAGAACCAGGCCGAAGCCTCTCTCACCTACACCACAGTCACCAAGGTTTGGGCAGCGCTGCAGGAGCCACCAGCGGAAGGCAAGTACGAACATCTGAAGGCTGCGCTCCTTAAAAAATTTCAAACGTCCTCTTACCAGCGCAACTGCCAACTCCTCGACCTCCCCGGCCTTGGTGACGCTTCACCGTCGGATCTGCTCTCCCACATGCTGTCCCTCTCGGACGACAAAAACACCGGCGCCCTCTTTCGCACGCTTTTCATTTGGCAGCTCCCCGCCAGCATCCGCCCGCTCATTGTGGAATCTGGCTCTACGGACCTGAATGAGATAGCCGAAAAGGCCGACCGGCTGCTCTCTACGCAGTCCGCCCACGACGTCGCGCCCGACCTCACGGCAACGACCACGCGGTCTTCCCGGCACACTAGGCCCGACCGCCCTACCACTCCGGGTCACTGCTACTACCACACCTGTTTTGGCACTAGGGCCCAACGCTGCACGCCACTGTGCACTTTCAAACCCCCCCCCGCACCGGCCCCCACGATGGCCGCGGGGCAAAAGGGGCCTTTACTGTACGTCACCGACGACAGCACCAACTGCCGATTTCTGTGCGACACAGGGGCCCAGCACAGCATCACCCCCGCCTCCGCCCTCGAAATCCAACGCAGCGCACGGGGTATCACGCTGGCCGCAGCCAATGGCTCTGACATCCGCACATATGGCACCCGCATGGTCACGCTCGACCTCGCAGGCCGCCGCTACCGCTGGGAGTTCCTCACAGCCAGGGTCCTCTGCCCACTCATCAGCACCGACTTCCTACGCGCCCACGGCCTCCTTGTCGACATTCTGAGGCACCGCCTCGTCGACATCAACACTATGGCCCCCATCCCTGGCGCATTTACCCCGGCCCGTTCCGCCGGCCTGACGACCTACTACCTCACCAGAGCCACGGACGACTACTCGGCACTTCTAGCCGAGTTTCCCGCCCTCACTAACCCGACCTTTTCGGCCAAAGCCGCCAAACACGGTGTGGAGCACTATATCCCTACCACCGCCCCCCCCGGTTTCTGCCCACGCCCGCAGACTCAAGCCGGCCAAGCTGGAAATCGCGCGGGCCGAGTTCACCACCATGGAACAACTCGGCATCATCCGCCGCTCCAGCAGCCCTTGGGCCTCGCCCCTCCACATCACCCCCAAGCCCGGCGGAGGCTGGCGCCCTTGCGGGGACTACCGCCGCCTCAACGACGCCACCACCCCCGACCGATACCCGGTGCCGCACATCCAGGACTTCTCGGCCCGACTGGCCGGACGAACCATCTTTTCCAAGGTCGACCTGGTGCGCGGTTACCACCAAGTCCCCGTACACCCCGCGGACATCCCCAAAACGGCCGTCATCACCCCATTCGGCCTGTTCGAGTTCCTGAGGATGCCCTTCGGCCTCAAGAATGCAGCCTAGGCTTTCCAGCACCTTATGGACTCAGTCCTCCGGGACCTGAACTTCCTATTCGTCTATCTAGACGACATTCTCGTGGCCAGCTCCTCCCAACAGGAACACCTCGAACACATTCGCATCCTGTTCGGGCGCCTAGCCCAACACGGGCTCATCCTCAGCCCGGCGAAGTGCCAATTCGGCCTAACCGAGATCGATTTTCTCGGTCACCACATCACCCCTGCTGGGGCTGTCCCCCTACCCAACAAGATGCAGGCCGTCCAGCAATTCCCCCACCCCAACACCATCAAGGGCCTCCAGGAGTTCCTCGGGATGGTAAACTTCTACAACAGGTTCATCCCCAGCGCGGCAGCCCTCATGAAGCCCCTATACGACTCCCTTTGAGGTAAATCCGGCAAGATGGCCGTAGCCTGGGCCACTGACACGTCAGCCGCCTTCGACGCCACCAAAAACGCGCTCGCTGATGCCACCCTGCTCGCGCACCCGAGGGCCGATGCCCGGGTCGCGCTCACCACCGATGCCTCCGACCATGCGGTCGGAGCCGTGTTCGAGCAGTGGGTCAATGGCGCGTGGCAGCCACTTGCCTTCTACAGCCGCCAACTGCTCCTCCCGGAGGTCAAATACTCTACTTTCGACCGCGAGCTTCTCGCGCTCCACCTGTCGGTCCGCCATTTCAGGTTTCTCCTGGAGGGCCGCCCCTTCACCGCGTACGTGGACCACAAGCCACTCACATACGCGATGGCCAAGCACACTGAACCCTGGTCCACTAGGCAGCAACGCCAGCTCGCGGCCGTGTCCGAGTTTACTACGGACATCCAGCATGTCTCCGGTACAGACAACGTTGTCGCCGACTGCCTTTCCTGTACCGCCATCTGCGCGAATCACCTTGCGGTCGACTACGCGCAACTAGCAGCGGCCCAGCTCACGGACCCAGACCTCCTCTCGGCGGCAACCAGCCTGCCAGGGCTACGCCTAGCCAAGGTCGCGCACGGGCCCGAAGCCACGGCAGTCACTTGCGATGTGTCACTCGGCCAACCCAGGCCGGTCGTCCCTGCAACCTGGCGCCGTCGCATCTTCGACGCGCTACACGCGCTCTCCCATCCAGGCGCCCGCGCATCCGTCAAACTCCTCTCCCAGCGTTTCGTCTGGCGCGGCCTCAGCAAAGATGTTCAGACTTGGGCCACCTCCTGCCTCGCCTGCCAACGGGCTAAGGTACAGCTACACACAAAATCACCCCTGGGAGACTTCGAGGTACCCAGCCGCCGCTTCGACCACGTACACGTTGACATCGTCGGTCCTCTGCCGCCATCGCAAGGCCAAACCTATCTCCTCACGATGGTCGACCGCTACACACGCTGGCCTGAGGCAGTGCCACTGCCCTCCACCACCACAGCCGACATCGCCAGGGCATTCGTTAACACCTGGGTCACAAGGTTCGGCGTACCAGCCGACATAACCTCCAACAGAGGCGCCCAGTTCACCTCCAAACTCTGGACGGCCACAGCACACAACCTCGGGGTGACGCTCCACCGAACCACGGCGTACCACCCGCAGGCCAATGGGCTGTGTGAACGCTTCCACAGGTCACTCAAGGCCTTACTCTGCGCCGGCCTGCAGGACAGTACCTGGACTGACCGCCTACTGTGGGTGCTACTAGGCCTATGCACCGCGGTCAAGGAAGACCTCCAGTCCTCGGCAGCGGAGTTAGTCTACGGACAACCGCTGCGCGTCCCAGGCGAATTCCTTCCGGAGGCTACCACGCCTTGGTCGGCCGAACAGCAGCGGCTCAACTCTTTCTCTTCCGCCCACAGTTCGCCCCACTTCCGGTCAACCGACACGGTGAACTCGCACCTCACGTCCCGCCAAACTTACAGCAGGCATGCGTCATCTTCGTGCGACACGACGCGCACCGTGGACCCCTGCGACCCCCGTACAACGGACCGTACGAGGTACTACAAACCGGGAACAAGGTCTTCAAGCTGCGACTCGGCGACAGGGTCGACACAGTCTCCATCGACCGGCTCAAACCAGCACACACAGAACCAGGGGAACAGGTCCCCGTGGCCCGACCTCCAACTAGAGGCCGTCCCGCCAGCAAGCCAGCACAGCCGGCGGCGAACCGCCCGGCCCCACCAACTAGGCTGGCGACCACTCAGAGCCGCTCCGGCAGAACCATTAGACCACCGTCACGACTTGTCCACTCCTCCTAAGCGGATTCTGAGGGGAGCTCTGTGGCGACACGCCACCACTGGACATAATCCGCTCACGGCGGCACGGACAGTTTAAGCAGACGCCCCCAGCCGGGGGCCCTCTACTCCAGCAACTTGTTTCCCGCAGGGACAGGCTGCCGGGAGCACTTCCTCTCTGGGGAGTATTTAAGTGGTTGCGCGGTCTTTTCCAGTTCCTCTTTGCCATGAGGTTGATTAAAGCAGTTGTGTTTAACTAACCCTGGTCTCGACTCCCAAGTTTGCCGCGGTATCTCAACAGCCACATAATTAATAAGGAAGGGTTGCATAAGTCACCTGAAAAAATTGAAGCGGTCATAAAAGCCCCAGCACCTGAAAATGTTTCACAATTAAGGTCGTTCCTGGGATTAATAAATTACTATCATAAATTTTTACCGAACTTATCAACTCTTCTGCACCCTCTTAATGAACTGCAGCAAACAGGAGTAATTTGGAAATGGAGCGAAAACTGTAAACGTGCCTTCCATAAATGCAAAGACTTAATCACGTCCAAGGAAGTTTTGGCTCATTACAACCCATCACTGCCAATCAGACTGGCGTGCGATGCATCCCCTTATGGCGTAGGAGCGGTATTATCGCATAGAATCCCTGATGGCTCGGAACGGCCGATAGCTTTTGCTCATTGAACTCAGCTGAGCGTAACTATGCCCAAATCGACAGGGAAGCACTCAGCCTGGTATGGGGAGTGAAGAAATTCAACCATTACCTACATGGACAAAAATTTGCCTTGTTGACTGACCATCAACCCCTCATCTCCATATTCAACCCTAAAAAGGGTGTTCCCATTATGACAGCGCAAAGGCTACAGAGGTGGTCCCTTTTTCTAGGGGCACACCAATATGACATAGTGTGGCGACACGCCACCACTGGACATAATCCGCTCACGGCGGCACAGACAGTCTAAGCAGAAGCCCCCAGCCGGGGGCCCTTTCCTCCAGCAACTTGTTTCCCGCAGGGACAGGCTGCCGGGAGCACTTCCTGTCTGGGAAGTATTTAAGTGGATGTGCGGGCTTTTCTAGTTCCTGTTTGCCATGTGGTCAGAATAAAGCAGTTGTGTTTTCAATAGCTCTGTCTCGACTCCCACGTTTGCCGCGGTATCTCAACAATAGAATACAAAGGATCAAAACAGCATGGGAATGCTAACGGTTTATCGCGCCTACCGTTGCCAACGGTAGAAGAGGCACCTACAGTAGACCCAGTGGAGATGTTCCACTCTACCATAGTCGAATGTCTACCAGTAACAAATTCTGCCATTGAAAGGGAAACGAGAAATGACCCGACTCTCTCAGAAGTCTACGATTTAACAGTGAAGGGATGGCCAGCACATGGCGAACCACTGTTGCCAGCATTCTCACAAAGAAGAGAACAGCTGTCAGTGTGCCGAGAACCTTGATGTGTGGATCCAGAGTGGTGATTCCACCCAAACTCCAGGATAAAGTTCTAAAGGAGCTTCACGAGGGGCATCTGGGTGGAGTGAAAATGAAGAACCTAGCCAGGGCGTTTGTATGGTGGCCAGGTGTCGATGGAGACATCGAAGAAATGACCAAGAGCTGCCTAGGATGCCAGAAGGTCCAAAACACTCCACCACAAGCCCCTCTACATCCATGGGAGTGGCCCTCATCTCCATGGCAAAGGGTAAACATCGACTTTGCTGGTCCATTTATAGACTCAATGTTCTTAATCGCGGTTGATGCACACTCCAAGTGGCCGGAGGCAATAAAGATGTCCTCCACCACCACGGAAAAAACCATCACAGTATTAAGGACCATATTTGCCAGGAATGGGCTGCCTGAACAGATCTGTTCTGATAATGGACCGCAATTTGTGTCCGAAGAATTCAGGAAGTTCTTTAAAAAACAATGGGGTTAAGCACTACACGTCTGCCCCATGCCATCCCGCCACCAATGGATTGGCTGAAAGGTTTGTCCAGACCTTCAAGAAGGCCATAAAGGCCATGGGTAATGAAGACATAAAACTTCAGCATAAGGTAGATAACTTCTTGTTTGCATACAGGAATGCAACACATATGGTTACAAACCAAACTCCCGCCATGATGTTCTTCAATAGAAGCCTAAGATGCCGGCTGGATTTGATCAAGCCAAACATCAGAAGGGACGTGGAGAACCGACAATTTCAAGGCATGAATGAAAGGCCAACTAGAACCTTCCAGATAGGTCAACAAGTTTTGGCCAAGGTCTACCGTACTGAGAAATGGCAGCCTGGAACTATTTGCACATGACTAGGACCGCTGATGTATACCGTGGACATTGGAGAAAGCATAATAAGGCGCCATGCTGACCAAATCATAGAGTCATCCGAAAAGGGACAACCTACACCACAACTCTATACGCCTAATGATGAAGTAGAGATACCCATAGTATCTACCTCCGATCCGGTGATACTGGAACCAGATGAACCCGACACTGGCATTCAAGCCGAATCAGCCTTGCCAAAAGAACCTACTACACCACCAGAAACTACTACACCACTGAGGCGTTATCCGGACCGAGTCAGGAAGCCTCCAGAGAGACTGACTTATAATTGATTAACTGCAGCAATGTGTAGCTTATTGTTCTTGTAACATGTAATTAATGATTCCTTAAAATATTATGTACTGGTTGGCTAAAAGGGGAGGAATTGTAGTGTATGTGCCTTTAAGAGCCCCCTGTGTACTGTAATGCCAGTAATGGCCACTCAGGCTATATAAGCCTGTATATTGTGTTGTATCAGTTAGTTCACCTCCAGACTTTGTTCAGTAAACACCTGTGAAACCAACTCCTGCCTTCAGTGTCTCTATTAACACACGGACACAACACTTGTGGTGGGGCGTTTTGGACCTTCTGGCATCCTGTACAGCTCTTGGTCATCTCTTCGATTTCTCTATCGATTCCCGGCCACCACACAAACGCTCTGGCTAAGTTCTTCATTTTTACCCCTCCCAGATGACCCTCATGAAGCTCATTGAGCACTCTATCCTTCAATTTGGGTGGAATTACTACTCTGGATCCACACATCAAGGTTCCTCTGCACACTGACAGCTGTTCTCTTCTCGGCGAGATTGCTGGCAACAGTGGTTCGCCATGTGCTGGCCATCCCTTCACCGTTAAATCATAGACCCTGGAGAGTGTCGGGTCATTTCGTGTTTCCTTTTCTATGTTTGCATTCGTCACAGGTAGACATTCGAATATGGTCGAGTGGAATGTCTCCACAAGATCCACTGCAGGTGCTTCTTCCACCGTCGGCAACGGTAGGCGCGACAATCCATCAGCATTCCCATGCTGTTTAGTTCCTTTGTACTCGATGTCATATTGGTGTGCCCCTAGGAAAAGGGCCCACCTCTGTAGCCGTTGTGCTGTCATTATCGGGACGCCCTTCTTAGGGTTGAAAATGGAGACAAGAAGCTAATGGTCAGTTAGTAGAGTAAATTTCTGTCTGTGCAGGTAGCGATTGAACTTCTTCACCCCCCACACCAGGCTGAGGGCCTCTCTGTCAATCTGGGCGTAGTTACGCTCGGCTGAAGTTAACGAGCGTGACGCAAAAGCTATCGGCCTCTCTGAACCATCAAGGAATTTATGTGACAGTACCGCTCCAACGCCGTAGGGAGACGCATCACACGTCAGTCTTATCGGTAGTGATGGGTTGTAGTGAGCCAATACTTCTCTTGAAGTGATCAGGTCTTTACATTCTGAAAGGCCCGCTTACATTCATCGCTCCATTTCCATGCTACTCCAGTTTGTAGCAGGGTGTTCAGTGGGTGCAGAATTGTGGACAAATTCGGCAAAACCTTATGGTAGTAATTCACCAATCCGAGGAATGACCTCAGTTGCGAAACATTTTCAGGCGCTGGAGCCTTAACTACCGCTTCAATTTTGTCAGGGGACTTATGTAACCCCTCTTCATCAATCACGTGGCCACAATACGATATTTGTTTCTTAAAAAACTCACACTTGGGGCGATTGGCTCGTAGCCCATGTTCTCTTAGTCTAGTGAGCACCTGCTCTAGGTTGGCAAGGTGTTCACTGTCATTTTCACCTGTCACTAGGATGTCTTCCAAGTAACACTGAGTCCCCGGAATCCCTTGCAGGACTTGTTCCATCGTTCTTTGCCATATAGCTGGAGCTGATGCTACTCCGAATACCAGTCGATTATACTGGTAAAGACCTTTGTGAGAGTTTATCGTGAGATATTTCCTAGAGGATTCTTCAACCTCCATCTGCAAACATGCTTGCGCTAGGTCAATTTTTGTAAAACGTTTCCCTCCAGATAGTGAGGCGAATATATCTTCTATCCTCGGAAGAGGATACTGTACTGTGTGAAGGACTGGGTTCACCATCACCTTGAAGTCCCCACAGATGCGAACCTTCCTTGGCTCCTCAGACTTATTGTTTAACGTTTTCTTCATGACAGGAACGATGGGTGTCGCCCACTCGCTCCAGTCTACCTTAGATAACACGCCTGCATTCTCCAGATTCTCCAGCTCTGCCTCGACAGCTGGGCGAATTGCATACGGTACCGGTCTTGCTTTGTAAAACTTGGGAATTGCATTCTCTTCTATTTTTATCAAGGTGGTTACGCCTTTAAGAGTTCCCAGTCCTTGTTGAAATACCTCTTCAGCGTTAGCTAAGAGTTTTGACAATCGACCAGGTGTGACGTCGTCATCCTTTTTACCAGCCACAGTCAGTGCCTGAATGGAGTGCCAGTCTAAACTTATCTTTCTGATCCATTCACATCCCAATAACGGTGGTCCACCATCTTGCAGTATGTACAGATACAATTTCTGTATTTCCTTGCCGTTGTAGTCAACAGGCAGCCTTATTTTCCCTCTGGGGTATACTTTCTGCCCCGTATATGTCTTCAAGACAATGGATGTGTCTTTCAAGTGTATGTGTGAGAATAGCCGCTCGTAGTCTCGTCGATTCATGACGGTCAGGGCTGATCCTGTATCCAATTCCATTTTGACTTGGGACCCTGCTATCGTGAGGGTGACCCAAATGGTTCGGTGATCCTCTTTTGCGATTACGTTGTGTAGTTTGAGACAGCTTAGTCTCTTGTTCCCGGATTCACTATCGCTCTTCTGGTCTTCGGAACTACTGTCCGTCATCTTTTGTACTTTCCTGTACTTTTCCTTAGTAGTCTTTTTGTTGTCGTTAGTCTTCTTCCCGGACCTGCAAACTCGTGCAATGTGTCCCATCTTTCCACATTGCCTGCATATTTTGTCCTTGAACCAGCAGTCGTTCTGGTCATGGGTTGTTCTGCCGCAGCGATAACATTTTTCAAATCCCCGTGTCATTTCATGGGTGCCGTATTCCTGTGGCTTTTGCTGTATTTCCGCAGCTCCCCTTGCTGCTACTTCGTACGATACCGCCACACTGAAAGCCTTATCTAGCGTCAGCTCTTTCTCTGAGAGTAACCTCTTCTGGGTTCCTTCACTCAGGAGTCCACAGACAAATTTGTCCCGTAGGGTATCTGCCAGTCCTGCTCCGAACTGGCAGTGCTTTGATAGCTTGCATAGTTCCGTAAGGTAATCAGCATTGCTCTCATCTTTATGCTGATTTCTCTTGTGGAATTTAAATCTTTCTGCTATCAGCAGCGGTGTAGGATTTAAGTGTCCCTGTAGGATATCAACAATTTCGTTAAAACTCTTCTCCATCGGTTTGACTGGAGTGATCAGGTTCCGCAATAGGCCGTACGTTCTTGCGCCCATTAAGTTTAGTAGTACTGATGCCTTTTTCTCATCGGCTACTTCATTTGCCTTGCAATATAGTTCGACTCTTTCCACATACGTGGTCCAGTCTTCTATTTCATTATCGAAGGCAGTGATATTGCCAGTCTTCGGCATCTTGGAGATCTAAGATGGCGCCTCCCGTGCTTTGCCTTCTTCCCCGATTGAACAGAATGGTGCCTCCCGCGCTTTGCATTCTTCCCCGATTGAATAAAATGGCGCCTCCCGCGCTTTTCCTTCTTCCCCGCTGGATTAAGATGGCGCCTCCCGCGCTTTCTGTCTTTTCCGCTGCTGCCAAAGCTGTTGCTGGAATTTTGATGCATTGATGGCGACGCCCTATGGTCTTCGCGCGCTTCTCCCCCCGCGCTGCTGCCAACGCCGCTCTCCGCGGTCCCCGTGGCAAACTGCAGCTCCTCGCGGCTTTCTGCGCTTCTAATTTCTTTTTCTTTTATTTTAATTACTGTTCCCATCATCAGAGCAGACCCTATGTGACACTTTCCTCCCTCTTCTCGGGTCTGTACGCTGCCCGGCTTCGTAGCACCGGCCGCGCCCTGTGTGCTCTACCCTCTCTCTCTCTCTCCTCTTCCCGACAACGCTGCTCGGCCCCATTGAAAAGCCACCCGATCGAGCTCTAGCCCGCCGCAGCCCAGGAAGGATCAGTGTACTACCTGCCACTAGCCCGATTAGCTGGAACACCATAGACTGGAGAACCAAGCCCAGCTCTCGACAGCCTCTCCTGCAAATCTTCGAATTCGATGAATCAGAGGGCAGTTGCCCACAGTCGACGCCCGTTTCTTCTGTTTGTTTTTTCTTTTTGGATTTCTTCCTTCTGGCTTCGACCTCTAATAACTTCGCTTCAGGGATGGATCCCCGTGAGGTGGTGCAGAACTGTAGGTAAGTTCGGATCTGTTCGTCGCCAATGTAATGTCCGTGTGTAATTGAGACACGGACTGCAGAAGTTGGTTATCACAGGTGTTTACTGAATGGAGACAAAACTGGAACTACTATACAAAGTTACTTCACAGGCTTATATACAGGGGTGGTCACTACTGGTACTGCAGTATACAGGGGCTGCAGAATATAGTTCCTTCTTCAAGGTACATACACTACAGTGAGCCCTGATAAAATGTATGGAACCCCGCTAAACAGAGGTGAGGTGTTGGGGCTATCCAAATGGATCACGGTGCACGATGCTCCTGTATCCAGCAGGTAGGTCCCTTTAACCTTCTCTACCTCCATCTGCACGAGCGGTCTCTTCCATCCATCATACCGGAGAGCACACAGGTAGACAGGCTGCGCGGGCTCCAGTCATTGCGTGGAGTCAGATGGGGCTGATGGGACTACAACACCGGTGGTGGCTGCTACTTTTCCCTGGCTGGTCAGGAAAACCCGCATCGACTCGAACAGTGATTCGACCATGGGAACTTCTGCCTCTGCCTTTTGGGCTGGGGGTGGTGAATTCTTCCCTTTATTATCCTTCCAAGGATTTTTACAATCCTTGCGCCAATGGCCATCCTTCCCGCACCCATAGCAATTTAGCTTGATTTGAGAGGGATGGTTCCCTTCCTGGTGCCACTCTTTCTTATTTTGGACCCCAGGTTTAACCTCATAAACTTTGCCCTTTTGCTGGGGTGCCTCACTACTTCTGCCATTTTTATAGGCTACCGTGAGCTGACGGATTACGGTCTCTTCGGTAGTTTGGGGGCTTCGGGGGTCGAACCAGGCCTCGGCCTTGGCTCGGATCTGGGGTAGGCAGTTCGACACCAGGCAGCGAAGCCAGTGGGTCAACTGCGGCCAGGTCAGGAATGCCCGATCTGCCACTCCCAGACACGCGCTATTGTAGACTGGCCACAGCCTGTCTGCGAACGCATGCGGGGCCTCCCCTGCGAGCTGTACCGTCCTCTCTGTAATGATCAGTAACCTGTCATTCTGGAATGGTACACTAGGTGGTGCTGTATGTATATAAGAGTGGGCTACCCATGATGCACAAGACCCACAAGGCCTCTACAGATACTGTACCTAGTCCACATGTGCTCAATAAAGTGTCTAGCAAAAGCTAGCTGTTCTTAATAAAAATGACTAGTTATTAATGAACATAACATGGTACCAGGATTGGTAAGATCTGCTGAATATTGTGCAATGCGACATGGAGAATTTGAAGCCACCAGAGCGTTTGAAACTCACAGGAAATATCGACTACAATTGGCAGACTTTTAAACAACAATTCGAACTCTACATTGCTGCCATCGGGTACGGTACGAAGCCAGACACAAGGAAAATAGCGTTGCTGCTCACGGTTGCAGGCCCACAGGTGATAGAGGTATTTAATACATTTGTATTTAATCCAGAGAAGAACAGAGAAAAATTAGAAGATGTGCTAAAGAAATTTGATACACATTGTTCTCCCAAAAAGAATGAGACCTATGAAAGGTACGTGTTCTGTTCTCGGACACAGTGGCAAAATGAGACTTTTGATAGCTTTTTGACTGATCTGAAACTGAAAGCACAGACATGTAATTTCTCTGAGCTGAAAGCATCCATGATTTGTAACCAAATTGTGTTTGGTATTCATGATAAAAAGGTCAGGGAACGTCTGTTGAGAGAAACCGAACTAACATTGGAAAATGCTGTGAAAATATGCCAAGCCAGCGAGCTAGCTCGAAAGCACGCGAAGACTTTCAGTGAAATCAATAATGATGCGATTGTAATGAGTGATAATGCTGCTGTCAGTGCTGTGTCCTACAAGGGGAAGAAATGTGGGCAGAACAGAAATGAAAAGCAATCGGAGGATGAAATTTTTAATTGTAAACGCTGTGGTTACAAACACCAGTTAAGACAATGCCCAGCGTTTGGAAAAATGTGCACAAAGTGTAATGGAAAGAATCACTTTGCCAAACAATGCTTTTCAAAAGTAAAAACAAAGAAAGGGCAACGAGTTAATGTGATTGAGGACACGGATTTAAGTGAGACATTTTCTGTAGGAATGGTGTCATGTGACAATATCAAAAAGGATACAGAAAATGTGCAGCCCTCAGGAATTAACAATGCTGAACATAAAGTTAATGCAGTAAAAGAGGACAAATGGATGATCCCACTGCAGGTAAATGGAGCATTAGTTACATTGAAACTAGACACTGGGGCAAAAGCAAACTTAATCAGTATGAGTGACATTAACAATATGAAAGAAAAGCCCAAAATACAGAAAAAGTCAGTACTACTGAAGGACTATAATGGACAGAAAATAGATAGCTTAGGTGTATGCAGACTTAAAGTGACAGTCAAAGACAAAGTGCATCATCTCATGTTTTCTGTTGTGGCTGAAGGACTTGATTCACTACTGGGTAACAAAGCTTGTGAGGACTTTGAACTGGTCAAGAGAGTCTACCGTATAAACTGTGCCATGAGCAGACCAGATGACTTGGTGGATTTTGTAGTGAATAATTTCCAGGATGTGTTCAAAGGATTTGGAGTTCTACCATTCACTTACACAATCCAGCTAAAGGAGGATGCTCAGCCAGTGGTACATGCTCCACAAAGAGTTCCAGCACCCCTGCATGACCGGCTCAAGAATGAACTGGACAGAATGACCACACTAGGAGTCATCAGGAAAGTCGAAGAGCCAACAGACTGGGTTAACTCCATGGTATGTGTAAAGAAAAAGAACAATGATCTAAGAATATGCATGGATCCAAAGGACTTAAATGCAAACATAAAACGTGAACACTACCAGATTCCCAAGCGAGAAGAAATCACCAGTGAAATGTTAGGTGCCAGATACTTTACAAAGCTCGATGCCTCACAACGATTTTGGCAACTAAAACTGGATGAAGAGAGCACCAAATACTGTACCTTCAACACACCATTTGGCAGTTATTGTTTCCTCAGAATGCCTTTCGGGATAATATCTGCATCTGAAATCTTTCATAGAGCGATGGTACACATAATTGAAGGTCTGGAAGGAGTTCGGATCTATGTTGATGATATCATCATCTAGGGCTCCACACTGAAAGAACACAATGAGAGACTGACTAAAGTGCTACAGAGCATACGCCGGAATGGACTGAAGCTCAACAAAGCCAAGTGTCAGTTTGGCATCCAGGAAGTCACTTTCCTAGGAGATAATCTATCTGGTAAAGGAATAGGGCCAGATATGGAAAAAGTAAACGCCATACTCAAAATGCCCCGACCCACTGACAAAAAAGGAGTGCTACGCATCATGGGGATGATAAACTTAATTGGAAAGTTCATTCCTAACTTGTCAGCCAAGACAGCCTGTCTGCGAGACCTGCTACGTAAAACAAATGAGTTTGCATGGACAGAAAGACATGAACAAGAGTGTATAAACCTCAAAACAGTGCTGACAACCACACCTGTACTCACCTTCTTTGACCCAACAAAAAGAATCAAAGTGTCAATGGACACATCAAAAGATGGCCTAGGTGCGGTCTTGCTACAAGCAGAGGGTGAAGATTGGAAGCCTGTTGCCTATGCCTCCAGGTCTATGACTGATACTGAGTGTCGATACGCCCAGATTGAAAAGGAATGTCTAGGCTTGGTAGTTGGACTAGAAAAGTTTCATGGCTACATATATGGACTTCCCACCTTCACAGTTGAGACAGACCACAGCCCACTGGTTGCCATCATAAAAATGAACCTGAATGAGATGTCTCCAAGGATTCAACGACTCATGATGAAGCTGCAAAGATATGACTTTGAACTGATCTACACACCAGGCAAACACATAGTGTTAGCAGATGCACTATCCCGAGCACCCACAATGAGTCATGTGAGCTCTACTGAAGAAGACGTGGATGTTCATGTGAGTATGGTCACTGCTGTGCTGCCCGTGTCAGACACAAAATCAAAGCAAATAGCAGAAGAAACAGTAAAAGATACAGTAATTACAAACAGTAATAGAGAACATTCATCATGGTTGGCCAAAAGGTTCCTGTCCAAAATATTTTAAATAAGGTCAGAATTGAGTGTCGCAAGTGGACTGTTACTCAAACAGAACAGAATAGTCATTCCACAGGCTCTACGTCAAGACATGCTCAAAAGGATTCATGAGGGACACCTCGGAATTGAAAAATGCAAAAGGAGAGCAAGAGACACTGTTTATTGGCCTGGCATAAATAAGGACATTGAGAACATGATAGGCAAATGTGAGACATGTCAGAAACACCAAAACAAACAAGCAAAGGAACCAATGATAGTAGCTGACATACCAACAGCACCATGGCAAAAGGTTGGTATGGACCTTTTTCATTTAAATGGTAAAGACTATCTAATAGTGATTGACTACAATTCTAACTATCCTGAGATGGCGCTGCTCTCAAGCACCACAGCAAGCAGTGTCATAATATATGTGAAATCCATCTTTGCCAGACATGGAATTCCCAGGATTGCCGTTAGCGACAATGGTCCGTGCTTCAACTGTAAGGAGTGGCAACAGTTTGCAGCACATTATGACTTTCAACACATCACATCCAGTCCTTTGTATGCTCAGTCGAATGGTAAGGTAGAGAAAGGTGTTCAAGTTCTCAAGCAGCTACTGAAGAAAGCAACAGAAAGCAAGTCTGATCCTTATCTCGCCCTGCTGAGCTACCGAGCCTTACCTTTAGACTCTGGTTCTTCACCTGCTGAACTCCTAATGGGTCACAATTTGCATACCACGCTACCCTGCTGTGCAAAATAAAAGCAGAGTAAGGAACTGAGACAGAGACTTCAACTGTTAAAGCTGAAACAGAAATCATACTATGACAAGTCATCCAAAACTCTTAAACCATTGACAAGGGATGCTGTTGTCAGGGTTGAGGATCCAGATGCATGGAACAGGAAAGCTACAGTTCTTGAGGAAGTAGGACCAAGGTCATACACTGTTAGAACTGAGGAAGGACAGATTCTCAGGAGGAACCGCCGTTCCCCTCTAAAAACACAAGAGACTATCGAAGAGCAAATCGATGACAATGCCGCAACTGAATCTTGTCACTCACCACCAGAACAATCTAACACAAATACACATACAGGCTCTCATGAAAACACATCAGACTTACCTGTGCTGAGAAGATCCACACGTGAAGTAAAAAACCCTGATAGACTTAATCTTTGAGTACAAAGAAAACTACATTGAAAATGTATTGACTGTTGAAGATGTTTATGTTGTTATTGATTGATATTGATTGATACTGATTTTGTTTAACCTCAAAGAAAGGGGGATGTAATGATCAGTAACCTGTCATTCTGGAATGGTGCACTAGGTGGTGCTGTATGTATATAAGAGTGGGCTACCCACGGTGTACAAGGCTACCCACAAGGCAGCGGTCAAGATGGAGGCCTCTACAGATACTGTACCTAGTCCACATGTGCTCAATAAAGTGTCTAGCAAAACCTACCTGTTCTTAATAAAAACGACTAGTTATTAATGAACATAACACTCTCCACTCGGGAGAATGGACTGCCGTCGTTCATACCCATGGCCTCTCTCAAATTGCCATAGCCCTTCTGCCCTTTTTTGCACTCATCCGAAAGGGTCTGGAGGAGCTTACCCTCCAGAGAGAATAGCAATTCTTGGCCTGCTCTGCGTCATCGCAATCGTTGACGCAGGCTGCCTGCTCTACCTCTCAGAAGTGCAGTGAGGGGTCTCCCATTTTGGAGAGCTTGTGGATATGACTCACCATGGCCCTGAGCTGTTGGGTGCCATGAGGTAAGACAAATTGGTTTTGGATGGCCCCAGGTTCATCGTCCTCCCGAGGCGGGCCATACCTCTGCTGTCGGATGGGGCACATCGGTCCCGGTCCCGACCTATCTAACGGGGGCTGCTGTACCTCCCCTATCACTTCATCTTCCACCCCCCTTTGCTGCCAGACCTGCTGAAAGTTCGGCGCTATGGGTGGTGGCCGTGAAACCTCTGGTTCCCTGACTAGCTCATCCCCAGACGCTGCCTGCGGGACTGTTCTGCTTGGGTTGCCGGTAAAGTCCGACTGGTCTGCCTTCGGGCTGATAAGGCATACCATCCCCTTTGCCCTCACTAACGCCATACTCAAGCTTTCTATCTCTCCCCTACAGGGGCCATGATCTGCTTCCTCGAACCCTCGGTCGCAGGCTAGCTTATACGCTGCCTTTACCTCCCTAACCTTCTCGTCCTGCTCGCGTGTTGCTTGGGTAAGGCGGGCGTTCTTCTCCCGCAACCTTATCTCACTATTCTTGGCCTCGGTAACTTGGCACTCCAGATACTCCAGCTTGTACCTCGTGTTACTTTTGCCCTCACTAATCTGGCGCTCCAGGCGCTCTATTTTGGCCTGGTGTTCCCTTCTTGTCTGCGCTCATTCCTGATTTAGCGTCTTAAGGGCAATTAACAATTTCTCCTCCGCTAGGGCCTTATCCTGAATCTCTATTTCCTTATCCTGGACTTCCAGGGCTGTTTCCTTAAGCTTGGCAGCCTGTGCCGCTGCAACTCCGTCCAACAGTAGGACCTGCTTCTTGTAGCACATTAGCCACACTGCTTTCTCTATTGACCATTTATGTTTCTTGTAGTGTATGTACTTTGCAGAAGGAACTATTGTTAAGTATGTGTATTGTATTGAACAATTAATACAAAGACTTAAACGTATAACTCAAACAGGTCTTTACTGGTTGGAGGTAGGGACTATACTGAATACAAGATTACTGCACAGTGCTTATATACCGGTGTGTTCACCCCCGGTATTACGTCTACAGCAGCCTGAGAAAGTAGTACATCTCTTAAGGTGGAACAGGCTTAAGCTCTCTTAAGGTGGAACAGGTTACATACACAACACTCCTCCCTTCTTAGCTTTATAGTCATCCCCCCCATTGAACATAACGTAATAACATATATACATATATAACTTCATGTTTAACGTAACATATCACAGATTCAGTCTCTGCGGAAAACAGTTCACAGATTCAATCTCTGTGGTGTAGTCGGTTCACGTTACTCATTCAATAGTCCTTTCATGGATTTAACAGCTTGAACTTCCGAACTGATTTGGCTCCGTTCGGAGGGACCACGTGTGTGATCTGGTAGAGGTGATAATGGTTCAGATGGGTCATCTTCTGTTTTTACTTTTCCTTTTCTGCTTCTTGGAGACTCTCTGGGCTCCATTGTCAGCTGCCACAGCTGCCAGCTGCATGCGCAGTTCCTCCTTCTCTTCCTCCTGTTTCCGTCGTAGAGCCAGCTTCTCCCGATGTTCCGTAGACTTTTGGTGCTCCTCCATGATTTCTGCACTTTGGGAGTCGAAGTTACAAGCTGGGCAGGACAGGACATCGTAATATTCGGTGTCGTCCACCAGGTCATGGTAATATTCGGTGTCGTCCTGAGCTAGACCAGTGAGAGGGTCGTCTATTTCCTCCATACCCAGCTGGACGTTAGCCAGCTCTTGTTCCAAATCCAGACATCTTTCCTGAAGAGACTTCTTCATGTGTACCTCTGCATCCAGCTTTTTCTGGGCTTTCAGCAAGTCGTTTACTAGTGACCTCATTTGTGATTTTAATACTTCAACTTCCTTTGGAGATTGATTGATCGGACTATGCAATCCCTCTACCGGAGCAGCTGTTTCAGCGGTCTGTTGTTCTACATTGACGTGAGTCAGCATACTTTTGGCATCCAATGGCTGCTCTGTTGCAGTCGTTTCAGTCTGTGTCGTCACATCAGCCATCTCAATGACTTTTGAGAGCTCCGAACCCTTTTCCTTTGAAGATCGCAGCTCGTGTTCAAGTTTTTCCCATTTCAGAGTCTTGTCCCTCAGCATATGAAGGAGTTGGCTGACCGTTAACTCTTCTGACACCAGATTATGGCACGCACCTTCAGAACCTGAATCAGCTTTGATTCGTTCGGCCTCCTCGCGCAGATGGTTGGTGTGCTCCTGCTCCATTTTCTCCATCAGTTGCTTCTGTTGACTTTCCAGATTCTCCCACTCTGTAACAAAGAACTTTTTTATTTCATTCATCTCTTGCTCAAAACGGCAAATCATTTGTTCTAATTGCTGTTGTAGTTTGAAATGGAGTTGAGTTCGAGCCCAGTGTCCCTCAAAAATGTGCATATCAGTAGACTTGACAGACTCAGAATTCTCTGTTAAACTATGTTGTTGTTGCTCAGTGGAATTCTGTGCTGAAACTTTGTCTTTTGCACATGGGTTGGTCTTACCATCATCAGTTCTAGAGTCTGGGCTGATTATCTGCACCGAGTTCTCACTCTTTATGGCTTTTAGCGAATGCCAGTCCATATTTATGTTTCTAAACCACTCCCGGCCTAGTAGTGGTGGACCTCCCTCCGGTAGCACATATAAGTCCATTATTTGACTTCCTTCGCCCTTGTTGGCCACTGCAACCTTTATTGTCCCGATGGGGTACACTCTCTGCCCCGTGTAGGTTGTCAATATAATCTCCGTATCCTGTAGGGGAATATGTTGGAATAACCTTCTGTAATCTTTCTTATTCATGACCGACAATGCCGATCCAGTGTCCAATTCCATTTTTACTTGGACTCCTTCTATCTGAAGAGTAACCCAAATTGTCTGGAGGTCTGCACCCTTACCAACGTTGAGTACCCTTAAGCTAGCCAGTTCAATACTGCTTAAGCCAGCCAGTTCATTACTGCTAGCGTCTGAATCGGACTCCTGTTCGGCCACCTTGTGTACTTTTGCGTATTTTCCTTGCGGTGACTTCTTGTTGCTGGTCTTCTTCCCTGACCTGCATACTCTAGCTATGTGTCCAAGCCTACCACAAGTTCTACATTCTTGGTTTTTAAACCAACACTGGTTCTGATCATGCGTTGTCTTTCCACAACGATAACATTTGCCAGAACTCACACCCAATTTGTGTGCACTGAGCTCCGGTGACCGTAGCTGCATTACTGCCGTGCCTCTCGCTGCGGCTTTGTGTGCTGCTGCCATAGTGACCGCCTTCTCAAGCGTCAGCTCATTCTCCTCGAGCAGTCGCTTTTGTGTATCCTGTTTAAATAAACCACACACAAATTTGTCTCGTAGTGCATCTGTCAGTCCCGTTCCAAACTGGCAATATTTCGCTAATTTACGCAATTCCAGCAAATATTCAGCATTGCTTTCATGCTGTGGCTGCCTTCTGTCGTAAAATTTAAATCGTTCCGCTAGCATCAGCGGCGTGGGGTTTAGATGATCTTTCAGGACAGTAACAATCTCATCGAACGTCTTATCCGCCGGTTCATCTGGTGATAACAGGTGTTTCAATTGCCCGTATGTCTTCGCACCCATTAAATTTAATAATGTTAGAGCTTTATCTTGGTCACGAATTTTATTGGCCTTACAATAATTTTTTACTCTTTCAACATATATGGCCCAATCTTCGAGGTCACTATCAAAGGTGCTAATATTCCCGTGTTTAGGCATTGTAGATTTGCAATTTCTCAGATTTTATTTTCTTTACTTGTTATCAAAGATGGCGGCTTCCCGCTCTTGCCGTCGTCCTCCGCCCACAAAATGGCGGCTTTCCCACGCTTGGCGGTCTTCACCCGTCCCCCGACGCCGTCTCCCTTCAGCCCCCGAGTGCGGCCCTTATCTTCGCCGCGATCGCCCGAGTGCGGCCCTTATCAGCGGATGCGATCGATGGCCCGGCTGCGCCTCGCACTTGAAAGCGGCCCGGCCCTTATCAGTGCTTGCGATCGATGGCCCGGCTGCGCCCCTCACTTCAAAGCGGCCCGGCCCTTATCTGCCGATCGCTATCGCCCTGTACCTGTCTTCCCCCAGCCCTGTCTTCTACTCCGGTTCACAAGCTGATGGAGGCTTCAGGGTCCTAATGCCTGTCGCTTCCAGTGGGGTGGTGTGGTTTGAAACCTCTCTTCAACCGCCGTGGAATAACTGCCGCAGGGTAAGAACCTGACTCGTCGCCAGTGTTAAGTATGTGTATTGTATTGAACAATTAACACAAAGACTTAAACGTATAACTCAAACAGGTCTTTACTGGTTGGAGGTAGGGACTATACTGAATACAAGATTACTGCACAGTGCTTATATACCGGTGTGTTCACCCCCGGTATTACGTCTACAGCAGCCTGAGAAAGTAGTACATCTCTTAAGGTGGAACAGGCTTAAGCTCTCTTAAGGTGGAACAGGTTACATACACAACAACTATATTCTGCAGCCCCTGTATACTGCAGTACCAGTAGTGACCACCCCTGTATATAAGCCTGTGTAGTAACTTTGCATAGTTAGTTCCAGTTTGTCTCCACTCAGTAAAGACCTGTTATAACCAACTCCTGCAGTCCGTGTCTCAATTACACATGGACATAATACTGGCGACGAGCAGATCCGAACTTACCTACAGTCTGCATCACCTCATGGGGATCCATCCCTGAAGCAAAGTTGTCAGAGGTCGAGGCCAGAAGGAAGAAAGAAGAAAAAAAAATAAAACAAACAGAAGAAACGGGCGTCGACCGTGGGCAACCGCCTCAGATTCATCGGAGTTGAAGATTTGCAGGAGAGGCTGTCAAGAACGGGGCTTGGTTATCCTGTCGATGGTGTTCCAGCTAATCGGGCTGGTGGCAGGTAGTAGACTGATCCTTCCTGGGCTGCGGCGGGCTAGAGCTCGATCGGGTGGCTTTTCAACGGGGCCGAGCAGCATTGTCGGGAAGAGGAGAGAGAGAGAGAGAGGGTGGAGCCCAGTGCTACGAAGCCGGGCAGCGTACAGACCCGAGAAGAGGAAGGAAAGTGTCCCGTAGGGTTGCTCCGACGATGGGGAAATAAAAGAAATTAGAAGCGCAGAAAGTCGCGAGGAGCTGCAGTTTGCCACGGGAACCGCGGAGAGCGGCGTTAGCAGCAGCGCGGGGCGAAGTGCATGAAGACCATAGGGCATCGCCATCAAGGCATAAAACGCCAACAACAGCGCTAGCAGCAGCGGAGAAGACGGAAAGAGTGGGAGGCGCCATTTTGTTAAATTGGGGAAGAAGGCAAAGCGCGGGAGGCGCCATCTTAGATTTCCAAGATGCCGAAGACTGGCAATATCACTGCCTTCGATAATGCAATAGAAGACTGGACCATGTATGTGGAAAGAGCCGAAGTATATTGCGAGGCAAACGAAGTAGCCGATGAGAAAAAGGCATCGGTAGTACTAAACTTAATGGGCGCAAGAACGTACGGCCTATTGCGGAACCTGATTACTCCAGCCAAACCGATGGCGAAGAGTTTTAACGAAATTGTTGATATTCTACAGGAACACCTAAATCCTACACCACTGCTGATAGCAGAAAGATTTAAATTCCACAGGAGAAATCAGCATAAAGATGAGATCAATGCTGATTATCTTACGGAACTACGAAAGCTATCAAAGCACTGCCAGTTCGGAGCAGGACTGACAGATACTCTACGGGACAAATTTGTCTGTGGACTCCTGAGTGAAGGAACCCAGAAGAGGTTACTCTCAGAGAAAGAGCTGACGCTAGATAAGGCTTTCAGCATGGCAGTATCGTACAAAGCAGCAGCAAGGGGAGCTGCGGAAATACAGCAAAAGCCACAGGAATACGGCATCCACGAAATGACACGGGGATTTGAAAAATGTTATCGCTGCGGCAGAACAACCCATGACCAGAAGGACTGCTGGTCCAAGGACAAAATATGCAGGCAATGCGGAAAGATGGGACACATTGCACGAGTTTGCAGGTCCGGGAAGAAGACTAACGACAACAAAAAGGCTACTAAGAAACAGTACAGGAAAGTACAAAGGATGACGGACAGTAGTTCCGAAGACCAGAAGAGCGATAGTGAATCCGGGAACAAGAGACTAAGCTGTCTCAAACTTTACAACGTAATCGCAAAAGAGGATCACCGAACCATTTGGGTCACCCTCACGATAGCAGGGTCCCAAGTCAAAATGGAATTGGATACAGGATCAGCCCTGACCGTCATGAATCGACGAGACTACGAGCGGCTATTCTCACACATTCCCTTGAAAGAGACATCCATTGTCTTGAAGACGTATACGGGGCAAAAAGTATAGACCAGAGGGAAAATAAGGGTGCCTGTCGAATATAACGGCAAGGAAATACAGGAATTGTATCTGTACATACTGCAAGATGGTGGACCACCGTTATTGGGACGTGAATGGATCAGAAAGATAAGTTTAGACTGGCACTCCATTCAGGCACTGACGGTGGCTGGTAAAAAGGATGACGACATCACACATGGACGATTGTCAAAAATCTTAGCTAATGCCAAAGAGGTATTTCAACAAGAACTGGGAACTCTTAAAGGTGTAACCGCCTCGATAAAAATAGAAGAGAATGCAATTCCCAAGTTTTTCAAAGCAAGACCGGTACCATATGCAATTCGCCCAGCCGTCGAGGCAGAGCTGGAGAATCTGGAGAATGCAGGCGTGTTATCTAAGGTAGACTGGAGCGAGTGGACCCATCGTTCCTGTCATGAAGAAAACGTTAAACAATAAGTCTGAGGAGCCAAGGTATGTTCGCATCTGTGGGGACTTCAAGGTGACAATGAACCCAGTCCTTCACACAGTACAATATCCTCTCCAGAGGATAGAAGATATTTTCGCCTCACTATCTGGAGGGAAGCGGTTTACAAAAATTGACCTAGCACAAGCATATTTGCAGATGGAGGTTGAAGAATCCTCTAGGAAGTATCTCATGATAAACACTCACAAATGTCTTTACCAGTATAATCGACTGGTATTCGGAGTAGCATCAGCTCCGGCGATATGGCAAAGAGTGATGGAACAAGTCCTGCAAGGGATTCCGGGGACTCAGTGTTACTTGGACGACATCCTAGTGACAGGTGAAGATGACAGTGAACACCTTGCCAACCTAGAGCAGGTGCTCACTAGACTAAGAGAACATGAGCTACGAGCCAATCGCCCCAAGTGCGAGTTTTTAAGAAACAGATATCGTATTGTGGCCACGTGATTGATGAAGAGGGGTTACATAAGTCCCCTGACAAAATTGAAGCGGTAGTTAAGGCTCCAGCGGCTGAAAATGTGTCGCAAATGAGGTCATTCCTCGGATTGGTGAATTACTACCATAAGTTTTTGCTGAATTTGTCCACAATTCTGCACCCACTGAACGCCCTACTACAAACTGGAGTAGCATGGAAATGGAGCGATGAATGTAAGCGGGCCTTTCAGAAGAGTAAAGACCTAATCACTTCAAGAGAAGTACTGGCTCACTACAACCCATCACTACCGATAAGACTGGCGTGTGATGCGTCTCCCTACGGCATTGGAGTGGTACTGTCACATAAATTCCTTGATGGTTCAGAGAGGCCGATAGCTTTTGCGTCACGCTCGTTAACTTCAGCCGAGCGTAACTACGCCCAGATTGACAGAGAGGCCCTCAGCCTGGTGTGGGGGGTGAAGAAGTTCAATCACTACCTGCACAGTCAGAAATTTACTCTACTAACTGATCATCAACCTCTTGTCTCCATTTTCCACCCTCAGAAGGGCGTCCCGATAATGACAGCACAACGGCTACAGAGGTGGTCCCTTTTCCTAGGGGCACACCAATATGACATCGAGTACAAAGGAACTAAACAGCATGGGAATGCTGATGGATTGTCGCGCCTACAGTTGCCGACGGTGGAAGAAGCACCTGCAGTGGATCCAGTGGAGATATTCCACTCGACCATAGTCGAATGTCTACCTGTGACGACTGCAAACATAGAAAAGGAAACACGAAATGACCCGACACTCTCCAGGGTCTATGATTTAACGGTGAAGGGATGGCCAGCACATGGCGAACCACTGTTGCCAGCATTCTCGCTGAGAAGAGAACAGCTGTCAGTGTGCAGAGGAACCTTGATGTGTGGATCCAGAGTAGTAATTCCCCCCAAATTGAAGGATAGAGTGTCCAATGAGCTTCATGAGGGTCATCTGGGAGGGGTAAAAATGAAGAACTTAGCCAGAGCGTTTGTGTGGTGGCCGGGAATCGATAGAGAAATCGAAGAGATGACCAAGAGCTGTACAGGATGCCAGAAGGTCCAAAACACCCCACCACAAGCCGCTCTACATCCATGGGAGTGGCCCTCATCTCCATTGCAAAGGGTGCACATTGATTTTGCTGGTCCATTTATAGACTCGATGTTTTTAATTGCGGTGGATGCACATTGAAAGTGGCCAGAGGTAATAAAAATGTCCTCAACCATCACAGAAAAAACTATCACAGTCTTACGAACCATGTTCCCCAGAAATGGGCTGCCTGAGCAGATTTGCTCCGACAATGGACCACAGTTTGTGTCTGAAGAGTTCCGGAGGTTCTTAAAGAACAATGGTGTTAAGCATTACACATCCACCCCATATCATCCAGCCACCAATGGATTGGCTGAGAGGTTTGTTCAAACATTCAAGAAGGCTATCAAGGCAATGTGTAATGAAGACATACCCCTACAACACAAGGTGGATAACTTCTTGTTTGCCTACCGGAATGCGACACATGCGGTTATCAACCAAACTCCAGCCATGATGTTCTTCAATCGAAGACTACGATGCTGCTTGGATTTGGTTAAACCAAACATCAGAAGAGATGTGGAGAACAGGCAGTTTCAGAATATGAATGAAAGGCCGACCAGGAGTTTTAAGATAGGTCAACCAGTTTTGGCCCGGGACTACCGCACAGAGAAATGGCAGCCAGGAACGATCTGTACACGGCAAGGACCTCTAATGTATACCGTGGACTTTGGAGAGAGCATTGTAAGACGCCCTGCTGACCAGATTCTAGAGTCACTGGAAAACGTCAATTCCACACCACGTTCCGATACACCTGGTGATGAAACCGAAGTACCAATTGCATCTACCTCAGAATCGGGAATATTGGAAGCAGACGAACCCAACAACGACGTTGATTCCGAATCAACTCTGCCAGAAGAACCTGATACCCCAAAGAGGCGTTATCCAGACAGAATCAGGAAGCCTCCTCAAAGACTGAACTTATGATTGCTTAACTTCAGCTAATGTATATGACAACTGTAATTGTAAATATGTTATTTAATTATTAATCGAATGTTATGTACTGTTTAGCTAAAAGGGGAGGAATTGTAGTGTATGTACTTTGCAGAAGGAACTATATTCTGCAGCCCCTGTATACTGCAGTACCAGTAGTGACCACCCCTGTATATAAGCCTGTGTAGTAACTTTGCATAGTTAGTTCTAGTTTGTCTCCACTCAGTAAACACCTGTTATAACCAACTCCTGCAGTCCGTGTCTCAATTACACACGGACATAATATTTCTTACTCTCTGTCCACTGGGTGGCAGCATCTATCAGACGCTCAGCCTTTAACAGAGTGCTTATCCACTTCTTGGTGATATTCACCTTTCTAAAAACATAATCGGACTACCTCTCTTTCATAGCTGTTCCTTCCTCCGCACTACTGTCTGCTATATCGCTTACTGCTGCCGATGGTCCTGCCGCGGTTGCAATTCTGTAAGTGGTTTTACTGTGTGAGTGTCTTGGGTTCATCAGTTATGCCTCTGACTACCCCCTTTGAGCGGCTCGAATTGCTCGCCCCTTTTTGAGTTCTGACCACCGGACTTATTTGCAGGTAGCGATATAGAAAACGAGCAGACCAGTGGTTTGGTGCAAAGAAAAACCAAGATTTTATTACCAGAGAACGATTCTATACAAAGGATAATATGGATGCAGTACACTTACACTTAACAGGGATGGGAAATAAACGGCACATCAAGGGAAAATGACTAAAATGACAATTTTAGCAATCCCCTTAACTCCCACCCTCTAAACCTCGCTAGGCTATCTTATGAGTGGTCAGAATTCCATGCTCACCAGTCTGAGTCGTTTAAACAGACGAGAATCTTGCTTCTTTGCCCTGCTGCCATTCGATGCCATGTGGTTTCAATGCTGCACCGGGTACCATCCAGGTGAAAATACCCCAGTAATAAAATAGTCTCTGGCAGGGTATTTCACCTCTCGGGATGGGCTCTTCTTCGTAGGTCCTCTTCCTGGGGTGGTGGCAGGCAGGACGCGGGAGGCGAGGAGAGAGAGAGCATGGCTTCCTGAGGGGCTATAGTTATACTCCTCTCGGTAGCCCTTATCTCACGCGCTAAATCAGCTCATCCTTTGCCTGATTTGAGCGGGTTGGAATTGAACAAAAGGTGTCGATCTTGGCCCATCGACTTAGATGGCCGGTAATAGCTTCTAACGGTCCCATAACTGCTCTTCTTTGTTCAACAGATTCCTTGATGGGGCCAGCCTAACCTGGATGGCTCCGCTGATCGTTTGGATCATTTGAGTAAACAAACTTGATGGCCTGTAAACGGGAGCCTGAATGTAACTGAGTTTGCTCCCAATACATAAATGTAAAAGTTCTGTCTGGTTTCGTGATCTCGCAGACATCAAAAATACCCAAGCTGTTAGCTTGTCACAGAGTCCACAATTGGAACTTACAGGCTTTTGGTCACGAGGTTGACCGCAGCTGTTGTGTATGTAATATGTGTGCTACTTTGAACCTATGGACAGGACTGCACTACTTGTTGGGCATAGTGATACGCAGTACCACTCCTGGCCATAGGGGTATAAATAGTACTGTGGGTACTGATCCCCCTCAGTTCCCGCCTGTGGGCATGAAGTAAAGACCTATGTGTAGTCCCTACCTCCAACCAGTAAAGACCTGTTTGAGTTATACGTTTAAGTCTTTGTGTTAATTGTTCAATACAATACACATACTTAACACTGGCGACGAGTCAGGTTCTTACCCTGCGGCAGTTATTCCACGGCGGCTTCGTCCACAGACAGGACGTTGAAGAGAGGTTTCAAATCTCACCACCCCACTGGAAGCGACAGGCATTAGGACCCTGAAGCCTCCATCAGCGACTGAAAACGGGAGGACAGAAGACATCCTGCAGCTTTTTCAATCTCGGTGGTGGGTAAGCCAAGCAGCGTTGGCTGCAAAGACAGGGCTGGGGGAAGTCGGAGGTAGAAGGGCGATCGATCGAAATCCCTGATAAGGGCCGCACTCGGGCTGGAGGGCGCAGCGTCGGCAGACACTGAAGGCGCGAGAGCCGCGGTGAAAAGCGCGGGCCATCGATCACGGCGGAGATAAGGGCCGCACTCGGGGCTGAAGGGAGACGGCGTCGGGGGACGGGTGAAGACCGCCAAGCACGGGAAAACCGCCATTTTGTGGGCGGAGGACGACGGCAAGAGCGGGAAGCCGCCATCTTGGATAGCAGTAAAAAAAAAAAGAAAAAATCTGAGAAATTGCAAATCTGATAAAGTACTACAATGCCTAAACACGGGAATATTAGCAACTTTGATAGTGACATCGAAGATTGGGCCATATATGTTGAACGAGTTAAAAATTATTGTAAGGCCAATAAAATTCGTGAGGCTGATAAAGCACTAACATTATTAAATTTAATGGGTGCGAAGACATACGGGCAATTGAAACACCTGTTATCACCAGATGAACCGGCGGATAAGACGTTCGATGAGATTGTTACTGTCCTGAAAGGTCATCTAAACCCCACGCCGCTGATGCTAGCGGAACGATTTAAATTTTACAACAGAAGGCAGCTACAGCATGAAAGCAATGCTGAATATTTGCTGGAATTGCGTAAATTAGTGAAATATTGTCAGTTTGGAACGGGACTGACAGAGGCACTTCGAGACAAATTTGTGTGTGGTTTATTTAAACAGGATACACAAAAGCGACTGCTCGAGGAGAATGAGCTGACGCTTGAGAAGGCGGTCACTATGGCAGCAGCACACGAAGCCGCAGCGAGAGGCACGGCAGTAATGCAGCTACGGTCACCGGAGCTCAGTGCACACAAATTGGTTGTGAGTTCTGGCAAATGTTATCGTTGTGGAAAGACAACGCATGATCAGAACCAGTGTTGGTTTAAAAACCAAGAATGTAGAACTTGTGGTAGGCTTGGACATATAGCTAGAGTATGCAGGTCAGCGAAGAAGACCAGCAACAAGAAGTCACCGCAAGGGAAATACGCAAAGGTACACAAGGTGGCCGAACAGGAGTCCGATTCAGACGCTAGCAGTAATGAACTGGCTAGCTTAAGCTGTAATGAACTGGCTAGCTTAAGAGTACTCAACGCTGGTAAGGGTGCAGACCTCCAGACAATTTGGGTCACTCTTCAGATAGAAGGAGTCCAAGTAAAACTGGAATTGGACACTGGATCGGCATTGACGGTCATAAATAAGAAAGATTACGGAAAGTTATTCCAACATATTCCCCTACAGGATATGGGGATTATATTGAAAACATACACGGGGCAAAGAGTGTACCCCATCGGGAAAATAGAGGTTGCAGTGGTCCACAAGGGCGAAGACAGTCAAATAATGGACTTATATGTGATATCTGAAGGAGGTCCTCCACTACTAGGACGGGAGTGGATTAGGAAAATGAATATGGACTGGCATTTCCTACAAACAATAACGAGTGAGAACTCGGTGAAGATAGTCGGCCCAGACTCTGGAACGGATGATGGTAAGCCCAACTCAGGTGCAAAAGACAAAGTTTCAGCACAGAATTCCACTGAGCAACAACAACATAGTTTAACTGTGGATTCTGAGTCTGGCAAGTCTACTGATGTGCCCATTTCTGAGGGACACCGGGCTCGAACTCAACTCCATTTCAAACTACAACAGCAATTAGAACAAATGCTTCGCCGTTTTGAGCAAGAGTTGAATGCAACGAAAGAGTTCTTTGATATAGAGTTGGAGAATCTGGAAAGACAACAGAAGCAGCTGATGGAGAAAATGGAGCAGGAGCACACAAAACGTCTGATGTCAGAGGAGTTAACGGTCAGCCAACTCCTGCATATGCTGAAGGACAGGACTCTGAAATGGAAAAAACTTGAACACGAACTTCAATATTCAAACGAAAGGGGTTCGGAGCTCTCAAAGGTTATTGGAAGAGCTGAGGTGGCAACACAGACTGAGATGACTGCAACAGAGCAGCCCTTGGATGCCAAAGGTACGCTGACTCACGTCAACGTAGAACAACAGACCGCTGAAACAGCTGCTCCGGTAGAGGGATTGAATAGTCCGATCAATCAATCTCCAAAACAAGTTGAAGTAGTAAAATCTCAAATGAGGTCATTAGTAAACGACTTGCTGAAAGCCCAGAAAAAGCTGGATGAAGAGGTACGCATGAAGAAGTCTCTTCAGGAAAGATGTCTGGACTTGGAACAAAAGCTGGCTAATGCCCAGCTGGGTATGGAGGAAATAGAAGACCCTCTCGCTGGCCTAGATCAGGACGACACCGAATATTACTATGTCCTGTCCTGCCCAACTTGTAACTTCGACTCCCACCATACAGAAATCATGGAGGAGCACCGAAAATCTACGGAACATCGGGAGAAGGTGGCTCTATTACGGAAAAAGGAGGGAGAGAAGGAGGAACTGCGCATGCAGCTGGCAGCTGACAGTGGAGCCCAGAGAGTCTCCAAGAAGCAGAAAAGGAAAAGTCGAAACAGAAGATGACCCATCTGAACCATTATTACCTCTACCAGATCACACACGTGGTCCCTCCGAATGGAGCCAATTCAGTTCGGAAGTTCAAACTGTTAAATCCATGGAAGGACTATTGAATGAGTCACTCCAGCAACGTGAACCGACTCCACCACAGAGATTGAATCTGTGAACTGTTTTCCGCAGAGACTGAATCTGTGATCTGTTTTGACATGAAGTTATCTATGTATCTATGTTATTCTGTTATGTAAACCTGAAGTTATATATGTATATATGTTATTACGTTATGTTAAATGGGGAGATGACTGTAAAGCTAGGAAGGGAGGAATGTTGTGTATGTAATATGTGTGCTACTTTGAACCTATGGACAGGACTGCACTACTTGTTGGGCGTAGTGATACGCAGTACCACTCCTGGCCATAGGGGTATAAATAGTACTGTGGGTACTGATCTCCCCTCAGTTCCCGCCTGTGGGCATGAAGTAAAGACCTATGTGTAGTCCCTACCTCCAACCAGTAAAGACCTGTTTGAGTTATACGTTTAAGTCTTTGTGTTAATTGTTCAATACAATACACATACTTAACAGCAGCCATTTTGTGTGCCCCTGGATTTTTAAAATCAGTCCAACCAGGGTCTCTTTTAATTAAATAATCTTCGGGGGGGGGGGAACTGCCTGAATTTTGCGAAACTTACAGTGTCCACAAGGACTGTGCAGTGGTCACTCTCCCCAATACTGTCATGGACAGATGCATCTGCAATAGGTAGATTGGTGAGAAAGAGGTCAAGTTATTTTTTCCCTTGTGTTGGTTCTCTCACCACCTGCCGCAAGCCCGGTCTGGCAGCTATGTCCTTCAGGACTCGGCCAGCTCGGTCAGTAGTGGTGCTGCCATTCCACTCTTGATGATGGACATTGAAGTATCCTACCCAGAGTACCTTCTGTGCCCTTCAGTGCTTCTTCCAAGTGGTGTTCAACATGGAGGAGTACTGATCCATAAACTGAGGGAGGGCGGTAGGTGGTAATCAGCAGGAGGTTTAAGGGGTTCAGAGTCAATGTTGAAGACTCCCAGGGCCACTCCCTCCTGACAGTATACCACTGTGCCACCACCTCTGGTGGGCCTGTCCTGCGGTGGAACAGGACATGCCCAGGGATGGTGATGGAGGAGTCTGGGACGTTGGCTGAATGATATGATTGTGTGAGTATGACTATGTCAGGCTGTTTGCTTGACTAGTCTGTGGGACAGCGCTCCCAATTTTGGCATAAGTCCCCAGATGTTAGTGAGGATTACTTTGCAGGGTCAACTGTTTTGCCTTTGTTGTGTCCAAATCCAATGCGTAGGTCAACGCTGAGTGGTCTGTCCGGTTTTATTCTTATTATGCTTTGTCATAGCGGTTTATTACAACTGAGTGGCTTGCTAGGCCATTTCAGATGGTAGTTAAGAGTCAACCACATTGCTGTGGTTCTGGAGTTGCATATAGTCCAGACTCGGTAAGGACGGCAGATTTCCTAGTGAACCAGATGGGTTTTTACGACAACTCGGTAGTTTCATGGTCACCATTACTGATACTTGCATTTGAACTCATATCTCTGGGTCCATTAATCCCAGCCTCGGGATTACTATTCCAGTAACATAACCACTATGCTACCATTCCTGTTGAACTGTCACAGGTTGTCAACCCTCCAGGATTCCCCTGGAGTCTCCAGGAATTAAAGGTTAATCTCCAGGACACTGCTGAGAGCAACCCTGGAGAAAAATCATAGGGGCATTAAACAAAAATGTGTTTTTTGTAATTTTCTCTGAACACTTTTGTTCGTTAGTTATAAAAAAATATTGGAGATTTTTTAAAAGGCACTTTAACTGGGTCGGGGAATTGGAGGTGGGAGGTCATGTGATGAACCCTCCAGGAATCTGTCCATCCAGAGTTAGTAACCCTCGACCAGAAGGTCCCAGGTTGTGCACAAATTGGCTGCCATGTTTCCCTGAATTTTTAGTGACCATACTTCAAAAGTGCTGCATTGGTTGCAAAGCACTTTGGGACATCATGAGATCGTGAAAGGCACTATATCAATGCAAATGCATTCTTACTTGTGTTTATTTCTTTAGCTGGGACTCTATTCCACTGAAGTGTGGTGAAAGGATCTATAGCCTTGATTGAAGTTGGTTAATTTTATATTCATATCCTCCAGTTTGCTGTTCACAGTCCAAATTCTCCATTAAATGTGTTTGCTATTCATCTCTGCCCAGTTGCTAAGTGACTGCAGGTCTCCTTCAGTGATAAGCATCTCATTGAAATGTCCTGCTCTCCTATATGCATGTCATCCTCGTACTTCAATGATTCATTACAATACCTCTGCTGAGGTCATTAATAACTCCTGTGAGCAGCATTGTCCATTACAGCATTATCATTGTTAATTACAAGGAAATTTACAATCCCCCAGGACACAAATCAGTGCGCACCTCAATAAAACATTTTTAAAAAGCATAGCACGAAATATTGCTTTGGGCAATAACGCTTCTCCACATTAAGTACTGGTCACAACCTCCAATGAAATAAAAGGATAAGGATTTATATAGCGCCTTTCACGACCTCAGGATATCCCAAAGCGCTTTACAGCCATTGAAGTACTTTTGAAGCATAGTCACTGTTGTAATATAAAAAAGGCAGCAGTCAATTTGTGCAAGATCCCCCAAACAGTAATGTGGTAATGACCAGATCATCTGTTGTACTGATGTTGGTTGAAGGATAAATATTAGCTAGGACACCAGGAGAGAACTCCCCTGCTCTTCTTCGATTAATGCCATGGGACCTTTTACGTCCACCCGAGAGGACCTCACAAAGGAAAGTTTCACACGTACCATGCGCCTGCTGCCCTTGTTCTTCTAGATGGTAGAGGTCGCGGGTTTGGGAGGTGCTGCCGAAGAAGTCTTGGCGAGTTGCTGAAGTGCATCTTGTAGATGATACACACTGCAGCCACAGTGCGTCGGTGGTGGAGCGAGTGAATGTTTAAGGTGGTGGATGGGGTACCAATCAAGCGGGCTGCTTTGTCCTGGATGGTGTCGAGCTCCTTGAGTGTTGTTGGAGCTGCACTCATTCAGGCAAGTGGAGAGTGTTCCATCACACTCCTGACTCTATACAACTGAAGCATAACTTCCCCACTTTTGAATTCCAATCCTCTTGAGATAAAAGCCAACATTCCATTTGTCTTTTTGATTACTTTTTGTAACTGTGCACCAGCTTTTAGCGATTTGTGTACCAGGTACCCAAATCCCTTTGCTCCTCCGCACCCCTAATCTCTCATCATTAAGAAAAATTTTGTTTTGTCTTTCTCAGATCCAAATTGGATGACCTCAAACTTGCCACATTGAACTTTATAGACCATATTTTTGTCCTCTCACTTAACCTGTCAATGTCCCTTTGTAATTTCCTCCTGCCATCCACACAATTTACTGTGCCTCCTAATTTAGTGTCATCTGCAAACTTGGATATACAACTCTCTATTCCTTCATTTAAGTCTTTATGATGAAAAACTGAAAATCTGAGGTCCCAGTCCAGATCCCTGGGGAGTACCGCTTGTCACGACCCACCAATCAGAGTACATACACTTTATCCCTATTCTCTGTCTCCTACGTCCCAACCAATGTCCAACCCATGTCACATGTTATATAACATAGATCTTAACCTTACACAATAATCGACAGTACAACCAGGCTCTTCAAGATGTTGGCTCCTTTACTTCCACAATGACCTCATTTATCTCATTGCTGTTTGTGGGAGCTTGCTGTGCGCAAATTAGCTGCACCGTTTCCTACATTACAACGGTGACTACACTTCAAAAGTATTTCAGTGGCTGTGAAGTACTTTGGGACATCCTGAGGTCATGAAAGGCGCTATAGAAATGCAAGTTCTTCCTTTCTTTCCTTCTTCCTCTCTGATCCGGCTGCCTGTGATCTTCATCCTGTTTGTATTGAGGATTCAGAGAACCGCACAACACAGGAAGAGCATGTGCCATCTTTGCGTGTGTGTAGTTGTTCCAAAGTTGCATTTGTAACATTATTATTCTGGCCACAGAACTTCCTCAACATTGGTTGTAGAATTCAATGGGATGGATTTGGAGGGGTTCTACAATGGGGTGGGTGGGGTTGTATCTATGCATGAATGATCACGCTATCACCAGATTTCAGTTGGTGAGGAAAATGCCAGCTGCAGGTAATTTAATGTTAGTCCCGGATTTCAGGAGGGCTTAGTAGCAACATGTGGGAATCAGAATGGCCAAGTGGTCTAAGGTGCTGCCTTCAGCTTGTTAATCTTCCCAGTGAGACATGTGTTCAAATCCCACTCCTCACATCAGTCTGTTTAATGTTTTTAACTTCTTTACCCAGAGATTGGTGAGAATGTGAAACTTGCTACCACATGGAGTAGTTGAGCTGAATAGCATAAATGCATTTAAGGGGAAGCTAGATAAGTACATGAGGGAGAAAGGAATAGAAGGATATGTGAATAGAGTTAGATGAAGTAGGGTGGGAGGAGGCTCATTTGGAGCATAAACATCAGCATAGACCAATTGGGCCAAAAGGCCTGTTTCTGTCCTGTAAAACTCAGAGGGAAAAATTGGGTATAGCTGATTTTGGGGCGCTAATCTCGCTGGGGTGCTAATTTTTGCGCCCCAAAAAAGATAGCGCCCCACCTTGTAAATTCAGTAGTAGCACCCCAAGAATGGTGCTACTGGAAGCGCTCCATCTCCTTCTTGGGACGCTATTACTGAATTTCGCGGTGCGACATGCATCAGCGCCATGAGCGGCAGCACGTAACGCCGCATCACTGCAAGCCTTCCCTGATTAAAGGGGAGGGGCCTAGCGCTGTGCACAGACCACCAGGGAGCAGGGTGCCGTGGAAACAGCCCGGCACACGAGGAGTGCCGGGCTGAGTGATCACAGCCGGCACCTCACATACAAATGTGAAAGGGGGCAGGTGCTGGCAGTCAGCCAAAATTAAAATGGCGGCCCGATACCTGCTACTGCCTGTTGCACAAATCACCCGGCGATAGGTCAGGGGGCGCAGTGCATGGCGATGACATCATCATCATCATCATCGCCGGTGCAGCGGAACGGGGTGCTACTGGCTACCATCGCCGCTAACTTCCCACTGAATTTCATGGGAGACGTTAGCGGCGCCGCCCCTGGTCGCTAGGGCATTTGCGCCCCGTTAGCGCCCCCGGGGGTGATAACAAGAGGCACAAAGCAACCCAATTTCTAGCCCTATGTCATTCTATGATTTAGGGACGGTGTTAGGTAGAAATAATTGATACGGAAGACAAATGAAGTTCATTTAAATCTACACTCAAGGACAGGGAAACCTTTTATATTACTATGATTGGAAAGGAGGGTGAAGTGAAGCCAAAATGGCACGATTATGAAAGATGTTGGCAATAGGTTAGGTTAGATGATAGGAGGTATTTATTTTCACAGTTAGTCATCATTCTCTGGAACAGATCACTGAACCGCACGGTGAGTCCTTTGAAAGGGAACTGGATGAGTTCCTGAGACAAGGAGGCTGCGGCCTGTGGGGTAGCTGGGAATAGAGAGACTGATGAGTTAGCACAGCCTTCTGGAGCTAGCTTTGTTACCTTCGGGGACTAACAGGACTAGACAGACTAGATGCAGGAAGGATGTTCCCGATGGCGGGGAAGTCCAGAACCAGGGGTCACAGTCTAAGGATAAGGGGTAAGCCATTTAGGACTGAGATGAGGAGGAATTTCTTCACCCAGAGAATGGTGAACCTGTGCCATTCTCTGCCACACAGGGCAGTTGAGGCCAATTCATTAAATATATTCAAGAAGGAGTTGGATATATATTTCTTGAGGCTAAAGGGATCAAGGGATATGGGGAGAAAGCAGGGACAGGGTACTGAATTTGGATGATCAGCCATGATCTCATTAAATGGCGGAGCAGGCTCAAGGGGCTGAATGGCCTACTCCTGCTCCTATCTTCTTTGTTTCTATGGGAGAAGAACTTCCCATAACCTTTTCCAAAATTGGCCGAAGGCTTTTCTCTGGGTTTTTTTGCCCTCTCCCAGGAGTTTGCGTTACTTTGGGGAGGGAGGGACGTGGATCGATGGTGCATGAGGCAGCACCATGTCTGGATCGGGCGGGCTTGAGGGGCCAGATGGTCCTTTCCTATCTCTCCTTTCTCGTATGGTTGGAAACCCTTTGTTGGCCTGCACAATTGAGCTAAGAGTTCATCTAAACATTTAAGGGCCCCCGACCCTAAGCAGTGCCAGCAGCAGCCATTTACATTTCCTGTCGCTAGTATTTTATACCCAGAAGTAGGACCTCACAAGGTCACATTCCCTTCCCCTCGAGCATGTACACCATCGTGTTTACAGTGCTGCTTCCAAAGACTTCACTGTAATATAAACAGCGGGCCGTTGTAGAAATACTGAACTTTTGACATTGACGGTTCAACCTGTTTGGTTTGCCGCTGGTAGCTGCTTAGATGGACGTGGAGTTATACTGTCAGAAGGGAAATGGAGCTTTGCTCATTGCAATTGAACTGGTATTTAGATGGCAATGTTAAAGAAGCAACAGGCACCACATGTGAACCTAGACAGTAGGTTATTGACAGCATACGTGACCAGATTATAGAGGAATCTCTCTACTCCTTGTTGCACCTACCTAAAAGAAGCTTTATTGTGCATCTGACTTGTGCTGTACCTGATCTGGGAAACATGATGGCACAGTGTAGAAACACTTTGGGCTGGATTTTCATTGAGGAGGCGGATTGGAGACGGGACTACAACTTTTGGGGTTGTAGTCCCGCCTCCATCGAGTTCTAACCAACCCACGCAATTTTGACTTGATTGACCTTGTTGAGCCCGCCCAGCGGGATCAGCAGGCCAATTAAGGGCCACCCGGCAACAGGTGACGTCACAGATTGAAATTTCATCTGTCAAGACCCTTTGACAGATGAAATATCAGCGTTTCACAGCTGTTTGAAGCTGTCAAACACTGACAATCTGTACTCCAGGTTAATTCCTTCCTCTCAGGATGATTTAGGGCTCTCCCCGGAACAGAAAGCAGAGGCTGCAGATTTTGACAGCTAGCGGCCATTCTGCTTTCTGTGCCGGTGAGATGAGGGACTCCCGAGACCTGAAGGAAGACTGTAAAGGTAAGTAAAGGTTTGTAGAACTACTTTAAACACTTTACACAGACCAAACACACTTACCTCTGCACTCATGCACCCATCACTCACCTGAACACCGGACATCTCGACCCCTCCAAGCCCTTCATCCCAATGGCCCGCCTCGCTAACTTGGTGTGGTTTGGAGCCGTCGGGAATCCCACATTTCAACAATGAAAATATGGATTAGGCTAAAAACTGCCTGTTAACCAGTTAATTGGCACTAATCCCCATCCCATCTCGGGGAGGCGGGTCCCAGCCTCCTTTGAAACTGGCATGGAGGCGGGTTGGGGTCGGGACCCCCGATTTCGGGATTTTAAACCCCCACACGCCTCCAATCCCGACTCCACGGCCAAATGAAAATCCTGCCCTTTTACTCTGTATCTAACCTGCACTGGACCTGAAATAACAACAGAAAATGCTGGAAAAACTCAGCAGGCCAGGCAACATCCGTGGAGAGAAATTAGAGTCGACGTTTCGGGTCGAAACCCTTTTTCAAAACTGGAAAGGAAATGAAATAGATCGAAGGCAAGGCTGCGATAGAACAAAAGAAGCATTAAGAGGTATTCAAAACCAGAGCAGTGCAGAGGGAGCTTTACTCTGGATCTAACCTGCATTGGCCCTATTCTAGGAATATTTGATGGAGTAGTGTAGAGGAAGCTCTGCATGTGACCTAGGAATGCTTGGCGGAACTGCGTTGACAACAATTTAACCTACAACTAACCCATGCTGAAATCTGATCTGGTAGTGCTTAATGGTACAGTGTGGAGGGAACTTTAGTCTCTCTCTCTTCCTAATACCCAACCTGTGAATGTTTGATGGAGGAATATAGAGGGAACTTAGCTTAACATATAACTTATTTGCTATTATTTGAGGTCCGCCATAGCTACCTTCAGACTCACTGGCGTTATTTGTTCCTTTACGTGATCTGAGTGTCTCACCAGAATTGACGCACACTGCCATACTTGTACGATAGCATAACCTGGGGATGTATCAATATCATCCCTTTGCATCAAATACTCGTGTCTTTCATACATGTATTTCTCTAGTCTTTCCAGGAGCAGACTGAGCTACCACTAGATGAGGCAAGGCTTGTTGCAAATCGTTACTTTATTTCACAGTAAATTGAACATACAGAGCAATAATTATGATCGGATTCACTTATTTCCAGCAACACAACTTATCTTAGTATAATATAAAAATATCAACACTACCCCACTTGATGATTGACTTTGAGCTTATTTTGCAACTCCCTTCACCCATATCCTGGCAGAGGCTTTGCAGTCCCCCTTCCTCAAGCTACAGCAGCTCTTTCTGATTGTTAAAAGGCTGACTCTAGTGTCAGGTTTTAGTCAAACTGATAACCCTCCCCCCGCCCCCCCCAAGAGTGGAATCCACAAGACTAACTTGGCAATGACTCAAGCTGAGTTCAAATGAACAGCAGCAATGTGAACGATTACCGGAATGTCAAACTATCTTTTATTGTCTCCAGCACGCTAGTTCAGATTCCTTGTCTGGAAGCTAATTTACACCTGCAAGCCCTACTGTCATGCAACTTAAGCCCTCGAGAGTGGTTCAGCTCAATTGGAGACATTTTAACGTATACACTAAGGTCCTTCTGTATTGGAACAGCCTGAAAGCCTGAAATGTAACACCATTCTATACCTGGGAGTGCTTGATGAGACAGTATAGGGGGGACTTTATTGTGCCTCTATCTTGTCTCAAAACTTACCTGGAAGTGTCTAGTGGAACAAGGCAGAGGGAGTTTTACTCTATGAAAATTCTGGCCTAGAACTGCATAATGTTGTAACTTGTGCCAAAAAGTATTTAACTCCCTGTATTGACATCCTTCACCATAAAGATGCCGTGACCCCCACCCCACCACAAAAAGGTGTGAGAATAAGCACTGAGAAAAGCAGTAGATTTAAAATCACTTTAATTATAGCTGTAATTGTCTAGGTCTACGGATGGTGATGTTGAACGTCTCCAATCATGTGGTTCATTCTCCATTCCCTCTTCTCCTTCTGTTCCCACTTTTCCCCCTATTACAACTGTTCCTTCTGTTCCCTCTTTCTCCCCTGTTCCATCTTTTCCATCTATTCCCTCTTTCTTCTTTCTGGGTGGGGTACGAGCTGGAAAGAGAGAGAAACTTCATCAGAAAATATCACAAGATTAGGATGAGAAATGGCTATTTGGCTCATCGAAGCCCATCCCTCCAGTACACAAACTCTCCCATCAAAGCTCATCCCTCCAGTACCCTTACTTTCACATTGAAGCCCCTGCCTCTAGTCCCCTAACTCTCCCATCGAAGCCCATCCCTCCAGTACCCTAACTCTCCCATTGAAGCCCATCCCTCCAGTACCCTAACTCTCCCATCGAAGCCCATCCCTCCAGTACCCTAACTCTCCCATCGAAGCCCATCCCTCCAGTACCGTAACTCTCCCATTGAAGCCCATCCCTCCAGTACCCTAACTCTCCCATCGAAGCCCATCCCTCCAGTACCCTAACTCTCCCATCAAAGCCCATCCCTCCAGTACCCTAACTCTCCCATCAAAGCCAATCCCTCCAGTACCCTAACTCTCCCATCGAAGCCCATCCCTCCAGTACCCTAACTCTCCCATCGAAGCCCATCCCTCCAGTACCCTAACTCTCCCATCAAAGCCCATCCCTCCAGTACCCTCACTCTCCCATCAAAGCCCATCCCTCCAGTCCCCTAACTCTCCCATTGAAGCCCATCCCTCCAGTACCCTAACTCTCCGATCAAAGCCCATCCCTCCAGTACCCTAACTCTCCGATCAAAGCCCATCCCTCCAGTACCCTAACTCTCCCATCGAAGCCCATCCCTCCAGTACCCTAACTCTCCCATCGAAGCCCATCCCTGCAGTACCCTAACTCTCCCATCAAAGCCCATCCCTCCAGTACCCTAACTCTCCCATTAAAGCCCATCCCTCCAGTCCCCTAACTCTCCCATCGAAGCCCATCCCTCCAGTACCCTAACTCTCCCATCGAAGCCCATCCCTCCAGTACCCTAACTCTCCCATCGAAGCCCATCCCTCCAGTACCCTCACTCTCCCATCGAAGCCCATCCCTCCAGTACCCTAACTCTCCCATCGAAGCCCATCCCTCCAGTACCCTAACTCTCCCATCGAAGCCCATCCCTCCAGTACCCTAACTCTCCCATCAAAGCCCATCCCTCCAGTACCCTAACTCTCCCATCAAAGCCCATCCCTCCAGTACCCTAACTCTCCCATCAAAGCCCATCCCTCCAGTACCCTCACTCTCCCATCAAAGCCCATCCCTCCAGTACCCTAACTCTCCCATCAAAGCCCATCCCTCCAGTACCCTAACTCTCCCATCAAAGCCCATCCCTCCAGTACCCTCACTCTCCCATCGAAGCCCATCCCTCCAGTACCCTAACTCTCCCATCAAAGCTCATCCCTCCAGTACCCTCACTCTCCCATCGAAGCCCATCCCTCCAGTACCCTAACTCTCCCATCAAAGCTCATCCCTCCAGTACCCTAACTCTCCCATCAAAGCCCATCCCTCCAGTACCCTCACTCTCCCATCAAAGCCCATCCCTCCAGTACCCTCACTCTCCCATCAAAGCCCATCCCTCCAGTACCTTAACTCTCCCATTAAAGCCCATCCTTCTTGTACCAAACTCTCCGATCGAAGCCCATCTCTCCAGTACTCAAACTCTCCAATCGAAGCCCATTGCTCGAGTACCCTAACTCTCCCATCGGGGTCCATCCCTCCAGTACCCTAGCTCTCCCATCGGAGTCAATCCCTCCAGTACCCTAACTCTCCCATCGAAGCCCATCTCTCCAATACCCAAACTCTCCCATCAGTACCCTAATTCTCCCATGGAGGCCGATCCCTCCAGTACCTTAACTGTCTCATCGAAGTCCAGCCTTCTCTTATCAAACTCATTCTTCTAGTACCCTAACTCTGTCATTGAATCGTATCCTTCTCAATCCTAAATCATCTATCAAATTCCAAGCCAATAGTACCCCTACCTCTCCTATTGAATCCCATCCCTCTGTTACTCTAACTCTCCCATCAAAGCCCATGCCTCTAGTATCCCAACTCTCCCGTTGAAGCCCATCCCTTGAATACTTTAACTCTCCCATGAAAGCCCATTTCCCTGGTACCCTAATTCTTCAAACCATCTGCATTTTGAATGTCCCCCATGTTCCTATCTCTACTCCTACCTGCAGATTATTCCAAACCTTCTAATATCTGTTTTAAATTTACTTTTCATTTATTTAAATAATATATAACGTAATATTCCAAGTTTACTTTGTGTGCCGTTAAATGCACATCTTACTTGCCTGCTAAAAAATCATCTGTGCATTTTTTTTTACACATGTTCTCGGGATGTGGGCGTCGCTGGCAAGGCCGCATTTGTTGCCCATCCCTAGTTGCCCTGAGAAGGTGGTTCTGAGCCTTTACCCAATTGAAATCAATGGGGAAGAAAACACTTCAGTGGATGTTTGTAGTGCTCGTGATGTGAAACCAGGTGTTGTTTTATTTCATACAAACAGATGTACAGAACAGTTTCGTGAAGAGGTTTTAAATGAAGGAAAGTCAGTCAATGTTCCTTATAAAAGCAGCCAGACAAAGTACTCTAGCATTGGCTTTCAGGAACATCTCCAAGGTAAATTGTTCATTTATTCAGCAGAACCCTCAATTCACTATTGAGAAGGCAGCTTCACTCTGCAACCGCATTGCAGCGCTCTATTAAAACAGTTTGTCAAGTGGAATGATTACCTGATTTGAACAGGTTTACCCCTCTGCCATGCAGAGAGAGAAATGCATCTCACGCATTCAATTAATGGAACTTGAAGAACAATTTAGGCAGTTGGGAGTTGAACGTGAAGTTTGTGTCGATCTGCACAGTCTTGATTACAGGCTAGCAGTATAGCAACTGTCCTGAAGCATTGCAATAATCTAATACAGCAGATGATTGCAATTGACCTGCTGCATTTGACTTCTCCAATTCTGGCAAGCCCACAGTGCTTATCTCCAATAGCTTTGCATTAAGAGATCGGAACTATTTTGTCTGTGTGGGGTGATGTAGCATCTGTATACTTAAGGGTGAGTGTATTTAAAACAGTGTGCCTTTAACTGAGCTAATGTAATCAGAGGGGAAATCTGGATTTTGAAATAGTGTATATATATTTATATTTAAAGGCATCCATACATTTAGGCAATGTGGACTTTACACCTTTAACTACCTTCTTTCTAGACTGTAAAGCTTGAATTTTCCAATCCTTCCTTATAGCTTATCCCCATTGCACTGGAATCAGTCTTCTTCTGGGTTGAGATTGCATCATACAAGAGGTAGGTACCAACTAATGTGAGTCATAGCCAATGCGGTCTCCTGGACTAGTTAGAGGAATCAGAGAGAAATTTTCCACCCCTTTATTTAAATGCAGGCTGGCTTGAAGTCCTGTGGACCCTCAACAGTGGTCAATGATTCCTCCATAAGAACATAAGAAATAGGAGCAGGAGTAGGCGATACATGCTCCACCATTCAGTAAGATCATGGCTGATCTTCGACCCAATTCCACTTTCCTGCCCTATCCCCATATCCCTTGATTCCCCTAGAGTCCAAAGATCTATCAATCTCAGCCTTGAATATACTCAACGACTGAGCATCCACATCCCTCTGGGGGTAGAGAATTCCAAAGATTCACAACCTTCTAATGGTAGCCATTCCCACCCCAGTCTCCCTCAAAACATATACGGTCTGACCGATAGGTTCCCTAAAGTTTCCTAGCTGTAAAGGACAGGCTTGGGCCTTGGCGCTCAGGCTGTGCTGCTTAAGTGCAGTCAAGCTACTGGGTTGACGTTGCTGAGCTGGTAAGGTTGTCAAAAGCACAACGTAACAAGCACATACCTTTCCCTTTCGATACGTAGCACTCATCCTTGTGGAACTCATTCCAAGATGTCACCTTGCAGGTCTTGCTGCAGTAGTACACCTCTTTACACCGGGTGCACGTAATCAGCCGAACCCCCACCGAGCGGCCACAGTAGTAACAGAACTTGAACTTGAACAGCTGTCTCCTGTTAAACCGGGTGGGAGAACAGAAATCTTATTAGACAAGGCAGAGGGTCAGAATTCGAGGGCCGACATTAGGGCTGGATTCTTCCGCCAGGTTGACGCCGCTACGGTGAGGTGGGTCGGGGTGGGACTTGCACCCATTTGTCTGGGGCAGCACTCAAACAGTTGCCTGCATGTCTCATCTCCGCCACTGCAAGGGTGCCAGGCTTGGTCAGACACCTGCTGCAGCACCAGGAAGAGCAGGAGGTGGCATTCAAAGGGCAAAGAAATGCCATGAAGCCAAGGGACGTGCTGGACCACGGATGAGGGGCAGAAGAGAAGGAGGGCAAATCTCACCACTATGCCCTCACCCTCCATCAGGGCGATCAGCAGGCTTTCGACAGCTGTCTTGGGATATACTGCCCTCCTCTCCTGGGGGTTGGTGGCACTTCAGGTGTGATATAGGGAAGTTGGTTAGTTTCCCCGCCCCCAACCCCCCACTTTGCCCGCCATGGTTTAAATGCAGTGGGGAGGGCAAGGTTCGTGTGGTATAACAGCGGAAAAATCCAACCCTAAATGGCTCAAGGATAACCACAGATACTGGACTCGTAAGGGTGTTTCCCCTCCTGAAGATAACGCTTCCCGAGGTTACTGTTTTCTGAGCTCCTTTAGTACCTCACCCGAGTGCCCACACTTCCTGTGAAACACTTACCGGTCGACAAGCTATTCAACCATGTCGGCCACCAGAGCCAAGCCCAATTCTGTTCTTACCCAACACCCACAAACATGCTCTTTCCAGTAGCAATCAGGAACTGGCTGATTTGCCCCATCCCCCTTACCCTAGCTTAGGGTACTGGGCCAATTGTAGCATCCCTACTGTCACGCTGGCTAACATCACCTAATTCAGCATGGACCAGGGATCAAATCCAAAGTCTATTGTCTAATTACACACAGGCCCGATCCAACTCGCACCCTTTCATCATATTGAGAGATACAATGAGTAGCTTTGCCCAGTAGAGACCTAACAATCGGGAGTGAGCTTGATAACGGCCTAAACCTGCTGCACTTTTTGGGATCCTTGCAGCCGGCAAAGAGAGAGAGGAGGCTTTCATCTCTTCAGTCAGGAGGTCTGCAACTGAAAGCCAGGCCCCAGAGAGGTGGGAGCGCTCCAACCCCTTTGCAACTCTCAGTCTTCTAAAGGGGTGTTTTGCCAAGAGATGTTTTTGAGCTAAGCTAACAGTTCAGAAGTTTCAGTTACCGGGAGCAGGGATCCTCATGTCACAAGTACAAACTGGGCTATTTTTAACCAGATGAACTCCCCTGCTCTTCTTCGAAATAGTGCTGTGGGATCTTTTACATCCACCTGAGGGTAGATGGGGCCTCAGTTTAACGTCTCAACCAAAAGACGGCACCTCCGACAGTGCAGCATTCCCTCAGTACTGCACCGGAGTGTCAGTCTAGATTATGCACTCAAGTCTCGAGTGGGACTCGAACCCACAACCTAAGAAGAACAACCAAATTTGTGAACTGACGTGTGAGGCGTTGGAATAAAACTCCATACACTTGGCGTGGTCACCAGGCCTACTTTGCTCTTGGGCTGTTAACAGACAGTTATTTTTCCAGATAAGGTTGGAAATTGCAGAGATTTTTAATGACGTGAGTCCCTTGTTATTACCAATGGTCTGGAAACCAAGAGGACTAAGTTTAAATCCTACGCAAAGCAAACATTTGCACTCAGGCTCCAGCACTAGGAGGTCAAGTTCAACTTGGCCAAGTTCAACTCGGCCAGGGCATTACACACATCCAACCCAAATACTAAGGATGTGATGAGAGGGTGCAACAGTACTTTGCATAGGATTGCAAAAGCCTACTAAAGGCACTTTTCTCACTATCCCCTCTCCCTAAATGTGCCAGTTCTATTGTCAACCCAATGTTCACACATGGGAGCATCACAGCAGGAGACAACGGATGGTAATCAGGAGTAGGAACACTGGCTGGTTCCGACCCCATATCCTTTCCATCATGAAGACTGCCTACTTCCACCTCCGTAATATTGCCCCTGCCTCAGCCCATCTGCTGCTGAAACCCTCATCCATGCTTTTGTTACCTCTAGACTTGACTATTCCAATGCTCCCCTGGCCGTCCTCCCATCTTCCACCCTCCATAAACTTCAGCTCATCGAAAGCGCTGATGCCCGTGTCCTAACCCACACCAAGTTCCATTCTCTCATCACCCCTGTGCTCGCTGACCTACATTGGCTCCCCAAATTTTAAATTCTCATCCTCATGTTTCATCCCTCCATGGCCTTGGCCCATCTCATCTCTGTAACCTCCTCCAGCCCTACAACCCTCCGAGAACTCTGCGTTCCTCCCATTCTGGCCTCCTGCGCATCTCCGACTTCCTTCGCCCCACCACTGGTGGCCGTGCCTTCAGCTGTCTCAGCCTAAGCTCTGGAGTTGTCAGTTTCCCCCCTCCATAACCACTGGGGGCTGGGGCTATTTGCAACACCTCTGCAGCCACTGCACCTAATTCAGCACAGATTGGAGTTTGGATCTGGGACCTCCCTGGTCAGTATGGCTCAGTTCTGCTGAGCAATACCTTTAACTGCACAGTAAATGAGACCAGCCGCCCCCACCACCCCCCCCCCCCGTTCCGTGAAGGACAAAGGCCCACAGTGTGAGGCATCAGCAAGGCTGAAAAGAATAAATTGGGGCTGTGGTGATTCACTGACGCCAAGTTTTACATACCTGAAAACTGTAGGAAACGGGAAAGGCCAAGGGTGCAAAGGAGCACCGCACTCTGCAGTCCTGGGAAAGAATTAGTTGGAGGATATAGGGAGGAGGAAGAATGTGTAGGATGGTGACTCTGAAGCTTAGAAGGAAATAGAGAAGTTCAGATGAACACTAACCATAGTAGTGTGGATAAAACAGAGAGAGACAAGAGAGATTACCATAGGGAAAGTGGTTCCAGCTACAGGTGAGAGGGAGATATCTTCTGACAAGGTTTATCCTGTATCCTGTATGTAAGAATGTTAGAAAAGCCTCCCCAGATATGGGGCAGGATTCAAACTTTAGCTGGACTATCTCAAAACTAAGATCGGTAGATTTTTATTAGGTAAGGGTGTCAAGGGATGTGAAGCAAAGGTGGGTAAATGGAGTTGAGCAGCCATGATCTCATTGAATGGCAGGGCAGACCCAAGGGGCTGAATGGCCTACGCCTGTTCTTAATGTCCCTATATTCCTCCCAGACCTTCATAGAGAGTTAAGAATTCTGTGGCATGAAAATCAAAACTAAGGTTTTTGAATGTATTTTTAGCAATGGAGGAGCGGCGAGAGTTCCATCTGAATTCAGAGGCGAGATGCTGAGGGCAAGAGTGTAGATAGATGAAGATGAATTAAGGACAGTGCCATCAAACATGAGGTGGCATATAAAGCTTGGAATTGCGAGTGTCTGAAAAATTGGAAGAAACAAGATTTTCTTTATCCTTATTGAAGGACACAGAGCAGATCAAGAAGTAGCGATTCAGGCCTAGCTCTAAGGAGGGAATGAAGTGAGTGTGAGAACTGAAGGGATTTGGGGAATGTAGAGTGGAATCATCAGCAAAGGAGTCTGAGGGCGAGCCATCAGCCGCAACACAAAACAGCAGGATTTGAGAAGAAAGCAGGTACCCATGAATATGTACGATAGCAAAATACTGCAGATGCTGGAAATCCGAAATAACAACAGAAAATGCTGGAAAAACTCAGCAGGCCAGGCAACATCTGTGGAGAGAAATTAGAGTTAATGTTTCGGGTCTAACCCTTTTTCAAAAGTTTTGAAAAAGGGTTAGACCCGAAACGTCGACTCTAATTTCTCTCCACGGATGTTGCCTGGCCTGCTGAGTTTTTCCAGCATTTTCTGTTGTTACCTATGAATATGTATTTGGTTGGAGGTCACCTGGTGGTAACTTGTTCAAAGGTGTGCAGTACCAGACCCTGTCACACAGTTTGAAGTCGTCTAAAGGAATGACAGATAATTTGTTGAAGCATTTAAGTGCAGAGTTCCAGAGCTGTGTAACCTAGGCAACAAGAACACCAGTAGAACTGTCCTGCTGAAAAGAATACTGCCAATCATAGATTAGGTCAAAGCTTCCAAGGATCATTTAAGAATTACTACTGACTTCCATAGCTTTACAAGATACCAATTTAGGGATAACGTGGAGGGGTGGTTGTTGCAGGGATGAGTGGGGTTACTTTTCTCAGCGATAGGGTGAACATGAGCATATTTCCAGGAAGGAAAGGTGGAGTGGGAGATGGTGGTAAATTCAGAGGTACACATTTTTCGGGCAATATGAGGGAAACTCTCAGATCCAGAGTCCAGGCAGCAGAAGATCCGACAGGCCCACTGTGGATAAAATCTAATGTTGGGTGTTATCGTCAAACAGAATGGACTGATGGAGAGAGGTTTCTCTCACCGAAATCAACAAGATTAGGGTTGAGGGAGAAACGAGAACCGAGAACCAAAACATTTTCTGTTTTGTTGAAGTGGCAGCTGACTGTAGACAGAAGAGGGGTGGAAAGGATGGTCGACAGAGCGGTAGTGATACCCGCCCTCCTGTATGCCTCAGAGACATGGACCATGTACAGCAGGCATCTCAAAGCACTGGAGAGGTACTACCAATGCTGAAAGAAATCAGTATTTGTAGGGAAATGGTGTTGGGGAAGTTGACAGGATTGAAGGCCGATAAATCCCCAGGGACTGATAATCTACATCCTAGGGTACTTAAGGAAGTGGCCCTGGAGATAGTAGATGCATTGCTGGTCATCTTCCAGAACTCGATAGACTCTGGAACAGTACCCATGGATTGGAGGGTAGCTAATGTTACCCCACTATTCAAAAAAGGTGGTAGAGAAGATCCGACAGGCCCACTGTGGATAAAATCTAATGTTGGGTGTTATGGTCAAACAGAATGGACTGATGGAGAGAGGTTTCTCTCACCGAAATCAACAAGATTAGGGTTGAGGGAGAAACGAGAACCGAGAACCAAAACGTATTCTGTTTTGTTGAAGTGGCAGCTGGATAAATGTGGATAAATGTGAGGTTATCCACTTTGGTGGCAAAAACAGGAAGGCAGATTATTATTTGAATGGCAATAGATTGGGAGAAGGGGAAGTGCAACGAGACCTGGGTGTCCATGTGCACCAGTCGCTGAAGGTAAGTATGCAGGTGCAGCAGGTGGTTAAGAAGGCAAATTGGATGTTGGCCTTCGTAGCAAGTGGGTTCGAGTACAGGAAGAAGGATGTCTTGCTACAGTTGTACAAGGCCTTGGTGAGATCGCAACTTGAGTATTGTGTGCAGTTTTGGTCACCTTAACACAATTGTAATGAAGGATATTAGCTCTGATGAGGTGGAATCTGTATGGGTAGAATTGAGAAATACTAAGGGGAAAAAAACGTTAGTGGGAGCGGTTTATAGACCTCCAAACAGTAAGGCGGAGGTTGGGGATGGCATTAAGAGAGAAATTAAAGAAGCGTGCAATAAGGGCACAGCAGTCATCATGGGTGACTTTAATCTACATATAGATTGGGCCAACCAAATGAGTAACAATACTGTGGGGGAGGAATTCTTGGAGTGTTTACGGGATGGTTTCCTGGTCCAATATGTCGAGGAACCAGCCAGAGATCACGCCATCTTAGACTGGGTATTATGTAACGAGAAAGGATTAATTAGCAATCTTGTTGTAAGAGGCCCCTTGGGTCGGAGCGATCATAATATGATCGAATTCTTCATTAAGATGGAGAATGAAGTAGTTGACTCGGATACTAGGGTCCTCAATTTAAATAAAGGAAACTATGATGGTCTGAGGAGCGAGTTGGGTAGGATTGATTGGGGAATGGCACTCAAAGGGTTGATGGTGGATAGGCAATGGCAAACATTCAAAGACCGAATTTGGCATAAAAATAAAACAAAAAAGGTGACCCAACCGTGGCTAACAAGGGAAATTAGGGATAGCATAAGGTCCAAGGAGAGGGCATATAAATTGGCCAGAAAAAGCAATAATCCTGAGGATTGGGAGCAGTTTAGGATTCAACAAAGGAGGACAAAGGGATTAATTAAGAAAGGGGAAATAGAATATGAGAGTAAGCTTGCAGAGAACATAAAAACTGACTGTAAAAGCTTTTATAGATATGTGAAGAGAAAAAGATTGGTGAAGTCAAGCGTAGGTCCCTTGCAGTCAGAATCGGGGGAATTTATAATGGGGAACAAAGAAATGGTAGACCAACTAAATACATATTTTGGTTCTGTCTTCACAAAGGAGGACACAAATAACCTCCCAGAGATGCCAGGGAACATAGGGTCTGATGAAAGGGTGGAACTGAAAGAAATCAGTATTTGTAGGGAAATGGTGTTAGGAAAATTGATGGGACTGAAGGCCGATAAATCCCCAGGGCCTGATAATCTACATCCCAGGGTACTTAAGGAAGTGGCCCTAGAAATAGTAGATGCATTGCTGGTCATCTTCCAGAACTCGACTCTGGAATGGTACCCATGGATTGGAGGGTAGCTAATGTTACCCCACTATTCAAAAAATGTGGTAGAGAAAAGGCGGGGAATTATAGACCGGTAAGCTTGACATCGGTAGTGGGGAAAATGCTAGAGTCCATTATAAAAGATGTAATAGCAGAGCACTTGGAAAGCAGTGACTGGATCGGACAAAGTCAACATGGATTTACAAAAGGTAAATCATGCTTGACTAATCAACTGGAATTTTTTTGAGGATGTAACTGGTAAAATAGATAAGGGAGAACCAGTGGATGTGGTGTATTTGGACTTTCAGAAGGCTTTCGATAAGGTCCCACATAAGAGATTAGCGTGCAAAATTAAGGCACATGGGATTGGGGGCAAGGTATTGACTTGGATAGAGAACTGGTTGGCGGACAGAAAGCAAAGAGTTGGAATAAACGGGTCGTTTTCCGAGTGGCAGGCAGTGACTAGTGGGGTACCGCAAGGATCGGTCCTAGGACCCCAGCTGTTCACAATATATATTAATGATCTGGACAAGGGAATTGGATGTAATATCTCCAAATTTGCAGACGACACAAAGCTTGGGGGGGAGGGTATGCGGTGAGGAGGATGTCGTGAAACTCCAGCACGATTTGGACAGGTTGGGTGATTGGGCAGAAACATGGCAAATGCACTATAATGTGGATAAATGTGAGGTTATCCACTTTGGTGGCAAAAACAGGAAGGCAGATTATTATTTGAATGGTAATAGATTGGGAGAAGGGGAAGTGCAAAGAGACCTGGGTGTTCTTGTACACCAGTCGCTGAAGGTAAGCATGCAGGTGCAGCAGGCGGTTAAGAAGGCAAATGGTATTTTGGCCTTCGTAGCAAGAGGGTTCGAGGAGAAGAACAAGGATGTCTTGCTGCAGTTGTACAGGGTCTTGGTGAGACCACACCTTGAGTATTGTGTGCAGTTTTGGTCGCCTTACCTGAGGAAGGACATTCTTGCCATGGAAGGAGTGCAGCGAAGATTCACCAGGCTGATACCTGGGATGGCAGGTATGACGTATGAGGAGAGATTGTGTCGATTGGGCTTATACTCACTGGAGTTTATAAGATTGAGAGGGGATCTCATCGAAACCTATAAAATTCTGTCAGGCCTGGACAGACTAGATGCAGGAAGGATGTTCCCGATGGCCAGGGAGTCCAGAACCAGGGGTCATAGTCTAAGGATAAGGGGTAAGCCATTTAGAACTGAGATGAGGAGGAATTTCTTCACCCGGAGAGTGGTGAACCTGTGGAATTCTCTGCCACAGAGGGCGGTGGAGGCCAGTTCATTAAATATATTCAAGAAGGAGTTGGATATATTTCTTAAGGCTAAAGGGATCAAGGGATATGGGGAGAAGGCAGGGACAGGGTACTGAATTTGGATGATCAGCCATGATCTCATTCAATGGCGGAGCAGGCTCGAGGGGCCGAATGGCCTACTCCTGCTCCTATCTTCTATGTTTCTATGCCTCCGCAAAATCCTGCAAATCTATTGGCAGGATAGGCGCACCAACGTCCCTGTTCTTGCTCAGGCCAACATCTCCAGCATCGAAGCTTTGACCACACTCGATCAGCTCCGATGGACGGGCCACATCGTCCACAATCCCCGATACGAGACTCCCAAAACAAATGCTCTACTTGGAGCTCCGGCACAGCAAGAGAGCCCCAGGTGGGCAGAGGAAACGCTTCAAGGACACCCTCAAAGCCTCCTTGAAAAAGTGCAACATCCCCACCGACACCTGGAAATCCCTGGCCCAAGACCGAACAAAGTGGAGGAAAAGCATCCGGGAAGGCACCGAACACTTCGAGTCTCTTTGCCGGGAGCAAGCGGAAGCCAAGCACAGACAGCGCACGTCAACCCAAGCACCCCACCCACCCGCCCCTTCAACCACCGTCTGCCCCACCTGTGACAGAGACTGTAGGTCCCGCATTGGACTCATCAGTCACCTGAGAACTCCTTTTTAGTGTGGAAGCAAGTCATCCTCGGTTCCGAGGGACTGCCTAAGAAGAAGAAGAAGAAGGAAAGGAAGATTCATATATATTACAGCTTTGGTAAGGGACCAGAAATTGTTGGAGGATGTGGAAAGACTGTAATTGATGCTATTTTTCAATAAAGTGGAATTTTGCAGCAATTGCAATGGATTTACAGAAGTTATTAGCAAAAATAAGATTGGCTTCGGGAAGTCCTCAGGCCGATCAAGATAGCAAGTGCCATTAGCTGAATCTGTACTAATTTTTCAATCAGTACCTCATATGTTGACCATGGTTGCTTGACTGTACAAGTGGAACTTTTGCTCTTTAGGGGCACGTATTGGCTTTTTATTCTACAAAATACTTCTTTGAATACCTCCCACTGTTTTACTTTGGAACCTTCTTCCCCTTCACTTTCCTCTGACCCCCCTTCTCCCCATCTTACCCCCTGCTGCGTTTTCACTATCTCCTCTGACCTTCCCCTCTCTGACCCCAAATGATCAGTCCTCAGCAAAGGCCTGAGCTTCATCCCCTTATGCCCCACCTCAATGAATTTCGAGCTCGGCACGAAGCTGAGCTCTTTGTCCACCGCCTTCGCCTCCGTGCCCACTTCTTTGGCCAGGATTCTTCCCCCCGCGGATTCTTCCCCCCGCACGGCTGACCCTTTCTCCCACTTTCTGAATTCCCGTTCTACCTGGACCCCTCCCTTTGGCCTCTTACCCTCTCTAGATCTTTTCATTGCCAACTGCCGCTGTGACATCGGCCGTCTCCATTTCTCTGCTCCCCTCACTCACTCCAACCTACCTCCCTCTAAACTTGCAGCATTCCATTCTCTCAGATCCAACCCCGTCATTGTCATTAAACCTGCTGACAAGGGTGGCGCTGTTGTTGTTTGGCGAACCGACCTCTACCTAGCGGAAGCTGCACGCCAACTCTGACACCTCCTCCTACCTCCACCTGGACCATGACCCCATTTCCGAACATCAAGCCACCGTTTCCAAGACTGTCATTGGCGTCATCTTCTCTGGAGATCTTCCCCCCACGGCTGCCAACATCATATTCCCCAACCCCGCACAGCCCGCTTCTACCTCCTTCCCAAGATCCACAAACAGGACTGCCCTCGTAGACCCATCGTTTCAGCCTGTTCTTGCTCTGCGGAACTTATCTCTTCCTATCTCGACTCTATTTTTTCTCCCCTTGTCCAGTCTCTTCCCACCTACATTCGCGACTCTTCCGATGCCCTCTGTCACTTTAACAGTTTCCCGTTTCCTGGCCCCAACCGCTTCCTTTTCACCATGGACGTACAATCCCTCTACACCTCCATCCCCCACCAGGATGGCCTGAGGGCGCTCCGCTTCTTCCTTGAACAGAGGCCCAACCAGTCCCCATCCACCACCACCCTCCTCCGCCTGGCTGAACTTGTTCTCACATTGAACAACTTCTCCTTGGACTCCACTCATTTCCTCCAAATCAAAGATATTGCAATGGGTACCCGCATGGGTCTGAGCTATGCCTGCCTTTTCGTGGGATATGTGGAATACTCTTCGTTCCAGTCCTACTCGGGTCCCCTCCCTCATCTCTTTTTCCAGTACATTGATGACTATCAGTGCCGTCTCCTGCTCTTGCCCTGAACTAGAAAATGTCATTCACTTTGCTTCCAATTTCCACCCTTCCCTCACCTTCACATGGTCTCTCTCCGACTCTTCCCTTCCTTTCCTCGACTTCTCCATCTCCATCTCTGGGGATAGGTTATTGACAAACATTCACTACAAGCCCACTGACTCCCACAGCTACCTGGTCTACACTTCCTCCCACCCCGCCTCCTGTAAGAACTCTATTCCATTCTCCCAGTTTCTCCGTCTCTGCTACATCTGCTCTGACGATGCCACCTTCCATACCAGTGCTTCCGACATGTCTTCCTTTTTCCTCAACCGAGGATTCCCCTCTACTGTGGTTGACACAGCCCTCGACCATGTCCGTTCTATGTCCTGCACTTCTGCCCTCACCCCTGCCCCTTCCTCCCGGAACCACGATAGAGTTCCCCTTGTCCTCACCTTTCACCCCACCAGCCTCCATATTCAACAGATCATCCTCCGCCATTTCCGCCACCTCCAGCGTGATCCCACCACCAAACGCACCTTCCCCTCACCTCCCCTTTCAGCATTCCTTAAGGACCGCTCCCTCTGCGACACCCTAGTCCACTCCTCTACCACCCCCAGCACCCCTTCCCCTGGCACCTTCCCGTGCAAGCGCAGGAGATGCAACACATGCCCTTATACGTCCCCCCTTCCCCACTGTCCAGGGTCCCAAACACCCCTTCCAGGTGAAACAGCGATTTACTTGTACTTCTTGCAATTTAGTATACTGTATTCGCTGCTCACGATGTAGTCTCCTCTACATTGGGGAGACCAAACGCAGATTGGGTGACCGCTTTGCAGAACACCTCTGTTCAGTCCAGAAGGGGGACCTCGAGCTCCCGGTGGCCTGTCACTTTAATTCACCGCCCCATTCCCACTCAGACCTCATCGTCCTCTTGCATTGTTCCATGGAAGCTCAGCGTAAGCTCGAGGAACAGCACCTCATCTTTCGATTAGGCACTCTACAGCCCTCTGGACTCAACACAGAGTTCAACAATTTCAGATCATAACCTCGGCCCCTATCACATAATATATAGGATATATGTATATTGCTTTTTTTTTAATCCACACTTTCGTCTGGGCTTTTTTCTTCGCTCCCACATGGCAGCTGTCCTTCATCCTGTCAGGGCCATTCACACTTCATCTAGAGCCATCCTTTGTTCCTTGAATATCTCTTAATGTCTCTCAATGTCCCTTAATATCTCCTGCTTTCTATCCCATCACTGACCTTCCATTTTGTTCTTTCATCCCCTCCCCCTTATCCCAGCCCCCACTTGCTGTAAAATCTATCCCTTTTCCTGCTTTTTTCCCAGTTCTGACGAAGGGTCTTCGACCTGAAATGTTAACTCCGTTTCTCTCTCCACAGATGCTGTCCTGGCCTGCTGAATGTTTCCAGCGCTTTCTGTTGTTATTTTACTTTGGGTTTACCGGTCAACAGCTCAGCCCAGTTTAACATGTTCAGCTTACATCTCATTCCTTCAAAGTCAGCCTTAATTAAGTTTAAAACTTTGGTTTATGTGGGAGGTAAGCAGATCCCTTTAGGGTTATGGTGCCTGCAAGATGATATGCCTGGCACTTAACTTTCAGAACCAATTCAACCTCTGTGTCACAGTCAATCATCCCAGACCTTAGCCAGACAGGTTCTGTAAGGCAGGCTGGCTCACTGATGGGATCAGGAGGTCTAGACCTCTCACTGGGGGCTGGGATTCTTCCCAAATAGTTCCAGATAACCCTGCAAACCAATGGCCGAACGGGCAAGGTGGTCCTGACTGGATAGACATCAGGATGCTTACCAGTGCTCAGTTAAAACTCCACCAGTGCCCAGGCTCACCCTTGGGTGTCCCTAAGCCTTGGCTCGGACAGCCTGTGCAATAAACACCCTGAACTTCAGTAAGTGAGGTTGGTCTTTGCTAGGAGAGAGTTTGCACTCTGTACCGGGCAGTCAGAAAGTCTAGCTGTGTGGATTTCTTAGCAACTTCCCATGAACGTGGTGAGGGTTTTCTGCGCATGTTGGACTCCTGGCTGATTGGGGGGGAAAGGAAAAACAGGACAGCCAGAGATTGTGCATTAGTGCTGGCCTGCTCATAGAATCATAGAATGGTTGCAGCACAGGAGGCCATTCAGCCCTTCGAGCCTGTGCCGGCTCGCTGCAAGGGCACTTCAGCTAGTCCCACTCCCCCGCCCTTTCCCCGTAGCCCTGCAAATTTTTTTCTTTCAGCTGCTTATCCAATTTCCTTTTGAAAGCCACGATTGAATCTACCTCCACCACCCTTTCAGGCAGTGCATTCCAGATCCTAACCATTCGCTGCGTAAAAAGGTTATTCCTCATGTCGCCTTTGGTTCTTCTGCCAATCACCTTAAATCTGTGTCCTCTGGTTCTCGAGCCTTCCGCCAATGGGAACAGTCTCTCTCTATCTACTCTGTCTAGACCCCTCATGATTTTGAACACCTCTATCAAATCTCCTCTCAATCTTCTCTGCTCCAAGGAGAACAACCCCAGCTTCTCCAGTCTATCCACGTAACTGAAGTCCCTCATTCCTGGAACCATTCTTGTAAATCTTTTCTGCACTCCCTCTAAGGCTTTCACATTCTTCCTAAAGTGCAGTGCTCAGAATTGGACTCAGCACTCCAGTTGAGGTCGGACCAGTGTTTTATAAAGGTTCATCATAACTTCCTTGCTTTTGTACTATGCCTCTATTCATGAAGCCCAGGATCCCGTATGCTTTATTAACTGCTTTCTCAAACTGCCCTGCCACCTTCAACGATTTATGCACATATACCCCCAGGTCTCCCTGTTCATGCACACCCTCTAGAATTGTACCCTTTAGTTTATATTGCCTCTCCTCATTCTTCCTACCAAAATGTATCACTTCACATTTTTCTGCGGTAAATTTCATCTGCCACGTGTCCGCCCATTCCACCAGCCTATCTATGTCCTCTTGAAGTCTATCACTATCCTCCTCACTGTTCACTATACTTCCAAGTTTTGTGTCCTCTGCAAATTTTGAAATTGTGCCCCGTACACCCACATCCAAGTCATTAATATATATCAAGAAAAGCAGTGGTCCTAGTACCGACCCCTGGGGAACACCACTGTATATACCTTCCTCCAGTCTAAAAAACAACTGTTCACCATTACTCTCTGTTTCTTGTTACTTAGCCAATTTCATATCCATGCTGCCAATGTCCCTTTTATATTCAGTACAGGATGAAGGAGAGCTATGGCTAACAGGAATCACTGAAGTCACCAAGAACGGCAATTTCAGAGTTAGAGCAGGCAGATTTGTTTGACGAAACATTGAAAGTTGTTACTGAGGTTAGGAGACTTGGAGAGACTAACTGAGGCAAGGGAGAGAAATGGAAAGGAGTCCCATATATTTTACAATGTGAATTTGGTTGCTGTTATTGCAAATCAGTGTGGGGAAAACAGACCACCTTATTTGGAGAGCATTTAGTCAAACTGTCTGACTAATGGAGCCAGAGGTTGGTGTAAAGGATGATAATCACTCGGAGCAAGTGGGAAAGCAAAAAGGATATTGATTTTTTTTTCTCTATTGTCAATAGAGATTCTTCAAGTGACTGAAGATTCAAACTTTATATTTCAAAGGGAGAGAATTTAACTGCTTCTCCCAGTCACAGTTAAATGATGAATCTCCTTTTTGATCTCTTTGTCTACCCATTCCCCTCCCCCCACTGCTGATTCCTGCACAGTCAGTCAATTGTGCTTTTTTTCTCGTATTTTGCCGATGTTATGCCACATTGTTTCTCCCGTGCCTGTCTCATGAGACACCAGCTGGCACCTGTCCATGACCTGACTTCTCCAGTGCCCTGCTTCTCCCCTTCCCCAGGGCCAGTGGCTCCCAGATGCTGATCCATCATCTGCTGCTCGCCGAGACTTCTCCTGGAGTGAAAGCAGCAGAAACAGCAGCAGATTGTGTGAATTGGAAGAGGAGCATCAGCGGGTCGTATTTTAATCCAGCTGCTGCAAACTGGGACAGAAACAGCAGCAAAACATTGAACGGGGGGTGAAATTGTTTGCAAATCCGACCTGATGGACCATTGCCCATTTTTCTGATCGGTTTAGCCCACTTCATGCCCATTAAACAGGCATAACCAATCGATAAATCTACACTTGTGTTTTTTCGTGCTTAATGGAGCACCTTCTGCTCCGCTGGCTCAGGCACATGGTTACTTTCTATGCATCGGGGCAGAGGGCAGCTTTGTTTCAAAGGGGCTTGTTTGTGAAAAAATAGAGGTTCAAGAGTAGAAATTCTGTTCATATGTGAACACTTAACAACTTACTACCTTCCTGCGTGCGATTATTTTTTTTATGCAGGTGTTAATTCTTTAACGTTAACTTTGCCGATTGGCTTAGGGACCCTTCACATTTACCTTCCGCAGCGTCTCACCTGCTTGTCGGTATAATGGGAGAGGAGGTGGCAAATCCCTGTGGGAATTAGTGACGTTTCTCAGCTCATACGGAATACTGCTCACCTGCTATGGAGTGCGGTGTTCCCTGTCCCCTCGGTGTGCTGCTCCCTGCTCCCTCGGTGCGCTGCTCCCCGCCCCCTCGGTGCGCTGCTCCCCGCCCCCTCGGTGCGCTGCTCCCCGCCCCCTCGGTGCGCTGCTCCCCGCCCCCTCGGTGCGCTGCTCCCCGCCCCCTCGGTGCGCTGCTCCCCGCCCCCTCGGTGCGCTGCTCCCCGCCCCCTCGGTGCGGTGCTCCCCGCCCCCTCGGTGCGGTGCTCCCCGCCCCCTCGGTGCGGTGCTCCCCGCCCCCTCGGTGCGGTGCTCCCCGCCCACTCGGTGCGGTGCTCCCCGCCCACTCGGTGCGGTGCTCCCCGCCCACTCGGTGCGGTGCTCCCCGCCCACTCGGTGCGGTGCTCTCTGCTCACTCGGTGCGGTGCTCTCTGCTCACTCGGTGCGGTGCTCTCTGCTCACTCGGTGCGGTGCGGTGCTCTCTGCTCACTCGGTGCGGTGCTCTCTGCTCACTCGGTGCGGTGCTCTCTCCGTGAGGAGCTCTTTGCTCACCTGGTGCTGTGCTCCAGAGAGCATTCTTTCAACTGCTGGTCTGGCCTGGCGCTTCGCAGGAGGACTGGAGCTCGAGTTCTGTCTGCATCTGAAGGAACTGATCTTGGAAATTCTTGGCCATTAGAAAATTTGGACATTACTGCCTTCCACCATTTCTGTCACATATTTCTTACCTGGGAACTGTATCTTGGATTTTGCTTTTCTTTTCAGAGGGCGCTGACAGTGGCAAATTTTTATCGTTCTTCTGAGCATGTCGCTCAAAGATGGCCTTTGCTGTCAGACTGATGTCAACAAGATCAAGTTGTTCTGATTCACTCAGTTGGAATGGCTCACTGGATTCTCGGCCTGTAAAAGCACGAATATTTGCCAGCAAGGGTTACAAAATTAATTATGACAATCCCATAACCTGAAATAAGTACACTCTAAAACTATCTACCTGTCCTCCAAAGCACAAAACAGTCATGCTAGGCTCTGGTGTCCTATTTTCCTTTAACAACTCTAGTCCAAAGCCCAAGCCGATCAACGGTGTTGCTCCCATGTCTTACACAATCCTGGATTGGACACACCACACCTTGCCATCTGACGGGTGAGCCTTTTTTCACCTCTAGTTTCCAACATCTCTCTTTCTCTCCCAACCTTTCCTCTCTCTAATTTATCAGTATTATTATGGTCAGTGTTCCTGTGAACCTTCCTCTCATTCCTTTTAAGATGCATCCTTCCTCCTCAGGAACCATTGCACAATCTCTTTCTGTCCAACCCATTCTTTCCCAGTGCCTCACAACTGAAGCACTCTTCACCTCCCTCAATCTTCCCTTTCTCCTACATTCTACAGGCTTTCAAAACTTAGGCCCGGGAAGCTGTAAGAATAAGCCATTTGCTGTAAATATTGCTGTAACTTGACCAAAACTGAAAACACACTTGACCAAATTTTGGTATACCAGCATGCTTCGGGAAGTTGAGAGGTTCCTGAGAGAACTTTTTGTGCGAAAAACTTCACAGATAAAGACGACCTTGGGCAAGAACAGAACTTTGCTAAATGAATTGTTACGGCTGTGAAAGGCTGCCAGCTGCCTTTTACTAAGATAAGGAAAGCATGCTTTGAGAGTCCCGTGCGAACAGACTATTGAACTGTGGAAACATCTTCAGACTTTGGAATGTAATCTTGAAGGCCCATGGGTGACTAACGGACTAGTGATAAGAGGGTCTGAGAAACAACTGATGACCATTATTATGCCATATAGCTTGGGACATGTATGCAGTGGGAGGTTTGCCAAATTTTGGGGTATAACAAGTGCTGTTTCAAGACACTCGGGGCTGCAGTCAGGAGAGGCGACCTGGTCAGTTGCCAGAAATCATACATCTAGTCACAGTCGATTTGACCACTCACTGGTGTTAGCACGTATGTGGTTTTGTTTTGCTTGAGCTTTAAAGTAAAGAGATAGCTCTGTGTATGTTTAGGTGTAATTGGGAATTATTATACGTTACAAGACTATCGAATTACTTGTAATCTCTTGCTGATGTGTAAGTATAAGAAGTTTTCACAGATTCATTCAGGGAAAAATGCGGTCGCGCCCCCGTGCCTGAAATTCACCAGCAGCGCCCCAAGAGGGAGGTGGGGCGCTACTGGAAGCGCTCGCCCGCCCTCTTGGGCTGCTACCAGTGAATATCGCGGCATGTCGCGCCACGGTACTGCAGACCTTCCTCTCTTAAAGGGGAGGGGGCTTGCGCAGCATGACCTGGGGCCAAGCTGGGCCACCAGGGATCGGGGTGCTGGCAAAAGGCCAGCACCCCGCAGGGGGCTACATAGGAGGCCGGGGACGGCAAAGGGGGCAGGTGCTGGCAGGCGGCCAGCAACAATAATAGCTGCCCGGCACCTCCCCTTTAATTATCGCCGCCTGGCCGCACATAAGCCCCCCTGACCCTGTCGGACATAGTGTCCGGTGGTAAGCCAGGGGGCGCTACCGAAGTTCGCGGCCGGGGCATGAGCTGCGAACGGCGATGACGTCACCGCGCCATGGGGCGCTACCGGTCACCGCCGCCACGAGCCTCCCACTGAATTTCGCGGGAGGCGTTAGCGGCGCCACGGCCGGGCGCTAGGTGCTTTGCGCCCCATTATTAGGGCACTAACGGGAGGCGCAAAGCAACCGAATTTTGCCCCCATTGGGTTTTGTGTTGTCTGTTCGACAGGTCTGAACTTTGGAAACTGTTTGATGGGGCGAGGGGCGAATTCTGCACGTTTTACAAAGCCTAACTACTACCTCCTCATTTACCTCACAGACTCTCCTACTGTTTTTCAACCTCGGCAGCATTCTATGCCATGGGCTTTGGCCCCTCATCTTGGTTTCTCAATAAAGACACAATTGAGGCTGAAGAATAAGGGTAGGTTTGCCTGTTATGGTGTAATTTTACACCTGAATGGCTATTGGCGGGGCTTTAGGCGGACTGAGGTGGAAGGGTGCTGTTTCACCCAATGTTCCAACATTGGCGCAGTAGAATAATTTTAGGTGCATGAACGGATCTAAAGAGTAGACTAGTGGTGGGACTGGAAAACTGCACGAGTCAAGTTTTAAAGGGACGGGCTCGATTAAAGCTGAGTGTCACGATGGGTGTGGGGGAGACAAAAATACAGAACGCCTTTGGAGAGCTTCAGAAGGCATCACAATCCATTAGCAGCCTTTCCCAAGGCTGGAGGGAGAGGTCAGCAAGAAGTGACCGATAAAACTGAAGGGAATGGTGCAGGCATGAGTCAGCAGACAAGTGATGGAGCTGTCCAGCAGACTGGAAGTTGAGGTGGAGCTGCATAAGGTGCTTGCGAGGAGGGTTACCCTCTGTACAATCCCCCACCTCAGCATTGCTGCTTATTACCCCTCTCCCCCGTCTCCTCCACCCTCAACTCCAACAACAAGTGCGAGGAGCTCATGGACTTCTTTGTCTCTAAGATTGAGACCATCCATTCAGCTGCCTCTGCCCCTACCCTTTCCTCCCCTAGCCCACCAGGTCAAACTTCCTCCAAGGTTCCCCCTGCCCCAGCCCTGAACTTGCATCTTTCTCCAGTTTCTCTCCGATCTCCCCTCATGACCTCTCCACGCTCATCTTGTTCATGAGACCCACTTCCTGCTCCCTTGACCTTATTCCCACCAAACTGCTGACCACCCAAATTCCTTTTCTGGCTCCCACGTTAACTGACATTGTTAATGGTTCTCTCTCCTCGGGTACTGTCCACCTCTCCCTCAAATCTGCTGTCATCACCGCTCTCCTCAAAAAAACAACCCTTGACCCCTCTGTCCTTGCAAACTACCATCCCATTTCCAAGCTCCCTTTCCTCTACAAAGTCCTTGAACGTGTTGTCGCCTCCCAAATCCGTCTTTCCCGCAATTCCATGTTTGAATCCCTCCAATCAGATTTCCACCCTTGCCACAGTACCAAAATGGCTCTCATCAAAGTCACAAATGACATCATAGAGTCAGAGTTATACAGCACAGAAAGAGGCCCTTCAGCCCATCGTGTCCATGCCAGCCATCAAGCCCTGTCTAGTCTAATCCAATTTTCCAGCACTTGGTCCATAGCCTTGTATGCTATGGCATTTCAAGTGCTCATCTAAATGCTTCTTGAATGTTGAGGGTTCCTGCCTCTACCACCCTTTCAGGCAGTGAGTTCCAGATTCCAACCACCCTCTGGGTGAAAACGATTTTCCTCAAATGCCCTCTAAACCTCCTGTTCCTTACCTTGAAACTATGCCCTCTGGTTATTGACCCTTCTACTATGGGGAAAAGTTCCTTTCTATCTACCCTATTTATGCCCCTCATAATTTTGTGCACCTCAATCAGGTCCCCCCTCAGCCTTCTCTGCTCTAAGGAAAACAACTCCAGCCTGTCCAGTCTCTCTTCATAGCTGAAGTGCTTCAGCCCAGGTAACATCCTGGTGAATCTTCTCTGCACCCTCTCCAATGCAATCACATCCTTCCTATAGTGTGGTGACCAGAACTGCACACAGTATTCCAGCTGTGGCCTAACTAGCATTTTGTACAGTGTAAGGTTTGAAAATTTCTGCACAACCCCAGAACACAAGGAAAGTCATTTTAAAAATGATTTTGGGAACATCACAGAAGGAATCTGGAAAAGGGGTAAAAGTGTGGTTGGGCCAAACAGAAGATTTCAAAGAGTTAATTTAAGGAAGAGACCTTTCTGGACTGTTTTAAAGAGTTATTGGGCAAAAGGGGTTTAAAACAAAATCCAGGGAAGATTTGGCTGGTTTAAAAGACATGTTCAGGCTTGCAAAAAGCTGGAACAACGGGGAGGGCCCCCGAGGTTTGGATATTGGACTTCTAAGGAATGTCCAGTGCCGCCCAGTTTTACATAAGGACAATGAAGCCTGTTTTCCCGCCAAGAAGTCGCAGAGCCAGGTATCGAGTAAACAGGACATGTCTCCAGCAATACAAAAGAAAGAACATTAGCCCTACAGGTTACCACAAACAAACCACAGTCCAAAGTCAATTAAAGAGATTGACAAACGTTTTGCATTTTAAAACTGGTTTCAAGGCAATCCCGAAACCAGTTAAAGGCCGATTAAGTCTAGATGAACCATCCCCTAAACTCGTTAAGTTTGGATGGGCCATCCCCGAAGCTTGTTAAAGTTTTAAAAGACATTAAAAATAACGAGCCTGCCAAATTTAACAAAGGAAACTGAGATTTGGCGGTCAGATAAGCCAGGCCCCAAATTAGTATAATTGAGGCCTGCTCTTTCAGTTCAGCAGTGCAGTGCAGTACAGACAGCGGAGACAGTGAGACAGTTCAAACGGACAGCCAGTCCGAGTTCAAGTTCAGCCAACCAGCTCAAGAGAGAGATCATCATCGGAGACTCGAAGGAAGAAAGAAGAAACAGAGATCGCGGCAACCAAAGGCCTACAGAAACCAACACCCGCCAATATTACCACCAACCAGGTAATATTGGGCCACCGCGACCAACAAGGAACCAACTGCTGAAAAACTCACGAACCAAAGACTTGTTTCCACTCTACAGGCTAGTCTGACTTACCCCTGGGTAAGATTCGGACACAAAAGACTCTAAAACTAGCCCTAACCAAAGAAAATTGGGTACTCACCCGATAGATCCAACAGCACGACTAACTGCATCAGCGGACCAAACCCAACTGAAGACCCAATGCAGGTGCAGTCTTCTACCATGTCCGAGGTACGGCAGGCCCCAACTGCCACAACTAAAGAGAACCCCGAAATCGCGAACCTCTACAACTGTCAAGAAAGTCGTTTTGGTGAGCATTTCTTGGTCCTCTGGATTCCAGCCTAGCTAGTGTAGTGGGGTTGGGAGGGTAAGGGATTTTGTACATTGTAATTCTCCCTCGCTTATTCCGTATGTTCCCCACCCTTTTAAAGTGTAAGTTTTATTGTATTGTATATTTTCCTGTCTCAAAATAAAGATCTGAATTCTTTTTGACTAACCCAGGTGTCTTTTGCAAGTTTATTACGACCCCCAAATAAGTCCAAAGTCTAGAACAAAAGGGAGTGGGAGCAATTCGAACCGCTCAAAGGAGTCAGAGGTGAAGCTGACAAATAACACCCACACACCACCCCTTACAGCAGCTCCATCATAACCTCCCTGCTCTTATATTCTATGCTGCAGTTCTGTAGAAGGGTTTCGACCCGAAATGTTGACTCTATTTCTCTCTCCACGGATGTTGCCTGGCCTGCTGAGTTTTTCCAGCATTTTCTGTTGTTATTTCAGATTTCCAGCATCCGCAGTATTTTGCTATCTTATATTTTATGCCTCAGCTAATGAAGGCAAGTATCCCATATGCCTTTTTAACCACCTTATCTACCTGTCCTGCTGCATTCACGGATCTATGTACATGCACACCAAGGTCCCTCTGATCCTCTGTCCTTCCTAGGGTCCTACCATTCATTGTATATTCCCTTGCCTTGTTAGTCCTCCTAAAATGCATCACCTCACACTTTTCAGGGTTAAATTCCATCTGACAATGTTCTGCCCATCTGACCAACCCATCTATATCGTCCTGTAGCCTGAGGCTTCCCTCCTCGCTATTTACCACACCACCAATTTTCGTGTCATCTGCGAACTTACTGATCATACCTCCTACATTCATATCTAAATCATTAATGTACACTACAAACAGCAAAGGACACAGCACCGATCCCTGCGGTACACCACTGGACACAGGCTTCCAGTCACAAAAACAACCTTCGACCATCACCCTCTGCCTCCTGCCACTAAGCCAATTTTGGATCCAATGTGCCAAATTGTCCTGGATCCCATGGGCTCTTACCTTCTTGACCAGTCTCCCATGCGGGACTTTGTCAAAAGCCTTACTGAAGTCCATGTCGACTACATCAACTGCACTCCCCTCATCCACACGCCTAGTCACCCCCTCGAAAAATTCAATCAAATTGGTTAGACATGATTTCCCCCTGACAAAGCCATGCTGACCATCAATTAATCCTTGCCTCTCCAAGTGGAGACTAATTCTGTCCTTCAGAATTTTTTCCAATAATTTCCCGACCACTGATGTTAGGCTCACTGGCCTATAATTCCCTGGTTTATCCCTACTACCCTTCTTGAATAATGGTACTACGTTAGCTGTCCTCCAGTCCTCTGGCACCTCCCCTGTGACCAGAGAGGTTCTGAAAAGTTACATCAGAGCCCCTGCAGTCTCCTCCCTTGCCCCACACAGCAGCCTGGGATACATCTCGTCTGTGCTTCGGGATTTATCTACTTTTAAGCCCGCTAAAACTGCTAGTACCTCCTCCCTCTCAATACTAATTTGTTCAAGTATATCACAATCCCCCTGCCTGATTTCTGTGCTTACATCGTCCTTCTCCATAGTGAACACAGATGCAAAATATTCATTTAAAACCTCACCCACATCTTCCGGCTCTACACACAGATTGCCATTTTGGTCCCAAATGGGCCCTACTCTTTCCCTGGTTATCCTCTTACCCTTAATATACTTATAAAACACCTTGGGAGTTTCCTTTATTTTGCCCACCAGTGTTTTTTCATGCCCACTCTTCGCTCTCCTAATTTCTTTTTTTAAGTACCACCCCTGCACTTTCTATACTCCTCTAGGGCTTCCACTGATTCCTTTGTATCTGCCAAAAGGCTCCCTTTTTTTCCTAATCCATTCTTGTATATCCCTTGACATCCAGGGTTCCCTGGGCTCGTTGGTCCCATCCTTGACCTTTATGGCATTGTACTCTCTCTATTTCCTTTCTGAAAGACTCCCACTGCTCTGATGTGGATTTTCCTACAAGTAGCTGATCCCAGTCCACTTTGGCCAGATCCTGCTTTATCATAGTAAAATCGGCCTTCCCCCAATTTAGAACCTTTATTTCCAGTCCATCTTTGTCCATTTCCATGACTACCTCAAATCTCACCGAATTATGGTCACTGTCACCAAAATGCTCTCCTACTGAAACTTCTACCACTTGCCAGGCTACATTCCCTAGAATTAGGTCCAGTACCACCCCCTCTCTTGTAGGACTTTCTACATGCTGACTCAAAAAGCTCTCCTGGATGCACTTTAAGAATTCCACACCCTCTAAGCCTTTCACACTGACTATCCCAGTTAATATTGGGGAAGTTGAAATCCCCTACTATTATTACCCTATTATTTCTACACTTCTGAGATTTGCCTACATATCTGTTCCTCTATCTCCCCCTGACTGTTTGGGAGTCTATAGTACACTCCCAGCAAAGTGCTTGCCTCCTTTTTGTTTTTAAGTTCTACCCATATGGCCTCTTTAGAGGAACCTGCTAAGATATCATCCCTCCTTACAGCAGTAATTGACTCCTTGATTAATATTGCGACAGCCCCACCTCTTTTACACCCCCCCTCTGTCTCGCTGGAAGATTCTATACCCCGGAATATTGAGCTGCCAGTCCTGCCCCTCCCTCAACCATATCTCTGTGATAGCAAAAATATATTCCCATGTGTTCATCAACACCTTCAATTCATCTGCCTTACTCGCAAGACTCCTTGCATTAAAATAAATACCATCCAGCCTTGCCATACTCCCTTGTGCTGTTACATATTTGTTCTGCCTTTCAGGCTGACTTGTTTTTTCCTCTATATTTGACTGTGCATCATCCCCTACTATAGCTCCACTCCGTATCCCATCCCCCTGCCAAGTTAGTTTAAACTCCCCCAACAGTACTAGCAAACCTCCCTGCAAGGATGTTGGTCCCGTTCTGGTTCAGGTGCAACCCTTCCGACTTGTACAGGTCCCACCTTCCCCAGAAGCAGACCCAGTGATCCAGGAAACTAAAGCCCCCCCGCTCCTGCACAAACTCTTTAGCCACGCATTCATCGGCTCTGTCCTCCTATTCCTATACTCACTAGCACGTGGCACCGGGAGTAATCCAGAGATTACAACCTTTGAGGTCCTGCTTTTTAATCTGCTACCTAGCTCCCTAAATTCTTGTTGCAGGATCTCATCCCTCTTTCTACCTATGTCGTTGGTACCAATGTGAACCATGACCTCCCCCTTCAGAGTGCCCTGCAGCCATTCAGTGACATCCTTGACCCTGGCACCAGGGAGGCACCATACCATCCTGGCATCACGTCTGCGGCCACAGAAACGTCTATCTGTTCCCCTTACAATAGAATCCCCTATCACTAATGCTCTCCCACTCTTTTTCCTCCCCTCCTGTGCAGCTGAGCCATGGACTTGGCTCTTGCTGCATTCCCCTGAGAAATCATCTCCTGCAGCAGTATCCAAAACGGAAAATCTGCTGGAGAGGGAGATGGACCCAGGGGACTCCTGCACTACCTTCCTAGTTCTTTTACTCTGTCTGGTGGTCACCCATTCCCTGTCTGCCTGTTCACTCTTTACCTTCGATGTGACCACCTTGTTTAATGTGCTATCCACGAAGATCTCAGCTTCGCGGATGCTCCACAGTGACTCCAGCTGCAACTCCAGCTCCGAAACGTGGATTTCGAGTAGCTGCAGCTGGAGACACTTCCTGCACATGTGTTCGCCCTGGACACCGAAAGTGTCCCTGACTTCTCACATAGCACAGGAAGAGCACGCTACGCTGCCGAGCTGCCCTGCCATGTCTTACCCTTAATTTACTCCCTTTACTTCCTTTAAATTAAAGAATATTAAATACACTAGGGACCTTAATTCCCTTTAAACACTACTTACTCTAAACTAGAGACCTTACTTTTACTTCAACATCCTTTGTGACTGTGCCAAAGGTAAACTATCCCTCCTCGACCTTCTTGACTTGTCTGCAGCATTTGACATGGTTGACCACTCCATCCTTCTCCAATGCCTCTCCACCTTCATCCAGCTGGATGGGACTGCACTCGCCTGGTTCCATTCTTATCTATCTAATCACAGCCTGAGAATCACCTGTAATGGCTTCTCTTCCCACTCCCACATCATTACTTCTGGTGACCCCCAAGGATCTATCCTTGGCCCCCTCCTATTTCTCATCTACATGCTGCCCCTTGGCGACATCATCCAAAAACAGTGTCAGTTTCCACATGTATGCTGATGACACCCAGCACTACCTCACTATTTCTTCTCTCGACCCCTCCACGGTCTCTAAATTGTCAGACTGCTTGTCCAACATCCAGTTCTGGATGAGCAGAAATGTTCTCCAATTAAATATTGGGAAAACCGAAGTCGTTGTTTTTGGTCCCTGCCACAAACTCTGTTTTTTAGCCACTGACTCCATCCCTATCCTTAACATCTATCTAAGGCTGAACCACACTGTTCGCAACCTTGGTGTCATATTTGACCCTGAAATGAGCTTCCGACCACATATCTGTGGCATAACTAAGACCGCCTATTTCCATCTCCATAACATCGCCTGTCTCCGCCCTTGCCTCAGCTCATCCGCTACTGAAACCCTCATCCATGCCTTTGTTACCTCTAGACTTGACTATTCCAACGCACTCCTGGCTGGCCTCCCACATTGTACCCTACGTAAACTTGAGGTCATCAAAAACTCGGCTTCCCATGTCCTAATTCGCACCAAGTCCCATTCACCTGCCACCCCTGTGCTCGCTGATCTACACTGGCTCCCAGTTAAGTAACACCTCAATTTCAAAATTCTCATCCTTGTTTTTAAATCCCTCCTTGGCATCGCCCCTCCCCATCTCTGTAATCTCCTCCAGCCTCACAACCTTCCCGAGATCTCTGCGTTCCTCTAATTCTGCCCTCTCTTGAGCATCCCTGATTATAATCGCGCAACCTTTGGTGGCCGTGCCTTCTGTTGCCTAGGCCCTAAGCTCTGGAATTCCCTGACTAAACCTCTACGCCTCTCTATCCTCCTTTAAGACACTCCTTAAAACCTACCTCTTCGATCAAGCTTTTGGTCACCTGCCCTAATTTCTCCTTATGTGGCTCGCTGTCAAATATTTTGTCTTATAATACTCCTGTGAAGCGCCATGGGGTGTTTTACTATGCTAAAGGTGCTATATAAATACAAGTTGTTGTTGTTGTTATTATGATCTGGAATGCACTGCCTATAAGGGTAGCGGAAGCAGATTCAATAGTAACTTACAAAAGGGAATTGGATAAATACTTGAAGGGGAGAAAATTGCAGGGCTACGGGGAAAGAGCAGGGGGGAGTGGGACTAATTGGATAGCTCTTTCAAAAAACTGGTACAGCAATAATGGGCCGAATGGCCTCCTTCTGTGCTATAAGTTTCAATGTTTCTATGAAAGGAGGCCACTTTAAAATTTCAGGCCAGAGTTGAATGTTGGTACCACTGCATAATCCATACAGCAAATGGCACAACTCTGGGTCTGCCTCACTGTTTAAGTAGACCCCAGGACAAGAGGTGCCTGCTGTCTTAGCCAGGTGCTGGTGCCAAACCCAAAGAAATGATTGGTGTCTGTCGGTCACCCTGCCGTACCTTCTTTCATGTAGTGCCGTGGGAATCATGATGCTCTGTGATTGGGGGCTTCTGAGAAAGCAACCAGCACTACGGTTAACCAGGCTTTCATGTATCTCAGTAGTGCTATGGAGGGGGGGGGGGGTGGGGAGGGCGGGTGGGCGGCGCTGCTGGTACATCTTCCTTTAGAAAGAGGAGTGCCCATCAGCACTATATCAGCAAAATAGACGCTGTAATTATATCGCGCCTTTCACAACCTCAGGACGTCCCAAATTTACAGTCAATGAAGTGCTTTTTGAAGTGTAGTCACTGCTGTAATGTAGGAAACACAACAAGACAGCAAGGTACCACAAACAGCAATGAGATAAATGAAGAGATAATCTGTTTATTAATGATGTTGGTTGAGGGATAAACATTGGCCAGGACACCGAGGATAACTTCCTTGCTTTTCTTTGAAATAGTGCCATGATATCTTTTACGTCTACTTGAGAGGGCGAACAGGGCTTTGATTTAACATCTCATCTGAAAGATGGCACTTCTGACAGTGCAGCACTCCCTCAGTACTGCATTGGAGTGTCAGACTAGATCTTGTGCTCAACCCACAACCTACTGACTCAGAGGTGAGGGTGCTACCAACTAAGCCAAGGCAGGGCACAGATCGGGCCAGATTTTCATTGGGCTGTGAGACAGGCTTTCAGGCGTGCGGGGGGCAAAAATGCCGAATTCGGGGGTCCCGACACCATCCCGCCCAAAACCCGCCTCCACGCAAGTTTCAAGGGAGGCGGGTACCCGCCCCGCACAGGGACCCGCCGACCCGAGGCGGGAAGGGATTAGTGCCAATTAACTGCCTGTTAACAGGCAGTTTTTAGCCTAATCCCTATTTTGAGGGGTGCCGTATGGGATTCCTGATGGCTCCAAACCACGCCAGGTTAGAGCAGGCGGGCCGTCAGGTTGAAGGACTTGGAGGGGTCGCGATGTCGGTGTTCAGGTGAGTGATGGGTGCATGAGTGCAAAGGTAAGTGTGTTTGGTGTGTCTAAAGTGTGTAAAGAAGTTTTACTTACCTGTACTTACCTTAACAGCCTTTCTTCCTCTAGGCGTCGGGAGTCCATCACTCAGCCGGAACTGAAAGCTGAACGGCTGTGATCTGTCAAAAGTGACAGCCTTCAGCTTTCAGTGCCGGTGACAGTTCTAACTGAGTCTGCGTAGAAGGACTCAGGTTAGAAGTCAGGTTGTCAGTGTTTGACAGCTTCAAACAGCTGTGAAACACTGATATTTCATCTGTCAAAAACTCTTGACAGATGAAATTTCAGTCTGTGATGTCACCTGTTGCCGGGTGGCCCTTAATTGGCTTGCTGAGCCCGCTGGGTGGGCTCAACAAGGTCAATCAAGGGGAAATCGCGTCGATTGGCCGGACGTCAATGGAGGCGGGACTAAAACCCGAACGTTGTAGCCCCGCCTCCTTCCCGACAGCTTAATGAAAATCCAGCCCATCATCTCTCATACAGCCTTACCTGCCTGGCATCCCTCCATGGGCCCTACCTTCAGACATGAGGATTCCCATTGGGAAACCCACTGGTGCCAACAGGCGATACCGGATAGAAAAAAAAAAATTACAACAGAAGAATCTAAGTGCCAACATGGGGGAAAAAAAACTAGATAAAAAAATAAGAACGGTTAAGAAATGCCATGCCCTCCTGATCGTTATGTCTCCATAGCAACCGTGAGTGCCAAGTAACAACGGCCGTTCACCTCAGGAGCGCTGCACACCTGTGGAAACTGGTGCACAAACCTGACATGCCTCCAAATCTGTATCAAATCTTGCCTGGATGAGGGAAACTTGACACACTTCTGGCAGGAGGGAAGGGTGGACCACTCCTGACTGTGCACACCAGCTCTGTCCAGTTCGTCAAGTGACTTGTGGAAATTAAACCTTTTAATATTTAGACACTTTGAAGACTTCCAAATACAGATGAGGAAGCACACATTGAAATGGACAGTCATTCACCTTACAAATGAAGAAGGGAACCACTGTTCTCATTTGTTAAAGGTGATCTTAAAGGGACACTGGCCCAGAACTTGGTGTCGGGGGCTTGCCGCGCGTGCAAGCCCCCGATGTGCACTCACCCTGCGCACTGACATCTGAAACCTGGCCCGCAGTGGATTTCCTTTCAGTGGCCAGGTTCTGATGTCGGCGCGCTGTGCTAACCTGACCCAGCGGCGTAGTTAGTGCGATGTGCCGGCTGGGATCAGGTGAGCACTGTTCAGCCAATCAGGGGAGGGGAAACTTCATTCATAAGTTTGAGAGTAAGAACCGTCAAACTCATGAGAAGTACTGCACCCCAAAACACTACTTAAACTTTAAATAAAATTTTAAAAAACATCCCAATCATTAAATTAAGTATAAATAAGTTAAAAAAAATAATTTAAACAATAATTTTTTTTTTTGAAAAAAATAAATTTTTAATAATAAGGGTCTAAAACTAAATTTACCTTATTGTAGATTCTTTAAAATAATAAACCTGTGGAAATGTTTTTTCTAAATTGCACTAAAACACCACTACCTGTAAAAATAAATACTTACGTGTGCTTTTTACAAGCGTAAAGACCGGAGGCCTTTAGACATGCGCAAATCCCCCAAAACAGAGGAAATCCAAGACGCACGCGCTGCCCCCTACAGCGCACGCGCTAGCCTCTTCAACTCTTGGGTGAGAGGAGAGGAAATGCCGGTTTTCAGCGCATGCGCTGTGCATGCTGAAAACCGGCATTTCCTCCGGCCAGACGCGTGAGTACCCCTTCCGTACTCACGCGTTTGGGGAGGAATTACTGCTCCACTATCTTCATATGGGGGGGGGGGGAAGTACTTTTAGTAATTACAACTGCACATGTTAATGTAAGGCTTGTGCTGGACACCACCTTGCAACAGTGACATACTAGTCCTTCTGACTCCTTTCCAATCTTGTTGCTATCTACCACTCTGAGTGCAGCCCCCTTCTCACTGCCCAGACTTGGCCTTGGCCGGACACACTCCCTCCTGGCCTCAGCACGGAGTTCCCCTGCGCTGTCCTTCCCAGGCAGGCCTGGGCCCTGACTGTACTCTGCTCCCTGGCCCTGGTGCCACTTCTGCCCTGGCTTGGGTCAAGGCTCACCTCAAACCTTGAGCTGCACGAGGCCAGTGAAAGGCCAGGAGTGAGTCGAGTTTAGCTTCAGAGGGAGTACAGGCCAAGAGGGAGTTCAGCCTCAAGATGCAGTTGGACAGGACTTTACTTTTTCCTATAATTAATAGTGTGAAGTGATTAAGACGAGTTTGATTCTTGTGAGAGTTTAATGCTGTGGGAGTTTAGGCGAACACTATCTACATTTTTTAAGTTAAAACACAAAGGGACAGTAGCACACTCGCCTCTGAGCCCTGAGGTCGTGGGTTCAAGTCCCACTCCAGACACTTGAGTACTTAATTTAGGTTGATGCTCCCAGTTCAGTACTGAGGGAGTGCTGCACTGCTGGAGGTGCCGTCTTTCGGATGTGACTTTAAACCGAGGTCCCGTCTGCTGTCTCAGATGGACGTAAAAGATCCCATTGTGGGGGACTACGGTCTCCCGCGTAAAGAAATAGGCAACACAGCGAGCTACAAGAAATAGGTCTTTACTCCAACTCTCACATATCTGTACTGAATTCGTGAAGCCCGCGAACCTGTGATGACTCACGGATTGGTCACCTGCTGGAACCTGATTGGTTTTCCTTCTATCAGCAGCAGGCAAGTCTGAACGTGCCTTATTCCTCTCAGCTTGCAACTGTCTTGCGGGGGGAGGGGAATACAGCAGTTAAAAGGGGATTATACAGGTTTATCTACATACACACAGTGTTTCCCCAATGTGGCAACGCCACATACGTCCCCCCAGAATCCTCGTTAACTGTAAAAGTCAGTCTCTGCGGAGGTTTGACCAAGCGGCCGTGGCGGCTGTAGTAGCCATCTGGCGTGTGAGGAGGGCTGTCTGGGAGGTCGGCCGGTTGGTTCGTCGGCTGGTCTGGCGGCTGGTCTGCCGGTGGACTGGATGGACGGGCTGCCGGCGAAGGTGGGGCGGCGGCCGGGAAGTAAGGTTCTGGCGTGTCTTGGTCCTCTTGTGGGGCCGCCGCCAACGCGGGAGGTCTGCCCCGCCGCGGGGGAAGAGCCGGCCGAAACGGGAAGCTGAGGTCCAGGTGCGCCGGTTTGAGGCGGTCTACTGAAATAAGGTCCGGCTTCCCGCCGACATCGATAAGAAAAGCTTTGTCCCCTGTCTCCAATACTGGGAAGGGGCCGGTGTATGGTGCCTGCAGCGGGCCTCTGTGCGCGTCCCGGCGCACGAAGACGAACTCCGCATGTCGTAAGTCTCGAGGCACGTAGGACGGCTGCGGGCCATGTTGCGAAGTGGGCACTGGATGGAATTGCTGGGCCGCGTCCTGGTGCAGGGAAAGCTGTCTGGTGGCCGACCACGGCTCTGTTGTCAGGGGGAGAAAGTCGCCTGGTACTCTGAGCGGTTGGCCGTAGACCATCTCGGCCGCAGAGGCGCGGAGGTCCTCTTTGGGCGCGGTACGCAATCCCAGGAGAACCCAGGGTAGTTTGTTGATCCAGCTGGTGTCGGCCAGGCTGGCGCGGAGGGAGGCTTTCAAAGAACGATGAAAGCGCTCGCAGAGCCCGTTGGCCTGCGGGTGGTAGGCTGTTGTCCTGTGCAACTTGGTGCCGAGGCCGGCGATGATGGCATTCCACAAGTGGGAGGTGAACTGGGGGCCTCTGTCCGAGGATATGTCAGTCGGCACGCCGAACCGGGCCACCCATGTCGAGACGAATGCTCGCGCGACATCGATCGTGGTGGTGGAGGCGAGGGGAACCACCTCAGGCCATCTGGTGGTGCGGTCGACTATCGTGAGCAGGTGTGTAAAACCGTGCGACGGCAGCAAGGGGCCTACCAGATCGACGTGGACGTGGCCGGAACGCCTCTCGGGCACCGGGAAACACTCCAATGGCGCCTTGGTGTGCTACTGGACCTTAGCACGCTGACACGGCACGCATGTGTTGGTCCAGTCTCTCGCATCCTTGTGGAGTCCAGGCCAGACGAACTTGGCGGACTTAAGTTTCTGAGACGCACGCATCCCTGGATGTGAAAGGCCGTGGATGATGTCGAAAACTCGCTTGTGCCAGGCGGATGGAACGACCGGCCTAGGCGAGGGGACTGAGACGTCGCAGAGGAGGGTTGTGCCGGCTGCGTGGAAGTCGGCCAGGGTGAGGCTGGTAGTTGACGTCCTGAGGGCCTGGATCTCCGCATCGGCAGCCTGGTCTCTCGCCATGCTGGCGTAGTCGCCGCCCAGGTGCACTGCGTGGAGCGAGGGTCTTGAGAGGCAGTCGGCCACCAAATTGTCCTTGCCGGCGACGTGGCGGATGTCCGTGGTGAACTCCGAGATGAAGTTGAGTTGGCGCTGTTGGCGCGCGGACCAGGGTTCGGTTACTTTGGCCATGGCGAAAGTGAGCGGCTTGTGGTCCACGAATGCGGTGAACGGCCGGCCTTCCAGAAGGAAACGGAAGTGCCGGATTGCCAGGAACAGGGCCAGGAGCTCTCTGTCGAACGTGCTGTAGGCCTGCTCGTTCTTGCGCAGCTGTCGGCTGAAAAATGCCAGTGGCTGCCACGCGCCTTCGACCCACTGTTGCTGGACGGCGCCGATGGAGTAATCCGAGGCGTCCGTGGTGAGGGCGGTCTTCGCGCCCGGGATGGGGTGGGCCAGTAGTGTGGCGTTGGCCAAGGCGCTTTTGGTCTGGTGGAAGGCTGTCGCCATCTCGCTGGACCAGGTGAGTTGCTCTGCCCGTTTTGCCCCTGGTGGCTTCGTAGAGGGGGCGCATGAGTACAGCGGCCTTGGGCATGAACCGGTGATAGAAATTGACCATCCCCAAAAATTCCTGCAGCGCCTTAACCGAGGTGGGCTGGGGAAAGTCCGCCACCGCCTGCACCTTGGAAGGTAGGGGAATGGCTCCCCTTGGCGAGATTCTGTGGCCGAGAAAGTCAATTTGGGCTGCTCCGAACTGGCATTTGGCCGGGTTGACGATTAGCCCGTGTTGGCTGAGGCGCTGGAAAAGGGAGCACAAATGCGCGATGTGCTCGGCCTTGCTGGTACTGGCCACGAGGATATCGTCCAGATAGATGAACAGGAAGCTCAGGTCCCGTAGGACAGAGTCCATGAGCCATTGGAAGGCCTGTGCGGCGTTCTTAAGCCCGAAGGGCATGCGCAGGAACTCGAACAGTCCGAAGGGGGTGATGACTGCCGTCTTCTGGACGTCTGCGTGGTGGACGGGGACCTGATGGTAGCCGCGAATCAGGTCGACCTTGGAAAAGATGGACTTTCCTGCTAGGTGTGCCGAGAAGTCTTGGATGTGCGGAATCGGGTATCTATCGGGTGTGGTGGCGTCGTTGAGCCGTCTGTAGTCGCCGCAGGGGCGCCAGCCACCGCCCGGCTTGGGCACAATGTGGAGGGGGGACGACCAAGGGCTGTTCGAGCGGCGGATGATGCCCAGTTTTTCCATCGTGGCGAATTCTTCCTTGGCCACCGCCATCTTGGCTGGGTCCAGGCGTCTGGCTCGAGCGAACACTGGTGGTCCCATAGTGGCGATATGGTGCTCGACCCCATGCTTGGCTGCCGCGGCTGAGAAGGTCGGTTGTGTGAGCCTCGGGAAATCTGCGAGTAGGCGGGCGTAGTCGTCATGCGCCGGGGCGGAGCAGGACCCGACGAGGGCCGGGCTGTTGCTCTGCTGGCAGGCCAGTGAAGCGAAAGTTGCTGTGTCGATCAGGCGCCTGTCACGGACGTCGACCAGGAGTCCGTGGGCGCAAAGAAATTCGGCGCCCAGCAAAGGATGTGCCACCGAGGCCGTCACGAAATCCCACGTAAATCGCTGGCCGTTGAAACAAACCTCGGCCCGTCGCTTTCCGAAAGTAGCGATGGCTGCGCCATTTGCCGCCACGAGGGGTGGGCCGCTGCGGCCTGCCTGGGTGTCGAGCTGGGAGGCAGGAATTATGCTGCATTGGGCTCCGGTGTCGCAAAAGAATCTGCGCCCTGAAAGAGAGTCGGTTATGTGCAGCAGTTTACCTGCGGTGCCGATGGCCATCGTGGCGGCGGGGGTGCGGTCGAGCGGGCCTAGGTGGCGGCGCGGGGCTGGTGCGTTGGGCCAGGCGGCCATCTTGGTTTGATCAAAAGAGCAGGGTGCTCTGCAGCGTTGGGCCTTGTGGCCGAAACGCGCGTGGTAGTAGCATAGTTCTGCGGCCTGGCGTGGCGGCGCGCGCTCGGTGGTGTCGGGGAGCCTCGCGACTGCACAGCCGAGTTGGGCGACGGCGAAAACTTTGTCCGCGGCGGCTGCCAGTTGTACGCAGTCCGTGATCGGGGACCCCGCGAGGGCAGTCTGTACCTGCTGAGGAAGCAGGCTGAGGAAAAGGGCCCGAAACAAAAAGCACTGCGGTTCAGAGCCCAGGAGCGCAAGCATCCGGCTCATCAACTGGGTCGGGGTAGAATCGCCGAGGCCTGGTAGTGAGAGAAGCCTGCGGGCCCTCTCCTCCTTGGACAGGCCGTAAGCCTGCAGCAAGTGGCCCTTAATGGTTGAGTACTTGCCGGTCTGTGGTGGGTTCCCCAGCAGGTTGAGAACTTCGGCAGCGGTAGAGCTTGCTAGTGCTGAGACTACGTGGAGGTACCTTTCTTCATCTTCTTGAACCCTGCGAAGGGTGAATTGGGCCTCTGAGTGCGCGAACCAAGCTGGTGCTTGGTGTTCCCAGAAGGTGGGGAGCTTTAAGGACGCGGCGCCGGCCGACATCAGGCTGCTGCTGGTTGCCATCGGGTCGTTGCTGGCCTCTGTAGGGCTGCGTGAGTCGGGGGCTTCGGCCGCCGACATTCGGGGTCACCAATGTGGGGGACTACGGTCTCCCGCGTAAAGAAATAGGCAACACAGCGAGCTACAAGAAATAGGTCTTTACTCCAACTCTCACAATACAGTACTGAATTCGTGACGCCCGCGAACCTGTGATGACTCACGGATTGGTCACCTGCTGGAACCTGATTGGTTTTCCTTCTATCAGCAGCAGGCAAGTCTGAACATGCCTTATTCCTCTCAGCTTGCAACTGTCTTGCGGGGGGAGGGGAATACAGCAGTTAAAAGGGGATTATACAGGTTTATCTACATACACACAGTGTTTCCCCAATGTGGCAACGCCACACCATGTTACTATTTTGAAGAACCAACATCACTAAAACAGATTAGCTGGTCATTGTCTCACTGCTGTTTGTGGGACCTTGCTGTGCACTAATAATTATCAGGTTTCCAACATTACAACAGTGACTACACTTAAAAAAAAATTAGTTCATTGGCTGTAAAGCACTTTGGGATGTCCTGAAGTCGTGAAAGGTGCTACATAAATGTACGTTCTTTCTTTTTCTTTCACTGGTCCCTGACAGCATGCACACCAGGCTGTTCAAAGAAGGAAGTAGTGAGGCTCAGATCACAATTTTTCTCCTTAAAAATGCAAACCGTGCCATGGGACGTGAGCACAGCCAATGTAAGACATTAGTTCAAGAAGAGAAAGTAACTGTAGACCATTTAGTCTAACGTCAGTTGTGGGCAAACTCTTAGAATCCATTATTCAAGATAAACTTAGTGAGCATTTCTAAATGCATGGGTCAATCAATGACAGCCAGCAAGGATTTGTTAGAGACAAGTGATGTTTGCCAAGTTTTTTCAAGCAGTGACTGATTGGATAGATAAAGGGAAACAGTAGATAATGTGTAAATGGCGTCAGAAGGCGTGTGATAAGGTGACTCACAAGATGCTGGTTAGAAAAATTCAAGCTTATGATGCGAGAGGAAATATAGCAGGATGAACGGAAAGTTGGTTGACTGACAGGAAACAAAGGGGTAGATCTTGACTTTGTGCGACAGTGTAAAACAGGTGATAGCGAGTCGGCAGCCCATTTTGCATCACTCCCTATTTATATTTCTATTGATTTCAAATGGGGAGAGATGTAAAATGGGTTGTCAACTCTGCCATCACCTGTTTTATACCAATGCACAAAGTCAAGACCTACCCCAGAGTTAGGGTAAATGGGTGTTGCCCAGACTGGAGAAGGCTCAGAAGTCATGTACCCCAGGGGTAAGGGCTGGGCTCACTTTTGTTCTCCGTACATGTGCATGATTTGGACTTGGGTATAGGGAGCACAATCTTGAAATGTGCTGATACACCAAAGTAGGAGGTTCAGCAAACTGTGAGGAGGACTGGAAAAGACCGGAGGGCATTGACGGGTTAGTGGAATGGGTAGAAAGGTGGAAGATGCAATGTAATGTGGAGAAGTGTGAGGTAATACATTTTGGAAAGAAAAACAAGGAACGGGAGTGTACACTCGATCGAAGGATGAGCCGAGGGGTTCAAATAGATAACTCCATGAAAGTGCAGCTAGATGATACACTACAAAATGCCAATAACATTTTGGGTTTTATAAATAGTACAAGAGTAATGAAGTAAGATACATTTTTACAAAGCAATTGTTAGGTCGTGGTTAGAGAACGGTGTTCAGATTTGGCTGCTCTGTTATAGAAAGGACATTAACTCCACAGAGAGCACACAGTGTAGCTTTACCAGGATGATGCCAGGGTTGGGAAACTATAGTCTAGAGGTGAGACTTGAGTTACTGGGAAGAGAAGATTTACTATAGGTTTTTTAAAATGATGAAGAGTTTGGATAGAGTAAATTGGAAAAGACTATTTTCTCTGGTTGGGGATTCAGTGACAAGGGCTCATCAATTTACAATGGTCACTGAGGGAGTGAGAAGCGAACTAGGGGAAATTCCTTTCTATAGACCGTTGTTAACCCATGGAATGCTTTGCCACAGGGAGTGGTTGAGGCACTCTGGGATCTTTTAAGGAAAAATTGGATAAATATTTGAAGCGGGGAAGAAGCAGGGCTGTGGGGGAAGTGGGCGGGGCAGTGGGATATAGTTTGGCGTGTTCCAGCAAAGAGTTGGCACAGACACGATGGGCTGAACGGCCTCCTGCTGTGCTGCATACTCCTGTGGCGCGATGGCTTCAGCGGCTGAGACCTTGGAGGCAGCAAGGTTGTGTGGGGTGGCCAAACAGGAGCTCTCGCTAACCACTTTGTGTGTGTGGTTTTTATGCAGAGATACTTTCAGGAAGAGAGGGAAAATTTCCCCACTTCACTTTGCCCACAGTAAGAGATCAACCATTTCAAGTGAATAAGATGTTGCAGTCCCACATACTTGTCTCCCTGCTGCATTGCGAAGGGGAATTCTAGCATTTCCACAGCTAAATTTATGGATTGGAGTAAAGAGAAAAAAAAAACCCCACAAGCATCTGACCAAAAACTAAATTGGGAATTCAAAATGCTGAAGATCAATTATGAGAGAAGCATCCCAACTGAGTAAGAGAATAGTGGTGGATGTCTGGGCCTGTCTGCTTGTAATTGTGAGCAGGCAATCAGAAACTACAGCCATTCGATGGTCGAGACACTGATGAATGAGAAGGCCCTAATAGAAAAACAATCTCCTGCCTAATGGACTAACCTGACATGGCAAAAGAAGCCTCTTGCAGTCAGAAATGCATCAAAATCCCTTGTGCCTGCCCTATAATACAGGAGGTGGTTAGATGTAGCAGAGAGAGGCACCAGCAGGCATTTAGAGCTAAGTCACTAGAAAACTGGCTGCCTCCAATAAGCGCACAATTACAAGCAGACAGGCTCAGGCATCCACCACTATTCCCCAATCCCCCTCCCCCTCCCCGCCATATGTGTCCGCGTGAGGCTGCCGGATGACAGGTAATTGCAGGTCACAGGTTTCCTTACCTGCATCTGTCACCCTTTCTGCCAGAATCTCTGGTGTCCCCCAAGGATCTATCCTTGGCCCCCTCCTATTTCTCATCTATATGCTGCCCCTTGGCGACATCATCCGAAAACACAGCGTCAGTTTCCACATGTACGCTGACGGCACCCAGCTCTACCTCACCACCACCTCTCTTGACCCCTCCACGGTCTCTAAATTGCCAGACTGCTTGTCCAACATCCAGTTCTGGATGAGCAGAAATTTTCTCCAATTAAATATTGGGAAGACCAAAGCCATTGTTTTCGGTCCCCGCCACAAACTCTGTTCCCGAGCCTCTGACTCCATCCCTCTCCCTAACACCTGTCTGAGGCTGAACCACACTGTTCGCAACCTTGTGTCATATTTGACCCTGAAATGAGCTTCCGACCACATATCCGCAGCATAACAGACTGCCTATTTCCACCTCCGTAACATCGCCCATTTCCACCCTTGCCTCAGCTCATCTGCTACTGAAACCCTCATCCATGTCTTTGTTACCTCTAGACTTGACTATTCCACACACTCCTGGCTGGCCTCCCACATTCCACCCTACGTAAACTTGAGGTCATCCAAAACTCGGCTGCCCGTGCCCTAACTGGCACCAAGTCCTGTTCACCCATCACCTCTGCGCTCGCTCACCTACATTGGCTCCCGGTTAAGCAACGCCTCTACTTCAAAATACTCATCCTTGTTTTCAAATCCCTCCATGGCCTCGCCCCTTCCTATCTCTGTAATCTCCTCCAGCCACATAACACCCCCCCACCCCGCCCCGCCAGAGATATCTGCGCTCCTCTAATTCTGCCCTCTTGAGCATCCCTGATTATAATCGCTCAACCATTGGTGGTCATGCCTTCTGTTTGACTAGGCCCTAAACTCTGGAATTCCCTGTCTCTTTCCTCTTTTAAGACGTTCCTTAAAACCTACCCCTTTCACCTGCTCTAATTTATCCTTATGTGGCTCAGTGTCAAATTTTGTGTCTTAAAACACTCACATGAAGCACCTTGGAACGTTTTACTACGTTAAAGGCGCTATATAATTACAAGTTGTTGTAATCCACCTCACGGAAACACTTCATCACGCAAAGCGTGGTGGAACTGTGGAACCCTCTCCCACAAAAAGCAGTAGATGCTAGCTCAATTAATAACTTTAAATCTGAGATCGATAGATTTTTGTTAGCTGAGGGTATAAAAGGATACGGAACCAAGGTGGGTGGATGGACTTCAGATCCAGATCAGCCATGATCCCACTGAATGGCGGAACAGGCTCGAGGGGCTGAATGGCCTCCTCCTGTTCCTACGTTTCTATAGTCTGAATCTCTCGCACGAGCTGGAGGAAGCTCTTTCACTGTGTGTGTAGGACGTTCAACCGAGCAGTTTGGCCACAGGCTTACCAACATAGTGGCTTTGCTGTCGTTGAAAGCAGCCTTTTGTTGCTCCTCAGCACCGTCTCAAGGAACTGTGTCCTAGCTGTAATCAGCATCCGTGAGAACAAGCAAGTACTGATAATGCTAAACCTTAATCAATCACTGGTTAGGCCCCAGCTGGAGTATTGTGTCCAATTCTGGGCACCACACTCTAGGAAGGATGTCAGGGCCTTGGAGAAGGTGCAGAAGAGATTTACTAGAATGGTACCAGGGATGACGGACTTCTGGAGAGATTGAAGACGCTGGGATTGTTCTCCTTAGAGCAGAGAAGGTTAAGGGGAGATTTAATAGAGTTGTTCAAAATCATGAGGGGTTTTAATAGAGTAAATAAGGAGAAACTATTTCCACTGGCAGAAGGATCGGTAACCGAAGGACACAGACTGAAGATAATTGGCAAAAGAACTAGAGGGGAGATGAGGAGAATTTTTTTAAGCAGCGAGTTGTTATGATCTGGAATGCACTGTCTGAAAGGGTGGTGGAAGCAGATTCAATAGGAATTTTCAGAAGGGAATTGGATATATACTTAAAAAGAAAAAAGAATTTCCGAGCTATGGGGAAAGAGCAGGGGAGTGTGACTTAATGGATAGGTCTTTCAAAGAGCCAGCACTGGCACAATGGAGTGAACGGCCTCTTTCTGTGCTGTATGATTCTATATCTATCTACCACTGGACAGATACCCCTTGTATCTTCCAATTAACACCTTTGATATCTCCCCAGGAGCTGTGCAAAGCACTTGGGGGGTACCTACCGCCAACATATCCCACTGGTTAGCCGTTGTTTATGATGGTGAGTATGGGAGCACAAATTCCCCAGTTCTTTCAGAAGTGCCTGGAACATACATCACAAAACTTTCCCCTTACGATGCCATCAACATACTGCAGTTGAAGAGATAATTGAACGATATTGGGCAACCTCGCCTCACCCACCCCCCATTTTGAGAGGGTTAGATTCAGGGAGTCGCTCTGGATCTTGGAGCTGCAAGGTGTATCTGTATAAAATCCAAGGCTCATCCCTCTACTCCCATCGCTTCCGGCTTCCTGCAGGAGGCACCAGGTCAAAAGGCTTATTGAAATCGATGAAGTGGGTCTCCTCAATGGGACAATGCTCCCTGATCTCATATAAAGCCATAACCTCCCTTACACATTCCTTGCGAAAGGGAAATCCAGCTTGTTCTTTTTTTGATTGCACCTTGGACCTCCCAACACATCTGCTGTACGTGCTGTGACAACCCAACGTAATGACCTTAAGAGCTGCTATCAGTGAGCGCCTGGGCTCAGTCAGGGAGAATGCTCTTCTTGTGGGTCGAAACCACAGCTTCACCCTGAAACACTGCGAAAAGCGTGTCTCGAGAACGCAATTCTAATCCCCAACCTCAGAAGGGTGAGCTGGCACTGATGTCTAAGGTCATTACCCTTTCTGCTTTGAGCAGCCTTTAGAAACTCAACCCGCACGCCAGCCCACGATTTTCATCCATCCCATCTGGCGCTCAACTGGAAGTCGATGGAGAGTGAAACCGGACGGGGTGCGAAGTGAGCTCCCGGCCTGAACCCGCCCCTTTCCCAGACTTAACTAGGCATTGTGGTGTGGAGTCCACACCCTCCCGGAGTCTTTAAGACCTCCCACCTGCCCAGCGAACTCCACTGGCCCCGGTCACGGCCCCCTGGAGTCAGACCCTAACTCGGACCCTGAGGATACCCTCGTGGTTTCTCTGAGGAGCCCCAGCCCGGGCAGTCATTGGCGTTAACCTAGAGTACCTAGGTGGCAAACCTTGGTGAGCAGAATATAAGCCAAAACCCACATACAGTGTAAGAGGCAAAGCTGCTGCCATGCCTGTCCTTACTTCGCAAGGCCTGTTGTATGATGCTGTCAAACCGCTTCCGTTCCCTGGTGAGGGAGGCACTTCGGAATGGCTCGCTTAGAAAGCTGAGCAGAAACCGCCGGGCATTATAGACCTCTCGCTCTTTGGTCGTCAGGGCGTGGTAAGGCGTCTGCGATATTTTTGCATCCTGTGCACATAATGAGACCGAGATGTTTAATGTCACACAGCCAGACTCACCGTTTCCCATCTTTTGCCGTTGAACTTGCTTCCAGTTTCTTGCCCCCCTCCCCACCCCCGCTTCTCACCCCCACCCCCCCACAGTCCTGTGCAACTGCCAACCGCTCACTCTGCATTATTGCGCCCCAGTTTGCTGTTACTTGCGCGAGCCGGGCAGTCAGCATCAGTGGGCTGTTCAGCCTTGGGGTGAACCAGCCAACATCCACATGCTCGCACTTTCTGGCAGGGGTTGATGGTTATTCATCAAGAATGGGAACTCTCACTGATTTCCCAACAGTCACCCACCCCACCTCTTCAACTCAGAGGCACTGAGGCCAATAGCAATGCCTGTGCTGTCACCCTGGCTGAGTTTAGTTTAGCTCAGCTCAGACCACAGTATGGTGCAATCTTCCTATAATGCAGAACACATCCTTAATGTACTGGGGTTAATCAAAGTTTTCAAGATTCTTAAGGGAATAGACAAATTGGACCCTGAGATTGAACCAGAGGAGATGGGCTCAAGCTAAGAAGAGGGAAGGTGCACAGACTGTTTCAATTGAACCAGTTTACACAGAGGGCAGAGAAGGTGTGAGACAGACTAGGCAGGCAGTGTGGAGGAATAAGTTTGGTGTCAGCCATGGTTCAGTGGTCGCACTCTTGCCTCTGTGTCAGAAGTTTGTGGGTGTAAGTCCCACTCCAGGGACTTGGGCATATAAAGCTAGGCTGACTGTCCAGTGCAGTGCTGAGGGAGTGCTGCACTGTCGGAGGTGCCGTCTTTTGGGTGAGACGTTAAACCGAGGCTCCGTCTGTCCTCAGGTGGATGTAAAAGATCCCATGGCACTATTCGTCGAAGAGCAGGGGAGTTCTCCCCAGTGTCCTGGCCAATATTTATCCCTCAACCAGCATCACTAAAACAGATTATCTGGTCATGGTCCCATTGTTGTTTTTGGGAGCCTGCTGTGCACAAATTGGCTGCTGCATTTTCCTGCATTACAACAGTGATTACACTTCAAAAATACTACATTGACTGTGAAGCGCTTTGGGACATCCTAAGGTTGTAAAAGGTGTGATAGAAATGCTTTCTTTCTATATTTGAGGACAATTAAGGAGCATTAGTTTTTCGTTGAAGCCAGATGCAGTGTCATTTCTGCATTCACTGCGCTTTCTTGTGTTCCTCTGTGATCTGCTCGATCTAGCTGCACCACCAACAACTGAGTGTGATGTGTCGCTGGCCACAAAACAGCCCATGTATGATTGATTCACTGATTACGCTGAGAAGACAATGGAAAGTCTGTGCTCCTAGAATTTCTTGCAATAAATGTTTAACAAGGCCTCAATACTAAGGTAAAACACAGCAAAGTCAGAAAGAGTGAAGGACTGAAACAGCGGGCCCAAAGAGCATCTCCAGCCACAAGCCGAGAATTACTATGGTTGATATCGGATTGACACACCCGTGTCTGCTATTTAACACAGGCGCTAACCTGTTTATTTTAAACGGGTTAACATGTCTGCTAAAATCGCAGCCCGGGGAATGGTTGAGAATATAACATTCAGGGAACTGAAAAGAAGAAGAGAGTACTTGCAAGCAAGGACCTTGATTCAGACTCTCTCACACTCCCTTCGCCATCTCTCTTCATGATACAGGGTACTGGGTTTTGACATCTTGTATAAATGATTGGACATGTTAACCAACAAGAGAAGGCAGATGTTCAGCCGAAAGACTGAAACAGGTTGGGACTCTTTTCTCTGGAAAAGAGAAGGCTGAGGGGTGAGCTGATAGAAGTCTTTAAAATTATGAAGGGGTTTTATAGGGTAGACGTTGAGGAGATGTTTCCACTTGCGAGGGGCATCCAAAACTAGGGGACGTAAATATAAGACAGTCACTAATAAATCCAAATAAGGAATTCAGAAGGAACTTCTTTACCCAGAGAGTGGTTAGAATGTGGAACTCGCTACCACAGGGAGTGGTTGAGGTGAATGACATTTAAGGGGAGGCTAGATCAACACATGAGGAAGCAAGGAACAGAAGGATATGCTGATGGGGTGAGAGGAAGTAGGGTAGGGGGAGGCTTGTGTGGAGCATAAACACCAACATGGACCAGATGGGCCGAATGACCTGTTACTGTGGTGTAAAATTCTATGTAATGTAATATTGTTCCTGAACCTGGGAACACTGGATCCCCTGGGAATAAGGAAAAAAAAAAAAAACATCGGGCGGGACGAATGCCTGTCCCTGAAAGTATGCTGCCCGATTTTCCCACTGCTAATTTAAACTGAACAGGAAAATCCAGCCTCAGAAGTCGCAGTGCCCCCGAGACATCTGAGGACTGTATTCTTAACTTGACAACAAATAAGGAAACTAAGATGCCACAAATCAGGAACATAAAAGAAACGGAGAACCTGGGAAAGGAACCTGAACAGAGAAGAGACAAGTTAAGGTAAAGCATTACAACAACGCCTAGCATTTGCACAGCGCCGTTAACAAGAAAGACTTGCATTTATATAGCACCTTTCAAGACCACCGGACATCCCAAAGTGCTTTACAGCCAATGAAGTACTTTTTGAGGTGTAGTCACTGTTGTCATGTAGGAAACGTGGCAGCCAAGATGCACACAGCAAGCTCCCACAAACAGCAGTGTGATAATGACCAGATCATTTTTTTTTTTTTAATGATGTTGGTTGAGGGATAAATATTGGCCAGGACACCGGGATGAACTCCTCTGCTCCTCTTCGAAATAGTGGCCATGGGATTTTTTACATCCACCTGAAAGAGCAGACGGGGCCTCAGACTACCGTCTCATCTGAAAGACGGCACCTCCGACAGTGCAGCACTCCCTCGGCACTGCACTGGAGTGTCAGCCTAGATTATGTGCTTATGTCTGTAGAGTGGGATTTGAACCACATGACCGTTTGACCCAGAGGTGAGAGAGCTGCCCACTGAGCCAGGACAGACACATCCCAAGCTGTGCTAGCTGAGCCAGGAGAGCGGAGATGAAGGAGTTGGGGTGAGCGAAAGCTTGCTCAAGGAAATGGGCAGAGAGAGAGAGAGAGAGAGGCTGACAACAGATACCTGATAATATTTGTAGTGGGCATAGTCCAGAGCTGTTCCTACAGTTTGGAGCCCCTTGTGCACAATTGTGATGGGCATCAAAATATTGGCACCGGCTTGAATTAATTTGGTGACCTAGGAAGAACAGGACTGCAGATCAAACAGAAAAATGAGGCACACATTTTCTATCACCGTCTTCATCCTCCTCTCCTGAGGAAGGGAGGGAGCTCGAGCTAACCCCCGATGGGTTACGGTCCCGCTGGTGCCTGCTGCCCTGCCTGGGCAGTGCCCTCGGGACCATTCTTAATGTGCGAGCCTTGGCAGTCTCAGTGAGCTATTTGCCTGCAGAGGGCGGCATCATGGAGCCCGACCGCGTTCTTCGCCCAACCGCCAGAATCTGCGGTGGTTCTCGCTAGACAGTTAATTCACTCAGCCGCCATCGGCAAATTGGCCACAGACTGAAGCTGAGCCTGCGACACTCTGCTCTGTACTGCTCACCGCCGTACTGGGAGCTGGCCCTCTCACCAGGTCACGACAAGGGGCACCCAGGGTCAGCTAGCTCACAGTGTTATACTGCAGAACCTTGCACGACTATATCAGTGTTACACTGCAGAAACTTGCACGGTAATATCACAGTGTTAAACTACAGAACCTTGCATGACTATATCAGTGTTACACTACAGAACATTGCACGACGATATCACAGTGTTACACTGTAGAACCTTGCATGATATTGGCCCAGAAATTCGGGTCTCCACGGGTGAATACGCACGGGGTACTCACGCGTAGGCCCAATGGAAGTGCCGGTTTCCTGCATGCACTGCGCATACGCGGGAAACCGGGACTTCCGCTCCCCTGAACGAAGGGGTTCAGAGTTCGAACGCGTGCGCGGGAGAGGCTGCGCGTGCGCATCGAACTTATGTTTTTTTTGCAGGTTTTCCCGGGAGGGTAAGTCTGCAGAATTTACACATTTAAAAAGCAGGCGTAAGGCCTGCTTTTTACAAGGTAAGTGGTGAATTAATTAAAATTATAACATTTTTTCCACAGGTTTATTATTTTTAAATACTTTAAAGCAAGGTAAGTTTATTTTTAGCCCCATTAGAAAATAAAATTATTTTTTTCAAAAATTTAAATTATTGTTTAAAATAGTTATTTCATGTAATTCAGAGTTTATTTAAAAAATGTGATTAAAAAAAAAAATTATTTGAAGATTTAGTGATGTTTTGGGGCCGTAGTATTTATAAGTTTTGACAGCTCTTCTTGTCAAACATATGAATGGAGCATTCCCTGCTCCGATTGGCTCCCCATGGCCCATGTGATCCCAGGGGCCGCATCAAACTAACTGCGCCCCTGGGATACACAAGCACTGCGCGCCGACAGCTGGACCAGGCCCCAGATCGGAATTCCACGGGGGCCCACAGCTCAACGGCCGGCGCGCAAGGTAAGTGCAGATCGGGGGCTTGCACCCGCGGGAAGCCCCCGACCTGAATTTCTGGGCCATTGAATATCACAGTGTTACACTACAGAACCCTGCACGACTATATCACAGTGTTACATGGCCGAACATTGCACGACTATATCACAGTGTTACACTGCAGAACCTTGCACGACTATATCAGTGTTACATGGCCGAACATTGCACGACTATATCACAGTGTTACACTGCAGAACCTTGCACGACTATATCACAGTGTTACACTGCAGAACCTTGCACGACTATATCACAGTGTTACATGGCCGAACATTGCACGACTATATCACAGTGTTACATTGCAGTTCCTCTGTATTAACACCCACAGTGCAAGCAGCCTCCGAGCATCAGTACTCAGCCGTAAATCCGGCCAACGGTTGTGTGCAGGTTATGCTGAGGATTACTGGAAACGCAGGACATTCCTCTTCGATAACGCAGCACGGACCGGATTAAACCAGCGGGGACAGAATACCTCATTCCCCTCCCCGCCCCCCACATGGCTCACAGTATGGCATGGGGCCTTTCACAACACACCTCCCCTTCCACCTGCAGCTGCTGCTCTGGGAGCCTCTGGGCCTCCATTCCCATTGCAGCAAGGGTCAGGATTCGGGGCAAGGGGCAGGCCCCTCTCCTCTGCTTTGCTCTCCGGCAAAAGAGGGGAGGGGCTGTTATTAGAAGACGAGGTTATGCCTGCTGCTGTACAGGGGGTGAATGGCACTTACTAGACTGGAACTGTTGTTTCCCCTCGTCCTGAGGGGAAGTGCCTCACCTCCACGGCGACCAGCCACAAAGTGATCACAGGGACTCACTGTGTGGGGCTCAAAGGGCCCTGGTCCCATCAATCTCAGGTGTAGACTGGCCACCGGACCTGACTGTAAGACTTGACGCCAATTAGTCAGTCACGCTGGTTAGTCACTGCTGGGAATTGTCCTCCTATCAATCTGCGGAGGGGCTTGTCAGTTTTACATCGCGACGGAGAGCAGTCCCACCCCACCCAACGACAAGACCCGATTTGTCAGACACTTACCAACGTCACTCTGCCTGGCAGGGTTCTCTTGCGCTCGTACGTGGTGTTCAGTGCCGCACACAGCGCACTCCCCACGCCACGAGTGAGCGCCAGGTTGGGGTCAGCCCCGTTAGCCAAGAGCTCGTCCACCGCCTGTGTAGTTACAGGACAGAAAGTTCAAAGGTTACAGTGTCCTGGGGCCAATATTTATCCCTCAACCAACATCACTAAAACAGACTATCTGGTCATTATCACATTGCTGTTTGTGGGAGCTTGCTGTGCACAAATAGGCTGCCGCGTTTCCCACATTACAACAGTGACTACACTTCAAACGTACTCCATTGGCTGTAAAGAGTGCTGTGAGACGTGTGGTCATGAAAGGCGCTATAGAAATGCAAGTCTTTCTTTATCGAATGCCTGCCACCTCCTCTGTTAACTGAGCTCGGAGCTGTATAGGGATCGTGGCAACTCTGAGGTAACAGCTACGTTCAACGTGCAGGGGTAGAGGGTGTCTAGAGAGATTGGAAAAGACACGGGAGGGGGGGGGGGGGCAGGCCAAATAATCAGGATCCTTCGGAATGAAGGAAGCTGACCTGATATCCCAGATCGGAAAAGGTCTCAAAATGAAATAGCTTGGGTTGGAGTGAATGAACTTGCACTTTTCAGACTCCAAACATTTATCCCTCAACCAACATCACTAAAATCAGATTACTTGGTCAATTATCTCATTGCTGTTTGTGGGAGCTTGCTGTGTGCAAATTGGCTGCCGAGTTTTCTACATTACAACAGTGACTACACTTCAAAAGTGTTTCACTGTCTGTAAAGCACTTTGGGACGACCGGAGGTCATGAAAGGCGCTATAGAAATGCAATTTCCTATCATTTATACGGTGCCTTTCACAACCTCAGGACATTCCAAAACACTTTACAAACATTGAAGTATTTTTGGAGTGGTGTCATTGTTGTAATGTAGGAAAGACAGTAGCCAATTAACGCACAGCAAGCTCCCACAAACAGCAATGTGATAATGTCCAGATCATCTGTGTTTAGTGATGTTGGTTGAGGAATAAATATTGGCCAAAGCACTGGGAGAACTCTCCTGCTCTTCATTGAAATAGTGCCATGGGATCGTTTACATCCACCTGAGAGGGCAGACAGGGGCCTCTAAAAGACGGCACCTCCAACAGTGCAGCACTCCCTCAGTACTGCACTGGAGTGTCAACCTAGATTTTGTGCTCAAGTCTCTGGAGTGGGACTTCAGTGAGAGTGCACCAAGGCTGACACTTTATCATAACTGCTTTATAAATATTTGATATAGTTTAACTATTAAATTAATATTTTCTGGAAGTGTTGACCCAGATGGATAACACTGACCCCCCCCATCCAATTCTGAGTTCACCCACTATCCTAGAGGATGGGGAGGTCAGTGTGACCAGTACTTGGTAAGCTAAAGGGAGTCAAGACTAACACAACTCAAATTGCAGATACCCTGGGGTTTTAACTGGGGTCTGGGGGAAGTTATGGAATACTGTCTATTGTCATAAATGATCTTTTGGGCATAAATAAGTTCCCAGTGGAGTGAAAGCAAGAAAACATAATGGCTGCAAAATCCAGCAGTCTCCTGATCCTGGCATAGGTGCCGGGATCCACTTGCTGGGAATCCCTTGAAGGACATCAGTGAACCACTTGGGTTTTTACAACAATCCCTCAACCTTCTCGGCTCCAAGGAGAATAATCCCAGCTTCTCCATGTAACTGAAGTCCCTCATCTCTGGTATCATTCTGGTAAACCTCCTCTTTTGATCCCTGGACATCCTTTTCAATTGTGGATGATTTTGCAAAATTTCCAACTTTACCATAAACCTGGTATTGAACTCCCGTTTCTGCACTGTAATTCATTTCTAACTGCAAATTCCCTTCTCGTCCAACACCCTGTAATTCCGCCAGTACATTTCACACCTAATCTGAGCCGTCTTTTGTCTCTTTACTAGTTCTATCACCATCTCGTCTCGTTTTGAATACCTCTTAATGTCTATTCACTTCTTTTGTTCTCTCGCAGCCCTGCCTTTCAATCTATTTCATTTCCTTTCCAGTTTTGAAAAAGGGTTAGACCCAAAACGTCGATTCTAATTTCTCTCCACGGATGTTGCCTGGCCTGCTGAGTTTTTCCAGCATTTTCTGTTGTTATTTCGGATTTCCAGCATCTGCAGTATTTTGCTATCGCACCCTGTAATACTAGCTGCTGCCACTAGAGGGGAATAACACTCCATGCATCTATACACGGTACACTGGCACCATCTGGTGGCAAACAGCCAGTACTGCAGGAATCTGAAGGCAATGCAAAATTTTTAAAACATTAACCTTATACCCCATTATGCAACTGAAACAATGCAAAGTCCTATTTCCAAAATATTAAATCCCACTTCATCACTTTCCTCTAATGATCATTTTTACTCTTTAAACTTTCAGCCCCTCTCCGCCTTCAGGCACAGGTCCAGTGGACCATGGGTGGTTTAGGGGTTTCAACGTGCAGAGTTTCTGGCCTCAGCTCCCCAGCCCAGGAAAGCCTGATCTCAGGGTTGGGAGGTCCCTGGGTACTTGGAACAGAGCTTGTGAGGGCAAAATAAGTCCCCAACAGGTCAATCTCTCCCCACAACAGGTCAATCCCTCCTCCCAACAGGTCAAACCACCACCCCCCCGCCAAAACAGGTCAATCCCTCCCCCGCAACAGGTCAATCCCTCCCCCCCCCCCGACAGGTCAATCCCTCCCCCTCCCCCCAAAACAGGTCAATCCCTCCCCCCCCCCACAGGTCAATCCCCGCCCCCCCAAACAGGTCAAACCACCCCCCCCCCCACCCCAACAGGTCAATCCCCTCCCCCCCCCCGCAACAGGTCAATCCCTCCCCCCCCGACAGGTCAATCCCTCCCCCCCCCTCCAAAACAGGTCAATCCCCGCCCCCCCAAACAGGTCAAACCCCCCCCCCACCCCAACAGGTCAATCCCCTCCCCCCCCCCAACAGATCAATCCCTCCCCCCCAAACAGGTCAATCCCTCCCCCGCAACAGGTCAATCCCTCCCCCCCCCCCCTCCAAAACAGGTCAATCCCTCCCCCCCCCCCCACAGGTCAATCCCCGCCCCCCCCAACAGATCAATCCCTCCCCCCCAAACAGGTCAATCCCTCCCCCCCCCCCCACAGGTCAATCCCCGCCCCCCCCGACAGGTCAATCCCTCCCCCCCCCTCCAAAACAGGTCAATCCCCCCCCCCCCCACCCCAACAGGTCAATCCCTCCACCCCCCCTCCAAAACAGGTCAATCCCTCCCCCCCCCACAGGTCAATCCCCGCCCCCCCCCCACCCCAACAGGTCAATCCCCTCCCCCCCAACAGATCAATCCCTCCCCCCCAAACAGGTCAATCCCTCCCCCACCAAACAGGTCCATCCCCCCCAAACAGGTCAATCCCCCCCCAACAGGCTGAAGGGGCAGACCCATTCTGGGGTACACCCCTAGATCCCAGCTAAGCCTCCAGTGCCTTACCGATGTGGTCATATTCAGATGCCACAGCCTGGGCGGTGCTGGCAAGTTAATTAATTTGGATGTTATCGCTGCAAGCCTAATCTTGTCCTCATGTGACGTATACACAGTTTTCAGCGGAGGTGGGCATTTAATACTGGTGCGATAGTGGGGACAAAGAAGATGAGGGAAAGTTCACTGTCTGTCCTGAAACAGGTGACGGGCAGTCGAACGAGGATGAACAGCTTCAAAGCATTTAAAGGCAACACCTACCAGGTCGTTTCCACTGGCGATTGCCAATGAAAGAGGCGAGTGACCATTCCATAATAGGTTGGGATTTGCTCTGTGCCTCAGGAGCTGGCGAACAATCTGGTGAGCATACTGAAAAAAACCAGCACGCTCGTCATCAATAAACACTCGATGTGAACCCCCGACACAGAGACCCCGACACACACAGACCCCCGACACACACAGACTGACGTAATAAAGACTCACTACGCACTTGGTTGTACATAAAGCAAGGCTTTAATCGACTTGTAACAAAGCATGGCGGTCTAGTTAATAGTCACTAGCTTCCTGTTTCTAGGCTGTCTTCGGCCAAGCTGGGCCCATGCCCGAGTATTTATACTCCTCGGGCGGCGCCCTCAGCTGGCCGTTCAGTAGTACTTCTTGTAGAAGTTGCGATTTATGACACAGACCCCCGACACACAGAACCCCGACACACAGGGGGAGAAATTCGGTATCGCCCTGTTTGGGGCGTTAGTATTGGCGGTGCGCATAGTTTAGCGCCAGGCGCAATTTATCGCTATCTTGAGCGATATTGGGTGGCTGCGCCCCTGAAGGTGATGGCGGCGCTAAATAAGACGCTGCACGACAGTCTTAAGGCGCTAACCCGGTGGCGCAACGCAATTTCTCCGCGGGCGGGCGCAGCGTGGGTGCCGTCAATTATCGATTTCAGCCAGACACGCTGGCGCCAGCCAGCTCTTAAAGGGGCGGATCGATTATCATCTCCAGCCGCACCCTGCGCCTCATAGACCTCAAACTCGGCGGTAACCTACCTGTGGCGTCAACAACTGCATCAATATGGAGAGGGCCAGGGAGAGAGCGCAGCGCTTCAGCGAGGGGGCATTGGATGCTCTGGTTGGCGCGGTGGAGCGCAGGCGATCTGTACTCTACCCAGAGAATGGCAGGAGGCCTCAACACAGCGAATATCGCAGAGCTTGGAGGGAGGTTTCCAACAGAGTCACCTCCAGCAGCATGGTTCCCAGGACTCCTGTGCAATGCAGGAAAAAGTTTAACGACCTCACTCGGGTCGTCAGGGTGAGTGCCTTTTTCAGAATCATCTTCATCCCTCCATCTGGACCTCACTTTATGGCCAGAGGGTGTGCAAAGCCCCAATGGTCAGTTGTCATCCAGCACCCATGGCCCTTTCTGGAAACACGCACATTCCGCTCTGTGCATAATGTAAGGGCTAATCGACCATGGGAGGCATGTCATCCCAGATCAGGGCAGCATAATGTAAGGGCTAATCGACCATGGGAGACATGTCATGCCAGATCAGGGCTGCAGGTTTCATCACACCCCGTCCTTTCTCTTGCAGGCCAAGCTGGCCAATAATAGAAGGCAACAGCATCGGACCGGAGGAGGCAGGCCTCACCTGCAGACCCTCACAGACCTGGAGGAGCGAGTCCATCGGATTGTGGCAAGCCGGATGATTGGCCCCGTCGCCTCTGGAGATGCCGACCCCATTGTGGACAGCAATGGTAAGGTCATCACCTTTTTGACCTCCCTCCTTCCACTTCTTCCCCACACCAGCATGCTTTTTCACTCTCGAGCCAACTCCGAGCATTGCAGCACTCATGCATCCCTTGCTGCCACCCTGTCCTTTCACGAAAGCCACTCTTGAACCTCCCTGCTTTCAGATACTGCATCACCAGCTCGGGAGGCGGGCCCTCAAGCTGCCAGTGCGAGTGACTCTGGAGGAGACGAGGAGGAGGAAGCCGGACCATCTGTGCCACCCTCAGGTGAGCCAGCCCATGTCCAGACTGGGGAGATGCCTTCCCTGGAGGGGAGCAGGGGGGAATGGTCTGAGGAGGATGCAGCTCCAGGACGCAGCGGACTGCAGCAACGCGAGGGGGGTAGGGAAGCTCGGGGGGCACCGTCTCCCCGGAGGGCGAGTCGGGCTGTGAGTGCTGCTGCACAGAGCGCAGAAGAGGTGCGTGCCCTCGCAGAAATGAGCGCCCAGGCTGGGCAGAGGCACACTGAGCTCATGGCTGCAGTGGCAAGGATGCCCGACTCCATTGAGACACTGGCAAGGAGTGTCCAGGACTTCGGCGCAGCACTGGCAAGGATTCTCCAGGACTTCGGCGAAGTACTGGCACCTGCCATGCAAGTGCCGAGTGCTGCCACGCAGTCAGTGGCTGGTCTCATGCAGATGCAGATTGAGGCCACGCGAGCACTGACTGCTACCACCCTCGCTGGATCGGGCAGGATTCCCTGGGGCCCTCGCCGCGCCACAGCAGGCCAGCAATCTGTGCACCAGCCGATTGCTGCGCATGCTGCGATGCTGCCCCGTCAGAGTGCCAGTGTGTCGGCCGACCAGGGAGCTGCTGTCCGCTCTCAGGATGACAGCATTCCTGATGCCACCACTGGCACTTCTCCACTGCAGCTGCCACCACCTGTAGGACAGACTGCTTCCGCCCATGCGGAGTTGGAGCAATCAGCAGCTGGGCCCTCCAGGCCCAGAGCTGGTCCAGGCTGTACCTCAAGGGCATCTGCGGTCTCAGTTTCGGACAGTCAGCAGGCCTCCCCCAGCCTTGCTGCAGCCACTGGGGTCCCACTACGGAGGAGCTGCAGGGCGGGAAGGGGGCAATTCCGCAAGGGAAGCAGATCACCATCGAGGGGCAAAAAGTAGGAGGTGCTGCTAAATTATGTTATTTCTTTCATTCAAGGCCGAGGATGCTGGTCTGAATGTTGGTTATGTTTTGGACATTGTCTTCAGGGTGAGAGAGACAGTTATGTGGCAGTCTGTTTGTTTCCATTGCTTTGTCATGCAGGAAGGATACACATTTTGTTAAATAAAGAAGTTTATTTATTCACAATGTCCATGTCTGTTCTTTGCACTAATTGTTGCCTTGACCGGCTTAGGGGTAGCAGAACGGTTCCATTCATGTTCTTGGAATGGCAGAAAGCATTCCCTCAGAGGGGCCTAGAAGCGGCTTGCTATAAGCCTCTGACAGATGGCCCTTGCAGTTTGTGCCTCCCTCCCGTCTTGGTGCTACTCCTGCTCCTCCTCCTCCTCCTCCTCTGCTGGTGCTTCAATGTCTGGTGGCATTGGCTGGGTCCTGAGGATTGCCAGGTTATGCAGCATGCAACGCATAACCACGAAGTGGGAGACTCGCTCAGGTGAGTACTGAAGGACTCCCCCGGAATGGTCCAGGCAGCGGAACTGTTGCTTCAGCACACCGATTGTGTGCTCAATGATGTTCCTGGTCGCTTGATGGCTCTCATTGTAACGTTCTTCAGCAGGGGTGCTGGGCGAACGGAGCGGGGTCATCAGCCAGGGGCACAAAGGATAGCCCTTGTCCCCAAGAAGCCAGCCTCCTGGGTGAGCCGGGGCTTCGAAAAGGTCTGCCACAGAAGTCTGGTGCAGGATGAAGGTGTCGTGGCTGCTGTCTGGAAAGTGGGCATTGACAGAGAGTATCGGCTGTCGGTGGTCACAGACCAGCTGCACATTCAAAGAATGGAACCCCTTTCGGTTGCGGAAATCCTCCGCATTCTCTAGAGGCGCCCGCAAAGCCACATGCATGCAGTCAATGGCGCCCTGCACCATGGGGAAGCCCGCTATCCTTGCGAAGCCCTCTGCGCGCTCTCGCTGCTTGTCCGGGGTCATTGGGAAGGAGATGTACTGCCGTCTCCTTTTAAAGAGGGCATTAGTCACTAGACGGATGCAGCAATGCACTGCGAACTGTGAGATGTTGGCAATGTCCCCAGTAGCGGCCTGAAAGGAGCCGCTGGCATAGAAGTTTAGAGCCACAGTGATCTTCACAGCCACCGACAGAGATGTCCTGCACCTTAGTTGAGGCTGCAGATCTGGCTGAAGCAGGTGGCAGAGCTCAGTGACCACCTCCTTACTGAAGCGCAGCCTTCGGAAACACTGCTCCTCCGACATGTTGATATACGAAAACTGTTGGCGGAAAACCCTGGCAGTGTAAGGTCTCGTGTGCCGACGTCTGTAGGCCCTCCTCCATCTGGCCATGCCTGCCATTCTATCCCTGCATCTCTGTGCCCTGTCAATATGATTGAGAAGGACGACGTTCCCATCCAATGCAGCCCCCATAGTAAGTGCGCACTGAAAGTTATGCTGGTTGAGAAGCTTACCAACTGCAAAGTTATGTTCAGAAGGCTAAAGTTGCTCAGCCAGCGCTGGCTCACTGCAGAAATGGCTCTCCGTTTGTCTCTGAGTAACTCTCTCTCTCACAGAAGGTGTGGTCCAAAAATGGCTACCACTAATAATCTAGGAAGTCCCCTTTAAATAGCGCCCCCCCAGCCCGACAGCGACTGGGAAACGTTCAAGGTAACCTGTCCTTGTTAGCGCCAGGCGGAACGGAGGGGGGCGCCACTGATTTTCCGGCCTGGGGCGCCCCAACGGCGTTGCACACTGAAATGACATCATGATCTGCGTGCACCAGTGAACGGGCGCAACGGTTTAGCGCCGGCGCTAAATGTCCGCTCAATTTGGGAAGAGGCGCAGGGATCGCTGCGCCGGGGCGCTAGTTGGTTAGCGCCCCACTTCTCGACATCTTTAGGCGCTAATGGGTGGCGCAAACAACCAAATTTTTCCCCCACAGACCCCCGACGCACAGACCCCCGACTCACAGACCCCCGACTCACAGGCGAGCGATCTCGGCACACTGCTCACCCAGTCTACGCCCAGAAGGAACAACACCCCCCGCCCCCACAATTCTAAAACTGATGTTCTGAAGGAATCCAGCGGAGGGTGAGTGAGGGGTGTGGCGAGCGGCGGGGTGTGGCGAGCGGCAGGGCGGCGGGGGGGAGTGGCAGGGTGGCGGGGAGTGGCAGGGGGGTGGGGAGTGGCGGAGTGTGGGGTGTTTATCAACCTGTGTCCTGGGATTTGGTCGCTATGCGGTGCAGGTATATTTTCTTACCTTGTAGTTGTCTTCACGTTGGCAAGCCATGTGTAACGGAGTTTGTCCATCCTCGTTGGGCGTTATTTCAGCAGGGTTATAATAATGTGATGGGACTCCCAACAGATTGGGGCTTTTTATTACGAACCCTGTCAGCATCTCCGACTCAGGGAGCTGTTAAAGAAAGAACTTGCATTTGCACATTGCTCCATCACAACCTCAGGATGTCTCAAAGTGCTGCACAGTCAATGACTTAGAGGAACAGGAGCAGGCCATTCAGCCCCTCGATCCTGTTCCGCCAGTCAGTGTGGTGATCCAGACTGCACCCTGGCTAATTGTCAGTTAGTAACATCAAAATTCAGAGCTGTTGTAACATTGAAGGCCACCAGCAGTATGCTCTTGGAACTGTGCTGCAGGTCTGGGGCCAGAATCAGGTCTCCCAGGGATCTCTATATGGGGAGGGTTATGGAAGGAGAGTCTTGGCCTTCGGCGACGCTGCCAGATGTGCCACTGTTTGTGCGAGCTGCTTCTTCCTGTTCCATGAGGATGGCAGACGGAGGGAATCCCCATAGAGAAGCCCACAGCACTGGCTTTGTAACTGTTTGGGGGAGATGGGGAAGAGAGGAAATGGTGGTGTCAGGGGATTCCAAGACTGAGTCAGGATTAAAGCAAACTGGGTAGCCCAGAATTCGGAAACAAAGAAACAGCTGGAAAAAGTTTAGTCAAGAAAATTTCATTCAAATTTCACTTCCGCTAGGACCAGTTGATCCTGGCAACTCAGTACACAACCGGATCCCACTCTTAAATCTGCTCACCCACCTCCAGAAACTCACCAAACCTCCCATCCAAAGCAATTCAGGGGCTTAGCATCTAAGCTTATACACGAAACATTGGCACTTGGAAGTGGAGGCTGCAGGGTAATATGGAAGCGGTTGCCATGACGGGACTGTGACTTCAGGATAGGAGAAAAAAAATTGAGGGCAGAGGCCAAGGTAGGTCAGTCTTGAACATATCTTCCATGCCGGTTACACTGCGTGGTTGATTCTTAACTGCCTTCTGAAGTAGTCTAGTGAGGCACACAGTTGTATCAAACCGCGACAGCATTGTGGGAGCACCTTTACCACATGAACTGCAGTGGTTCATGAAGAATGCCCTCTACCACCTGCTCAAGGCCATCTAGGGATGGGCAATAAATGTCGGCTTTGCCAGTGGTGCCCACATCCTGAACAGTGAATATTTAAAAAAAGGTCTTGACAATGGTTGTCCATCGCTTTGATAGGCCCAAGTAGGCAAGTATGGGCCTGGGAAACTTAAGTAGGTGAGGGAAATTAAGATACATGATTAAAAAGGAAAACAGAATTAAATTTGGAACTGTTTAGAATGTAATATAAGCAACGTTCTTCCCCACCCCCCACAACCCACCCCCAGTTTTCTTCCTTCCTGCCCAGAAGGCATGACTCCTGCTGGGATATGCTTCCAGTCACTGTTCTTCATGTGCAAGTCCAGTCAGTAGGGTAGATTTTCCTCCTCCTGTGCTTTGGCATAAAGGATTATCAGGTGCAGCTCAGAGAGGAGAATTGTCTCTCCAGTATGGCCAAGCTAGTCTCCCTGCCCAATCTTCCCTCCTGCTGCATCCAAGCGATCCTTTATGCCCAAGCATAAGAGGGAGAATCTGCCCCAGTAAGGATTAGGCAGGCTATACAACCAAGCCCAATCCTGCCGTCATGTCTACACATGGACATCTCCACCATCAGACACTGGAAATGAGGCAGGACCATTCTGTGTTCTTTGAGGCCAATTACTGTGCTCGTATTGCTGTTTGGGCTGAGACCAGCTAACTCAGCACAGACCAGGAAATTGAACCTGCGACTTTCTGATCTGTATGGTCTTGTTGGTAATGTTCATAGGAACTTAAGAACAGGAGGAGGCCATTCAGCCCATCGAGCCTGCTTCGCCATTCAATTTGATCATGGCTGATCTGTGCCTCAACTCCATTTACCCGCCTTTGGTCCACATCGCTTGATACCCTTACCCAACAAAAATCTATCGATCTCTGTCTTGAAAGTTCCAATTGTCCCCCAGCATCAACAGCCTTTCAGGGCAGAGTTTTCCAGATTTCCACTACCCTTCGTGTGAGAAAGTGCTTCCTGATTTCACTCCCGAATGGTCTAGCTCTAATTTTAAGATGATGTCCCCCTGTTCTGGATTCCTACACCAGAGGAAATAGTTTCTCTGTCTATGGTCTAGCTCTAATTTTAAGATGACGTCCCCCTGTTCTGGATTCCTACACCAGAGGAAATAGTTTCTCTGTCTATCGAATCCTTTCAACATTTTAAACACCTTGATTAGATCACCCCTCAACCTTCTAAACTCAAGGGAATTCGAGCCAATTTTATGCCGCCTGTCCTCATAATTTAACCCTTTAAGCCAGAATCTTGTATCGCCTTCTCCACTGACCATAAGATAGTGAAACACTACTCATTGCAGAAACAGTGCCATCAGGAAGGCTTCGAGTCGACCTGCCGTTGTCTAACATAGTCCATACTTTGAGACACCTGCATTTTTACTGAATGTAATTTTCTTAGAGATAATAACAACTTTTTTTCCCCAAACTAATGATTTGGTTTGGCGTGGTTTTGTTTTTCCAGTCTCTTAAAACCAGCCAGTTGGGATGCTTCATGGCCTTCTAATATGGCAGTCACTCATCAGATGCAAAAACTGGATAGATAGACCTGGCTCTCATTTGCTCAGCCTCGCCTGACCTTCGTCTAATTCCTAGGATAATGGCCACTGACTACCTTACCCCAATAGGTTTAAGGAGTTCCTCAAACAAGGATGTGGGATCGGTCATCGGAAACTATACCTGGTCAGGCTCATACATCTCATCCTCGTCTTCTGCTCCTGCATCAGGGTTTGCTGCAGCATTAAGCAGCAGCTCTGTAAGCTTCACTCCTTTGTTGCCAGGGATAGCTGCGGCGATGTGGAGTGGGGCCAGTCCTTGCATTTGCTTCATCTGCAAGCAAACAGCAAAAATGCAGTTCTCATGTTCACCTGCATTTTATTTTCATACGATGTATCCCATCATTTTTTTTGTGCTTTCGCTCTCAATTCTTCACCTGCTGAGCCTTATGCCGAGAGCTGGTTGGGGTGGGGAGGGCTTGTTCCAAAGACGTTGTCATTGCCTTCTGGAGCCAACCAGGTGCCAGAGACTGCCTGGGAGTGATTCACTGCTCCGTTCATCCCTTAGTGTTGTTGGGAAATGTTGGGAAGTGCATCCTTCATTACCGCTCATCATAGTTCAGATTGGGAACTGAGCGAAGTGGGACTTGTACCTGTTGTACGGCACTGACCACTGATGCATTAATGCTCAGCAAAACCGCACCACCCCTTGACTAGGATTCCTCACTCAGCAGGGAAGCACATAGAAATGAACCACCACCTTGTCCGACAGCTTACAAGGAATAATACGCAAGGAAAATAGGGACATAAGAATGAGACGCTGCAGTATGGTGGGACATGGGTTGTGATTGCCCCGACCCCTCCATGATCTCGGCTTTCAGCTGCACAGCTGTGTGGAGGTGCTAAGTGCGGGCCTGATGTTTCCTCGGGGAAAGAACTGGCCACGAGACTTCACAGGGCTGCTCCCAGCGGCTCGCCAGGACCACCATTAGAAGTCTGGGCACAGACCCCCCACCCCCCACCCCACCTAGCCCTCTTGGAGGAATGAGGTGTATAACCCAGGAGGCCATCGAGGCAGGGAGCCAGGGAAAAACAGCACAAGTATCCACATGGGTTGATACAGACTCTTAAACTGGTGTGTGTGGCACAGAGATGCGTGTGTGAAAGGCAGGGCGGGTGTGGGGGGGGTGGAAGGAGAGAGTATAGAGAGACATTGAGTGTGTGTGAGGCCTACCAATGACCTGTATTTAGCAAGAGGGAGTCCACTCTCATCTGAGGATGATGGCTCCCACATGTGCAGACTGTACTGGCAGCACAAGCCACTTCTTTTGTTCTCTCTTGACATAGGGCCAGTGAATTTAATGCAGAACTTTCATTACTGCTGTGACTGGCGTGATAGCCCTGCTCTCCAGTAAGAGAAAGAAAGAAAAATAGAATGAGAGAAGAGAGACAAAGAGTAGGTAACCGCCATTTGGTCTCCCTGTGTGGCTCAGTTGATGGGTATAGCTTGGCACCTGTAATGATATCAGCAAATAGAGATGGTATTTGCCTGTTCGATTATGATGCCTTAATAGCATGATTGCATGTATTGATTGCTTGTGCCTGACCAGCAGAGGGCATGTGACCGAGAGAAGCAAGGCAGTCAGTTTAGTTTCGGTTTCGTTCTAGATGCATCACAACATCGTGTCTCCTGTAAAAGCTGTATAAAAGAGTTGAACAGACTTTAGATTAAAACTCATTCTCTTTCATAAATGTCTCGTCATTGAACCCACAAAGAAATCAATACAGCACCTATAATAATGTTAAACTTTTCTGGCATGAGGTGAAGGTTCAGATATATAACTCATGACTGAAAGTTGAGAGAGAGGGGAGGGAAGGAGGGAGGAAGGAAGGACATATGTGCAGTGTCTATGGATCAAGTGTGGAATACAAGTCTCAGAGGGTTGTACATTAAAGCTTTGATGTCTCTTGAAGAGGTCAGCCTTATCATCCTTCAAAATAAGCAAAGTGGAATTATTTTACTACAGGGTGGGGGCTGGAATTGGAGCCCATTTCCAGGTCAACAGTTTGCTTATCATTCCATTATCACATGGCGATACTTGAGTTCTGCCCAATATGGCAGCTTCAAATTTGCACTCAGAGGAGGGGTAAAGGCTTGGCACTTCTTAAGGGTGTATTACATTAATGACAGAGGTGATAGTCAGATAAAAAGGTACTACTCACTTTTATAGGTCCTCCCTGCCTGCTAAACCAGACATCTTCACTGACCCATTGATGGTATTCATTACTTATGGTGTTCTGCCAGCATTGACCTTAAATACACAAGTACACGTCACACCGCCCAGCTGGGAATGTATCTAAGACCGTGACCCTGGCTGATTTTGGTGAGGGGAAAGGTCTTCCACCCACAAAAATAGGCCCCAAATTTCAGGCAGCACCTTCCCCAATGCCAGAATGGTAGCCCATTGCTGGTGATCGGAGACACTAGCAGTGCCATATTAGGAGTGGCCCAGTTTTCTCCCCCTCTGCTGAAGATAATGGGGGCGATAGTGAATCGCAGCCCTAGCTCATTTTCTTTTTCACTTACTGTGGCATCACAGACGAGTCTAATCCTCTCCTTACCTCAAGTCCGTGCAGGTGTGCGATCCAGCAGGTGCCAATGGAGCAGGAATCCTGGCTAATTTTTTGTCCGTGCAATACCTGTGAGACACTGAGGCCAACTGTAGCTGGGCAACGATTGCCTCCTTCCCCCCACTCCCGACCCCCTTTACCTTGGCTGATACAGCTTTGGAACATCGCAGCTCTAGTCGTGATATGGCCGCAATGCTGCACGAGGCACATGGTACAGGCATGCTACAGCACGGGTCACACAGTGCAAGGCATGCGGTCCAGTTATACTACAGCAAGCAGTACAGTCACACAACACCTACTTGCATTTATACTGTGTCTTTTACTTAGTCAAAAATGTCCCAAGGGGCTTCACAGGAGAGTTATCAGACAAAATTTCACACCGAGCCACATAAGGAGACAATAGAATAGCTAGCCAAAATCTTGCTCAAAGAAATAGGTTTTAAGGAACATCTTAAAAGGAGAAGAAGGAGGTAGAGAGGTTTAGGGAGGGAATTCCAAAGCTGAGGGCTCGACGGCTGAAGGCCTGTGTTAGGATTCTTCAAAGGGCCCATCGAGGCACCTGTTGCCTCCTTACAAGCAGCAAAGCCCAACTGCCCACACTCCACCCTCTCTTGCCGAGCTTCTGGACCAGCATGTCCACGGGAGTTAACCTCTCGCCCTCCAGTCCCTCCTCCCCACAGTAACCTCCACGACCTCAGGCCCCTCCCACAGTGACTAACCACCCCGACCTCAGGCCCCTCCCACAGTGACTAACCTCCTTGTCCTCCGGCCCCTCCTTCCCACAGGGACCAACCTCACCACCCTCCGACTCCTCCCACAGTGACTAACCTCCCCGACCTCCTGCCACTCCCACTCACCCCACCCACACTGCCCTGTTGGATTCTGCCAATGAGTCAACCATCACCGCCCTTCTCCGCATTTCCTCCGTATTCCAATAACTCGCAAACAAGGCCCTTGCTATCAGTGGCCTTATTGTGAACAGCTGCATTGACATCTTGGCTTTCATTGCAACTTGGCGCATGGGTGGCAGCATCACGCGCCGTACTGAAACCTTGCCACTGGGCTATGCTTTCCACCACCTGCCTTGTCCAAACCGCCACGGTGATGGTGTAGTCTTTGTGATTAAGTCACACCTCGGTCTCTCTCCCTACTCCCCTGGTACCTTCTCCTCCTCGAGTGCCTCACCTCATTCCACCCTTCTCGCCTCTGCTTTAAAATCTTCATTGCCTACCACCCACAAGCCCCACCGAGTTTGTCTCCGAGATATCCTCCCTCCTTTCCTCCCACAGCCTCTGCACTGAATGACTTCTTATCCTCAAATTCAATCCGCATCTCAGCTTCCCTTGACCCCTCTATCTTCTCATTGAAGCGCCTACCTGTCCCCTAAATGTCTCCCTCTAAACACTTCCACCCATATCCGCCCTAACCTTGCCAACTCTAACCAATTTCCTGTATCCATCACCACACTCTTCCCCCTACCTCATTCCAACCCCACTTCCTTTGCATCCACTCTTTTGGGAAAAACTCTCCCTCAAGTCTCTTACAACTGCACGTTCAAACTCCCAATGGCCGAGCTTTTGGCTCTCCATTCGCTACAATACTTCTGCAACTGTGGATTTGCTCAACCATTCCCTCACTTCCACCTTTGTGCCCGTGTCCCTAGCAAAACCTTTGCTGTCTCTGATCCTGGTCATTCCCTCTGGTATGGCATATCTGGTGCACAACTGGCTTAGCAGTCCATCACCACACCAAGCACTATTGGGCCTCCTCTGCCAAAACCACTCACTGCTCCAGGATCAACCTGGAGAGCTAAAAAGCCCCTGGCTTCACCACTTCCCTGTTCTCCGTGGCTCACTCTCGCCTCAGAGTCAGAAGGGGGTTGATTCAAGTTCCCACTCCAGAGACATGTGCCAAATCCAGGCTGACACGCCAGTGCGGTACTGAGGGAGTGCTGCACTGTCGGAGGTGCCGTCTTTCGGATGAGACGTTAAACCAAGGCCCCATCTGCCCTCTCAGCTGGATGTAAAAGATCCCATGGCACTATTTGAAGAAGAGCAGGGGAGGTATCCCCGCTGTCCTGGCCAATGTTCCCTGTAGTGTATGTACCTTTAAGAGGAACTATGTTTTTGAAGCCCCTGTATACTGTAGTACCAGTAGTGACCACTCGGGTATATAAGCCTGTGTAGTGTCTTATGTAGTTAGTTCACCTCCAGTCTTTGTTCAGTAAACACTTGTTAAATCAACTCCTGCATTCCGTGTCTCCATTAACACACGGATCTAACAGTGGCGACGAGTTAGAAACGAACTTACCTGCAATTCAGCAGCACCTCAAGGGGATCGATTCCTCAGACGAAGGTCGAAGCCAGAAGCCAGAAAAAAAAAAAAACTGTGGTTTCACCAGCTAAACGGGCTGGTGGCAGGTAGTGCACTGATCCTTCCTGGGCTGCGGCGGGCTAGAGCTCGATCGGGTGGCTCTGCAACGGGGCCGGGCAGCGAGTCGGGAAGCAGAAGCAAAGAGAGAGAGAGGGTGGAGCACTCAGGGCGTGGCCGGTGCTGCAAAGCAGGTCGGCGTTTGGACCGAGCAGAGGGAGGGGAAAGTCCCAGAGGGTCCACTCCACGACGGGAACGGTTCTCCAAGTAACGGAGAAACTATTGAAGCGAGATATATAAAAAAAAATAGAAATACCGTGAAAAGCTGCAGGTCGCAACGGGAACCGCGGAGAACAGTGTTGGCAGCAGCGGCAGTGGGGGGAAAGCGCGGGAGGCGCCATCTTAACTCGGCGGGGAAGAAAGAAAAGCGCGGGAGGCGCCATTTTAGATTTTCAAGATGCCGAAGACTGGCAATATTACTGCTTTCGATAGTGATATAGAAGATTGGACCACATATGTGGAAAGAGTGGAGGTATATTGCAAGGCGAATGAAGTAGCGGATGATAAAAAGGCATCGGTACTTCTAAATCTGATGGGCGCAAGGACATACGGGCTGTTACGAAACTTGATCACTCCAGCCAAACCGATGGACAAGAATTTTAAGGAGATTGTTGATACCTTACAGGAGCACTTAAACCCAACACCGCTGCTGATAGCGGAACGATTCAAATTCTTCAGGAGGAATCAGCACAAGAATGAAAGTAACGCTGATTACCTCACCGAATTATGAAAGCTGTCAAAGCACTGCCAATTCGGGGCAGGACTGGCAGATTCTCTACGAGACAAATTCGTCTGCGGTCTCCTAAGCGAAGGAACACAGAAAAGACTACTTTCTGAGAAAGATTTGACACTGGACAAGGCTTTCAGCGTGGCTGTATCATACGAAGCAGCAGCAAGAGGAGCTGCAGAGATACAGCAAAAGCCACAGGACTTCGGCACCCATGAAATGACACGGGGTTTCGAGGGATGTTATCGCTGCGGCAGATCCACCCATGACCAGAAGGACTGCTGGTTCAAGGACAAAGCATGCAGGCAATGCGGAAAGATGGGACACATTGCACGTGTATGCAGATCTGGAAAGAAATCCGCTGACAGTAAAAAGGTCAATAAGGAAAAGTACAGAAAGGTACAAATGATGACAGACAGTAGCTCCGAAGCCCAGAAGAGCGATAGCGACTCCGGAAACAAGAGACTAAGCTGTCTCAAATTACATAATGTAATTGCCAAAGAAGATTACCAGACCATTTGGATTACCCTCACGATAGCGGGGTCCCCAGTCAAAATGGAGCTAGATACAGGATCAGCTCTGACCGTCGTAAGTCGACGGGATTACGAGCGGCTATTTCCGCATATACCTTTGAAAGACACATCCATTATCTTGAAGACATATACGGGGCAGAAAGTATACCCCAGAGGGAAAGTAAGGGTGCCTGTTGTATACAACGGCAAGGAAATACAGAAGTTGTATTTATACATTTTGCAAGATGGTGGTCCACCGTTGTTGGGACGTGAATGGATCAGAAAGATACGTTTAGACTGGCACTCCATTCAGGCACTGACGGTGACCAGTAAGAAAAAAAACGATGATGACGTCATACCTGGACGATTAAAAGAAATTTTGGCTAACGCCAAAGAAGTGTTTCAACAGGAACTAGGAACCCTGAAAGGCGCCACCGCCTCAATAAAAGTGGAAGATGCGGCAATTCCCAAGTTTTTTAAGGCAAGGCCGGGGCCATACGCAATTCGTCCAGCCGTCGAGGCAGAGCTGGAGAATTTGGAAAAAGCAGGCGTGTTATCCAAGGTAGATTGGAGCGAGCGGGCAACACCCATCGTCCCGGTCATGAAGAAAACGTTGAATAATGATAAATCTGAAGAACAGAGAAAAGTTTGCATCTGTGGGGACTTCAAGGTGACTGTAAACCCGGTTCTTCACACAGTACAGTATCCTCCTCCGAGGATAGAAGATATTTTCACCTCACTATCCGGAGGGAAACGTTTCACCAAAATTGAATTAGCACAGGCATATCTACAGATGGAGGTTGAGGAGGCCTCTAAAAAGTATCTCACGATAAACACACACAAAGGCCTGTACCAGTACAATCGACTGGTTTTCGGAGTGGCATCAGCTCCGGCTATCTGGCAAAGAGCTATGGAGCAAGTCCTGCAAGGGATTCTGGGGACTCAATGCTACCTAGACGACATCCTTGTAACAGCAGAAAATGACAACGAGCACCTTGCCAACTTGGAGCAGGTGCTCACGAGGCTGAGCGAACGGGGCCTCCGAGCAAATCGCCCCAAGTGCAAATTTTTCCAGAAACAAATATCATATTGTGGCCATGTCATTAACGAAGAAGTGTTGCATAAGTCACCTGAAAAAATTGAAGCGGTCGTAAAGGCCCCAGCGCCTGAAAATGTCTCACAATTAAGGTAGTTCCTGGGATTAGTAAATTACTATCATAAATTTTTACCAAACTTGTCGACGGTTCTGCACCCTCTTAACGCACTGCTACAAACGGGAGTAGTTTGGAAATGGAGCGAAGACTGTAAACGTGCCTTCCATAAATGCAAAGGCTTGATCACGTCCAGGGAAGTGTTGGCTCATTACAACCCATCACTGCCAATCAGACTGGCGTGCGATGCATCCCCTTACGGCGTGGGAGCGGTATTATCGCATAGATTCCCTGATGGCTCGGAGCAGCCGATAGCTTTTGCGTCACGCTCATTGAACTCAGCTGAGCGTAACTATGCCCAGATTGACAGGGAGGCACTCAGCCTGGTATGGGGAGTGAAGAAATTCAACCATTACCTACACAGACAAAAGTTTACCTTGTTGACTGACCATCAACCCCTCGTCTCCATATTCAACCCTAAAAAGGGCGTTCCCATTATGACAGCGCAAAGGCTGCAGAGGTGGTCCCTTTTCCTAGGGGCACACCAATATGACATAGAATACAAAGGAACAAAACAGCATGTGAATGCTGACGGGTTATCGCGCCTACCATTGCCAACGGTGGAAGAGGCGCCTACAGTGGACCCAGTGGAGATGTTCCACTCGACCATAGTGGAATGTCTACCGGTGACAAATTCTACCATTGAAAAGGAAACGCGAAATGACCCGACTCTCTCACGAGTTTACGATTTAACGGTGAAGGGATGGCCAGCACATGGCGAACCGCTGTTGCCAGCATTCTCGCAAAGAAGAGAACAGCTGTCAGTGTGCAGAGGAACCTTGATGTGTGGATCCAAAGTGGTGATTCCACCCAAACTCAAGGATAGAGTGCTAAAGGAGCTTCACGAGGGGCATCCGGGTGGAGTGAAAATGAAGAACTTAGCCAGAGCGTTTGTGTGGTGGCCAGGTATCGATGGAGACATCGAAGAAATGACCAAGAGCTGTCTAGGATGCCAGAAGGTCCAAAACGCCCCACCACAATCCCCTCTACATCCATGGGAGTGGCCCTCATCTCCATGGCAAAGGGTACATATCGACTTTGCCGGTCCATTTATGGACTCAATGTTCTTAATCGCGGTGGATGCACACTCCAAGTGGCCGGAGGTAATAAAGATGTCCTCCACCACCACGGAAAAAACCATCACAGTATTAAGGACCATATTCGCCAGGAATGGGCTGCCTGAACAGATCTGTTTTGATAATGGACCGCAATTTGTATCCGAAGAATTCAGTAAGTTCTTAAATAACAATGGGGTTAAGCACTACACGTCCGCCCCATACCATCCCGCCACCAATGGATTGGCTGAAAGGTTTGTCCAGACCTTCAAGGCGGCCATAAAGGCCATTGGTAATGAAGACATAAATCTACAACATAAGGTAGATAACTTCTTGTTTGCGTACAGGAATGCAACACATGTGGTTACAAACCAAACCCCCGCCATGATGTTTTTCAATAGAAGCCCAAGATGCTGGCTGGATTTGGTCAAGCCAAACGTCAAAAGGGACGTAGAGAACCGGCAATTTCAAAGCATGAATGAAAGGCCAACTAGAACCTTCCAGATAGGTCAACCAGTTTTGGCCCAGGACTACCGTACCGAGAAATGGCAGCCTGGAACTATTTGCACACGACTAGGACCGCTGATGTATACCGTGGACATTGGAGAAAGCATAATAAGGCGCCATGCTGACCAGATCATAGAGTCATCCGAAAAAGGACAACCTACAGCACAACTCTATACGCCTAGTGATGAAGCAGAGATACCCATAGTATCTACCTCCGATCCGGTGATACTGGAACCAGATGAACCCGACACTGGCATTGAAGCCGAATCGACCTTGCCAAAAGAACCTACTACACCACCGAGGCGTTATCCGGACCGAGTCAGGAAGCCTCCAGAGAGACTGAATTTGTAATTGATTAACTTCAGCAAATGTGTATATTATTGTTCTTGTAAAAATGTTATTTAATGATTACTTAAAATGTTATGTACTATTTATCTATGGGGGAGGAATTGTAGTGTATGTACCTTTAAGAGGAACTATGTTTTTGAAGCCCCTGTATACTGTAGTACCAGTAGTGACCACTCGGGTATATAAGCCTGTGTAGTGTCTTATGTAGTTAGTTCACCTCCAGTCTTTGTTCAGTAAACACTTGTTAAATCAACTCCTGCATTCCGTGTCTCCATTAACACACGGATCTAACATTCCCCATAATCTTTGCTTTGGGTGCGCGGCCCATTCACAGTTTCGTGCATGTGCGAACTTTAACATTGAAAAAGCCGGTCCTGGGCTGGGCGTGACCTCCGTTCAGTCTGTAAGCGTGACCCTGAGCTTCCGGTCGCCTGTCACTTTAATTCTCTATCCCACTCCAACTCTGACCTCTGTCCTTGGCCTCCTACACTGTTCCAATGAAACTGCTGGTCCTGGGCCAATATTTATTCCTCAACCAACATCACTAAAACAAATTACCTGATCATTACAACATTGCTATTTTTGGGACCTTGCTGTGTTCAACATTTCCTACATTACAACAGTGACTGCACTTCAGAAGTACCGCTCCCTCCCTGACACCCTGGCCCACTCTTCAATTACCCCCAACACCCACTCCCCTTCCTACGGCACCTTCCCATACAAGCACAGGAGATGCAACACTTGCCCTTTAACTCCTCCTTTCCCACCATCCAGGGTCCCAAACACTCCTCCCAGGTGAAACAACGATTTACTTGTACTTCTTGCAATTTAGTATACTTTATTCGCTGCTCACAATGCGGTCTCCTCTACATTGGGGAGACCAAACGCAGATTGGGTGACTGTTTTACGGAACACCTCCATTCAGTGTGCAAGCATGACCCTGAGCTTCTGGTCGCCCGTCATTTTAATTCTCCACTCCACTCCACTCCCACTCTGACCTTTCTGTCCTCGGCCTTCTACACTGTTCCAATGAAGCTCAACGTAAGCTCAAGTAATGTCTTTCGATTTGGCACTTTACAGCCTTCTGGACTCAACATTGAGTTCAACAATTTCAGATCATAACCATTGCTCCCATTTTCTCAGACAGCAGCTGTTGATAATTGTTGCGTCTCCTTGTGTTCTTATCTATATATATAAAAACGGATCGTTCTGTCTGTCCTTCTGTCTGTCCTTCTGTCTGTCCGGCTATGCGCTCAAAAGTTACAGGGCGTACCTACGCGTGCGTTACATCGAAAGAAAGCTCACCGTTCCAAAACGATGGTAAGCGTATTTACGTTTCGGCCGGACGAAAATTGCGCCCGCGGTATCCGAAAAACCTTCAACATTCCGCTCATTAGCATCTCATTATCCACTCATTAGCGATAGAGTGACCTGAGGTCGACCAATCGTACGCCGGGTTGCTGGCGCGTGTGGCTGGGCCCTCCTACGGTCGAGTGACGGGACGATTGACCAATCCTACGCTTCGGTCACCTGACGGTCGACCAATCGGTGCGTGTGTGGGCGGGCCTTATCGTTCTGAACCGAGGTGCGTCGCCGCCATCTTGATTCTAAACTTTTCATTTCTTTTTCCCGCTTTCTGTGTGTTTCTTTTCAAATCTACATTTCCAGCAAAAAAAAGTTGCTTTTAAAACACAAATTGTTTTTAAAAAAAGTTAATTAATTTGTAAATCTTTTCTCTAACCTCTATAATTCTCCTACCTTTCACCATTTTTCCAGGCCCAGGGCCTAGGCTTCTCCAACTGCCAGCAGTGCAACTCTCGACCCAGGCTCCTGGCCTAGATAGAGACAAACACTGGCAGAGGGTGTGCTGCCTCAGCTCCATTCCCGGGGTCAGTAGGTGGGGAGGCTTCATAAGCAACTGGGGTAGGTCGCAAGCCCCGAATAATAATCTGAAGATCCTGTGTTTGCAGCTGAGGAAATTTCTTCTGCAGACAGCCCCAGGTTAACGGCAGCCATCTTTGTCGAGGGCAAAAAGTTTCAGTGCGACGCCATTTTGATTCAGTGTGTAACAGAGTGCATGCGTGGCCATCTTCGTACAGGAACATAGAGTGGGTGGGGCTTCTGTGCTCCAAATCTGTGTCTGTGACAGACAATCGACTGCGTAGCTGAGCAAGGTCTGTCGCTATAGCAACAGCTTTAGCTACAGAGCTTCAGGGCCACACAGAGTCATAGATCATAGATTTTTACAGCACAGAAAGAGGCCCTTCGGCCCATCGTGTCTGCGCCGCCCATCCATCCCTGTCCAGTCTAATCCCATTTTCCAGCATTTGGTCCATGGCCTTGTATGCAATGGCATTTCAAGTGCTCATCCAAATGCTTCTTGGATGTTGTGAGGGTTCCTGCCTCCACCACCCTTTCAGGCATTGAGTTCCACATTCCAACCACCCTCTGGGTGAAAAAGTTCCTCCTCAAATCCCCTCTAAATCTCCTGCCCCTTACCCTGAATCTATGCCCCCTTGTTACTGACCCCCCCACTAAGGGGAAAAGTTCCTCTTTATCTACCCTATCTATGCCCCTCATTATTTTGTACACCTCAATCAGGTCCCCCCTCAGCCTTCTCTGCTCCAAGGAAAACAACTCCAGCCTGTCCAGCCTCTCTTCATAGCTGAGGCGCTCCATCCCAGGTAACATCCTGGTGAATCTTCTCTGCACCCTCTCCAAAGCAATCACATCCTTCCTATAGTGAGGCGACCAGAACTGCACACAGTACTCCAGCTGTGGCCTCACCAGCGTTTTGTACAGCTCCATCATAACCTCCCTGCTCTTATATTCTATGCCTCGGCTAATGAAGGCAAGTATCCCATATGCCTTTTTAACCACCTTATCTACCTGCTCCGCTGCCTTCAGGGATCTATGTACATGTACACCAAGGTCCCTCTGACCCTCTGTACTTCCTAGGGTCCTACCACTCATTGTGTATTCCCTTGCCTTATTTGTCCGTCCAAAATGCATCACCTCGCACTTTTCAGGGTTAAATTCCATTTGCCACTTTTCCGCCCATCTGACCAACCCGTTTATATCGTCCTGTAGCCGGAGGCTTTCCTCCTCGCAATTTACCACCCCACCAATTTTCGTGTCATCTGCGAACTTACTGATCATACCTTTTACATTTTCATCCAAATCATTTATGTAGATCACAAACAATAAGGGACCCAGCACCGATCCCTGAGGTACCCCACTGGACACAGGCTTCCAGTCACAAAAGCAACCTTCGACCATCACCCTCTGCCTCCTGCCACTCAGCCAGTTTAGGATCCAACGCGCCAAGGCACCCTGGATCCCATGGGCTCTTACCTTCTTGACCAGTCTCCTATGCGGGACTTTGTCAAAAGCTTTACTGAAGTCCATGTACACCACATCCACAGCATTTCCCTCATCCACCCCACTAGTCACCCCCTCGAAAAATTCGATCAGATTTGTTAGACATGATTTACCCTTGACAAAGCCATGCTGACTATCCCCGATTAATCCTTGCCTCTCCAAGTGGAGATTAATTTTGTCCCTCAGAATTTTTTCCAATAATTTCCCCACCACAGATGTTAGACTCACTGGCCTGTAATTCCCTGGTTTATCCCTGCTACCCTTCTTGAATAATGGTACTATGTTAGCTGTTCTCCAGTCCTCTGGTACATCCCCTGTGGCCAGAGAGGTTCTGAAAATTAGTGTCAGAGCCCCTGCAATCTCCTCCCTTGCCTCCCACAGCAGCCTGGGATACATCTCGTCCGGGCCTGGGGATTTATCCACTTTTTGGCCCGCTAAAACCGCTAGCACCTCCTCCCTCTCGATGCTAATATGTTCAAGTATGTCACAGTTCCCTTGCCCGATTTCTATGTCTGCATCGTCTTTCTCCATAGTGAACACAGATGCAAAAAATTCATTTAAAACCCCGCCTACATCCTCTGGCTCTACACACAGATTGCCACTTTGGTCCCTAATGGGCCCTACCCCTTCCCTGGTTATCCTCTTGCCCTTAATATACTTATAAAACATCTTAGGATTTTCCTTTATTTTGCTCGCCAGTGTTATTTCATGGCCCCTCCTCGCCCTCCTAATTTCTTTTTTAAGTATGCCCCTGCACTTTTTATACTCCTCTAGGGCTTCTTCTGTCTTTAGTAACTGCCAAAAGCCCCCCTTTTATTTCTAATGCATTTTTGTATATCCCTTGTCATCCAAGGTTCCCTTTGCTTGTTGGTCCCACCCTTGACCTTTACAGGAACATGTTGGCGTTGTACTCTCTCTATTTCCCTTCTGAAAGTCTCCCACTGTTTTGATGTGGATTTTCCTATAAGCAGCTGCTCCCAGTCCACTTTGGCCAGATCCTGCCTTATCATATTAAAATCGGCCTTCCCCCAATTTAGAACCCTTATTTCCGGGCCGTCTTTGTCTTTTTCCATGACCACCTTAAATCTCACCGAATTATGGTCACTGTCGCCAAAATGGTCTCCTACTGACACTTCCACCACTTGCCCGGCTACATTCCCCAGAATTAGGTCCAGTACCGCCCCCTCTCTTGTAGGACTTTCTACATGTTGGCTCAAAAAGCTCTCCTGGATGCACTTTAAGAATTCTGCACCCTCTAAGCCTTTCACACTCTGACTGTCCCAATTTATATTGGGGAAGTTGAAATCCCCCACTATTATTACCCTATTATTTTCGCACTTCTCGGAGATTTGCCTACATATCTGTTCCTCTATCTCCCCCTGACTGTTTGGGGGCCTATAGTACACCCCCAGCAAAGTGCTTGCCCCCTTTTTGTTTTTAAGTTCTACCCATATGGCCTCATTAGAGGAACCCGCTAATATATCATCCCTCCTTACAGCAGTAATTGACTCCTTAATTAATATTGCAACACCCCCTCCCCTTTTACACCCCCCTCTGTCTCGCCTGAAGATTCTATACCCCGGAATATTGAGCTGCCAGTCCTGACCCTCCCTCAACCATGTCTCCGTGATAGCAACAATATCGTACTCCCATGTGTTCAACAACAACTTCAGTTCATCCACCTTATTTGCAAGACTCCTTGCATTAAAATAAATGCCTTCCAGCCCTGCCATATTCTCTTTTGCCTTCACATATTTGCTCTGCCTTCCCAGCTGACTTGTTTTTCCCCTCTGTATTTGGCCGTAAATCACCCCCTACTATAGCTCCACTCTGTACCCCAACCCCCTGCCAAGTTAGTTTAAACCCTCCCCAGCAGTGCTAGCAAACCTCCCCGCAAGGATATTGGTTCCCCCCTGGTTCAGGTGTAAACCGTCCGACTTGTACAAGTCCCACCTTTCCCAGAAGCAGACCCAGTGATCCAGGAAACTAAAGCCCTCCCCCTTGCACCATCCCTTTAGCCACGCATTCATCTGTTCTATCTTCCTATTCCTATACTTACTAGCACGTGGCACCGGGAGTAATCCAGAGATTACAACCTTTGAGGTCCTGCTCCTTAATCCTTCACCTAGCTCCCTAAATTCTTGCTGCAGGACCTCATCCCTCTTTTTACCTATGTCGTTGGTACCAATGTGGACCACGACCACTGGCTGTTCTCCCTCCCCCTCCAGAATGCCCTGCAGCCGCTCAGTGACATCCTTGACCCTGGCACCAGGGAGGCAACAAACCATCCTGGATTCACGTCTACGGCCACAGAAACGCCTATCTGTTCCCCTTACTATAGAATCCCCTACCACTATTGCTCTCCCACTCTTTTTCCCCCCTTCCTGGGCAGCAGGAGCACCCCCAGTGCCAGGAAGTTGGCCGCTGCTCCCTTCCCCTGGTGAGTCATCCCCCTCAACAGTATCCAAAGCGGTATACTTGATTGAAAGGGGGATGTCCGCAGGGGTTCCCTGCACTACCTGCCTGCCTTTGTTGCTCCGCCTGATGGTCACCCCCTGTGCTGCCCTACCCTGAGGCGTGCACAACTCGCTAAACGTGTTATCCACGAGCCTTTCAGCATCGCGCATGCTCCAAAATTCATCCACCCGCAGCTCGAGCGCCGCAACGCGGTCTACAAGTAGCTGCAGCTGGATGCATTTCCCGCACACATGGTCATCAGGGACACTGGCAGCATCCCTGACTTCCCACATAGAGCAGGAGGAGCAGAGCACGGGTCTGAACTCTCCTGCCATGACTTACCCCTTTAATTACTTTAAAAATTTATTCAATACCCCAGTTACAGGTATGCTCTAGGGCGCTTTATTTACCAACTATCCCCACTACACCACAGAAATTTAACACCACAGAATTCAAGCTTGTATTGAAAAAAGAGAAATACTCACCAACCAATCACCTACCTGCTCCCTGGTGACGTCACACACTGATTACTTTTTACCTCTCTCCCCGCTGCTGAGTTGGTAAGCCTCGCCTCTCTCCGGTTTTTATACCGGTCTCACCACGCTGCTCCCGACTGGTCTCGGGCCTCACTGGTCGCCGGGTTTTCTCCCGAGCTCCTCCTCGCTGCTCCCGCTGGTCCCACCTGAGTGTTTAGAAGCTGTTGCTAAGCAACAGTGTTTGTTGCTAAATACAGAGATAAGAATCTCCGTATCTCTCAACATTAACTCTGAAGAGTGGGTGCCGGATAGCACAAACTTTCCTGTACTTTAAGTTTATCTCCCCCCTCCCTTTCCACCCCCCACACCCCCTCCCCCCCCAACCCCCCTTCCCCCCCCCACACCCGCTTCCCCCCCACACCCCCGTCCCCAGCCCCCACACCCTTCCCCAGCCCCCACCCCCCCTCCCCCCCCCCTCTCCCCCCCACTACCCAACCCCCCTCTTCCCCCCCACACCCCCACTTCTACCCCTCCTGTTCACCCCTCCTCACCCCCTTACTCCCCTCCCCCCCCACACCCACTACCCCTACCCCCTCCCCCCCACACCCCCTACCCCCTCCTCCCCCCTTCCACTCCCTCCCCCACCCCCTTCCCCCTCCCCCTACCACACCCCTACCCTCCCCTCCCTCCACTCCCCCTTCCTCTCCCCCCCTCCCCCCCTCCTCTCCCCTTCCCCCCTCCCACTCCCCTCCCCCTTCTCCCCCCTTCCCCTCTCCTCCCCCTCCCTCTCCCCCTCGACTCCCCCCCCCTCCCTCGACTCCCCCCCCTTCCTCTCCCCTCCCCCCTCCTCCCCTTCCCCTCCCCCCTCCTCTTCCTCCCCCCCTTCCCCTCCCCCCTCCTCTTCCTCCCCCCCTCCCCTTCCCCCCAGTCGCTCTCTCTCTTCCCCTCAGTCGCTCTCTCTTCCCCCCAGTCGCTCTCTCTCTTCCCCCCGTCGCTCTCTCTCTTCCCCCCCAGTCGCTCTCTCTCTTCCCCCCCAGTCGCTCTCTCTCTTCCCCCCCAGTCGCTCTCTCTCTTCCCCCCCAGTCGCTCTCTCTCTTCCCCCCCAGTCGCTCTCTCTCTTCCCCCCCAGTCGCTCTCTCTCTTCCCCCCCCAGTCGCTCTCTCTCTTCCCCCCCAGTCGCTCTCTCTCTTCCCCCCCAGTCGCTCTCTCTCTCTCTTCCAACAACATGCCCTCAAAAGTCCCTCGGCACCGCCGGGCACTTCAGCTAGTCTATCTATCTATCTATCTATATATATATATAAACGGATCGTTCTTTCTGTCTGTCTGTCCTTCTGTCAGTCCTCGGGTGTGCGTCTGTCCGGCTATGCGCTCGAAAGTTATACGGCGTACCTACGTGCGCGTTACCTCCGAAGAAAGCTTACGCTTCCGGGACGCTCGTAAGCTTATTTACTTTTCGGTCGGACGAAAATTGTTCGCGCCTTATGCAAAAAACCTTCAAAATTAAACTCATTATCTGCTAGCATTGATTGACTGACGTCAAGATTCGACCAATCCTGTGCCGTCACGATTGACCAATCCTACAGTACGGTCCCCTGATGGTTGGCCAATCGGTGTGTGTGTGTGTGTGGGCGGGACTAATCGTTTTCATCTCAGGGATCTGGCAGCCATTGTTTCACTGCCATTACTTCAGCTTCCAGCTCAAACTACTTTGATCATCCAGCTTTGAAAAAGTTAGTATCTCTTTTAAAAATAACATATGATTTACCAAAAATGTTTTATAAGTACTTTCACTTTCATCTTTCAAGGTATTAAAAGGTAGAAATGTTGCCCGGCAGCAGATTCACACAGGGAGAGAGAGACAGGGCCTGAAAGCCCTTTCATCATAAAGCTTTGAAAAAGTTAGTGTCTCTTTTAAAAATAACATATGATTTACCAAAAACATTTTAAAAGTACTTTCACTTTCATCGTTCAAGTTATTAAAAAGGTAGAAATGTTGCCCGGCAGCAGGTCCACAAAGGGACACAGACAGGGCCCAAAAGCCTGGGACTCGATTTAAAATGTTGCCCGGCAGCAGATTCACAGAGCGGCCCCAAAGCCTGGCACTCGATTTAAACCGCCCGGCCCAAAACAGCCCTGGCAAAGCCGGGCTCCCCCCAGCTAGTACTATATATATATTAGACACTTTTAGTTCATTTTAGTTAGTGCTTTTACTTTGCTGTATTCTTGCTTTTGTTACAGTGCTGCCGCATGGTGCGGAGTGATACAAGATGTCCGACGCTGCACTGTGCACTGCCCGTGCACAGTGTGCCACATAGCAATATAACTACACCATACCAAAGTAGTTCCATACCAAAGTAGTTCCATTTAACGATGTGATACTATAACAATGTAACAATAATGATTCTGCTTTTGCCGTTTACACCTCCTCTAGACCCATCTTTTGTTTCTTTACTTGTCCCATTACCATCTGCTTTTGCCTTACACCATCATCCCTTTTGTCATTTTCTCTCCTGCCTTCCATCCTATCACAGACCTTCCCTTTTGTTCATTTCATTCCTCCCCTCCCACCTTTCCCAGCCCCTGCACTTGCTTAAAACCTGTTACATCTGAGTTTTTCCAGTTCTGACAAAAGGTCAATGACCTGAAATGTTGACTCTGTTTCTCTCTCCACAGATGCTGCCTGACCTGCTGAGTATTTCCAGCATTTTCTGTTTTTATTTCAATTTCCAGCACCTGCAGTATTTTGCTTTTGCTTTACAAGGGCTTCATTGACTGTAAAGCGCTCTGGGATGTCCTGAAGGGGTGAAAGATGCTATATAAATGCAAGTTCTTTCTTTCTTCTTGAGGACCCTCCCTAGAACCTATCTCTTTGTGCAAACTTGTTTTGGCAACCATCCTAATAACTGTTTCTTTGGTTCGGCATTCAATTTGTTTTTGATTACATCTTTGTGACGCATTTTTGGACATTTTACTATGTTAAAGGCACTGTATAAATGCAAGTTGTTGTTGAGTTTCAAGGCTGCCACACAACTCGGAGCCTGAAGACAAGTCATACTGTCGACTGCGCTTTGTTAACATGTCACATCATCCAATCAAATTCACAAGCACTGCCAACGGCGGATACACCCCTCATCGTGCCAGGGGGCGCTACTTTAGCACAGTTTGGAGCATTACCGTTGACTGAAGTCGAATGTTTGGGTCTGCTCCACTCTCCAGTAAGGACTTGACTGCAGTAATGTCTGCCGCCAACACGGAGAAGAAGACTGGCGCCATCGGATTTGTGGAATTATTGGGGTCCGCTCCCCTGCGGAGAAGCAGGTTAATGATCATTCTTCTCCTCTGGTGTCTGGGAATGGCACACAGATGAAAAAAAAAATTGTACTATCATTTGGTGATAAGTCAAGGATCAACAATTTCTATACATGAGGATTGGATCAAAGGTTTGAACTGAACAGGGCCACATTGCACATGTAGTAATTGGAAAAGGAAAGATAATCTGACAGCACGGAAGTCACTGCATTTAGCAATGGGACAGGGGAGAGTGTTCATGTAACTGGACAGTGCAGAGTGCATTTAGCAACGGGACAGGGTGAGTGTGAGGACAGAGCGCAGTGCATTTAGCAATGGAACAGGGTGAGTGTGAGGACAGAGCACAGTGCGTTTAGCAATGGGACAGGGGAAGAGCGTGAGGATAACTGGACAGAGCACAGTGCGTTTAGCAATGGGACAGGGAGAGTGTAAGGGTAACTGGACAGAGCACAGTGCGTTTAGCAATGGGACGGGGAGAGTGAGGGTAACTGGACAGAGCGCAGTGCGTTTAGCAATGGGACAGGGAGAGTGTGAGGGTAACTGGACAGGGCGCAGTGCGTTTAGCAATGGGACAGAGGAGAGTGTGAGGGAAACTGGACAGAGCACAGTGTGTTTAGCTATGGGACAGAGGAGAGTGTGAGGGTAACTGGACAGAGCGCAGTGCGTTTAGCATTGGGACAGAGGAGTGTGAGGATAACTGGACAGAGCGCAGTGCGTTTAGCATTGGGACAGAGGAGAGTGTGATGGTAACTGGGCAGAGCGCAGTGCATTTAGCAATGGGACACGGGAGCGTGTGAGGGTAACTGGACAGAGCAAAGTGCCATTAGCAATGTGACAGGGGAGAGTGTGAGGATAACTGGACAGAGCGCAGTGTGTTTAGCATTGGGACAGAGGAGAGTGTGACGGTAACTGGGCAGAGCGCAGTGCATTTAGCAATGGGACACGGGAGCGTGTGAGGGTAACTGGACAGAGCGAAGTGCCATCAGCAATGGGACAGGGGAGAGTGTGAGGATAACTGGACAGAGCGCAGTGTGTTTAGCATTGGGACAGAGGAGAGTGTGATGGTAACTGGGCACGGCGCAGTGCATTTAGCAATGGGACAGGGGAGAGTGTGGGGGTAACTGGACAGAGCAAAGTGCCATTAGCAATGGGACAGGGGAGAGAGTGTGAGGATAACTGGACAGAGCGCAGTGTGTTTAGCATTGGGACAGAGGAGAGTGTGATGGTAACTGGGCAGAGCGCAGTGCATTTAGCAATGGGACACGGGAGCGTGTGAGGGTAACTGGACAGAGCGAAGTGCCATTAGCAATGGGACAGGGGAGAGTGTGAGGATAACTGGACAGAGCGCAGTGTGTTTAGCATTGGGACAGAGGAGAGTGTGATGGTAACTGGGCACGGCGCAGTGCATTTAGCAATGGGACAGGGGAGAGTGTGAGGGTAACTGGACAGAGCAAAGTGCCATTAGCAATGGGACAGGGGAGAGAGTGTGAGGATAACTGGACAGAGCGCAGTGTGTTTAGCATTGGGACAGAGGAGAGTGTGATGGTAACTGGGCAGAGCGCAGTGCATTTAGCAATGGGACACGGGAGCGTGTGAGGGTAACTGGACAGAGCGAAGTGCCATTAGCAATGGGACAGGGGAGAGTGTGAGGATAACTGGACAGAGCGCAGTGTGTTTAGCATTGGGACAGAGGAGAGTGTGATGGTAACTGGGCACGGCGCAGTGCATTTAGCAATGGGACAGGGGAGAGTGTGAGGGTAACTGGACAGAGCGCAGTGCAGGAAGACTCCAGTTTTGATCCCTATTTTGATTTATTAATTCTAGGCTCGGATGTCAACCATAATGGTGCTATAGTTGGCCTCAGTACCCTTGAGTTAATGAGCCGAAAAAATAAGCAGCCTTGGGTTCATGATGCAGATGGCCATCAGATGAGGGCACTTGGCTTGCAGCTGACACCATCCCCATGGCTGAGACTCACTTACTCGGCACGCAAATGAAGAGTGAGTGAAGTACTCGAGCGCACCCAGCCATCCACCATGAACTTGTGCCTCTGCTTGAGTTGGTGCATTTACCAGAAGACAAGGGGAGGGGAATGTGGGGGCGGGGGGTGGTGGTGTCAGATAATTGGGTGGTCATCTGTTTACATTGAATCAGGTCAAGGAGCTTAGCTGGTAGTCTGTTTGGGTTGTGTTTCGGTGGGATGCCTTTACTGCAAGGCCTCTGTGAGACAATTGTTGTTCTTGTGGCACCTACTCTGATTTCATCTCTGCTATTTCCCATAGTTTTTCGACATGCTTGCTGCCAGTTACCGACAATTTTTTCCCAGTTGAGCTCTTAAATTGCTTGTTCCTACTTAAGACATGAGCAGCACGCTGCAAGTATTGGTCAGCAACGTCGAACTGATAGTTCCGGATGCTTTGTGAAGATTCAAAGTTAGCAGTTGAGGGGATGCCTCCAGATGGCGATGGCAGGCTCTCGGATTCATCGTCAGTCTCTGACCTTATACTTTCCCCCTCCGGTGACCCTACTAACTCCGAAATCTGGCCATCCTCCTCCGCCTGCTTCTCCTCACTCTTGTTTTCTGACGACAGTGAAATGGACGGAAGTGTCTTGTAGGTTATGCTCCCCAACCTGATTCTGCGGTCATAAATTGAGAGTCTTTTGGCCTTCTTCACCTGCTTTGTCAGTTCACCAACAGGTTCCTTCTGGGATCCTTTTCTCACTGAGGTTTTACGAGGAGCCTCCTCGGCCTGGAGAAAGAACAATTCAAAGTGAGTCACCACAAGGTGGGCAACAGTAAACTCTTCAGCGAGAAACCTCAGCGAAAGGCCAATGACCACTGTGCAAGACACCAACAAGGTTAAACCGAGACACTTTTATGGACCTAGAAGAAAGGATGGGGTCAATTCCAATTTGCATGTCAGGAGTGCATATTGCAGACATCAGCTCATCCAATTCAAGGCCTGGACATTTTTGCGCTCATTCATTTGGTGGGGGAGTGGGGTGGTGGTTGTGGGGAGGGTCAAGGTTGGGTAGACTTACCCAGCTTCTGAATTCCCTGTGCTCCCACCATGAGAAGCTCCATGCTGGAGCATTAGGTCGGATAGATAGACCCTTAGCTGACCGCAAGCTAAGCAAAGAGAAAAACATTTACGTGTAGCGACACAGGTCAAAAGCTTTATGGATGGTTTTTATTTGTGCTCAATGCAAAGTATCGCTGCCACAAGCATAAGCTTCCTGTGAACCAAAACCTAACTAAATGCAAAGTAGTTAGGATAACGGACCTCCGAGAGAACAATGAACCCTATTACCATTCACGTATGCCATGAAAATGGCGTAGTGTAACACCATACACTATATTGGCCTTGGAAGGGGAGCAGCGCAGATTAATCAGAATGATACTGGGGCTAACAGGGTTACATTTTGAGGACAGGTTGCATAGACTAGGGTTGTATTCCCTTGAGTGTAGAAGATTAAGGGGTAGTCTGATTGAGGTATTTCAAATTCAAATTCAAATCGCTTTATTGGCATGATAAGGTACATCTTATGTTGCCAAAGCATCAAAATACATTTATGGTTGAACACAGTTCTATTCATACAGTGTATAAACAGGTATATCCCTGAGTGTATAAATATACATTCGCCTTGTTTATATATACTCTTTTCTTAGTTTACTGGTTGTCCCTCTGTTCATGGCAAGCTGTAACATAGTGTGCCGCCAGTGTTACACAGCTTCTCTCCTCCCCCAGTAGGAATGGGAGTTTTTGGTTGTCATTCAGATTTCTGAATTCAGGGCATATTTGTGAGAATTTTTGGTAGAAATTCTCCCTGATGCCCTGATATTTTCCACAGGCTGTGAGGAAGTGCATCTCTGTCTCTACTACTCCCTGACTGCAGTGAGCGCATATCCTGTCTTCTCTTGGCAGCCTGGTCTGCCTGTGTCTGCCTTTTTCGATCGCTAGGCTATGTTCGCTAAGTCTGTACCTTGTCAAGGTTCTTCTCAGTTTGTTATCCTTTACCATGGTCAGGTAATCAGCTATGTTGTATTGTCTGTTTAGGGCCAAGTAGCAATTGAGTTTGCTTTGGGTTTTTGTTGTTTCTGCCCAATATGTCAGATATTTTTCCTTTTGCTTGGCGACGATTGTGTTGGGTCGAATTCTTTGTGTTACCCTGTCATTGTCCTGGGGCTGGTTATTGTTAGTATTGTTAGTGGTTACTTCACTGAGTCCCAGGACTAGTTGACTGAGGGTATTCTTCTTTTAAGATGATTAAATGATTTGATAGAGTAGATAGAGAGAAACTATTTCCTCTGGTGGGGGAGTCAAGAACAAGAGGGCATGACCTTAAAATTAGAGCTAGGCTGTTGAGGGGTGATGACAGGAAGCACCCCTCACTCAGAGGGTAGTGGAAATCTGGAACTCTTGCCCCCAAAAAGCTGTTGAGGCTGGGGGTCAATTGAAAATTTCAAAACTGAGAGTGATAGATTTTTGTTAGGCAAAGGATATTAAGGGTTACAGAACCAATGCAGACAAATGGAATTAAGATACAGATCAGCCATGATCTAATTGAATGGTGGAACAGGCTCGAGGGGCTGAATAGCCTACTCCTATTCCTATGGTCCTCTCTTGACATCTCCAGCTGATAGTAAACACCATCTTGGCAGGCCATTAGCTCACGCTAAAGCTACTCATTTGTATTTATTAAGATGTATGATTAAACAGAAGTGAAAAAACGGCAGATTTAGATAGATTGTAATACCTCATTTAAATTTAGTCCATCTGTGAAGCAAACAATTTAAGTTCTAAAATCCTAGCCGTTCCCTTCCTGTAACGTGTACCATCCATTCACTATAACAGGTTTTACACAGCATGATGCATCCTTTATGTACAGGGAAATTAAATAAAATTTCAAGGTTTTTGATGAGGAAATATTTCCACTGGTTGGTGAGTCAGTAACTAGAGTGCATAAATTTAAGTTCATCACAAAAAGAACGAAGGGAGATGTTGGGAACATATCAGAAACTCTTGTAGAAGCAGAATCCGCAACAGCTTTTCAAAGGGAAGTGGATAAATATTTGATTTTCTTTAGTCTTTATCACTGAGTGGATAGTTCTTTCAGAGAGCTGGTAAAGGCATGATGGGCCAAATGGCCTCTTTTAGTGCAATAAAATTCTATGGGGTAGAATTTACAGGGTGCAGGGAGGTTCCTAACTCCTGCTATTTAACATAGAAACATAGAAGATAGGAGCAGGAGTAGGCCATTCAGCCCGTCGAGCCTGCTCCGCCATTCAATGCGATCATGGCTGATCATCCAAATTCAGTACCCGGTCCCTGCTTTCTCCCCATACCCCTTGATCCCTTTAGCCTTAAGAAATATATCCAATTCCTTCTTGAATATATTTAATGTATTGGCCTCTACTGCTTTCTGTGGTAGAGAATTCCACAGGTTCACCACTCTCTGGGTGAAGAAATTCCTCCTCATTTCAGTCCTAAATGGCCTACCCCTTATCCTTAGATTGTGACCCCTGGATCTGGACTCCCCGACCATCGGGAACATCCTTCCTGCATCTAGTCTGTCCAGTCCTGTCAGAATTTTATAAGTTTCAATGAGATCCCCTCTCATTCTTCTAAACTCCAGCGAGTACAAGCCCAATCGACCCAATCTCTCCTCATACGTCATTCCTGCCATCCCAGGTATCAGCCTAGTGAATCTTCGCTGAACTCCTTCCATGACAAGAACATCCTTCCTCAGATAAGGCGACCAAAACTGCACACAATACTCAAGATGTGGTCTCACCAAGGCCCTGTACAACTGCAGCAAGACATCCTTGTTCCTGTACTCAAACCCTCTCGCTACGAAGGCCAAAATGCCATTTGCCATCTTAACCGCCTGCTGCACCTGCATGCTTACCTTCAGCGATTGGTCCACAAGGACACCCAGGTCTCGTTGCACTTCCCTTTCTCCCAATCTATTGCCATTCAGATAATAATCTGCCTTCCTGTTTTTGCCACCAAAATGGATAACCTCGCATTTGCCCAATCACCCAACCTGTCCAAATCATCCTGGAGTTTCTCGGCATCCTCCTCACAGCACACGCCCACCCAGCTTTGTGTCGTCTGCAAATTTGGAGATATTACATCTAGTTCCCTTGTCTAGATCATTAATATATATTGTGAATAGCTGGGGCCCAAGGACCAATCCCTGCGGTACCCCACTAGTCACTGCCTGCCACTCGGAAAAAAAAACGTTTATTCCAACTCTTTGCTTTCTGTCTGCCAACCAGTTCTCTATCCAAGTCAATACCTTGCCCCCAATCCCATGTGCCTTAACTTTACATGCTAATCTCTTATGCGGGACCTTATCAAAAGCCTTCTGAAAGTCCAAATACACCATAGCCACTGGTTCTCCCTTATCTATTTTACCAGTTACAGCCTCAAAAAATTCCAGTAGATTAGTCAAGCACGATTTACCTTTTGTAAATCCATGTTGACTTTGTCCGATCCAGTCACTGTTTTCCAAGTGCTCTGCTATTACATCTTTTATAATGGACTCTAGCATTTTCCCCACTACCGATGTCAGGCTTACCGGTCTGTAATTCCCCATTTTCCATCTACCACCTTTTTTGAATAGTGGGGTAACATTAGCTACCCTCCAATCCATGGGTACTGTTCCAGATTCCATCGAATGCTGGAAGATGATCAGCAAAGCATCAACTATTTCTAGGGCCACTTCCTTAAGTACCCTAGGATGTAGATTATCAGGCCCTGGGGATTTATCGGCCTTCAATCCCATCAATTTCCCTAACAATACTGATTTCTTTCAGTTCCTCCCTTTCATCAGACCCTATGTTCCCCGACATCTCTGGGAGGTTATTTGTGTCCTCCTTTGTGAAGACAGAACCAAAATATGTATTTAATTGGTATGCCATTTCTTTGTTCCCCATTATAAATTCCCCTGATTCTGACTGCAAGGGACCTACGCTTGACTTCACCAATCTTTTTCTCTTCACATATCTATAAAAGCTTTTACAGTCAGTTTTTATGTTCCTTGCACGCTTACTCTCATATTCTATTTTCCCTTTCTTAATTAATCCCTTTGTCCTCCTTTGTTGAATCCTAAACTGCTCCCAATCCTCAGGTTTACTGCTTTTTCTGGCCAATTTATATGTCCTCTCCTTGGATCTTATGCTATCCCTAATTTCCCTTGTTAGCCACGGTTGAATCACCTTTTTTGTTTTACTTTTATGCCAAACTGGGATGAACAAATTCTGCAGTTCATCCATGCGGTTTTTGAATGTTTGCAATTGTCTATCCACCGTCAACCCTTTGCGTGACATTCCCCAATCAATCCTACCCAACTCGCGCCTCAGACCATCGTAGTTTCCTTTATTTAAATTTAGGACCTTAGTCTCGGAGTCGACTACTTCATTCTCCATCTTAATGAAGAATTCGATCATATTATGATCGCTCTGACCCAAGGGGCCTCGTACAATAAGATTGCTAATTAATCCTTTCTCGTTACATAATACCCAGTCTAAGATGGCCTGATCTCTGGTTGGTTCCTCGACATATTGGTCCAGGAAACCATCCCTTAAACACTCCAGGAATTCCTCCTCCACAGTATTGTTACTAATTTGGTTAGCCCAATTTATATGTACTGTAGATTAATGGAAGGTTGGCAGGCACTCTGGAGAAAGGTTGTAAACCACCCAGGATCGGGAGAACCCTCCTGGGAATGACTTGCATATGACTCTATTGGCTGAGTTCAGAAGAATTATCAAAACTTACAGCACGGAAGGTTTCAGATAATTGAATTCTAAGTTAAACAGACTCTGGATGTCCCACGGGAAATGAAACTTGCCCCGTTTTTACCGATTGCCCCGTGCAAAAGAAGATGGATTCAGAAAAAATCCTCACCAGCTGGTATTGGCTTCAGGTGAAACAAACCTTATTTTTGTTTGTGAGTCTGTTGATTTCCTTGTGTAGAAAGGAGCCGACAGGATAGTAAAGTGTGTTGCAGCAGTTAAGTGCTGAAACGCCCTCGTTATTCAGCTTGTTCACGTTTGCTCCATTATCGAGCAGCAGGTTGATGATATCGCTGTTGTACACAACCTGTAAGAAATTGCTCAGATGAAGGCCTGTGAAATGGGGAAATCACATCAACATTGAATCATAGAACCCTACAGCACAGAAAGAAGTCATTCGGCCCATTGTGCCTGTGCCTGTGCCGGCTCTTTGAAAGAACTCTCCAACTAGTCCCACTCCCCTGCTCTTTCCCCATAGCCCTGTAATTTTTTTTCCTCATCAAGTATTTATCCAGTTCTCTTGAAAGTTACTATTGAATCTGCTTCCACCACCCTTTCAGGCAGCACATTCCAGATCATAACAAATCGCTGCTTTAAAAAAATGCTTCCTCAAGTTGCCTCTGGTTTTTTGCCAAACACCTTAAATTTTTGTCCTCTGGTTATCGGCCCTTCTGCCAGTGGAAACAGTTTCTCTTTATTTACTCTATCAAAACCTTTCATGATTTTGAACCCCTCTATCAAATCTCCTCTTAACCTTCTCTGCTCTAAGGAGAACAACCCCAGCTTCTCAACATAACTGAAGTCCCTCACCCCTGGAACCATTCTAGTGAATTTCTTCAGCACCCTCTCCAAGGCCTTGCCATCCTCCCTAAAGTGTGGTGCCCAGAATTGAACACAATACTCCAGCTGAGGCCTTATCAGTGTTTTATAAAGGTTTAGCATCACTTCCTTGTTTTTGTACACTATTCCTCTATTCATAAAGCCAAGGATCCCATATGCTTTTAAACAGCCTTCTCAACTTGTCCTGCCACCTTCAAAGATTTGTGTACTTACACCCCCGGTCTCTGTTCCTGCAACCACTTTAAAATTGTGCCATTTAGTTCATATTGTCTTTCCTCATTCTTCCTACCAAAATGTATCACTTTACACTTCTCTGCATTAACTTTCATCTGCCATGTGTCTACCCATTTCACCAGTATGCCTATGTCCTCCTGAAGTCTGTAACTATCCTCCTCATTGTTTACTACATTTCCAAGTTTCGTGTCATCTGCAAACTTTGAAATTATGCCCTGTATACCCAAATCCAGGTCATTAATATGTCAAAAAGAGCAGTGGTCCTAATACCGACCCCTGGGGAACACCGCTGTATACTTCCCTCCTTTAGCCAGTTTTGTATCCATGCTGCCACTGTCCCTTTAATCCCATGGGCTTTAATTTTGCTCACAAGTTTCTTATGTGATACTTTGTCAAACGCCTTTTGAAAGTCCATATACACAACATCAACCTCACTACCCTCATCAATCCTCTCCATTACTTCATCAAAGAACTCAATCAAGTTAGTCAAACATGATTTGCATTGAACAAATCCATGCTGACTTTCATTTATTAGCCCAAACTTTTTCAAATGCCAATTAATTTTGTCCTAGATTATTGTCTCTAAAAGTTTCCCCTCCATCGATGTTAGGCTGACTGGCCTGTAGTTGCTGGGTTTATCCCACTCCCCTTTTTAAACAGGGGTGAAACATTTGCAATCCACCAGTCCTCTGGCCACAATCTTCCAAGGATTGGAAGATTGTGGCCAGAGCCTCCGCAATTTCCACCCTTACCTCCCTAACCTAGGATGCATCCCATCCAGACCGGGTGACTTTTCTACTTTGAGGGTTGCCAACCTTTTAAGTACATCCTCTTTATCTATTTTTATCCTATCCAACATCGCTATTGCCTGATAAGAACATAAGAATTAGGAGCAGGAGTAGGACATACAGCCCCTCGAGCCCGCTCCGCCATTCAATAAGATCATGGCTGATCTACTCCACTTTACTGTTACATTGGCAAAATCCTCTTCTCTAGTGAAGGCAGATGCAAAGTATTCATTTAGTACTTGGGCTATGCCCTCTGCCTCCACAAGAAGATCTCCCTAATCAGTCCCACCTTTCCTTTGACTACCCTTAACTATTTATGTGTTCATAAAAGACTTTTAGATTCCCTTTTATGTTAGCTGCTAATCTATTCTCATACTCCCTTTGCCCCTCTTATTCCCATTTTTAGATCTCCTCTCTACTTTCTATATTCAGCTTGGTTCTCTACTGTATTATGAACCTCACATTTGTCTTGTCTCCTTTTTCTGCCTCATTTTAATCTCTATTTCTTTAGTCATCCAGGAAGCGCTTGCCTTGGATGCCCTTTCTTTCCTCATGGGAATGTGTCTACTCTGTAGCTGAATGATCTCCTCTTTGAAGACCTCCCATTGTTCAATTACGGTTTTATCTCCAATTTTTGCTTCCAATCCACCTGGGTCACATCCCATTTCAACACACTGATTTAGCCCTCCTCCAGTTATGTAATGTTACGCTTGATTGTTCCTTGTCCTTTTCCATAACTATTCTAAACCTGATGATATTATGATCACTGTTCCCTAAATGTTCTCCCACAGAAGCATGCTCCACTTCATTCCCCAGAACTATATTTAGCATTGTTTCCTTCCTCGTTGGACTGGAAACACACTGATCAAGAAATTTCTCTTGTACATATTTCAAGAATTCCTCCCCCTCTTTGCCCTTTACACTGTTACTATCCCAGTCTATATTAGGATAATTGAAGTCATCCATTATCATCGCTCTGTAGTTCTTGCATCTTTCTGTAATTTATCTGCAAATTTGCTCCTCTATCTCCTTCCCACTTTTGGTGGCCTTTAGTATACACTGAGTAGCGTAATAGTTCCTCCCTTGTTCTTTAATTCTAACCAAATAAATTCTATTTTTGACCCCTCTACGACATCATCCCTCTCCAGTACAAGAATAGTTTCTTTGATCAATACTCCAACACCCCTCCTTTTCTTCCTTTACTATCTTTCCTGAATACCTTGTAGCCAGGAATATGAAGCTCCCAATCCTCCCCTTCTTTGACCCAGCTCTCTGTTATTGCCACTATATTATAGTCCCATGTGGCGACTTGTGCCTGCAGCTACCAAACTTATTTACCACGCTACGTGCATTTATGCACATGCACAGCAAACCCATCTGCAACTGCCTCACATTTGCCTCCTTTCTGATCCGTCCTATTTCTGATCTAATCTTTAATCTAGCGATATTTGCAGGGGAGTTATCCCTGGTGTCCTGGCCAATATTTATCCCTCAACAAACATAACAAAAACAGATTATTTTGGTCATTATCACATTGCTGTTTGTGGGAGCTTGCTATGTGCATATTGGCTGCTGCATTTCCCACATTACAACACTGGTACCAGCTCTGCTGAGGTGCAATTGTCCACCTTGAACAGGTCCTTCCTGCCCCAGAACTGGTCCAAACATCGCTCTAATCTTGATGGCAGAGTGAGATTTGGCTCAGTGGTAGCCTTCCCACCTCTCTGGTGGAAAGTTATGGGTTTGAGCCCTACTCTGGACAGCCCTAATCTCTGAATACTGAGTTGACTTGCAGAGGGGTACTCGCGTCTGATGGGAGAGGAGTGGCCGCATCCCTCCCCATCCTAGCCCCACTGACTGAAGAGAAGAGTCTCTGAATACAGGGTTGACGGCTATGCGGGATAGTCGAATCCGATGGGAGTGTCGTGTCGACAATCCCATCACATCTAAACTGTTCTGGAGGTTAGAGTCAGGCAAACAACCTGACCCACTATCCCACCCAGTCCCAGAGTGTGAAAGGACATGTCTGACCCACTGTAACACCGAGTCCCAGAGTGTGAAAGGACAGTGTCTGACCCACAGTACACACAGTACCAGAGTGTGAAAGGACAGTGTCTGACCCACAGTACACGCAGTCCCAGAGTGTGAAAGGACAGTGTCTGACCCACTGTCCACCCAGTCCCAGAGCGTGAAAGGACAGTGTCTGACCCGCTGCTCCACCCAGTCCCAGAGTGTGAAAGGACAGTGACTGACCCACTGTTCCACCGAGTCCCAGAGTGTCAAAAGGGCAGTGTCCGACCCACTGCTCCACCCAGTCCCAGAGTGTGAAAGGACAGTGTCTGACCCACTGTACCACCCAGTCCCAGATTGTAAAAGGACAGTGTGTGACCCAGTGTACACGCAGTCCCAGAGTGTGAAAGGACAGTGTCTGACCCACTGTACCACCCAGTCCCAGAGTCTGGAAGGACAGTGTCTGACCCACTGTAGCACCCAGTCCCAGACCCACTGTACCACCCAGTCCCAGAGTGTGAAAGGACAGTGTCTGACGCACTGCACCACCCAGTCCCAGAGTGTGAAAGGACAGTGACTGTCCCACTGTTCCACCGAGTCCCAGAGCGTGAAAGGACAGTGTCTGACCCACTGTACCACCCAGTGCCAGAGTGTGAAAGGACAGTGTCTGACCCACTGCTCCACCCAGTCCCAGAGTGTGAAATGACAGTGTCTGACCCACTGCTCCACCCAGTCCCAGAGCGTGAAAGGACAGTGACTGACCCACTGTTCCACCGAGTCCGAGAGTGTGAAAGGACAGTGTCTGACCCACTGTACCACCCAGTCCCAGAGTGTGAAAGGACAGTGACTGACCCAGTGTACCACCCAGTCCCAGAGTGTGAAACGGCAGTGTCTCACCCACTGTACCACCCAGTCCCAGATTGTGAAAGGACAGTGTCTGACCCACTGTTCCACCCAGTCCCAGAGTGTGAAAGGACAGTGTCTGACCCAATGTACCACCCAGTCCCAGAGTGTGAAAGGGCAGTGTCTGACCCACTGAACCGCCCAGTCCCAGATTGTGAAAGGACAGTGTCTGACCCACTGTTCCACCCAGTCCCAGAGTGTGAAAGGACAGTGTCTGACCCACTGTACCTCCCAGTCCCAGAGTGTGAAAGGACGGTGTCTGACCCACTGTACCACCCAGACCCAGAGTGTGAAAGGACAGTGTCTGACCCACTGTTCCACCCAGTCCCAGAGTGTGAAAGGACAATGTCTGACCCACTGTTCCACCTTGTCCCAGAGTGTGAAAGGACTGTGTCTGACCCACTGTTCCACCCAGTCCCAGAGTGTGAAAGGACAGTGACTAACCCACTGTACCACCCAGTCCCAGATTGTGAAAGGACAGCGTTCGACCCACTGTACCACCCAGTCCCAGAGTGTGAAAGGACAGCGTCTGACCCACTGTACCACCCAGACACAGATTGTGAAAGGACAGTGACTGACCCACTGTTCCACCGAGTCCCAGAGCGTGAAAGGACAGTGTCTGACCCACTGTACCACCCAGTGCCAGAGTGTGCAAGGACAGTGTCTGACCCACTGTTCCACCCAGTCCCAGAGCGTGAAAGGACAGTGTCTGACCCACTGTACCACCCAGTCCCAGAGTGTGAAAGGGCAGTGTCTGACCCACCGTACCACCCAGACCCAGAGTGTGAAAGGACAGTGACTGACCCAGTGTACCACCCAGTCCCAGAGTGTGAAAGGACAGTGTCTGACCCACTGTACCACCCAGACCCAGAGTGTGAAAGGACAATGTCTGACCCACTGTTCTACCTTGTCCCAGAGTGTGAAAGGACAGTGTCTGACCCACTGTTCCACCCAGTCCCAGAGTGTGAAAGGACAGTGTCTGACCCACTGTACCACCCAGTCCCAGAGTCTGGAAGGACAGTGTCTGACCCACTGTACCACCCAGTCCCAGAGTGTGAAAGGACAGTGTCTGACCCACTGTGCCAGCCAGTCCCAGAGTCTGGAAGGACAGGGTCGGACCCACTGTACCACCCAGTCCCAGAGTGTGAAAGGACAGTGTCTGACCCACTGCTCCACCCAGTCCCAGAGTGTGAAAGGACAGTGACTGACCCACTGTTCCACTGAATCCCAGAGTGTGCAAGGACAGTGTCTGAACCACTGCACCACCCAGTCCCAGAGTGTGAAAGGACAGTGTCTGAACCACTGCACCACCCAGTCCCAGAGTGTGAAAGGACAGTGTCTGACCCACTGTACCACCCAGTCCCAGAGTGTGAAAGGACAGTGTCTGACCCACTGTACCACCCAGTCCCAGAGTGTGAAAGGACAGTGACTGACCCACTGTTCCACCGAGTCCCAGAGCGTGAAAGGACAGAGTCTGACCCACTGCTCCACCCAATTTCTGAGTGTGAAAGGGCAGTGTCTGACCCACTGTACCACCCAGTCCCAGAGTGTGAAAGGACAGTGTCTGAACCACTCTACAACCCAGTCCCAGCGTGTGAAAGGACAGTGTCTGACCCACTGTACAACCCAGTCCCAGAGTGTTAAAGGAGTGTCTGACCCACTGTACCACCCAGTCCCAGAGTGTGAAAGGACAGTGTCTGACCCACTGTACCACCCAATCCCAGTGTCTGACCCACTGTACCACCCAGCCCGAGAGTGTGAAAAGGCAGTGACTGACCCACTGTTCCACCGAGTCCCAGAGCGTGAAAGAACATAAGAACAGAAGAAGTAGGAGCAGGAGTAGGCCATACGGCCCCTCGGGCCTGCTCCGCCATTCAATAGGATCATGGCTGATCCGAATCTAGACTCATGTCCACTTCCCTGCCCTCTCCCCGTAACCCCTAATTCCCTTATCTGCTAGGAAGCTGTCTATCTCCATTATAAATTTATTTAATGTTGCAGCTTCCACAGCTCTCTGGGGTAGCAAATTCCACAGATTTACTACCCTCTGAGTGAAGAAGTTTCTCATCATCTCAGTTTTGAATGGGCAGCCCCTTATTCTAAGATTATGCCCCCTAGTTCTAGTCTCACCCATCAGTGGAAACTTCCTCACCGCATCCACCCGATCAAGCCCCCTCACAATCTTATATGTTTCGATAAGATCGCCGCTCATTCTTCTGAGCTCCAATGAGTCCCAACCTACTCAACCTTTCCTCATACGTCAACCCCCTCATCTCCGGAATCAACCGAGTGAACCTTCTCTGAACTGCCTCGAGAGCAAGTATATCTTTTCTTAAATATGGAAACCTAAACTGCACGCAGTATTCCAGGTGTGGCCTCACCAATACCCTGTATAACTGAAGCAAGACTTCCCTGTTTTTATACTCCATCCCCCTTGCAATAAAAGCCAAGATTCCATTGGCCTTCCTGATCACCTGCTGCACCTGCATACTAACTTTTTGTGTTTCATGCACCAGGACCCCCAGATCCCCTTGTACTGTAGCACTTTGCAGTTTCTCTCCGGTTAGATAATAACTTGCTCTTTGATTTTTTCTGCCAAAGTGCATAACCTCACACTTTCCAACATTATATTGCATATACCAAATCTCTGCCCACTCACTTAGCCTGCCTATGTCCTTTTGCAGGTTTTTTATGTCCTCCTCACTCACTGCTTTCCCTCCCATCTTTGTATCGTCGGCAAACTTGGATATGTTGCACTCGGTCCCTTCCTCCAAATCGTTAATATAGATTGTAAAGAGTTGGGGTCCCAGCACTGACCCCTGCGGAACACCACTGGTTACTGATTGCCAGCCTGAGAACGAACCATTTATCCCAACTCTTTTTTTTCCTGTTAGATAGCCAATCTTCCACCCATGCAGGTATATTAGCCCCAATCCCGTGATTTTTTATCTTGATCAGTAATCTTTTGTGTGGAACCTTGTCAAATGCCTTTTGGAAGTCCAAATACACTACATCCACTGGTTCCCCTTTATCCACCCTGTATGTTACGTCCTCAAAGAATTCGAGCAAATTTGTCAAACATGACTTCCCCTTCATAAAACCATACTGACTCTGTCCTATTAAATTATGTTTATCCAAATGCTCTGTTACTGTTTCCTTAATAATGGACTCCAACATTTTGCCAACCACAGATGTTAGGCTAACTGGTCTATAGTTTCCGGCTTTTTGTCTACTTCCCTTCTTAAATAAGGGTGTTACATTAGCAGTTTTCCAATCTGCCAGGACCTTTTCTGAGTCCAGGGAGTTTTGGAAAATAATCACCAATGCATCCACAATCCCTACAGCCTCTTCTCTCAAGACCCTAGGATGTAGGCCATCAGGTCCGGGGGATTTATCCGCCTTAAGTCCCATTATTTTACCGAGTACCATCTCCTTAGTGATTTTAATCATGTTTAGCTCCTCCCCCCCCATTGCCCCGTTTGTTCAGTGTTGGGATATTTTTAGTGTCCTCTACTGTAAAGACTGATACAAAATATTTGTTCAGCGTTTTTGCCATCTCCATGTTCCCCACCACTAGTTTCCCGGTCCCATCCTCTAAGGGACCAACGTTCACTTTAGCCACCCTTTTTCTTTTAATATAGCTGTAGAAACTCTTGCTATCTGTTTTTATATTTTTTGCTAGTTTACTTTCATAATCTATCTTCCAGTTATTGTTTGCTGGCTTTTAAATGCTTCCCAATCTTCTATCCTCCCACTAGATTTGGCTACTTTATATGCCCTTGTTTTCAGTCGGATACTATCCTTTATTACTTTTCTAAGCCACGGATGGCTGTCTTTTCTTTTACTCCCCTTTTTCCTCAGTGGAATATATTTATCTTGAAAGATGTGAAATATCTCCTTGAATGTAGATCACTGCTCTTGTACCGTCTTACACTTTAATCTGCTTTCCCAGTCCACTTTAGTCAATTCTACTCTCATACCTTCATAGTCTCCTTTATTTAAGCTCAGTACGCTGGTTTGAGATCCAACTCTCTCACCCTCAAACTGAATTTGGAATTCAACCATATTATGGTCACTCATTCCAAGGGGATCCTTTACTAGGACATTTTTTTATTAATCCTGTCTCATTACACAGGACCAGATCTAAGATTGCCTGCCCCCTGGTTGGTTCAGTTACATACGGCTCAAGGAACCCATCCCTAATACACTCTATGAACTCTTCCTCAAGGCTGCCATGCCCAATTTGATTAGTCCAGTCAATATGAAAGTTAAAATCCCCCATGATTATAGCTGTTCCCTTATTACAAGCCCCAACTATTTCCTGATTTATACACCGACCAACAGAGTTGCAACTGTTAGGAGACCTATAGACTACGCCCACTAGTGACTTTTCCCCCTTATTATTCCTTTATCTCCACCCAAACTGTTTCACTATCCTGATCCTTTGACCCAATATCATTTCTGACTATTGCAGTGATTCCATCCTTGATTAACATAGCAACCCTTTCCTTCCGGTCTGTCCTTCCTAATTGTCAAATACCCTTGTATGTTTAGTTCCCAGTCATGATCATCTAGCAGCCATGTTTCCGTAATGGCCACCAGATCATACCCATGTGTAGTTATTTGTACCGTCAATTCGTCTATTTTGTTACGAATGCTGCGTGCATTCAGATAAAGAACTTTCAAATATGTTTTCTGACAATTTATTCCTGCTTTTACCCCCTTTACTACTTTACCATTATACATTCTGTCCCTTCCTGACATGCTCTGGTTTTTAATTCCCCCACTGCTACCTTGCTCTATTGCCTTCTCCGCTGTCATTTTTATTTTTCGCTCTCTTAAAACCTCCCCCCAACTAATTAGTTTAAAGCCCTCTCTACAGCCCTAGTTATTCGATTCGCCAGGACTCTAGTCCTAGCACTGGCCAAGTGAAGTCCGTCCCAACGGAACAGCCCTCTCCTGTCCCAGTACTGATGCCAGTGTCCCAACAAGTAAAACCCATTTCTCCCACACCAGTCTTTGAGCCACGCATTTAACTCTAATTTTATTTACCCTAGCCAAATTTGCACGTGGCTCAGGTAGTAATCCAGAGATTATTACTCTTGTGGTTCTGCTTTTTAATTTGGCCCCTAGCTGATCAAACTCCCTCAGCAGAACCTCTTTCCTTGTCCTATCTATGCCGTTGGTACCAACATGCACCACGACAAATGGATCCTCCCCCTCCCACTCCAAGTTTCTCTCCAGCCCAGAGGGGATGTCCTTAACCCTGGCACTGGGCAGGCAACACAGCCTTCGGGGCTCTCGCTCTCGGCTGCAAAGAACCCTATCTATCCCCCTAACGATACTATCACCTACCACTACAACATTTCTTTTAACTCCCCCCACTTGAATGGCCCCCCGCTCCACGGTGCTGTGGCCAGGTTGCTCATCCTCCCCGCAGTCCCCGTTCCCATCCTCACAGGGAGTAGGAGCCTCAAACCTGTAGAACAAGAGCAAGGGCTGCAGCTCCTCCAACACTACCTCCTGGATCCCCATACCTGCCTCACTTCTAGTCACACCATCCTGAACCTGGCCACGGACTACATCTGAATTAATTAATCTAATTGGTGTGACTACTTCCTGGAACACAGAGTCCAAGTAACTCTCCCCCTCCCTGATGTGTTGCAGTGTTTGAAGCTCGGACTCCAGCTCATCAACACGGAGCCGGAATTCCTCGAGCAGCCAACACTTACTGCAAATGTGATCACCGTGATCATCAATGGTGTCCACCCAGTCCCAGTCTGTGAAAGGACAGTGTCTGACCCACTGTTCCACCCAGTCCCAGAGTGTGAAAGGACAGTGTCTGACCCACTGTACCACCCAGTCCGAGAGTGTGCAAGGACAGTGTCTGACCCACTGTACCACCCAGTCCCAGAGTGTGAAAGGACAGTGTCTGACCCACTGTACACCCAGTCCCAGAGTGTGAAAGGACAGTGTCTGACCCACTGTCCCACCCAGTCCCAGGGTGCGAAAGGACAATGTCTGACCCACAGTACATGCAGTCCCAGAGAGTAAAAGGAGAGTGTCTGACCCACTGCACCACCCAGTCCCAGATTGTGAAATTACAGTGTCAGACCCACTGTCCCACCCAGTCCCAGAGTGCGAAAGGACAATGTCTGACCCACAGTACATGCAGTCCCAGAGTGTGAAAGGAAAGTGTCTGACCCATTGTACTACCCAGTCCCTGATCCACTGTCCCACCGAGTCCCAGAATGTGAAAGGACAGTGTCAGACCCAATGTAGCACCGAGTTTCAGAGTGTGAAAGGACAGTGTCTGACCCACTGTACCACCAAGTCCCAGTGTGTAAAAGGACAGTGTCTGACCCACTGCACGACCCAGTCCCAGAGCGTGAAAGGACAGTGTCTGACCCACTGTACACGCAGCCCCAGGGTGTAAAGGACAGTGTCTGACCCACTGTACCACCAAGTCCCAGTGTGTGAAAGGACAGTGTCTGACCCACTGCACGACCCAGTCCCAGAGTGTGAAAGGACAGTGTCTGACCCACTGTACCACCCAGTCCCAGAGTGTGAAAGGACAGTGTCTGACCCACTGTACCACCCAGTCCCAGAGTGTGAAAGGACAGTGTCTGGCCCACTGTACCACCAAGTCCCAGTGTGTGAAAGGACAGTGTCTGACCCACTGCACGACCCAGTCCCAGAGTGTGAAAGGACAGTGTCTGACCCACTGTACCACCCAGTCCCAGAGTGTGAAAAGACAGTGTCTGACCCACTGTACCACCCAGTCCCAGAGTGTGAAAGGACAGTGTCTGACCCACTGTACCACCCAGTCCCAGAGTGTGAAAGGACAGTGTCTGACCCACTGTACCACCCAGTCCCAGAGTGTGAAAGGACAGTGTCTGACCCACTGTACCACCCAGTCCCAGTGTGAAAGGACAGTGACTGACCTACTGTACCACCCAGTCCCAGAGTGTGAAAGGACAGTGTCTGACCCACTGTACCACCCAGTCCCAGAGTGTGAAAGGACAGTGTCTGACCCACTGTACCACCCAGTCCCAGTGTGAAAGGACAGTGACTGACCCACTGTACCACCCAGTCCCAGAGTGTGAAAGGACAGTGTCTGACCCACTGTACCACCCAGTCCTGGCAGGCCTGGACAGGCTGAATTCAGAGAGAATGTTTCCAATGGCCGGGGAGCACAGAACCAGGGGCCACAGTCTAAAAATAGCGGGCAAATCATTTAAAACAGAGATGAGGAAGAATTTCTTCACTCAAAGAGTCGTGAGCCTGTGGAATTCCCTGCCACAGAGGGCTGTGAAGGCTAATTCAATAAATATTTTCAAGAGAGAATTGGATATATTTCTGAAGGCTAAGGGGATTAAGGGTTACGGAGAAAAGGCGGGGACGGGGTACTGAACTGGTAAGATCAGCTATGATCTCAGACGAAGATCAGCCATGATCTCATTGAATGGCGGAGCAGGCTCGAAGGGCCGAATGGCCTACTCCTGTTCCTATCTCTATGTTTCTATGTCCCAGAGTGTGAAAGGACAGTGTCTGACCCACTGTACCACCCAGTCCCAGACTGTGAAGGGACAGTGTCTGACCCACTGTACCACCCAGTCCCAGACTGTGAAGGGACAGTGTCTGACCCACTGTACCACCCAGTCCCAGAGTGTGAAAGGACAGTGTCTGACCCAATGTACCACCCAGTCCCAGAGTGTGAAAGGACAGTGTCTGACGCACTGTACCACCCAGTCCCAGAGTGTGAAAGGACAGTGTCTGACCCACTGTACCACCCAGTCCCAGAGTGTGAAAGGACAGTGTCTGACCCACTGTACCACCCAGTCCCAGTGTGAAAGGACAGTGACTGACCCACTGTACCACCCAGTCCCAGAGTGTGAAAGGACAGTGTCTGACCCACTGTACCACCCAGTCCCAGAGTGTGAAAGGACAGTGTCTGACCCACTGTACCACCCAGTCCCAGAGTGTGAAAGGAAAGTGTCTGACCCACTGTCCCACCCAGTCCCAGAGTGTGAAAGGACAGTGTCAGACCCACTGTACCACCGAGTTCCAGAGTGTGAAAGGACAGTGACTGACCCACTGTTGCACCCAGTCCCAGAGCGTGAAAGGAGTGTCTGACCCACTGTACATGCAGTCCAAGAGCGTGAAAGGACAGTGACTGACCCACTGTCCCACCCAGTCGCAGAGTGACAAAGGACAGTGTCTGACCCACTGTACACCCAGTCCCAGAGTGTGAAAGGACAGTGTCTGACCCACTGCACACCCAGTCCCAGAGTGTGAAAGGACAGTGTCTGACCCACTGTACCACCCAGTCCCAGAGTGTGAAAAGACAGTGTCTGACCCACTGTACCTCCCAGTCCCAGAGTGTGAAAGGACAGTGACTGACCCACTGCACCACCCAGTCCCAGAGTGTGAAAGGAGTGTCTGACCCAATGTACACCCATTCCCAGAGCGTGAAAGGACAGTGTCTGACCCACTGTACACGCAGCCCCAGGGTGTAAAGGACAGTGTCTGACCCACTGTACCACCCAGTCCCAGATAGTAAAAGGACAATGTCTGACCAGAGTACACGCAGTCCCAGAGTGTGAAAGGACAGTGACTGACCCACTATACCAAAAAGTCCCAGAGTGTGAAAGGCCAGTGACTGACCCACTGTAGCACCCAGTCCCAGATTGTGAAAGGACAGCGTCTGACCCACTGTACCACCCTGTCCCAGAGTGTGAAAGGACAGTGTCTGACCCACTGCACCACCCAGACCCAGAGTGTGAAAGGACAGTGTCTGACCCACTGTACCACCCAGTCCCAGAGTGTGAAAGGACAGTGTCTGACCCACTGTACCGCCCAGTCCCAGAGTGTGAAAGGAAAGTGTCTGACCCATTGTACCACCCAGTCCCTGACCCACTGTCCCACCCAGTCCCAGAGTGTGAAAGGACAGTGTCAGACCCACTGTACCACCGAGTTCCAGAGTGTGAAAGGACAGTGACTGACCCACTGTTGCACCCAGTCCCAGAGCGTGAAAGGAGTGTGTCTGGCCCACTGTACATGCAGTCCAAGAGCGTGAAACGACAGTGTCTGATCCACTGTACAACCCAGTCCCAGAGTGTGAAAGGACAGTGTCTGACCCACTGTACCACCCAGTCCCAGAGTGTGAAAGGCCCGGGTCTGACCCACTGTACCACCCAGTCCCAGAGTGTGAAAGGGCAGTGTCCGACCCACTGTACACACATTCCCAGAGTGTGAAAGGCCAGGGTCTGACCCACTGTACCACCCAGTCCCAGAGTGTGAAAGGACAGTGACTGACCCACTGTTCCACCGAGTCCCAGAGTGTGAAAGGACAGTGTCTGACCCACTGAACACGCAGCCCCAGGGTGTAAAGGACAGTGTCTGACCCACTGTACCACCCAGTCCCAGACCCACTGTACCACCCAGTCCCAGAGTGTGAAAGGAGTGTCTGACCCACTGTACCACCCAGTCCCAGAGTGTGAAAGGACAGTGTCTGACCCACTGTACCACCCAGTCCCAGTGTGTGAAAAGACAGTGTCTGACCGACTGTACCACCCAGTCCCAGAGTGTGAAAGGAGTGTCTGACCCACTACCACCCAGTCCCAGAGTGTGAAAGGAGTGTCTGACCCACTGTACACCCATTCCCAGAGTGTGCAAGGACAGTGTCTGACCCACTGTACCACCCAGTCCCAGAGTGTGAAAGGACAGCGTCTGACCCACTGTACCACCCAGTCCCAGAGTGTGAAAGGACAGTGTCTGACTCACTGTACACGCAGTTGCAGAGTGTGAAAGGACAGTGCGTGAAACACTGCACCACCCAGTCCGAGTGACAAAGGACAGTGTCTGACCCACTGTCCCACCCAGTCCCAGAGTGTGAAAGGACAGTGTCTGACCCACTCTACCACCCAGTCCCAGAGTGTGAAAGGACAGTGTCTGACGCACTGTACCTCCCAGTCCCAGAGTGTGAAAGGACAGTGACTGACCCACTGCACCACCCAGTCCCAGAGTGTGAAAGGAGTGTCTGACCCAATGTACACCCATTCCCAGAGTGAGAAAGGACAGTGTCTGACCCACTCTCCCACCCAGTCCCAGAGTGTGAAAGGACAGTGTCTGACCCACTGTACACGCAGCCCCAGGGTGTAAAGGACAGTGTCTGACCCACTGTACACGCAACCCCAGGGTGTAAAGGACAGTGTCTGACCCACTGTACCACCCAGTCCCAGAGTGTGAAAGGACAGCGTCTGACCCACTGTACCACCCAGTCCCAGAGTGTGAAAGGACAGTGTCTGACTCACTGTACCACCCAGTCCCAGAGTGTGAAAGGACAGCGTCTGACCCACTGTACCACCCAGTCCCAGAGTGTGAAAGGACAGTGTCTGACCCACTCTACCACCCAGTCCCAGAGTGTGAAAGGACAGTGTCTGACGCACTGTACCTCCCAGTCCCAGAGTGTGAAAGGACAGTGACTGACCCACTGCACCACCCAGTCCCAGAGTGTGAAAGGAGTGTCTGACCCAATGTACACCCATTCCCAGAGTGAGAAAGGACAGTGTCTGACCCACTCTCCCACCCAGTCCCAGAGTGTGAAAGGACAGTGTCTGACCCACTGTACACGCAGCCCCAGGGTGTAAAGGACAGTGTCTGACCCACTGTACACGCAACCCCAGGGTGTAAAGGACAGTGTCTGACCCACTGTACCACCCAGTCCCAGAGTGTGAAAGGACAGCGTCTGACCCACTGTACCACCCAGTCCCAGAGTGTGAAAGGACAGTGTCTGACTCACTGTACCACCCAGTCCCAGAGTGTGAAAGGACAGCGTCTGACCCACTGTACCACCCAGTCCCAGAGTGTGAAAGGACAGTGTCTGGCCCACTGTACCACCCAGTCCCAGAGTGTGAAAGGACAGTGTCTGGCCCACTGTACCACCCAGTCCCAGCGTGTGAAAAGACAGTGTCTAACCCACTGTACCACCCAGTCCCAGAGTGTGAAAGGACCGCGTCTGACCCACTGTACCACCCAGTCCCAGAGTGTGAAAGGACAGTGTCTGACCCACTGTACCACCCAGTCCCAGAGTGTGAAATGACAGTGTCTGGCCCACTGTACCACCCAGTCCCAGTGTGAAAGGACAGTGTCTGACCCACTGTACCACCCAGTCCGAGAGTGTGAAAGGACAGTGACTGACCCACTGTACCACCCAGTCCCAGAGTGTGAAAGGAGTGTCTGACCCACTGTACACCCATTCCCAGAGTGTGAAAGGACAGTGTCTGACCCACTGTACCACCCAGTCCGAGAGTGTGAAAGGACAGTGACTGACCCACTGTACCACCCAGTCCCAGAGTGTGAAAGGACAGTGTCTGACCCACTGTACCACCCAGTCTGAGAGTGTGAAAGGACAGTGTCTGACCCACTGTACCACCCAGTCCCAGAGTGTGAAAGGACAGTGTCAGACCCACTGTACCACCGAGTTCCAGAGTGTGAAAGGACAGTGTCTGACCCACTGTTGCACCCAGTTCCAGAGCGTGAAAGGAGTGTGTCTGACCCACTGTACATGCAGTCCAAGAGCGTTAAAGGACAGTGACTGACCCACTGTCCCACCCAGTCCCAGAGTTTGAAAGGACAGTGTCTGACCCACTGTACACGCAGTTGCAGAGTGTGAAATGACAGTGTGTGAAACACTGCACCACCCAGTCCCAGAGTGACAAAGGACAGTGTCTGACCCACTGTACACCCAGTCCCAGAGTGTGAAAGGACAGTGTCTGACCCACTGTCCCACCCAGTCCCAGAGTGTGAAAGGACAGTGTCTGACCCACTGCACACCCAGTCCCAGAGTGTGAAAGGACAGTGTCTGACCCACTGTACCACCCAGTCCCAGAGTGTGAAAGGACAGTGTCTGACCCACTGCACACCCAGTCCCAGAGTGTGAAAGGACAGTGTCTGACCCACTGCACACCCAGTCCCAGAGTGTGAAAGGACAGTGTCTGACCCACTGTACCACACAGTCCCAGAGTGTGAAAGGACAGTGTCTGACCCACTGTACCTCCCAGTCCCAGAGTGTGAAAGGACAGTGACTGACCCACTGCACCACCCAGTCCCAGAGTGTGAAAGGACAGTGTCTGACCCACTGTACACGCAGCCCCAGGGTGTAAAGGACAGTGTCTGACCCACTGTACCACCCAGTCCCAGATAGTAAAAGGACAATGTCTGACCAGAGTACACGCAGTCCCAGATTGTGAAAGGACAGTGCCTGACCCACTGTACCACCCAGTCCCAGAGTGTGAAAGGACAGTATCTGACCCACTGTACCACCCAGTCCCAGAGTGTGAAAGGACAGTGTCTGACCCCCTGTACCACCCAGTCCCAGATAGTAAAAGGACAGTGTCTGACCAGAGTACACGCAGTCCCAGAGCGCGAAAGGACAGTGACTGACCCACTATACCACCCAGTCCCAGAGTGTGAAAGGCCAGTGCCTGACCCACTGTAGCACCCAGTCCCAGATTGTGAAAGGACAGCGTCTGACCCACTGTACCACCCTGTCCCAGAGTGTGAAAAGACAGTGTCTGGCCCACTGCACCACCCAGACCCAGAGTGTGAAAGGACAGTGACTGACCCACTGTCCCACCCAGTCCCAGGCTGTGAAAGGACAGTGTCTGACCCACTGTACCACCCAGTCCCAGAGTGTGAAAGGACAGTGTCCAACCCACTGTACACACATTCCCAGAGTGTGAAAGGCCAGGGTCTGACCCACTGTACCACCCAGTCCCAGAGTATGAAAGGACAGTGACTGACCCACTGCACCACCCAGTCCCAGAGTGTGAAAGGACAGTGTCTGACCCACTGTCCCACGCAGTCCCAGAGTGTGAAAGGACAGTGTCTGACCCACTGTACCACCCAGTCCCAGAGTGTGAAAGGACAGTGTCTGACCCACTGTACCACCCAGTCCCAGAGTGTGAAAAGACAGTGTCTGACCCACTGTACCACCCAGTCCCAGAGTGTGAAAGGAGTGTCTGACCCACTGTACACCCATTCCCAGAGTGTGAATGGACAGTGTCTGACCCACTGTACCACCCAGTCCCAGAGTGTGAAAGGACAGTGTCGGACCCACTGTACCACCCAGTCCCAGAGTGTGAAAGGACAGTGACTGACCCACTGTACCACCCAGTCCCAGAGTGTGAAAGGACAGTGTCTGACCCACTGTACCACCCAGTCCCAGAGTGTGAAAGGACAGTGACTGACCCACTGTACCACCCAGTCCCAGAGTGTGAAAGGACAGTGACTGACCCACAGTACCACCCAGTCCCAGAGTGTGAAAGGACAGTGTCTGACCCACTGTACCACCCAGTCCCAGAGTGTGAAAGGACAGGGACTGACCCACTGTTCCACCGCGTCCCAGAATGTGAAAGGAGTGTCTGACCTGCAGTACACACATTCCCAGAGTGTGAAAGGACAGTGACTGACCCACTGTACCACCCAGTCCCAGAGTGTGAAAGGACAGTGACTGACCCACTGTACCACCCAGTCCCAGAGTGTGAAAGGACAGTGACTGACCCACAGTACCACCCAGTCCGAGAGTGTGAAAGGACAGTGTCTGACCCACTGTACCACCCAGTCCCAGAGTGTGAAAGGACAGTGACTGACCTGCAGTACACACATTCCCAGAGTGTGAAAGTCCAGTGTCAGACCCACTGCTCCACCCAGTCCCAGAGTGTGAAAGGACAGTGACTGACCCACTGTACCGCACAGTCCCAGATTGTGAAAGGACAGTGACTGACCCACTGTTCCACCGAGTCCCAGAGCTTGAAAGGACAGTGACTGACCCACTGTTCCACCGATTACCAGAGCGTGAAAGGACAGTGACTGACCCACTGTTCCAACGAGTCCCACTGTGAGAAAGGACAGTGTCTGACCCACTGTACCACCCAGTCCCAGGCAGTGAAAGGACAGTGTCAGACCCATTGCACCTCCCTGTCCCAGAGTGTGAAAAGCCAGTCTCTCACACACTGTACCACCCAGTCCGAGAGTGTGAAAGGACAGTGTCTGACCCACTGTACCACCCAGTCCCAGAGAGTGAAAGGACAGTTTCGGACCCACAGTACACACATTCCCACTGTGTGAAAAGCCAGTCTCTCACACACTGTACCAGCCAGTCCCAGGCAGTGAAAGGACAGTGTCAGACCCATTGCACCTCCCTGTCCCAGAGTGTGAAAGGACAGTGTCTGACCCACTGTGCCACCCAGTCCCAGAGTGTGAAAGGACAGTGTCAGACCCATTGCACCTCCCTGTCCCAGAGTGTGAAAGGACAGTGTCTGACCCACTGTACCACCCAGTCCCAGGCAGTGAAAGGACAGTGTCAGACCCATTGCACCTCCCTGTCCCAGAGTGTGAAAAGCCAGTCTCTCACACACTGTACCAACCAGTCCGAGAGTGTGAAAGGACAGTGTCTGACCCACTGTACCACCCAGTCCCAGAGTGTGAAAGGACAGTGTCTGACCCACTGTACAACCCAGTCCCAGAGTGTGAAAGGACAGTGACTGACCCACTGTTCCACCGAATCCCAGAGTGAGAAAGGACAGTGTCTGACCCACTGTAAGGACAGTGTGTGAAACACTGCACCACCCAGTCCCAGAGTGACAAAGGACAGTGTCTGACCCACTGCACACCCAGTCCCAGAGTGTGAAAGGACAGTGACTGACCCACTGCACCACCCAGTCCCAGAGTGTGAAAGGAGTGTCTGACCCAATGTACACCCATTCCCAGAGCGTGAAAGGACAGTGTCTGACCCACTGTACACGCAGCCCCAGGGTGTAAAGGACAGTGTCTGACCCACTGTACCACCCAGTCCCAGATAGTAAAAGGACAATGTCTGACCAGAGTACACGCAGTCCCAGAGTGTGAAAGGACAGTGTCTGACCCACTGTACCACCCAGTCCCAGAGTGTGAAAGGACAGTATCTGACCCTCTGTACCACCCAGTCCCAGATAGTAAAAGGACAGTGTCTGACCAGAGTACACGCAGTCCCAGAGTGTGAAAGGACAGTGACTGACCCACTGTACCACCCAGTCCCAGAGTGTGAAAGGCCACTGACTGACCCACTGCAGCACCCAGTCCCAGATTGTGAAAGGACAGTGACTGACCCACTGTACCACCCTGTCCCAGAGTGTGAAAGGACAGTGTCTGACCCACTGCACCACCCAGACCCAGAGTGTGAAAGGACAGTTACTGACTCAGTCCCACCCAGTCCCAGGCTGTGAAAGGACAGCGTCTGACCCACTGTACCACCCTGTCCCAGAGTGTGAAAGGACAGTGTCTGACCCACTGCACCACCCAGACCCAGAGTGTGAAAGGACAGTGTCTGACCCACTGTACCACCCAGTCCCAGAGTGTGAAAGGAAAGTGTCTGACCCACTGTACCGCCCAGTCCCAGAGTGTGAAAGGAAAGTGTCTGACCCATTGTACCACCCAGTCCCTGACCCACTGTCCCACCCAGTCCCAGAGTGTGAAAGGACAGTGTCAGACCCACTGTACCACCGAGTTCCAGAGTGTGAAAGGACAGTGACTGACCCACTGTTGCACCCAGTCCCAGAGCGTGAAAGGAGTGTGTCTGACCCACTGTACATGCAGTCCAAGAGCGTGAAACGACAGTGTCTGATCCACTGTACAACCCAGTCCCAGAGTGTGAAAGGACAGTGTCTGACCCACTGTACCACCCAGTCCCAGAGTGTGAAAGGCCCGGGTCTGACCCACTGTACCACCCAGTCCCAGAGTGTGAAAGGACAGTGTCCGACCCACTGTACACACATTCCCAGAGTGTGAAAGGCCAGGGTCTGACCCACTGTACCACCCAGTCCCAGAGTATGAAAGGACAGTGTCTGACCCACTCTACCACCCAGTCCCAGAGTGTGAAAGGACAGTGACTGACCCACTGCACCACCCAGTCCCAGAGTGTGAAAGGAGTGTCTGACCCAATGTACACCCATTCCCAGAGTGTGAAAGGACAGTGTCTGGCCCACTGTACCACCCAGTCCCAGAGTGTGAAAGGACAGTGTCTGACCCACTGTACCTCCCAGTCCCAGAGTGTGAAAGGACAGTGTCTGGCCCACTGTACTACCCAGTCCCAGAGTGTGAAAGGACAGTGTCTGACCCACTGTACCACCCAGTCCCAGAGTGTGAAAGGACAGTGTCTGACCCACTGTACCACCGAGTCCCAGAGTGTGAAATGACAGTGTCTGACCCACTGTACCACCCAGTCCGAGAGTGTGAAAGGACAGTGACTGACCCACTGTACCACCCAATCCCAGAGTGTGAAAGGACAGTGTCTGACCCACTCTCCCACCCATCCCAGAGTGTGAAAGGACAGTGTCTGACCCACTGCACACGCAGCCCCAGGGTGTAAAGGGCAGTGTCTGACCCACTGTACCACCCAGTCCCAGAGTGTGAAAGGACAGTGTCTGACCCACTGTACCAGCCAGTCCCAGCGTGTGAAAGGAGTGTCTGACCCACTACCACCCAGTCCCAGAGTGTGAAAGGACAGTGTCTGACCCACTGTACCACCCAGTCCCAGAGTGTGAAAGGAGTGTCTGACCCACTGTACACCCATTCCCAGAGTGTGAAAGGACAGTGTCTGACCCACTGTACCATCCAGTCCCAGAGTGTGAAAGGACAGTGTCTGACCCACTGTACCTCCCAGTCCCAGAGTGTGAAAGGACAGTGTCTGACCCACTGTACCATCCAGTCCCAGAGTGTGAAAGGACAGTGTCTGACCCACTGTACCACCCAGTCCCAGAGTGTGAAAAGACAGTGTCTGACCCACTGTACCACCCAGTCCCAGAGTGTGAAAGGAGTGTCTGACCCACTGTACACCCATTCCCAGAGTGTGAATGGACAGTGTCTGACCCACTGTACCACCCAGTCCCAGAGTGTGAAAGGACAGTGTCGGACCCACTGTACCACCCAGTCCCAGAGTGTGAAAGGACAGTGACTGACCCACTGTACCACCCAGTCCCAGAGTGTGAAAGGACAGTGACTGACCCACAGTACCACCCAGTCCCAGAGTGTGAAAGGACAGTGTCTGACCCACTGTACCACCCAGTCCCAGAGTGTGAAAGGACAGTGACTGACCTGCAGTACACACATTCCCAGAGTGTGAAAGTCCAGTGTCAGACCCACTGCTCCACCCAGTCCCAGAGTGTGAAAGGACAGTGACTGACCCACTGTACCGCACAGTCCCAGATTGTGAAAGGACAGTGACTGACCCACTGTTCCACCGAGTCCCAGAGCTTGAAAGGACAGTGACTGACCCACTGTTCCACCGATTACCAGAGCGTGAAAGGACAGTGACTGACCCACTGTTCCAACGAGTCCCACTGTGTGAAAGGACAGTGTCTGACCCACTGTACCACCCAGTCCCAGGCAGTGAAAGGACAGTGTCAGACCCATTGCACCTCCCTGTCCCAGAGTGTGAAAAGCCAGTCTCTCACACACTGTACCACCCAGTCCGAGAGTGTGAAAGGACAGTGTCTGACCCACTGTACCACCCAGTCCCAGAGAGTGAAAGGACAGTTTCGGACCCACAGTACACACATTCCCACTGTGTGAAAAGCCAGTCTCTCACACACTGTACCAGCCAGTCCCAGGCAGTGAAAGGACAGTGTCAGACCCATTGCACCTCCCTGTCCCAGAGTGTGAAAGGACAGTGTCTGACCCACTGTGCCACCCAGTCCCAGAGTGTGAAAGGACAGTGTCAGACCCATTGCACCTCCCTGTCCCAGAGTGTGAAAGGACAGTGTCTGACCCACTGTACCACCCAGTCCCAGGCAGTGAAAGGACAGTGTCAGACCCATTGCACCTCCCTGTCCCAGAGTGTGAAAAGCCAGTCTCTCACACACTGTACCACCCAGTCCGAGAGTGTGAAAGGACAGTGTCTGACCCACTGTACCACCCAGTCCCAGAGTGTGAAAGGACAGTGTCTGACCCACTGTACCACCCAGTCCCAGAGTGTGAAAGGACAGTGACTGACCCACTGTAAGGACAGTGTGTGAAACACTGCACCACCCAGTCCCAGAGTGACAAAGGACAGTGTCCGACCCACTGTACACACATTCCCAGAGTGTGAAAGGCCAGGGTCTGACCCACTGTACCACCCAGTCCCAGAGTATGCAAGGACAGTGTCTGACCCACTGTACCACCCAGTCCCAGAGTGTGAAAGGACAGTGACTGACACACTGTTCCACCGAATCCCAGAGTGAGAAAGGACAGTGTCTGTCCCACTGTACACGCAGTTACAGAGTGTGAAAGGACAGTGTGTGAAACACTGCACCAACCAGTCCCAGAGTGACAAAGGACAGTGTCTGACCCACTGTCCCACCCAGTCCCAGAGTGTGAAAGGACAGTGTCTGACCCACTCTACCACCCAGTCCCAGAGTGTGAAAGGACAGTGTCTGACGCACTGTACCTCCCAGTCCCAGAGTGTGAAAGGACAGTGACTGACCCACTGCACCACCCAGTCCCAGAGTGTGAAAGGAGTGTCTGACCCAATGTACACCCATTCCCAGAGTGAGAAAGGACAGTGTCTGACCCACTCTCCCACCCAGTCCCAGAGTGTGAAAGGACAGTGTCTGACCCACTGTACACGCAACCCCAGGGTGTAAAGGACAGTGTCTGACTCACTGTCCCACCCAGTCCCAGAGTGTGAAAGGACAGCGTCTGACCCACTGTACCACCCAGTCCCAGAGTGTGAAAGGACAGTGTCTGACCCACTGTACCACCCAGTCCCAGAGTGTGAAAGGACAGTGTCTGACCCACTGTACCACCCAGTCCCAGCGTGTGAAAAGACAGTGTCTAACCCACTGTACCACCCAGTCCCAGAGTGTGAAAGGGCCGCGTCTGACCCACTGTACCTCCCAGTCCCAGAGTGTGAAAGGACAGTGTCTGGCCCACTGTACCACCCAGTCCCAGAGTGTGAAAGGACAGTGTCTGACCCACTGTACCACCCAGTCCCAGAGTGTGAAAGGACAGTGTCTGACCCACTGTACCACCGAGTCCCAGAGTGTGAAATGACAGTGTCTGACCCACTGTACCACCCAGTCCGAGAGTGTGAAAGGACAGTGACTGACCCACTGTACCACCCAGTCCCAGAGTGTGAAAGGACAGTGTCTGACCCACTGTACCACCCAGTCCGAGAGTGTGAAAGGACAGTGTCTGACCCACTGTACCACCCAGTCCCAGAGTGTGAAAGGACAGTGACTGACCTGCAGTACACACATTCCCAGAGTGTGAAAGTCCAGTGTCAGACCCACTGCTCCACCCAGTCCCAGAGTGTGAAAGGACAGTGACTGACCCACTGTACCGCACAGTCCCAGATTGTGAAAGGACAGTGACTGACCCACTGTTCCACCGAGTCCCAGAGCTTGAAAGGACAGTGACTGACCCACTGTTCCACCGATTACCAGAGCGTGAAAGGACAGTGACTGACCCACTGTTCCAACGAGTCCCACTGTGTGAAAGGACAGTGTCTGACCCACTGTACCACCCAGTCCCAGGCAGTGAAAGGACAGTGTCAGACCCATTGCACCTCCCTGTCCCAGAGTGTGAAAAGCCAGTCTCTCACACACTGTACCACCCAGTCCGAGAGTGTGAAAGGACAGTGTCTGACCCACTGTACCACCCAGTCCCAGAGAGTGAAAGGACAGTTTCGGACCCACAGTACACACATTCCCACTGTGTGAAAAGCCAGTCTCTCACACACTGTACCAGCCAGTCCCAGGCAGTGAAAGGACAGTGTCAGACCCATTGCACCTCCCTGTCCCAGAGTGTGAAAGGACAGTGTCTGACCCACTGTGCCACCCAGTCCCAGAGTGTGAAAGGACAGTGTCAGACCCATTGCACCTCCCTGTCCCAGAGTGTGAAAGGACAGTGTCTGACCCACTGTACCACCCAGTCCCAGGCAGTGAAAGGACAGTGTCAGACCCATTGCACCTCCCTGTCCCAGAGTGTGAAAAGCCAGTCTCTCACACACTGTACCACCCAGTCCGAGAGTGTGAAAGGACAGTGTCTGACCCACTGTACCACCCAGTCCCAGAGTGTGAAAGGACAGTGTCTGACCCACTGTACCACCCAGTCCCAGAGTGTGAAAGGACAGTGACTGACCCACTGTTCCACCGAATCCCAGAGTGAGAAAGGACAGTGTCTGACCCACTGTAAGGACAGTGTGTGAAACACTGCACCACCCAGTCCCAGAGTGACAAAGGACAGTGTCTGACCCACTGCACACCCAGTCCCAGAGTGTGAAAGGACAGTGTCTGACCCACTGCACACCCAGTCCCAGAGTGTGAAAGGACAGTGTCTGACCCACTGCACACCCAGTCCCAGAGTGTGAAAGGACAGCGTCTGACCAACTGTACCACCCAGTCCCAGAGTGTGAAAGGACAGTGACTGACCCACTGCACCACCCAGTCCCAGAGTGTGAAAGGAGTGTCTGACCCAATGTACACCCATTCCCAGAGCGTGAAAGGACAGTGTCTGACCCACTGTACACGCAGCCCCAGGGTGTAAAGGACAGTGTCTGACCCACTGTACCACCCAGTCCCAGATAGTAAAAGGACAATGTCTGACCAGAGTACACGCAGTCCCAGAGTGTGAAAGGACAGTGTCTGACCCACTGTACCACCCAGTCCCAGAGTGTGAAAGGACAGTATCTGACCCACTGTACCACCCAGTCCCAGATAGTAAAAGGACAGTGTCTGACCAGAGTACACGCAGTCCCAGAGTGTGAAAGGACAGTGACTGACCCACTGTACCACCCAGTCCCAGAGTGTGAAAGGCCACTGACTGACCCACTGCAGCACCCAGTCCCAGATTGTGAAAGGACAGCGTCTGACCCACTGTACCACCCTGTCCCAGAGTGTGAAAGGACAGTGTCTGACCCACTGCACCACCCAGACCCAGAGTGTGAAAGGACAGTTACTGACTCAGTCCCGCCCAGTCCCAGGCTGTGAAAGGACAGCGTCTGACCCACTGTACCACCCTGTCCCAGAGTGTGAAAGGACAGTGTCTGACCCACTGCACCACCCAGACCCAGAGTGTGAAAGGACAGTGTCTGACCCACTGTACCACCCAGTCCCAGAGTGTGAAAGGAAAGTGTCTGACCCACTGTACCGCCCAGTCCCAGAGTGTGAAAGGAAAGTGTCTGACCCATTGTACCACCCAGTCCCTGACCCACTATCCCACCCAGTCCCAGAGTGTGAAAGGACAGTGTCAGACCCACTGTACCACCGAGTTCCAGAGTGTGAAAGGACAGTGACTGACCCACTGTTGCACCCAGTCCCAGAGCGTGAAAGGAGTGTGTCTGACCCACTGTACATGCAGTCCAAGAGCGTGAAACGACAGTGTCTGATCCACTGTACAACCCAGTCCCAGAGTGTGAAAGGACAGTGTCTGACCCACTGTACCACCCAGTCCCAGAGTGTGAAAGGCCCGGGTCTGACCCACTGTACCACCCAGTCCCAGAGTGTGAAAGGACAGTGTCCGACCCACTGTACACACATTCCCAGAGTGTGAAAGGCCAGGGTCTGACCCACTGTACCACCCAGTCCCAGAGTATGCAAGGACAGTGTCTGACCCACTGTACCACCCAGTCCCAGAGTGTGAAAGGACAGTGACTGACACACTGTTCCACCGCATCCCAGAGTGAGAAAGGACAGTGTCTGTCCCACTGTACACGCAGTTGCAGAGTGTGAAAGGACAGTGTGTGAAACACTGCACCAACCAGTCCCAGAGTGACAAAGGACAGTGTCTGACCCACTGTCCCACCCAGTCCCAGAGTGTGAAAGGACAGTGTCTGACCCACTCTACCACCCAGTCCCAGAGTGTGAAAGGACAGTGTCTGACGCACTGTACCTCCCAGTCCCAGAGTGTGAAAGGACAGTGACTGACCCACTGCACCACCCAGTCCCAGAGTGTGAAAGGAGTGTCTGACCCAATGTACACCCATTCCCAGAGTGAGAAAGGACAGTGTCTGACCCACTCTCCCACCCAGTCCCAGAGTGTGAAAGGACAGTGTCTGACCCACTGTACACGCAACCCCAGGGTGTAAAGGACAGCGTCTGACTCACTGTCCCACCCAGTCCCAGAGTGTGAAAGGACAGCGTCTGACCCACTGTACCACCCAGTCCCAGAGTGTGAAAGGACAGTGTCTGACCCACTGTACCACCCAGTCCCAGAGTGTGAAAGGACAGTGTCTGGCCCACTGTACCACCCAGTCCCAGAGTGTGAAAGGACAGTGTCTGACCCACTGTACCACCCAGTCCCAGCGTGTGAAAAGACAGCGTCTAACCCACTGTACCACCCAGTCCCAGAGTGTGAAAGGGCCGCGTCTGACCCACTGTACCTCCCAGTCCCAGAGTGTGAAAGGACAGTGTCTGGCCCACTGTACCACCCAGTCCCAGAGTGTGAAAGGACAGTGTCTGACCCACTGTACCACCCAGTCCCAGAGTGTGAAAGGACAGTGTCTGACCCACTGTACCACCGAGTCCCAGAGTGTGAAATGACAGTGTCTGACCCACTGTACCACCCAGTCCGAGAGTGTGAAAGGACAGTGACTGACCCACTGCACCACCCAGTCCCAGAGTGTGAAAGGACAGTGTCTGACCCACTGTACCACCCAGTCCGAGAGTGTGAAAGGACAGTGTCTGACCCACTGTACCACCCAGTCCCAGAGTGAGAAAGGACAGTGTCTGACCCACTGTAAGGACAGTGTGTGAAACACTGCACCACCCAGTCCCAGAGTGACAAAGGACAGTGTCTGACCCACTGCACACCCAGTCCCAGAGTGTGAAAGGACAGTGTCTGACCCACTGCACACCCAGTCCCAGAGTGTGAAAGGACAGTGTCTGACCCACTGCACACCCAGTCCCAGAGTGTGAAAGGACAGCGTCTGACCAACTGTACCACCCAGTCCCAGAGTGTGAAAGGACAGTGACTGACCCACTGCACCACCCAGTCCCAGAGTGTGAAAGGAGTGTCTGACCCAATGTACACCCATTCCCAGAGCGTGAAAGGACAGTGTCTGACCCACTGTACACGCAGCCCCAGGGTGTAAAGGACAGTGTCTGACCCACTGTACCACCCAGTCCCAGATAGTAAAAGGACAATGTCTGACCAGAGTACACGCAGTCCCAGAGTGTGAAAGGACAGTGTCTGACCCACTGTACCACCCAGTCCCAGATAGTAAAAGGACAGTGTCTGACCAGAGTACACGCAGTCCCAGAGTGTGAAAGGACAGTGACTGACCCACTGTACCACCCAGTCCCAGAGTGTGAAAGGCCACTGACTGACCCACTGCAGCACCCAGTCCCAGATTGTGAAAGGACAGCGTCTGACCCACTGTACCACCCTGTCCCAGAGTGTGAAAGGACAGTGTCTGACCCACTGCACCACCCAGACCCAGAGTGTGAAAGGACAGTTACTGACTCAGTCCCGCCCAGTCCCAGGCTGTGAAAGGACAGCGTCTGACCCACTGTACCACCCTGTCCCAGAGTGTGAAAGGACAGTGTCTGACCCACTGCACCACCCAGACCCAGAGTGTGAAAGGACAGTGTCTGACCCACTGTACCACCCAGTCCCAGAGTGTGAAAGGAAAGTGTCTGACCCACTGTACCGCCCAGTCCCAGAGTGTGAAAGGAAAGTGTCTGACCCATTGTACCACCCAGTCCCTGACCCACTGTCCCACCCAGTCCCAGAGTGTGAAAGGACAGTGTCAGACCCACTGTACCACCGAGTTCCAGAGTGTGAAAGGACAGTGACTGACCTACTGTTGCACCCAGTCCCAGAGCGTGAAAGGAGTGTGTCTGACCCACTGTACATGCAGTCCAAGAGCGTGAAACGACAGTGTCTGATCCACTGTACAACCCAGTCCCAGAGTGTGAAAGGACAGTGTCTGACCCACTGTACCACCCAGTCCCAGAGTGTGAAAGGCCCGGGTCTGACCCACTGTACCACCCAGTCCCAGAGTGTGAAAGGACAGTGTCCGACCCACTGTACACACATTCCCAGAGTGTGAAAGGCCAGGGTCTGACCCACTGTACCACCCAGTCCCAGAGTATGCAAGGACAGTGTCTGACCCACTGTACCACCCAGTCCCAGAGTGTGAAAGGACAGTGACTGACACACTGTTCCACCGAATCCCAGAGTGAGAAAGGACAGTGTCTGTCCCACTGTACACGCAGTTGCAGAGTGTGAAAGGACAGTGTGTGAAACACTGCACCAACCAGTCCCAGAGTGACAAAGGACAGTGTCTGACCCACTGTCCCACCCAGTCCCAGAGTGTGAAAGGACAGTGTCTGACCCACTCTACCACCCAGTCCCAGAGTGTGAAAGGACAGTGTCTGACGCACTGTACCTCCCAGTCCCAGAGTGTGAAAGGACAGTGACTGACCCACTGCACCACCCAGTCCCAGAGTGTGAAAGGAGTGTCTGACCCAATGTACACCCATTCCCAGAGTGAGAAAGGACAGTGTCTGACCCACTCTCCCACCCAGTCCCAGAGTGTGAAAGGACAGCGTCTGACCCACTGTACCACCCAGTCCCAGAGTGTGAAAGGACAGTGTCTGACCCACTGTACCACCCAGTCCCAGAGTGTGAAAGGACAGTGTCTGACCCACTGTGCCAGCCAGTCCCAGAGTCTGGAAGGACAGGGTCGGACCCACTGTACCACCCAGTCCCAGAGTGTGAAAGGACAGTGTCTGACCCACTGCTCCACCCAGTCCCAGAGTGTGAAAGGACAGTGACTGACCCACTGTTCCACTGAATCCCAGAGTGTGCAAGGACAGTGTCTGAACCACTGCACCACCCAGTCCCAGAGTGTGAAAGGACAGTGTCTGAACCACTGCACCACCCAGTCCCAGAGTGTGAAAGGACAGTGTCTGACCCACTGTACCACCCAGTCCCAGAGTGTGAAAGGACAGTGTCTGACCCACTGTACCACCCAGTCCCAGAGTGTGAAAGGACAGTGACTGACCCACTGTTCCACCGAGTCCCAGAGCGTGAAAGGACAGAGTCTGACCCACTGCTCCACCCAATTTCTGAGTGTGAAAGGGCAGTGTCTGACCCACTGTACCACCCAGTCCCAGAGTGTGAAAGGACAGTGTCTGAACCACTCTACAACCCAGTCCCAGCGTGTGAAAGGACAGTGTCTGACCCACTGTACAACCCAGTCCCAGAGTGTTAAAGGAGTGTCTGACCCACTGTACCACCCAGTCCCAGAGTGTGAAAGGACAGTGTCTGACCCACTGTACCACCCAATCCCAGTGTCTGACCCACTGTACCACCCAGCCCGAGAGTGTGAAAAGGCAGTGACTGACCCACTGTTCCACCGAGTCCCAGAGCGTGAAAGAACATAAGAACAGAAGAAGTAGGAGCAGGAGTAGGCCATACGGCCCCTCGGGCCTGCTCCGCCATTCAATAGGATCATGGCTGATCCGAATCTAGACTCATGTCCACTTCCCTGCCCTCTCCCCGTAACCCCTAATTCCCTTATCTGCTAGGAAGCTGTCTATCTCCATTATAAATTTATTTAATGTTGCAGCTTCCACAGCTCTCTGGGGTAGCAAATTCCACAGATTTACTACCCTCTGAGTGAAGAAGTTTCTCATCATCTCAGTTTTGAATGGGCAGCCCCTTATTCTAAGATTATGCCCCCTAGTTCTAGTCTCACCCATCAGTGGAAACTTCCTCACCGCATCCACCCGATCAAGCCCCCTCACAATCTTATATGTTTCGATAAGATCGCCGCTCATTCTTCTGAGCTCCAATGAGTCCCAACCTACTCAACCTTTCCTCATACGTCAACCCCCTCATCTCCGGAATCAACCGAGTGAACCTTCTCTGAACTGCCTCGAGAGCAAGTATATCTTTTCTTAAATATGGAAACCTAAACTGCACGCAGTATTCCAGGTGTGGCCTCACCAATACCCTGTATAACTGAAGCAAGACTTCCCTGTTTTTATACTCCATCCCCCTTGCAATAAAAGCCAAGATTCCATTGGCCTTCCTGATCACCTGCTGCACCTGCATACTAACTTTTTGTGTTTCATGCACCAGGACCCCCAGATCCCCTTGTACTGTAGCACTTTGCAGTTTCTCTCCGGTTAGATAATAACTTGCTCTTTGATTTTTTCTGCCAAAGTGCATAACCTCACACTTTCCAACATTATATTGCATATACCAAATCTCTGCCCACTCACTTAGCCTGCCTATGTCCTTTTGCAGGTTTTTTATGTCCTCCTCACTCACTGCTTTCCCTCCCATCTTTGTATCGTCGGCAAACTTGGATATGTTGCACTCGGTCCCTTCCTCCAAATCGTTAATATAGATTGTAAAGAGTTGGGGTCCCAGCACTGACCCCTGCGGAACACCACTGGTTACTGATTGCCAGCCTGAGAACGAACCATTTATCCCAACTCTTTTTTTTCCTGTTAGATAGCCAATCTTCCACCCATGCAGGTATATTAGCCCCAATCCCGTGATTTTTTATCTTGATCAGTAATCTTTTGTGTGGAACCTTGTCAAATGCCTTTTGGAAGTCCAAATACACTACATCCACTGGTTCCCCTTTATCCACCCTGTATGTTACGTCCTCAAAGAATTCGAGCAAATTTGTCAAACATGACTTCCCCTTCATAAAACCATACTGACTCTGTCCTATTAAATTATGTTTATCCAAATGCTCTGTTACTGTTTCCTTAATAATGGACTCCAACATTTTGCCAACCACAGATGTTAGGCTAACTGGTCTATAGTTTCCGGCTTTTTGTCTACTTCCCTTCTTAAATAAGGGTGTTACATTAGCAGTTTTCCAATCTGCCAGGACCTTTTCTGAGTCCAGGGAGTTTTGGAAAATAATCACCAATGCATCCACAATCCCTACAGCCTCTTCTCTCAAGACCCTAGGATGTAGGCCATCAGGTCCGGGGGATTTATCCGCCTTAAGTCCCATTATTTTACCGAGTACCATCTCCTTAGTGATTTTAATCATGTTTAGCTCCTCCCCCCCCATTGCCCCGTTTGTTCAGTGTTGGGATATTTTTAGTGTCCTCTACTGTAAAGACTGATACAAAATATTTGTTCAGCGTTTTTGCCATCTCCATGTTCCCCACCACTAGTTTCCCGGTCCCATCCTCTAAGGGACCAACGTTCACTTTAGCCACCCTTTTTCTTTTAATATAGCTGTAGAAACTCTTGCTATCTGTTTTTATATTTTTTGCTAGTTTACTTTCATAATCTATCTTCCAGTTATTGTTTGCTGGCTTTTAAATGCTTCCCAATCTTCTATCCTCCCACTAGATTTGGCTACTTTATATGCCCTTGTTTTCAGTCGGATACTATCCTTTATTACTTTTCTAAGCCACGGATGGCTGTCTTTTCTTTTACTCCCCTTTTTCCTCAGTGGAATATATTTATCTTGAAAGATGTGAAATATCTCCTTGAATGTAGATCACTGCTCTTGTACCGTCTTACACTTTAATCTGCTTTCCCAGTCCACTTTAGTCAATTCTACTCTCATACCTTCATAGTCTCCTTTATTTAAGCTCAGTACGCTGGTTTGAGATCCAACTCTCTCACCCTCAAACTGAATTTGGAATTCAACCATATTATGGTCACTCATTCCAAGGGGATCCTTTACTAGGACATTTTTTTATTAATCCTGTCTCATTACACAGGACCAGATCTAAGATTGCCTGCCCCCTGGTTGGTTCAGTTACATACGGCTCAAGGAACCCATCCCTAATACACTCTATGAACTCTTCCTCAAGGCTGCCATGCCCAATTTGATTAGTCCAGTCAATATGAAAGTTAAAATCCCCCATGATTATAGCTGTTCCCTTATTACAAGCCCCAACTATTTCCTGATTTATACACCGACCAACAGAGTTGCAACTGTTAGGAGACCTATAGACTACGCCCACTAGTGACTTTTCCCCCTTATTATTCCTTTATCTCCACCCAAACTGTTTCACTATCCTGATCCTTTGACCCAATATCATTTCTGACTATTGCAGTGATTCCATCCTTGATTAACATAGCAACCCTTTCCTTCCGGTCTGTCCTTCCTAATTGTCAAATACCCTTGTATGTTTAGTTCCCAGTCATGATCATCTAGCAGCCATGTTTCCGTAATGGCCACCAGATCATACCCATGTGTAGTTATTTGTACCGTCAATTCGTCTATTTTGTTACGAATGCTGCGTGCATTCAGATAAAGAACTTTCAAATATGTTTTCTGACAATTTATTCCTGCTTTTACCCCCTTTACTACTTTACCATTATACATTCTGTCCCTTCCTGACATGCTCTGGTTTTTAATTCCCCCACTGCTACCTTGCTCTATTGCCTTCTCCGCTGTCATTTTTATTTTTCGCTCTCTTAAAACCTCCCCCCAACTAATTAGTTTAAAGCCCTCTCTACAGCCCTAGTTATTCGATTCGCCAGGACTCTAGTCCTAGCACTGGCCAAGTGAAGTCCGTCCCAACGGAACAGCCCTCTCCTGTCCCAGTACTGATGCCAGTGTCCCAACAAGTAAAACCCATTTCTCCCACACCAGTCTTTGAGCCACGCATTTAACTCTAATTTTATTTACCCTAGCCAAATTTGCACGTGGCTCAGGTAGTAATCCAGAGATTATTACTCTTGTGGTTCTGCTTTTTAATTTGGCCCCTAGCTGATCAAACTCCCTCAGCAGAACCTCTTTCCTTGTCCTATCTATGCCGTTGGTACCAACATGCACCACGACAAATGGATCCTCCCCCTCCCACTCCAAGTTTCTCTCCAGCCCAGAGGGGATGTCCTTAACCCTGGCACTGGGCAGGCAACACAGCCTTCGGGGCTCTCGCTCTCGGCTGCAAAGAACCCTATCTATCCCCCTAACGATACTATCACCTACCACTACAACATTTCTTTTAACTCCCCCCACTTGAATGGCCCCCCGCTCCACGGTGCTGTGGCCAGGTTGCTCATCCTCCCCGCAGTCCCCGTTCCCATCCTCACAGGGAGTAGGAGCCTCAAACCTGTAGAACAAGAGCAAGGGCTGCAGCTCCTCCAACACTACCTCCTGGATCCCCATACCTGCCTCACTTCTAGTCACACCATCCTGAACCTGGCCACGGACTACATCTGAATTAATTAATCTAATTGGTGTGACTACTTCCTGGAACACAGAGTCCAAGTAACTCTCCCCCTCCCTGATGTGTTGCAGTGTTTGAAGCTCGGACTCCAGCTCATCAACACGGAGCCGGAATTCCTCGAGCAGCCAACACTTACTGCAAATGTGATCACCGTGATCATCAATGGTGTCCACCCAGTCCCAGTCTGTGAAAGGACAGTGTCTGACCCACTGTTCCACCCAGTCCCAGAGTGTGAAAGGACAGTGTCTGACCCACTGTACCACCCAGTCCGAGAGTGTGCAAGGACAGTGTCTGACCCACTGTACCACCCAGTCCCAGAGTGTGAAAGGACAGTGTCTGACCCACTGTACACCCAGTCCCAGAGTGTGAAAGGACAGTGTCTGACCCACTGTCCCACCCAGTCCCAGGGTGCGAAAGGACAATGTCTGACCCACAGTACATGCAGTCCCAGAGAGTAAAAGGAGAGTGTCTGACCCACTGCACCACCCAGTCCCAGATTGTGAAATTACAGTGTCAGACCCACTGTCCCACCCAGTCCCAGAGTGCGAAAGGACAATGTCTGACCCACAGTACATGCAGTCCCAGAGTGTGAAAGGAAAGTGTCTGACCCATTGTACTACCCAGTCCCTGATCCACTGTCCCACCGAGTCCCAGAATGTGAAAGGACAGTGTCAGACCCAATGTAGCACCGAGTTTCAGAGTGTGAAAGGACAGTGTCTGACCCACTGTACCACCAAGTCCCAGTGTGTGAAAGGACAGTGTCTGACCCACTGCACGACCCAGTCCCAGAGCGTGAAAGGACAGTGTCTGACCCACTGTACACGCAGCCCCAGGGTGTAAAGGACAGTGTCTGACCCACTGTACCACCAAGTCCCAGTGTGTGAAAGGACAGTGTCTGACCCACTGCACGACCCAGTCCCAGAGTGTGAAAGGACAGTGTCTGACCCACTGTACCACCCAGTCCCAGAGTGTGAAAGGACAGTGTCTGACCCACTGTACCACCCAGTCCCAGAGTGTGAAAGGACAGTGTCTGGCCCACTGTACCACCAAGTCCCAGTGTGTGAAAGGACAGTGTCTGACCCACTGCACGACCCAGTCCCAGAGTGTGAAAGGACAGTGTCTGACCCACTGTACCACCCAGTCCCAGAGTGTGAAAGGACAGTGTCTGACCCACTGTACCACCCAGTCCCAGAGTGTGAAAGGACAGTGTCTGACCCACTGTACCACCCAGTCCCAGAGTGTGAAAGGACAGTGTCTGACCCACTGTACCACCCAGTCCCAGTGTGAAAGGACAGTGACTGACCTACTGTACCACCCAGTCCCAGAGTGTGAAAGGACAGTGTCTGACCCACTGTACCACCCAGTCCCAGAGTGTGAAAGGACAGTGTCTGACCCACTGTACCACCCAGTCCCAGTGTGAAAGGACAGTGACTGACCCACTGTACCACCCAGTCCCAGAGTGTGAAAGGACAGTGTCTGACCCACTGTACCACCCAGTCCCAGAGTGTGAAAGGACAGTGTCTGACCCACTGTACCACCCAGTCCCAGAGTGTGAAAGGACAGTGTCTGACCCACTGTACCACCCAGTCCCAGAGTGTGAAAGGACAGTGTCTGACCCACTGTACCACCCAGTCCCAGTGTGAAAGGACAGTGACTGACCTACTGTACCACCCAGTCCCAGAGTGTGAAAGGACAGTGTCTGACCCACTGTACCACCCAGTCCCAGAGTGTGAAAGGACAGTGTCTGACCCACTGTACCACCCAGTCCCAGTGTGAAAGGACAGTGACTGACCCACTGTACCACCCAGTCCCAGAGTGTGAAAGGACAGTGTCTGACCCACTGTACCACCCAGTCCTGGCAGGCCTGGACAGGCTGAATTCAGAGAGAATGTTTCCAATGGCCGGGGAGCACAGAACCAGGGGCCACAGTCTAAAAATAGCGGGCAAATCATTTAAAACAGAGATGAGGAAGAATTTCTTCACTCAAAGAGTCGTGAGCCTGTGGAATTCCCTGCCACAGAGGGCTGTGAAGGCTAATTCAATAAATATTTTCAAGAGAGAATTGGATATATTTCTGAAGGCTAAGGGGATTAAGGGTTACGGAGAAAAGGCGGGGACGGGGTACTGAACTGGTAAGATCAGCTATGATCTCAGACGAAGATCAGCCATGATCTCATTGAATGGCGGAGCAGGCTCGAAGGGCCGAATGGCCTACTCCTGTTCCTATCTCTATGTTTCTATGTCCCAGAGTGTGAAAGGACAGTGTCTGACCCACTGTACCACCCAGTCCCAGACTGTGAAGGGACAGTGTCTGACCCACTGTACCACCCAGTCCCAGACTGTGAAGGGACAGTGTCTGACCCACTGTACCACCCAGTCCCAGAGTGTGAAAGGACAGTGTCTGACCCAATGTACCACCCAGTCCCAGAGTGTGAAAGGACAGTGTCTGACGCACTGTACCACCCAGTCCCAGAGTGTGAAAGGACAGTGTCTGACCCACTGTACCACCCAGTCCCAGAGTGTGAAAGGACAGTGTCTGACCCACTGTACCACCCAGTCCCAGTGTGAAAGGACAGTGACTGACCCACTGTACCACCCAGTCCCAGAGTGTGAAAGGACAGTGTCTGACCCACTGTACCACCCAGTCCCAGAGTGTGAAAGGACAGTGTCTGACCCACTGTACCACCCAGTCCCAGAGTGTGAAAGGAAAGTGTCTGACCCACTGTCCCACCCAGTCCCAGAGTGTGAAAGGACAGTGTCAGACCCACTGTACCACCGAGTTCCAGAGTGTGAAAGGACAGTGACTGACCCACTGTTGCACCCAGTCCCAGAGCGTGAAAGGAGTGTCTGACCCACTGTACATGCAGTCCAAGAGCGTGAAAGGACAGTGACTGACCCACTGTCCCACCCAGTCGCAGAGTGACAAAGGACAGTGTCTGACCCACTGTACACCCAGTCCCAGAGTGTGAAAGGACAGTGTCTGACCCACTGCACACCCAGTCCCAGAGTGTGAAAGGACAGTGTCTGACCCACTGTACCACCCAGTCCCAGAGTGTGAAAAGACAGTGTCTGACCCACTGTACCTCCCAGTCCCAGAGTGTGAAAGGACAGTGACTGACCCACTGCACCACCCAGTCCCAGAGTGTGAAAGGAGTGTCTGACCCAATGTACACCCACTCCCAGAGCGTGAAAGGACAGTGTCTGACCCACTGTACACGCAGCCCCAGGGTGTAAAGGACAGTGTCTGACCCACTGTACCACCCAGTCCCAGATAGTAAAAGGACAATGTCTGACCAGAGTACACGCAGTCCCAGAGTGTGAAAGGACAGTGACTGACCCACTATACCAAAAAGTCCCAGAGTGTGAAAGGCCAGTGACTGACCCACTGTAGCACCCAGTCCCAGATTGTGAAAGGACAGCGTCTGACCCACTGTACCACCCTGTCCCAGAGTGTGAAAGGACAGTGTCTGACCCACTGCACCACCCAGACCCAGAGTGTGAAAGGACAGTGTCTGACCCACTGTACCACCCAGTCCCAGAGTGTGAAAGGACAGTGTCTGACCCACTGTACCGCCCAGTCCCAGAGTGTGAAAGGAAAGTGTCTGACCCATTGTACCACCCAGTCCCTGACCCACTGTCCCACCCAGTCCCAGAGTGTGAAAGGACAGTGTCAGACCCACTGTACCACCGAGTTCCAGAGTGTGAAAGGACAGTGACTGACCCACTGTTGCACCCAGTCCCAGAGCGTGAAAGGAGTGTGTCTGGCCCACTGTACATGCAGTCCAAGAGCGTGAAACGACAGTGTCTGATCCACTGTACAACCCAGTCCCAGAGTGTGAAAGGACAGTGTCTGACCCACTGTACCACCCAGTCCCAGAGTGTGAAAGGCCCGGGTCTGACCCACTGTACCACCCAGTCCCAGAGTGTGAAAGGGCAGTGTCCGACCCACTGTACACACATTCCCAGAGTGTGAAAGGCCAGGGTCTGACCCACTGTACCACCCAGTCCCAGAGTGTGAAAGGACAGTGACTGACCCACTGTTCCACCGAGTCCCAGAGTGTGAAAGGACAGTGTCTGACCCACTGAACACGCAGCCCCAGGGTGTAAAGGACAGTGTCTGACCCACTGTACCACCCAGTCCCAGACCCACTGTACCACCCAGTCCCAGAGTGTGAAAGGAGTGTCTGACCCACTGTACCACCCAGTCCCAGAGTGTGAAAGGACAGTGTCTGACCCACTGTACCACCCAGTCCCAGTGTGTGAAAAGACAGTGTCTGACCGACTGTACCACCCAGTCCCAGAGTGTGAAAGGAGTGTCTGACCCACTACCACCCAGTCCCAGAGTGTGAAAGGAGTGTCTGACCCACTGTACACCCATTCCCAGAGTGTGCAAGGACAGTGTCTGACCCACTGTACCACCCAGTCCCAGAGTGTGAAAGGACAGCGTCTGACCCACTGTACCACCCAGTCCCAGAGTGTGAAAGGACAGTGTCTGACTCACTGTACACGCAGTTGCAGAGTGTGAAAGGACAGTGTGTGAAACACTGCACCACCCAGTCCGAGTGACAAAGGACAGTGTCTGACCCACTGTCCCACCCAGTCCCAGAGTGTGAAAGGACAGTGTCTGACCCACTCTACCACCCAGTCCCAGAGTGTGAAAGGACAGTGTCTGACGCACTGTACCTCCCAGTCCCAGAGTGTGAAAGGACAGTGACTGACCCACTGCACCACCCAGTCCCAGAGTGTGAAAGGAGTGTCTGACCCAATGTACACCCATTCCCAGAGTGAGAAAGGACAGTGTCTGACCCACTCTCCCACCCAGTCCCAGAGTGTGAAAGGACAGTGTCTGACCCACTGTACACGCAGCCCCAGGGTGTAAAGGACAGTGTCTGACCCACTGTACACGCAACCCCAGGGTGTAAAGGACAGTGTCTGACCCACTGTACCACCCAGTCCCAGAGTGTGAAAGGACAGCGTCTGACCCACTGTACCACCCAGTCCCAGAGTGTGAAAGGACAGTGTCTGACTCACTGTACCACCCAGTCCCAGAGTGTGAAAGGACAGCGTCTGACCCACTGTACCACCCAGTCCCAGAGTGTGAAAGGACAGTGTCTGACCCACTCTACCACCCAGTCCCAGAGTGTGAAAGGACAGTGTCTGACGCACTGTACCTCCCAGTCCCAGAGTGTGAAAGGACAGTGACTGACCCACTGCACCACCCAGTCCCAGAGTGTGAAAGGAGTGTCTGACCCAATGTACACCCATTCCCAGAGTGAGAAAGGACAGTGTCTGACCCACTCTCCCACCCAGTCCCAGAGTGTGAAAGGACAGTGTCTGACCCACTGTACACGCAGCCCCAGGGTGTAAAGGACAGTGTCTGACCCACTGTACACGCAACCCCAGGGTGTAAAGGACAGTGTCTGACCCACTGTACCACCCAGTCCCAGAGTGTGAAAGGACAGCGTCTGACCCACTGTACCACCCAGTCCCAGAGTGTGAAAGGACAGTGTCTGACTCACTGTACCACCCAGTCCCAGAGTGTGAAAGGACAGCGTCTGACCCACTGTACCACCCAGTCCCAGAGTGTGAAAGGACAGTGTCTGGCCCACTGTACCACCCAGTCCCAGAGTGTGAAAGGACAGTGTCTGGCCCACTGTACCACCCAGTCCCAGCGTGTGAAAAGACAGTGTCTAACCCACTGTACCACCCAGTCCCAGAGTGTGAAAGGACCGCGTCTGACCCACTGTACCACCCAGTCCCAGAGTGTGAAAGGACAGTGTCTGACCCACTGTACCACCCAGTCCCAGAGTGTGAAATGACAGTGTCTGGCCCACTGTACCACCCAGTCCCAGTGTGAAAGGACAGTGTCTGACCCACTGTACCACCCAGTCCGAGAGTGTGAAAGGACAGTGACTGACCCACTGTACCACCCAGTCCCAGAGTGTGAAAGGAGTGTCTGACCCACTGTACACCCATTCCCAGAGTGTGAAAGGACAGTGTCTGACCCACTGTACCACCCAGTCCGAGAGTGTGAAAGGACAGTGACTGACCCACTGTACCACCCAGTCCCAGAGTGTGAAAGGACAGTGTCTGACCCACTGTACCACCCAGTCTGAGAGTGTGAAAGGACAGTGTCTGACCCACTGTACCACCCAGTCCCAGAGTGTGAAAGGACAGTGTCAGACCCACTGTACCACCGAGTTCCAGAGTGTGAAAGGACAGTGTCTGACCCACTGTTGCACCCAGTTCCAGAGCGTGAAAGGAGTGTGTCTGACCCACTGTACATGCAGTCCAAGAGCGTGAAAGGACAGTGACTGACCCACTGTCCCACCCAGTCCCAGAGTTTGAAAGGACAGTGTCTGACCCACTGTACACGCAGTTGCAGAGTGTGAAATGACAGTGTGTGAAACACTGCACCACCCAGTCCCAGAGTGACAAAGGACAGTGTCTGACCCACTGTACACCCAGTCCCAGAGTGTGAAAGGACAGTGTCTGACCCACTGTCCCACCCAGTCCCAGAGTGTGAAAGGACAGTGTCTGACCCACTGCACACCCAGTCCCAGAGTGTGAAAGGACAGTGTCTGACCCACTGTACCACCCAGTCCCAGAGTGTGAAAGGACAGTGTCTGACCCACTGCACACCCAGTCCCAGAGTGTGAAAGGACAGTGTCTGACCCACTGCACACCCAGTCCCAGAGTGTGAAAGGACAGTGTCTGACCCACTGTACCACACAGTCCCAGAGTGTGAAAGGACAGTGTCTGACCCACTGTACCTCCCAGTCCCAGAGTGTGAAAGGACAGTGACTGACCCACTGCACCACCCAGTCCCAGAGTGTGAAAGGACAGTGTCTGACCCACTGTACACGCAGCCCCAGGGTGTAAAGGACAGTGTCTGACCCACTGTACCACCCAGTCCCAGATAGTAAAAGGACAATGTCTGACCAGAGTACACGCAGTCCCAGATTGTGAAAGGACAGTGCCTGACCCACTGTACCACCCAGTCCCAGAGTGTGAAAGGACAGTATCTGACCCACTGTACCACCCAGTCCCAGAGTGTGAAAGGACAGTGTCTGACCCCCTGTACCACCCAGTCCCAGATAGTAAAAGGACAGTGTCTGACCAGAGTACACGCAGTCCCAGAGCGCGAAAGGACAGTGACTGACCCACTATACCACCCAGTCCCAGAGTGTGAAAGGCCAGTGCCTGACCCACTGTAGCACCCAGTCCCAGATTGTGAAAGGACAGCGTCTGACCCACTGTACCACCCTGTCCCAGAGTGTGAAAAGACAGTGTCTGGCCCACTGCACCACCCAGACCCAGAGTGTGAAAGGACAGTGACTGACCCACTGTCCCACCCAGTCCCAGGCTGTGAAAGGACAGTGTCTGACCCACTGTACCACCCAGTCCCAGAGTGTGAAAGGACAGTGTCCAACCCACTGTACACACATTCCCAGAGTGTGAAAGGCCAGGGTCTGACCCACTGTACCACCCAGTCCCAGAGTATGAAAGGACAGTGACTGACCCACTGCACCACCCAGTCCCAGAGTGTGAAAGGACAGTGTCTGACCCACTGTCCCACGCAGTCCCAGAGTGTGAAAGGACAGTGTCTGACCCACTGTACCACCCAGTCCCAGAGTGTGAAAGGACAGTGTCTGACCCACTGTACCACCCAGTCCCAGAGTGTGAAAAGACAGTGTCTGACCCACTGTACCACCCAGTCCCAGAGTGTGAAAGGAGTGTCTGACCCACTGTACACCCATTCCCAGAGTGTGAATGGACAGTGTCTGACCCACTGTACCACCCAGTCCCAGAGTGTGAAAGGACAGTGTCGGACCCACTGTACCACCCAGTCCCAGAGTGTGAAAGGACAGTGACTGACCCACTGTACCACCCAGTCCCAGAGTGTGAAAGGACAGTGTCTGACCCACTGTACCACCCAGTCCCAGAGTGTGAAAGGACAGTGACTGACCCACTGTACCACCCAGTCCCAGAGTGTGAAAGGACAGTGACTGACCCACAGTACCACCCAGTCCCAGAGTGTGAAAGGACAGTGTCTGACCCACTGTACCACCCAGTCCCAGAGTGTGAAAGGACAGGGACTGACCCACTGTTCCACCGCGTCCCAGAATGTGAAAGGAGTGTCTGACCTGCAGTACACACATTCCCAGAGTGTGAAAGGACAGTGACTGACCCACTGTACCACCCAGTCCCAGAGTGTGAAAGGACAGTGACTGACCCACTGTACCACCCAGTCCCAGAGTGTGAAAGGACAGTGACTGACCCACAGTACCACCCAGTCCGAGAGTGTGAAAGGACAGTGTCTGACCCACTGTACCACCCAGTCCCAGAGTGTGAAAGGACAGTGACTGACCTGCAGTACACACATTCCCAGAGTGTGAAAGTCCAGTGTCAGACCCACTGCTCCACCCAGTCCCAGAGTGTGAAAGGACAGTGACTGACCCACTGTACCGCACAGTCCCAGATTGTGAAAGGACAGTGACTGACCCACTGTTCCACCGAGTCCCAGAGCTTGAAAGGACAGTGACTGACCCACTGTTCCACCGATTACCAGAGCGTGAAAGGACAGTGACTGACCCACTGTTCCAACGAGTCCCACTGTGAGAAAGGACAGTGTCTGACCCACTGTACCACCCAGTCCCAGGCAGTGAAAGGACAGTGTCAGACCCATTGCACCTCCCTGTCCCAGAGTGTGAAAAGCCAGTCTCTCACACACTGTACCACCCAGTCCGAGAGTGTGAAAGGACAGTGTCTGACCCACTGTACCACCCAGTCCCAGAGAGTGAAAGGACAGTTTCGGACCCACAGTACACACATTCCCACTGTGTGAAAAGCCAGTCTCTCACACACTGTACCAGCCAGTCCCAGGCAGTGAAAGGACAGTGTCAGACCCATTGCACCTCCCTGTCCCAGAGTGTGAAAGGACAGTGTCTGACCCACTGTGCCACCCAGTCCCAGAGTGTGAAAGGACAGTGTCAGACCCATTGCACCTCCCTGTCCCAGAGTGTGAAAGGACAGTGTCTGACCCACTGTACCACCCAGTCCCAGGCAGTGAAAGGACAGTGTCAGACCCATTGCACCTCCCTGTCCCAGAGTGTGAAAAGCCAGTCTCTCACACACTGTACCAACCAGTCCGAGAGTGTGAAAGGACAGTGTCTGACCCACTGTACCACCCAGTCCCAGAGTGTGAAAGGACAGTGTCTGACCCACTGTACAACCCAGTCCCAGAGTGTGAAAGGACAGTGACTGACCCACTGTTCCACCGAATCCCAGAGTGAGAAAGGACAGTGTCTGACCCACTGTAAGGACAGTGTGTGAAACACTGCACCACCCAGTCCCAGAGTGACAAAGGACAGTGTCTGACCCACTGCACACCCAGTCCCAGAGTGTGAAAGGACAGTGTCTGACCCACTGCACACCCAGTCCCAGAGTGTGAAAGGACAGTGTCTGACCCACTGCACACCCAGTCCCAGAGTGTGAAAGGACAGCGTCTGACCAACTGTACCACCCAGTCCCAGAGTGTGAAAGGAGTGTCTGACCCAATGTACACCCATTCCCAGAGCGTGAAAGGACAGTGTCTGACCCACTGTACACGCAGCCCCAGGGTGTAAAGGACAGTGTCTGACCCACTGTACCACCCAGTCCCAGATAGTAAAAGGACAATGTCTGACCAGAGTACACGCAGTCCCAGAGTGTGAAAGGACAGTGTCTGACCCACTGTACCACCCAGTCCCAGAGTGTGAAAGGACAGTATCTGACCCACTGTACCACCCAGTCCCAGATAGTAAAAGGACAGTGTCTGACCAGAGTACACGCAGTCCCAGAGTGTGAAAGGACAGTGACTGACCCACTGTACCACCCAGTCCCAGAGTGTGAAAGGCCACTGACTGACCCACTGCAGCACCCAGTCCCAGATTGTGAAAGGACAGTGACTGACCCACTGTACCACCCTGTCCCAGAGTGTGAAAGGACAGTGTCTGACCCACTGCACCACCCAGACCCAGAGTGTGAAAGGACAGTTACTGACTCAGTCCCACCCAGTCCCAGGCTGTGAAAGGACAGCGTCTGACCCACTGTACCACCCTGTCCCAGAGTGTGAAAGGACAGTGTCTGACCCACTGCACCACCCAGACCCAGAGTGTGAAAGGACAGTGTCTGACCCACTGTACCACCCAGTCCCAGAGTGTGAAAGGAAAGTGTCTGACCCACTGTACCGCCCAGTCCCAGAGTGTGAAAGGAAAGTGTCTGACCCATTGTACCACCCAGTCCCTGACCCACTGTCCCACCCAGTCCCAGAGTGTGAAAGGACAGTGTCAGACCCACTGTACCACCGAGTTCCAGAGTGTGAAAGGACAGTGACTGACCCACTGTTGCACCCAGTCCCAGAGCGTGAAAGGAGTGTGTCTGACCCACTGTACATGCAGTCCAAGAGCGTGAAACGACAGTGTCTGATCCACTGTACAACCCAGTCCCAGAGTGTGAAAGGACAGTGTCTGACCCACTGTACCACCCAGTCCCAGAGTGTGAAAGGCCCGGGTCTGACCCACTGTACCACCCAGTCCCAGAGTGTGAAAGGACAGTGTCCGACCCACTGTACACACATTCCCAGAGTGTGAAAGGCCAGGGTCTGACCCACTGTACCACCCAGTCCCAGAGTATGAAAGGACAGTGTCTGACCCACTGTACCACCCAGTCCCAGAGTGTGAAAGGACAGTGTGTGAAACACTGCACCAACCAGTCCCAGAGTGACAAAGGACAGTGTCTGACCCACTGTCCCACCCAGTCCCAGAGTGTGAAAGGACAGTGTCTGACCCACTCTACCACCCAGTCCCAGAGTGTGAAAGGACAGTGACTGACCCACTGCACCACCCAGTCCCAGAGTGTGAAAGGAGTGTCTGACCCAATGTACACCCATTCCCAGAGTGTGAAAGGACAGTGTCTGGCCCACTGTACCACCCAGTCCCAGAGTGTGAAAGGACAGTGTCTGACCCACTGTACCTCCCAGTCCCAGAGTGTGAAAGGACAGTGTCTGGCCCACTGTACTACCCAGTCCCAGAGTGTGAAAGGACAGTGTCTGACCCACTGTACCACCCAGTCCCAGAGTGTGAAAGGACAGTGTCTGACCCACTGTACCACCGAGTCCCAGAGTGTGAAATGACAGTGTCTGACCCACTGTACCACCCAGTCCGAGAGTGTGAAAGGACAGTGACTGACCCACTGTACCACCCAATCCCAGAGTGTGAAAGGACAGTGTCTGACCCACTCTCCCACCCATCCCAGAGTGTGAAAGGACAGTGTCTGACCCACTGCACACGCAGCCCCAGGGTGTAAAGGGCAGTGTCTGACCCACTGTACCACCCAGTCCCAGAGTGTGAAAGGACAGTGTCTGACCCACTGTACCAGCCAGTCCCAGCGTGTGAAAGGAGTGTCTGACCCACTACCACCCAGTCCCAGAGTGTGAAAGGACAGTGTCTGACCCACTGTACCACCCAGTCCCAGAGTGTGAAAGGAGTGTCTGACCCACTGTACACCCATTCCCAGAGTGTGAAAGGACAGTGTCTGACCCACTGTACCATCCAGTCCCAGAGTGTGAAAGGACAGTGTCTGACCCACTGTACCTCCCAGTCCCAGAGTGTGAAAGGACAGTGTCTGACCCACTGTACCATCCAGTCCCAGAGTGTGAAAGGACAGTGTCTGACCCACTGTACCACCCAGTCCCAGAGTGTGAAAAGACAGTGTCTGACCCACTGTACCACCCAGTCCCAGAGTGTGAAAGGAGTGTCTGACCCACTGTACACCCATTCCCAGAGTGTGAATGGACAGTGTCTGACCCACTGTACCACCCAGTCCCAGAGTGTGAAAGGACAGTGTCGGACCCACTGTACCACCCAGTCCCAGAGTGTGAAAGGACAGTGACTGACCCACTGTACCACCCAGTCCCAGAGTGTGAAAGGACAGTGACTGACCCACAGTACCACCCAGTCCCAGAGTGTGAAAGGACAGTGTCTGACCCACTGTACCACCCAGTCCCAGAGTGTGAAAGGAGTGTCTGACCCACTGTACACCCATTCCCAGAGTGTGAAAGGACAGTGTCTGACCCACTGTACCATCCAGTCCCAGAGTGTGAAAGGACAGTGTCTGACCCACTGTACCTCCCAGTCCCAGAGTGTGAAAGGACAGTGTCTGACCCACTGTACCATCCAGTCCCAGAGTGTGAAAGGACAGTGTCTGACCCACTGTACCACCCAGTCCCAGAGTGTGAAAAGACAGTGTCTGACCCACTGTACCACCCAGTCCCAGAGTGTGAAAGGAGTGTCTGACCCACTGTACACCCATTCCCAGAGTGTGAATGGACAGTGTCTGACCCACTGTACCACCCAGTCCCAGAGTGTGAAAGGACAGTGTCGGACCCACTGTACCACCCAGTCCCAGAGTGTGAAAGGACAGTGACTGACCCACTGTACCACCCAGTCCCAGAGTGTGAAAGGACAGTGACTGACCCACAGTACCACCCAGTCCCAGAGTGTGAAAGGACAGTGTCTGACCCACTGTACCACCCAGTCCCAGAGTGTGAAAGGACAGTGACTGACCTGCAGTACACACATTCCCAGAGTGTGAAAGGACAGTGTCTGACCCACTGTACCTCCCAGTCCCAGAGTGTGAAAGGACAGTGTCTGGCCCACTGTACTACCCAGTCCCAGAGTGTGAAAGGACAGTGTCTGACCCACTGTACCACCCAGTCCCAGAGTGTGAAAGGACAGTGTCTGACCCACTGTACCACCGAGTCCCAGAGTGTGAAATGACAGTGTCTGACCCACTGTACCACCCAGTCCGAGAGTGTGAAAGGACAGTGACTGACCCACTGTACCACCCAATCCCAGAGTGTGAAAGGACAGTGTCTGACCCACTCTCCCACCCATCCCAGAGTGTGAAAGGACAGTGTCTGACCCACTGCACACGCAGCCCCAGGGTGTAAAGGGCAGTGTCTGACCCACTGTACCACCCAGTCCCAGAGTGTGAAAGGACAGTGTCTGACCCACTGTACCAGCCAGTCCCAGCGTGTGAAAGGAGTGTCTGACCCACTACCACCCAGTCCCAGAGTGTGAAAGGACAGTGTCTGACCCACTGTACCACCCAGTCCCAGAGTGTGAAAGGAGTGTCTGACCCACTGTACACCCATTCCCAGAGTGTGAAAGGACAGTGTCTGACCCACTGTACCATCCAGTCCCAGAGTGTGAAAGGACAGTGTCTGACCCACTGTACCTCCCAGTCCCAGAGTGTGAAAGGACAGTGTCTGACCCACTGTACCATCCAGTCCCAGAGTGTGAAAGGACAGTGTCTGACCCACTGTACCACCCAGTCCCAGAGTGTGAAAAGACAGTGTCTGACCCACTGTACCACCCAGTCCCAGAGTGTGAAAGGAGTGTCTGACCCACTGTACACCCATTCCCAGAGTGTGAATGGACAGTGTCTGACCCACTGTACCACCCAGTCCCAGAGTGTGAAAGGACAGTGTCGGACCCACTGTACCACCCAGTCCCAGAGTGTGAAAGGACAGTGACTGACCCACTGTACCACCCAGTCCCAGAGTGTGAAAGGACAGTGACTGACCCACAGTACCACCCAGTCCCAGAGTGTGAAAGGACAGTGTCTGACCCACTGTACCACCCAGTCCCAGAGTGTGAAAGGACAGTGACTGACCTGCAGTACACACATTCCCAGAGTGTGAAAGTCCAGTGTCAGACCCACTGCTCCACCCAGTCCCAGAGTGTGAAAGGACAGTGACTGACCCACTGTACCGCACAGTCCCAGATTGTGAAAGGACAGTGACTGACCCACTGTTCCACCGAGTCCCAGAGCTTGAAAGGACAGTGACTGACCCACTGTTCCACCGATTACCAGAGCGTGAAAGGACAGTGACTGACCCACTGTTCCAACGAGTCCCACTGTGTGAAAGGACAGTGTCTGACCCACTGTACCACCCAGTCCCAGGCAGTGAAAGGACAGTGTCAGACCCATTGCACCTCCCTGTCCCAGAGTGTGAAAAGCCAGTCTCTCACACACTGTACCACCCAGTCCGAGAGTGTGAAAGGACAGTGTCTGACCCACTGTACCACCCAGTCCCAGAGAGTGAAAGGACAGTTTCGGACCCACAGTACACACATTCCCACTGTGTGAAAAGCCAGTCTCTCACACACTGTACCAGCCAGTCCCAGGCAGTGAAAGGACAGTGTCAGACCCATTGCACCTCCCTGTCCCAGAGTGTGAAAGGACAGTGTCTGACCCACTGTGCCACCCAGTCCCAGAGTGTGAAAGGACAGTGTCAGACCCATTGCACCTCCCTGTCCCAGAGTGTGAAAAGCCAGTCTCTCACACACTGTACCACCCAGTCCGAGAGTGTGAAAGGACAGTGTCTGACCCACTGTACCACCCAGTCCCAGAGTGTGAAAGGACAGTGTCTGACCCACTGTACCACCCAGTCCCAGAGTGTGAAAGGACAGTGACTGACCCACTGTAAGGACAGTGTGTGAAACACTGCACCACCCAGTCCCAGAGTGACAAAGGACAGTGTCTGACCCACTGCACACCCAGTCCCAGAGTGTGAAAGGACAGTGTCTGACCCACTGCACACCCAGTCCCAGAGTGTGAAAGGACAGTGTCTGACCCACTGCACACCCAGTCCCAGAGTGTGAAAGGACAGCGTCTGACCAACTGTACCACCCAGTCCCAGAGTGTGAAAGGACAGTGACTGACCCACTGCACCACCCAGTCCCAGAGTGTGAAAGGAGTGTCTGACCCAATGTACACCCATTCCCAGAGCGTGAAAGGACAGTGTCTGACCCACTGTACACGCAGCCCCAGGGTGTAAAGGACAGTGTCTGACCCACTGTACCACCCAGTCCCAGATAGTAAAAGGACAATGTCTGACCAGAGTACACGCAGTCCCAGAGTGTGAAAGGACAGTGTCTGACCCACTGTACCACCCAGTCCCAGAGTGTGAAAGGACAGTATCTGACCCACTGTACCACCCAGTCCCAGATAGTAAAAGGACAGTGTCTGACCAGAGTACACGCAGTCCCAGAGTGTGAAAGGACAGTGACTGACCCACTGTACCACCCAGTCCCAGAGTGTGAAAGGCCACTGACTGACCCACTGCAGCACCCAGTCCCAGATTGTGAAAGGACAGTGACTGACCCACTGTACCACCCTGTCCCAGAGTGTGAAAGGACAGTGTCTGACCCACTGCACCACCCAGACCCAGAGTGTGAAAGGACAGTTACTGACTCAGTCCCACCCAGTCCCAGGCTGTGAAAGGACAGCGTCTGACCCACTGTACCACCCTGTCCCAGAGTGTGAAAGGACAGTGTCTGACCCACTGCACCACCCAGACCCAGAGTGTGAAAGGACAGTGTCTGACCCACTGTACCACCCAGTCCCAGAGTGTGAAAGGAAAGTGTCTGACCCACTGTACCGCCCAGTCCCAGAGTGTGAAAGGAAAGTGTCTGACCCATTGTACCACCCAGTCCCTGACCCACTGTCCCACCCAGTCCCAGAGTGTGAAAGGACAGTGTCAGACCCACTGTACCACCGAGTTCCAGAGTGTGAAAGGACAGTGACTGACCCACTGTTGCACCCAGTCCCAGAGCGTGAAAGGAGTGTGTCTGACCCACTGTACATGCAGTCCAAGAGCGTGAAACGACAGTGTCCGACCCACTGTACACACATTCCCAGAGTGTGAAAGGCCAGGGTCTGACCCACTGTACCACCCAGTCCCAGAGTATGAAAGGACAGTGTCTGACCCACTGTACCACCCAGTCCCAGAGTGTGAAAGGACAGTGACTGACACACTGTTCCACCAAATCCCAGAGTGAGAAAGGACAGTGTCTGTCCCACTGTACACGCAGTTGCAGAGTGTGAAAGGACAGTGTGTGAAACACTGCACCAACCAGTCCCAGAGTGACAAAGGACAGTGTCTGACCCACTGTCCCACCCAGTCCCAGAGTGTGAAAGGACAGTGTCTGACCCACTCTACCACCCAGTCCCAGAGTGTGAAAGGACAGTGTCTGACCCACTCTACCACCCAGTCCCAGAGTGTGAAAGGACAGTGACTGACCCACTGCACCACCCAGTCCCAGAGTGTGAAAGGAGTGTCTGACCCAATGTACACCCATTCCCAGAGTGAGAAAGGACAGTGTCTGACCCACTCTCCCACCCAGTCCCAGAGTGTGAAAGGACAGTGTCTGACCCACTGTACCACCCAGTCCCAGAGTGTGAAAGGACAGTGTCTGGCCCACTGTACCACCCAGTCCCAGAGTGTGAAAGGACAGTGTCTGACCCACTGTACCACCCAGTCCCAGCGTGTGAAAAGACAGTGTCTAACCCACTGTACCACCCAGTCCCAGAGTGTGAAAGGGCCGCGTCTGACCCACTGTACCTCCCAGTCCCAGAGTGTGAAAGGACAGTGTCTGGCCCACTGTACTACCCAGTCCCAGAGTGTGAAAGGACAGTGTCTGACCCACTGTACCACCCAGTCCCAGAGTGTGAAAGGACAGTGTCTGACCCACTGTACCACCGAGTCCCAGAGTGTGAAATGACAGTGTCTGACCCACTGTACCACCCAGTCCGAGAGTGTGAAAGGACAGTGACTGACCCACTGTACCACCCAATCCCAGAGTGTGAAAGTACAGTGTCTGACCCACTCTCCCACCCATCCCAGAGTGTGAAAGGACAGTGTCTGACCCACTGCACACGCAGCCCCAGGGTGTAAAGGGCAGTGTCTGACCCACTGTACCACCCAGTCCCAGAGTGTGAAAGGACAGTGTCTGACCCACTGTACCACCCAGTCCCAGCATGTGAAAGGGCAGTGTCTGACCCACTGTACCTCCCAGTCCCAGAGTGTGAAAGGACAGTGTCTGACCCACTGTACCATCCAGTCCCAGAGTGTGAAAAGACAGTGTCTGACCCACTGTACCAGCCAGTCCCAGCGTGTGAAAGGAGTGTCTGACCCACTACCACCCAGTCCCAGAGTGTGAAAGGACAGTGTCTGACCCACTGTACCACCCAGTCCCAGAGTGTGAAAGGAGTGTCTGACCCACTGTACACCCATTCCCAGAGTGTGAAAAGACAGTGTCTGACCCACTGTACCATCCAGTCCCAGAGTGTGAAAGGACAGTGTCTGACCCACTGTACCTCCCAGTCCCAGAGTGTGAAAGGACAGTGTCTGACCCACTGTACCATCCAGTCCCAGAGTGTGAAAGGACAGTGTCTGACCCACTGTACCACCCAGTCCCAGAGTGTGAAAAGACAGTGTCTGACCCACTGTACCACCCAGTCCCAGAGTGTGAAAGGAGTGTCTGACCCACTGTACACCCATTCCCAGAGTGTGAATGGACAGTGTCTGACCCACTGTACCACCCAGTCCCAGAGTGTGAAAGGACAGTGTCGGACCCACTGTACCACCCAGTCCCAGAGTGTGAAAGGACAGTGACTGACCCACTGTACCACCCAGTCCCAGAGTGTGAAAGGACAGTGACTGACCCACAGTACCACCCAGTCCCAGAGTGTGAAAGGACAGTGTCTGACCCACTGTACCACCCAGTCCCAGAGTGTGAAAGGACAGTGACTGACCTGCAGTACACACATTCCCAGAGTGTGAAAGTCCAGTGTCAGACCCACTGCTCCACCCAGTCCCAGAGTGTGAAAGGACAGTGACTGACCCACTGTACCGCACAGTCCCAGATTGTGAAAGGACAGTGACTGACCCACTGTTCCACCGAGTCCCAGAGCTTGAAAGGACAGTGACTGACCCACTGTTCCACCGATTACCAGAGCGTGAAAGGACAGTGACTGACCCACTGTTCCAACGAGTCCCACTGTGTGAAAGGACAGTGTCTGACCCACTGTACCACCCAGTCCCAGGCAGTGAAAGGACAGTGTCAGACCCATTGCACCTCCCTGTCCCAGAGTGTGAAAAGCCAGTCTCTCACACACTGTACCACCCAGTCCGAGAGTGTGAAAGGACAGTGTCTGACCCACTGTACCACCCAGTCCCAGAGAGTGAAAGGACAGTTTCGGACCCACAGTACACACATTCCCACTGTGTGAAAAGCCAGTCTCTCACACACTGTACCAGCCAGTCCCAGGCAGTGAAAGGACAGTGTCAGACCCATTGCACCTCCCTGTCCCAGAGTGTGAAAGGACAGTGTCTGACCCACTGTGCCACCCAGTCCCAGAGTGTGAAAGGACAGTGTCAGACCCATTGCACCTCCCTGTCCCAGAGTGTGAAAGGACAGTGTCTGACCCACTGTACCACCCAGTCCCAGGCAGTGAAAGGACAGTGTCAGACCCATTGCACCTCCCTGTCCCAGAGTGTGAAAAGCCAGTCTCTCACACACTGTACCACCCAGTCCGAGAGTGTGAAAGGACAGTGTCTGACCCACTGTACCACCCAGTCCCAGAGTGTGAAAGGACAGTGTCTGACCCACTGTACCACCCAGTCCCAGAGTGTGAAAGGACAGTGTCTGACCCACTGTACCACCCAGTCCCAGAGTGAGAAAGGACAGTGTCTGACCCACTGCAGCACCCAGTCCCAGGCTGTGAAAGGACAGCGTCTGACCCACTGTACCACCCTGTCCCAGAGTGTGAAAGGACAGTGTCTGACCCACTGCACCACCCAGACCCAGAGAGTGAAAGGACAGTGTCTGACCCACTGTACCACCCAGTCCCAGAGTGTGAAAGGAAAGTGTCTGACCCACTGTACCGCCCAGTCCCAGAGTGTGAAAGGAAAGTGTCTGACCCATTGTACCACCCAGTCCCTGACCCACTGTCCCACCCAGTCCCAGAGTGTGAAAGGACAGTGTCAGACCCACTGTACCACCGAGTTCCAGAGTGTGAAAGGACAGTGACTGACCCACTGTTGCACCCAGTCCCAGAGCGTGAAAGGAGTGTGTCTGACCCACTGTACATGCAGTCCAAGAGCGTGAAACGACAGTGTCTGATCCACTGTACAACCCAGTCCCAGAGTGTGAAAGGACAGTGTCTGACCCACTGTACCACCCAGTCCCAGAGTGTGAAAGGCCCGGGTCTGACCCACTGTACCACCCAGTCCCAGAGTGTGAAAGGACAGTGTCCGACCCACTGTACACACATTCCCAGAGTGTGAAAGGCCAGGGTCTGACCCACTGTACCACCCAGTCCCAGAGTATGCAAGGACAGTGTCTGACCCACTGTACCACCCAGTCCCAGAGTGTGAAAGGACAGTGACTGACACACTGTTCCACCGAATCCCAGAGTGAGAAAGGACAGTGTCTGTCCCACTGTACACGCAGTTACAGAGTGTGAAAGGACAGTGTGTGAAACACTGCACCAACCAGTCCCAGAGTGACAAAGGACAGTGTCTGACCCACTGTCCCACCCAGTCCCAGAGTGTGAAAGGACAGTGTCTGACCCACTCTACCACCCAGTCCCAGAGTGTGAAAGGACAGTGTCTGACGCACTGTACCTCCCAGTCCCAGAGTGTGAAAGGACAGTGACTGACCCACTGCACCACCCAGTCCCAGAGTGTGAAAGGAGTGTCTGACCCAATGTACACCCATTCCCAGAGTGAGAAAGGACAGTGTCTGACCCACTCTCCCACCCAGTCCCAGAGTGTGAAAGGACAGTGTCTGACCCACTGTACACGCAACCCCAGGGTGTAAAGGACAGTGTCTGACTCACTGTCCCACCCAGTCCCAGAGTGTGAAAGGACAGCGTCTGACCCACTGTACCACCCAGTCCCAGAGTGTGAAAGGACAGTGTCTGACCCACTGTACCACCCAGTCCCAGAGTGTGAAAGGACAGTGTCTGACCCACTGTACCACCCAGTCCCAGCGTGTGAAAAGACAGTGTCTAACCCACTGTACCACCCAGTCCCAGAGTGTGAAAGGGCCGCGTCTGACCCACTGTACCTCCCAGTCCCAGAGTGTGAAAGGACAGTGTCTGGCCCACTGTACCACCCAGTCCCAGAGTGTGAAAGGACAGTGTCTGACCCACTGTACCACCCAGTCCCAGAGTGTGAAAGGACAGTGTCTGACCCACTGTACCACCGAGTCCCAGAGTGTGAAATGACAGTGTCTGACCCACTGTACCACCCAGTCCGAGAGTGTGAAAGGACAGTGACTGACCCACTGTACCACCCAGTCCCAGAGTGTGAAAGGACAGTGTCTGACCCACTGTACCACCCAGTCCGAGAGTGTGAAAGGACAGTGTCTGACCCACTGTACCACCCAGTCCCAGAGTGTGAAAGGACAGTGACTGACCTGCAGTACACACATTCCCAGAGTGTGAAAGTCCAGTGTCAGACCCACTGCTCCACCCAGTCCCAGAGTGTGAAAGGACAGTGACTGACCCACTGTACCGCACAGTCCCAGATTGTGAAAGGACAGTGACTGACCCACTGTTCCACCGAGTCCCAGAGCTTGAAAGGACAGTGACTGACCCACTGTTCCACCGATTACCAGAGCGTGAAAGGACAGTGACTGACCCACTGTTCCAACGAGTCCCACTGTGTGAAAGGACAGTGTCTGACCCACTGTACCACCCAGTCCCAGGCAGTGAAAGGACAGTGTCAGACCCATTGCACCTCCCTGTCCCAGAGTGTGAAAAGCCAGTCTCTCACACACTGTACCACCCAGTCCGAGAGTGTGAAAGGACAGTGTCTGACCCACTGTACCACCCAGTCCCAGAGAGTGAAAGGACAGTTTCGGACCCACAGTACACACATTCCCACTGTGTGAAAAGCCAGTCTCTCACACACTGTACCAGCCAGTCCCAGGCAGTGAAAGGACAGTGTCAGACCCATTGCACCTCCCTGTCCCAGAGTGTGAAAGGACAGTGTCTGACCCACTGTGCCACCCAGTCCCAGAGTGTGAAAGGACAGTGTCAGACCCATTGCACCTCCCTGTCCCAGAGTGTGAAAGGACAGTGTCTGACCCACTGTACCACCCAGTCCCAGGCAGTGAAAGGACAGTGTCAGACCCATTGCACCTCCCTGTCCCAGAGTGTGAAAAGCCAGTCTCTCACACACTGTACCACCCAGTCCGAGAGTGTGAAAGGACAGTGTCTGACCCACTGTACCACCCAGTCCCAGAGTGTGAAAGGACAGTGTCTGACCCACTGTACCACCCAGTCCCAGAGTGTGAAAGGACAGTGACTGACCCACTGTTCCACCGAATCCCAGAGTGAGAAAGGACAGTGTCTGACCCACTGTAAGGACAGTGTGTGAAACACTGCACCACCCAGTCCCAGAGTGACAAAGGACAGTGTCTGACCCACTGCACACCCAGTCCCAGAGTGTGAAAGGACAGTGTCTGACCCACTGCACACCCAGTCCCAGAGTGTGAAAGGACAGTGTCTGACCCACTGCACACCCAGTCCCAGAGTGTGAAAGGACAGCGTCTGACCAACTGTACCACCCAGTCCCAGAGTGTGAAAGGACAGTGACTGACCCACTGCACCACCCAGTCCCAGAGTGTGAAAGGAGTGTCTGACCCAATGTACACCCATTCCCAGAGCGTGAAAGGACAGTGTCTGACCCACTGTACACGCAGCCCCAGGGTGTAAAGGACAGTGTCTGACCCACTGTACCACCCAGTCCCAGATAGTAAAAGGACAATGTCTGACCAGAGTACACGCAGTCCCAGAGTGTGAAAGGACAGTGTCTGACCCACTGTACCACCCAGTCCCAGAGTGTGAAAGGACAGTATCTGACCCACTGTACCACCCAGTCCCAGATAGTAAAAGGACAGTGTCTGACCAGAGTACACGCAGTCCCAGAGTGTGAAAGGACAGTGACTGACCCACTGTACCACCCAGTCCCAGAGTGTGAAAGGCCACTGACTGACCCACTGCAGCACCCAGTCCCAGATTGTGAAAGGACAGCGTCTGACCCACTGTACCACCCTGTCCCAGAGTGTGAAAGGACAGTGTCTGACCCACTGCACCACCCAGACCCAGAGTGTGAAAGGACAGTTACTGACTCAGTCCCGCCCAGTCCCAGGCTGTGAAAGGACAGCGTCTGACCCACTGTACCACCCTGTCCCAGAGTGTGAAAGGACAGTGTCTGACCCACTGCACCACCCAGACCCAGAGTGTGAAAGGACAGTGTCTGACCCACTGTACCACCCAGTCCCAGAGTGTGAAAGGAAAGTGTCTGACCCACTGTACCGCCCAGTCCCAGAGTGTGAAAGGAAAGTGTCTGACCCATTGTACCACCCAGTCCCTGACCCACTATCCCACCCAGTCCCAGAGTGTGAAAGGACAGTGTCAGACCCACTGTACCACCGAGTTCCAGAGTGTGAAAGGACAGTGACTGACCCACTGTTGCACCCAGTCCCAGAGCGTGAAAGGAGTGTGTCTGACCCACTGTACATGCAGTCCAAGAGCGTGAAACGACAGTGTCTGATCCACTGTACAACCCAGTCCCAGAGTGTGAAAGGACAGTGTCTGACCCACTGTACCACCCAGTCCCAGAGTGTGAAAGGCCCGGGTCTGACCCACTGTACCACCCAGTCCCAGAGTGTGAAAGGACAGTGTCCGACCCACTGTACACACATTCCCAGAGTGTGAAAGGCCAGGGTCTGACCCACTGTACCACCCAGTCCCAGAGTATGCAAGGACAGTGTCTGACCCACTGTACCACCCAGTCCCAGAGTGTGAAAGGACAGTGACTGACACACTGTTCCACCGCATCCCAGAGTGAGAAAGGACAGTGTCTGTCCCACTGTACACGCAGTTGCAGAGTGTGAAAGGACAGTGTGTGAAACACTGCACCAACCAGTCCCAGAGTGACAAAGGACAGTGTCTGACCCACTGTCCCACCCAGTCCCAGAGTGTGAAAGGACAGTGTCTGACCCACTCTACCACCCAGTCCCAGAGTGTGAAAGGACAGTGTCTGACGCACTGTACCTCCCAGTCCCAGAGTGTGAAAGGACAGTGACTGACCCACTGCACCACCCAGTCCCAGAGTGTGAAAGGAGTGTCTGACCCAATGTACACCCATTCCCAGAGTGAGAAAGGACAGTGTCTGACCCACTCTCCCACCCAGTCCCAGAGTGTGAAAGGACAGTGTCTGACCCACTGTACACGCAACCCCAGGGTGTAAAGGACAGCGTCTGACTCACTGTCCCACCCAGTCCCAGAGTGTGAAAGGACAGCGTCTGACCCACTGTACCACCCAGTCCCAGAGTGTGAAAGGACAGTGTCTGACCCACTGTACCACCCAGTCCCAGAGTGTGAAAGGACAGTGTCTGGCCCACTGTACCACCCAGTCCCAGAGTGTGAAAGGACAGTGTCTGACCCACTGTACCACCCAGTCCCAGCGTGTGAAAAGACAGCGTCTAACCCACTGTACCACCCAGTCCCAGAGTGTGAAAGGGCCGCGTCTGACCCACTGTACCTCCCAGTCCCAGAGTGTGAAAGGACAGTGTCTGGCCCACTGTACCACCCAGTCCCAGAGTGTGAAAGGACAGTGTCTGACCCACTGTACCACCCAGTCCCAGAGTGTGAAAGGACAGTGTCTGACCCACTGTACCACCGAGTCCCAGAGTGTGAAATGACAGTGTCTGACCCACTGTACCACCCAGTCCGAGAGTGTGAAAGGACAGTGACTGACCCACTGTACCACCCAGTCCCAGAGTGTGAAAGGACAGTGTCTGACCCACTGTACCACCCAGTCCGAGAGTGTGAAAGGACAGTGTCTGACCCACTGTACCACCCAGTCCCAGAGTGAGAAAGGACAGTGTCTGACCCACTGTAAGGACAGTGTGTGAAACACTGCACCACCCAGTCCCAGAGTGACAAAGGACAGTGTCTGACCCACTGCACACCCAGTCCCAGAGTGTGAAAGGACAGTGTCTGACCCACTGCACACCCAGTCCCAGAGTGTGAAAGGACAGTGTCTGACCCACTGCACACCCAGTCCCAGAGTGTGAAAGGACAGCGTCTGACCAACTGTACCACCCAGTCCCAGAGTGTGAAAGGACAGTGACTGACCCACTGCACCACCCAGTCCCAGAGTGTGAAAGGAGTGTCTGACCCAATGTACACCCATTCCCAGAGCGTGAAAGGACAGTGTCTGACCCACTGTACACGCAGCCCCAGGGTGTAAAGGACAGTGTCTGACCCACTGTACCACCCAGTCCCAGATAGTAAAAGGACAATGTCTGACCAGAGTACACGCAGTCCCAGAGTGTGAAAGGACAGTGTCTGACCCACTGTACCACCCAGTCCCAGATAGTAAAAGGACAGTGTCTGACCAGAGTACACGCAGTCCCAGAGTGTGAAAGGACAGTGACTGACCCACTGTACCACCCAGTCCCAGAGTGTGAAAGGCCACTGACTGACCCACTGCAGCACCCAGTCCCAGATTGTGAAAGGACAGCGTCTGACCCACTGTACCACCCTGTCCCAGAGTGTGAAAGGACAGTGTCTGACCCACTGCACCACCCAGACCCAGAGTGTGAAAGGAGAGTTACTGACTCAGTCCCGCCCAGTCCCAGGCTGTGAAAGGACAGCGTCTGACCCACTGTACCACCCTGTCCCAGAGTGTGAAAGGACAGTGTCTGACCCACTGCACCACCCAGACCCAGAGTGTGAAAGGACAGTGTCTGACCCACTGTACCACCCAGTCCCAGAGTGTGAAAGGAAAGTGTCTGACCCACTGTACCGCCCAGTCCCAGAGTGTGAAAGGAAAGTGTCTGACCCATTGTACCACCCAGTCCCTGACCCACTGTCCCACCCAGTCCCAGAGTGTGAAAGGACAGTGTCAGACCCACTGTACCACCGAGTTCCAGAGTGTGAAAGGACAGTGACTGACCTACTGTTGCACCCAGTCCCAGAGCGTGAAAGGAGTGTGTCTGACCCACTGTACATGCAGTCCAAGAGCGTGAAACGACAGTGTCTGATCCACTGTACAACCCAGTCCCAGAGTGTGAAAGGACAGTGTCTGACCCACTGTACCACCCAGTCCCAGAGTGTGAAAGGCCCGGGTCTGACCCACTGTACCACCCAGTCCCAGAGTGTGAAAGGACAGTGTCCGACCCACTGTACACACATTCCCAGAGTGTGAAAGGCCAGGGTCTGACCCACTGTACCACCCAGTCCCAGAGTATGCAAGGACAGTGTCTGACCCACTGTACCACCCAGTCCCAGAGTGTGAAAGGACAGTGACTGACACACTGTTCCACCGAATCCCAGAGTGAGAAAGGACAGTGTCTGTCCCACTGTACACGCAGTTGCAGAGTGTGAAAGGACAGTGTGTGAAACACTGCACCAACCAGTCCCAGAGTGACAAAGGACAGTGTCTGACCCACTGTCCCACCCAGTCCCAGAGTGTGAAAGGACAGTGTCTGACCCACTCTACCACCCAGTCCCAGAGTGTGAAAGGACAGTGTCTGACGCACTGTACCTCCCAGTCCCAGAGTGTGAAAGGACAGTGACTGACCCACTGCACCACCCAGTCCCAGAGTGTGAAAGGAGTGTCTGACCCAATGTACACCCATTCCCAGAGTGAGAAAGGACAGTGTCTGACCCACTCTCCCACCCAGTCCCAGAGTGTGAAAGGACAGTGTCTGACCCACTGTACACGCAACCCCAGGGTGTAAAGGACAGTGTCTGACTCACTGTCCCACCCAGTCCCAGAGTGTGAAAGGACAGCGTCTGACCCACTGTACCACCCAGTCCCAGAGTGTGAAAGGACAGTGTCTGACCCACTGTACCACCCAGTCCCAGAGTGTGAAAGGACAGTGTCTGACCCACTGTACCACCCAGTCCCAGAGTGTGAAAGGACAGTGTCTGGCCCACTGTACCACCCAGTCCCAGAGTGTGAAAGGACAGTGTCTAACCCACTGTACCACCCAGTCCCAGAGTGTGAAAGGGCCGCGTCTGACCCACTGTACCTCCCAGTCCCAGAGTGTGAAAGGACAGTGTCTGGCCCACTGTACCACCCAGTCCCAGAGTGTGAAAGGACAGTGTCTGACCCACTGTACCACCCAGTCCCAGAGTGTGAAAGGACAGTGTCTGACCCACTGTACCACCGAGTCCCAGAGTGTGAAATGACAGTGTCTGACCCACTGTACCACCCAGTCCGAGTGTGTGAAAGGACAGTGACTGACCCACTGTACCACCCAGTCCCAGAGTGTGAAAGGACAGTGTCTGACCCACTGTACCACCCAGTCCGAGAGTGTGAAAGGACAGTGTCTGACCCACTGTACCACCCAGTCCCAGAGTGTGAAAGGACAGTGTCTGACCCACTGTCCCACCCAGTCCCAGAGTGTGAAAGGAGTGTCTGACCCACTGTACCACCCAGTCCCAGAGTGTGAAAGGACAGTGTCTGACTCACTGTACCACCCAGTCCCAGAGTGTGAAAGGACAGTGTCAGACCCACTGTACCACCGAGTTCCAGAGTGTGAAAGGACAGTGTCTGAGCCACTGTTGCACCCAGTTCCAGAGCGTGAAAGGAGTATGTCTGACCCACTGTACATGCAGTCCAAGAGCGTGAAAGGACAGTGACTGACCCACTGTCCGACCCAGTCCCAGAGTTTGAAAGGACAGTGTCCGACCCACTGTACCACCTAGTCCCAGAGTGTGAAACGACAGTGTCTGATCCACTGTACAACCCAGTCCCAGAGTGTGAAAGGACAGTGTCTGACCCACTGTACCACCCAGTCCCAGAGTGTGAAAGGACAGTGTCTGACACACTGTACCACCCAGTCCCAGAGTGTGAAAGGACAGTGTCTGACCCACTGTACACCCAGTCCCAGAGTGTGAAAGGACAGTGTCTGACCCACTGCACTCCCAGTCCCAGAGTGTGAAAGAACAGTGTCTGACACACTGTACCACCCAGTCCCAGAGTGTGAAAGGACAGTGTCTGACCCACTGCACACGCAGCCCCAGGGTGTAAAGGGCAGTGTCTGACCCACTACCACCCAGTCCCAGAGTGTGAAAGGACAGTGTCTGACCCACTGTACCAGCCAGTCCCAGGGTGTGAAAGGAGTGTCTGACCCACTACCACCCAGTCCCAGAGTGTGAAAGGACAGTGTCTGACCCACTGTACCACCCAGTCCCAGAGTGTGAAAGGAGTGTCTGACCCACTACCACCCAGTCCCAGAGTGTGAAAGGAGTGTCTGACCCACTGTACACCCATTCCCAGAGTGTGAAAGGACAGTGTCTGACCCACTGTACCATCCAGTCCCAGAGTGTGAAAGGACAGTGTCTGACCCACTGTACCACCCAGTCCCAGCGTGTGAAAAGACAGTGTCTGACCCACTGTACCACCCAGTCCCAGAGTGTGAAAGGACAGTGTCTGACCCACTGTACCACCCAGTCCCAGAGTGTGAAAGGACAGGGACTGACCCACTGTACCACCCAGTCCCAGAGTGTGAAAGGACAGTATCTGACCCACTGTACCACCCAGTCCCAGATAGTAAAAGGACAATGTCTGACCAGAGTACACGCAGTCCCAGAGTGTGAAAGGACAGTGTCTGACCCACTGTACCACGCAGTCCCAGAGTGTGAAAGGACAGTATCTGACCCACTGTACCACCCAGTCCCAGATAGTAAAAGGACAGTGTCTGACCAGAGTACACGCAGTCCCAGAGTGTGAAAGGACAGTGTCTGACTCACTGTTCCACCCAGTCCCAGAGCGTGAAAGGACAGTGACTGACCCACTGTAGCACCCAGTCCCAGATTGTGAAAGGACAGCGTCTGACCCACTGTACCACCCTGTCCCAGAGTGTGAAAGGACAGTGTCTGGCCCACTGCACCACCCAGACCCAGAGTGTGAAAGGACAGTGACTGACCCACTGTCCCAGACTGTGAAAGGACAGCGTCTGACCCACTGTACCACCCTGTCCCAGAGTGTGAAAGAACAGTGTCTGACCCACTGCACCACCCAGTCCCAGAGTGTGAAAGGGCAGTGTCTGACCGACTGTATCACCCAGTCCGATTGGGAAAGGACAGTGTCTGACCCACTGTACCACCCAGTCCCAGAGTGTGAAAGAAGTGTCGGACCCACTGCACCACCCAGTCCCAGAGTGTGAAAGGGCAGTGTCTGACCGACTGTACCACCCAGTCCGATTGGGAAAGGACAGTGTCTGACCCACTGTACCACCCAGTCCGATTGGGAAAGGACAGTGTCTGACCCACTATACACCCAGTCCCAGAGTGTGAAAAGACAGTGTCTGACCCACTGTACCACCCAGTCCCAGAGTGTGAAAGGACAGTGACTGACCCACTGTACCACCCAGTCCCAGAGTGTGAAAGGACAGTGTCTGACCCACTGTACCACCCAGTCCCAGAGTTTGAAAGGACAGTGACTGACCCACTGTTCCACCCAGTCCCAGAGTGTGGAAGGACAGTGTCTGACCCACTGTATCTTCGAGTCCCAGAGTGAGAAAGGACAGTGTCTGACCCACTGTCCCACCGAGTCCCAGAGTGTGAAAGGGCAGTGACTGACCCACTGTATCACCCAGTCCCAGAGTGTGAAAGGGCAGTGACTGACCCACTGTATCACCCAGTCCCAGAGAGTGAAAGGTCAGTCTGACCCACTGTACCACCCAGTCCCAGATTGTAAAGGACAGTGTCTGACCCACTGTACCACCCAGTCCCAGAGTGTGAAAGGACAGTGTCTGACCCACTATACCACCCAGTCCCAGAGTGTGAAAGGACAGTGTCTGACCCGCTGTACCACACAGTCCCAGAGTGTGAAAGGACAGTGTCTGACCCACTGTACCACTGTGGTAAACCACTGCTAACTCTGTACATGTCTCTGTGGTAAACCACTGTTAACTCTGTACATGTCCGGGCATGTCTCCGCCCCTGGCTCCACCTCTGAGCCCGGGTATAAAGGTGACTCACCACCCTTCCCCCGGGAGCTCTTAGGATGGATCCACTTGCAGAGGCATGCTCCAGTTCTTAGTCAATAAAAGCCTACTTCGTATAAGTTCAACTCGTAGTCTTTGGTGTTGTTGATAGTGCATCAATTTTATTGACTAAATTTTTGACATGGAGCAAATCTTGAAGCCGGAACGTTTAGACCTGGATCCTCAAGCAGCAGATGCAGCCAATAACTTTGAACACTGGCTGAGCTGTTTCGAAGCCTTCCTGGAGGCCTCCAGCACTACCGTCACTACAGTGGTTAGCACTGTTGCCTCACAGCGCCAGGGACCCGGGTTCGAATCCGGCCTCGGGCGACTGTCTGTGTGGAGTTTGCACATTCTCCCCGTGTTTGCATGGGTTTCCTCCGGGTGCTCCGGTTTCCTCCCACAGTCCAAAGATGTGTGGGTTAGGTTGATTGGCTATGATAAATTGACCCTTAGTGTTAGGGGGATTAAATACGTGGGGTTACGGGGATAGGGTGGGATATGTGTTGGTGTAGGGGTTACGGGGATCGGGTGGAATATGTGTTGGTGCAGGCTCGATGGGCCGAAATGGCCTCTATCTGCACTGTGGGGTTTCTGTGATTTTGTGAAACGGCTTGTCTTGAACTCACGGGTGAGCCACCGAGTCTACTTGATCATCCGAGACACCACAACTTACGCGGCCGCCATCGCGACGCTAAAGGAACAATACGTGAGGCCTGTTAACGAGGTCTACGCCAGACACCTCCTGGCTACCCGAAAACAGCGCCCCGGGGAATCGGGCGCCGAATATTTACTGGCACTGAGAGTCCTCGGCCAGGCCTGTAATTGCAAAGCGGTGACGGCCAAGGAATGCACGGAAGACCTGATCCGAGACGCCTACGTAGCCAGCATCAGGTCCAACTATACTCGGCAGAGGCTGCTGGAACAGAGGGGGCTCGACCTGCAGAAGACGGTGGCCCTCGCTAACTCGTTAGATGTGGCCCTCCAGAACATGGACGCCTACCCCCCTGACCGGATGGCCACGTGGATGTCACGGGAGCAGCCACCTTGGGACCCGGTAAGGCCACAAGCCGCCAGCAGCCCAACTACAGCTGCAATGACCAGAGGCCAGAAATGCTACTTCTGCGGCCAGGCCAAGCACCCCAGACAGCAATGCCCAGCAAAGGACGCGACCTGCTCCAAATGCGGCAAGAAAGGCCACTACGCGAGAGTGTGCAGGGCGAAATCGACCCCCAATTCCAGCAGCGCCGCGTGTGAACCGTGCAGGCCGCCGTTTTGGACCCCACCAACCACGTGTGAGCCGTGCGGGCCGCCATTTTGGGCACCACCAGCCGCGGGGGAGCCGCCATCTTGGATACCATTTCGGGACCAGGCCCCCGGCGCGGGCGAATACTACAGCGACCCACCGACCTCGACGATGGCCTCCATCACCCGGACCAATCTAGGCCCCATCAACTAGCCAGGTCCATGATGAACGTAAAGCTAAATGGCCATGCCACAAATTGCCTTTTCGACTGCGGAAGCACGAAGAGCTTCATCCACCCCGACACGGTGCGACGCTACTCCCTATCGGTTATGCCCACACGCCACCAGGTCTTTATGGCCTCAAAGTCCCATACGGCGGACGTCGGCGGCTACTGTGTAGCGACTCTGACAGTGAACGGCGTGGAGTACAGAGATTTTAAATTCCTCGTCTTGCCACAGCTCTGCGCTCCCGTACTGCTAGGATTAGACTTCCAGTGCCATCTGGAGAGCGTCACGATGGCATATGGCGGGCCCCTGCCCCCACTTACAGTCTGCAGCCGGCAGAATTTAAACACGGCGCCACGCAAAGTATGCAGCCTGTCCACCCTGAAGGTCAAACCCCCCCCCCGTTGTTCGCTAACCTCGCCAAAGACTGTAAGCCAATTGCTACTAAAAGCAGGCGGTACAGTGCCAGGGATAGGAGCTTTATTAAATCAGAAGTAGAAAGACTCCTGAGGGAAGGGATTATCGAGGGCAGCACCAGCCCATGGCGAGCCCAAGTGGTGGTAGTAAAGACCGGCGAAAAACAGCGCCTGGTTATTGATTACAGCCAGACAATCAATCGATACACGCAATTAGACACATACCCACTTCCCTGCATATCTGACATGGTCGACCAGATAGCACAATACCGGGTATTCTCGACGATTGATCTGAAGTCGGCATACCACCAGCTCCCCATCAGGCCTGAGGACCGCCAGTACACGGCCTTCGAGGCTGACGGTCGCCTCTACCACTTCCTCCGAGTCCCCTTCGGCGTCACCAACGGGGTCTCGGTCTTCCAAAGGGAGATGGACCGGATGGTTGACCAGAACGCGCTGCAGGCCACCTTCCCCTCTCTAGACAACGTCACCATCTGCGGCCATGACCGGCTTGACCACGACGCCAACCTAGAAAAATTCCTCCGTACGGCCCAACGGCTGAATCTGACATACAACAGAGAAAAATGTATGTTCCGCACCACGCGCCTCGCTATTCTTGGCTGCGTGGTGGAAAACGGAGTCATCGGCCCCGACCCCGACCGAATGCGCCCCCTCCTGGAACTACCCCTCCCCCACTGCCTAAAAGCCCTGAAGAGATGCCTAGGGTTCTTCTCTTACTACGCCCAGTGGGTGCCCAACTATGCGGACAAAACCCGGCCCCTCATCAAGTCAACCTCCTTCCCCCTGACGGCAGAGGCCCGTGCGGCCTTCACCCTCATAAAAGAGGACATTGCGAAGGCCACAATGCACGCAGTGGATGAGTCCATCCCTTTCCAAGTGGAGAGCGATGCATCCAACTTCACCCTAGCCGCAACCCTTAACCAGGCGGGGAGACCCGTGGCCTTCTTTTCACGGACCCTCCAGGGCCCCGAAATTCGACACTCCTCAGTCGAGAAGGAGGCCCAGGCGATAGTGGAGGCTGTACGGCACTGGAGGCATTACCTGGCCGGTAAACGTTTCACCCTGCTCACTGACCAACGGTCAGTAGCATTTATGTTTAACAACAGACAAAGGGGGAAAATCAAAAATGATAAGATATTGCGGTGGAGGATCGAGTTATCCACCTACAACTACGATATCTTATACCGGCCCGGGAAACTTAATGAGCCCACAGACGCCCTATCCCATGGGACATGTGCCAACGCAGTCAATAGGCTACGGACCCTCCACAATGATCTCTGCCGCCCGGGGGTCACCAGGTTCTTCCATTTTATTAAAGCTCGCAACCTGCCTTACTCCATCGAGGAGGTCAGGACCATGACCAGGAACTGCCAGGTCTGCGCCGAATGCAAACCGCATTTTTATAGGCCAGACAGGGCACACCTGATTAAAGCCACCCGCCCCTTCGAACGTCTCAGCGTCGATTTCAAGGGGCCCCTTCCCTCCTCTGACCGCAACACGTACATCCTCAATATTATTGACGGGTACTCCCGTTTCCCCTTCGCCATCCCCTGCCCGGACATGACCAGCGCCACAGTCATCAGGTGCCTCAACGACCTGTTCACCATATTTGGCTTCCCCAATTACATCCACAGCGACAGGGGCTCATCGTTCATGAGCGCCGAGCTGCGCCAGTGCCTGCTCGAGAAGGGCATAGCCACGAGCAGGACTACCAGCTACAACCCCCGGGGTAACGGACAGGTAGAGAGGGAGAACGCAACGTTATGGCAGACCGCCGTGCTCGCCCTAAAATCCAAGGGCCTCCCAATCTCCCGCTGGCAAGATGTCCTCCCCGATGCGCTCCACTCCATACGATCACTGCTCTGTACTGCCACAAACGCCACCCCTCACAAGAAGATGTTTGTCTTCCCCAGGAAATCCACCTCGGGGACATCACTACCGCCATGGCTGACGTCTCCGGGACCCGTCCTGCTCAGGAAACACGTGAGGAGCCATAAGACGGACCCCCTGGTCGAAAAGGTTCACCTCCTCCACGCCAACCCACAGTACGCCTACGTGGCGTATCCTGACGGGCGGGAGGACACAGTCTCAATTCGAGACCTCGCACCCTCAGGTACCACCCGAAACACCATCGATCACCATCCACTACCTCCACCCACGACGCACCACCGGGGTGTCTACCACGAACTGATGACATGCCGGTGCCATCCCTACCCCGAGAGGACGACACGCCAGTGCTCCGTCCCACGCGAGAAGCGGCCGCGGGCAAAGAACGGCCGCAACCAGCACCACGAAGATCATGACGGCAGACAAAACCCCCGGAGAGACTTTCGTATACGAACTTTTGAAACACTTCACCCCGCCGGACTCCTTTTTAAACGAGGGGTGAATGTGGTAAACCACTGCTAACTCTGTACATGTCTGTGTGGTAAACCACTGCTAACTCTGTACAGGTCTGCGCATGTCTCCGCCCCTGGCTCCACCCCTAAGCCCGGGTATAAAGGTGACTCACCACCCTTCCCCCGGGAGCTCTTAGGATGGATCCACTAGCAGAGGCATGCTCCAGTTCTTAGTCAATAAAAGCCTACTTCGTATAAGTTCAACTCGTAGTCTTTGGTGTTGTTGATAGTGCATCAACCACCTAGTCCCAGAGTGTGAAAGGACACTGTCTGACCCACAGTACACACATTCCCAGAGTGTGAAAAGCCAGTATCTGATCCACTGTACCACCCAGTCCCAGAGTGTGAAAGGACAGTGTCTGACCCACTGCACCACCCAGTCCCAGAGAGTGAAAGGACAGTGGCTGACCCACTGTACACGCAGTCCCAGAGTGTGAAAAAAGTGATTGACCCACTGTTCCACCGAGTCCCAGAGTGTGAAAGGACAGTGTCTGATCCACTGTACACCCAGTGCCAGAGTGTGAAAGGACAGTGTCTGACCCACTGTTCCACCCAGTCCCAGAGTGTGGAAGGACAGTGTCTGACCCACTGTACCACCCAGTCCAAGTGTGAAAGGACAGTGTCTGACCCACTGTTCCACCCAGTCCAGTCGTGTGAAAGGACAGTGTCTGACCCACTGTACCACCCAGTCCCAGAGTGTGAAAGGACAGTGTCTGACCCACTGTACCACACAGTCCAGTAGTGTGAAAGGGCAGTGTCTGACCCACTGTACCACCCAGTCCCAGAGTGTGAAAGTAGTGTTTGACCCACTGCATCAACCAGTCCCAGAGTGTTAAAGGATAGTGTTTGACCCACTGTACCACCCAGTCCCAGAGTGTGAAAGGACAGTGTCTGACCCACTGTACCACCCAGTCCCAGAGTGTGAAAGGACAGTGTCTGATCTACTGTTCCACCTAGTCCCAGAGTATGAAAGGACAGTGTCTGCCCTACTGTACCACCCAGTCCCACAGTGTTAACGGACAGTGTCTGACCCACAGTACACACATTCCCAGAGTGTCAAAGGACAGTGTCTGACCCACTGTACCACCCAGTCCCAGAGTGTGAAAGGATAGTGTCTGACTCACTGTACCACTGGGTCCCAGAGTGTGAAAGGACAGTGTCTGACCCTCTGTACATGCAGTCCAAGGGTGTGAAAGGACAGTGTCTGACCCACTGTACCACCCAATCCCAGAGTGTGAAAGGACAGTGTCTGACCCACTGCTCCATCCTGTCCCAGAGTGTGAAAGGACAGTGTCTGACCCACTGTACCACCCAGTCCCGGAGTGTGAAAGGACAGGGACTGACCCACTGCTCCACCCAGTCCCAGAGTGTGAAAGGACAGTGACTGACCCACTGTATCTATGAGTCCCAGAGTGTGAAAGGACAGTGTCTGACCCACTGTACCACCCAGTCCCAGAGTGTGAAAGGACAGTGACTGACCCACTGTACCACCCAGTCCCAGAGTGTGAAAGGACAGTGCCTGACTCACTGTACCACACAGTCCCAGAATGTGAAAGGACAGTGTCTGACCCACTGTACAACCCAGTCACAGGGTGTGAAAGGACAGTGTCTGACCCACTGCTCCACCCAGTCCCAGAGTGTGAAAGGACAGTGTCTGACCCACTGTACCACCCAGTCCCAGAGTGTGAAAGGACAGTGACTGACCCACTGTACCACCCAGTCCCAGAGTGTGAAAGGACAGTGCCTGACTCACTGTACCACCCAGTCCCAGAATGTGAAAGGACAGTGTCTGACCCACTGTACGACCCAGTCCCAGAGTGTGAAAGGACAGTGACTGACCCACTGTACATGCAGTCCCAGGGTGTGAAAGGACAGTGTCTGACCCACTGTATCTATGAGTCCCAGAGTGTGAAAGGACAGTGTCTGACCCACTGTACCACCCAGTCCCAGAGTGTGAAAGGACAGTGTCTGACCCACTGTACCACCCAGTCCCAGAGTGTGAAAGGACAGTGACTGACCCACTGTACATGCAGTCCCAGGGTGTGAAAGGACAGTGTCTGACCCACTGTACCACCCAGTCCCAGAGTGTGAAAGGGCAGTGTATGACCCACTGCTCCATCCAGTCCCAGAGTGTGAAAGGACAGTATCTGAACCACTGTACCACTGGGTCCCAGAGTGTGAAAGGCCAGTATCTGAACCACTGGGTCCCAGAGAGTGGAAGGCCAGTATCTGAACAACTGTACCACCCAGTCCCAGAGTGTGAAAGGGCAGTGTATGACCCACTGCTCCATCCAGTCACAGAGTGTGAAAGGACAGTATCTGAACCACTGTACCACTGGGTCCCAGAGTGTGAAAGGACAGTATCTGAACCACTGGGTTCCAGAGTGTGAAAGGCCAGTGTCTGACCCACTGTACCACTGGGTCCCAGAGTGTGAAGGAACAGTGACTGACCCACTGTACCACCCAGTCCCAGAGTGTGAAAGGGCAGTGTATGACCCACTGCTCCATCCAATCCCAGAGTGTGAAAGGACAGTATCTGAACCACTGTACCACTGGGTCCCAGAGTGTGAAAGGCCAGTATCTGAACCACTGGGTCCCAGAGAGTGGAAGGCCAGTATCTGAACAACTGTACCACCCAGTCCCAGAGTGTGAAAGGGCAGTGTATGACCCACTGCTCCATCCAGTCGCAGAGTGTGAAAGGCCAGTGTCTGACCCACTGTACCACTGGGTCCCAGAGTGTGAAGGAACAGTGACTGACCCACTGTACCACCCAGTCCCAGAGTGTGAAAGCACAGTGTCTGACCCACTGTACGACCCAGTCCCAGAGTGTGAAAGGACAGTGACTGACCCAATATATACCCAGTCCCAGATTGTGAAAGGACAGTGTCTGACCCACTGTTCCACCGAGACCCAGAGTGTGAAAGTCAGTGTCTGACCCAATGCTCCGAGTCCCAGAGTGTGAAACGACAGTGACTGACCCAGTGTACAACCCAGTCCCAGAGTGTGAATGGACAGTGACTGACCCACTGGGTCCCAGAGTGAGAAAGGACAGTGTCTGGCCCACTGTACATCCAGTCCCAGAGTGTGAATGGACAGTGACTGAACCACTGAATCCCAGAGTAAGAAAGGAGTGTCTGACCCACTGTACCACCCAGTCCCAGAGTGTGAAAGTAGTGTCTGACCCACTGTACCACCCAGTCCCAGAGTGTGAAAGGACAGTGTCTAACCCACTGTACCACCCAGTGGCAGAGTGTGAAAGGACAGTGTCTGACCCACTGTACCACCCAGTCCCAGAGTGAGAAAGGAAAGTGACTGACCCACTGTACCACCCAATCCCAGAGTGTGAAAGGACAGTGTCTGACCCACTGTTCCACCGTGTCCCAGAGTGTGAAAGGACAGTGTCTAACCCACTGTACCACCCAGTGGCAGAGTGTGAAAGGACAGTGTCTGACCCACTGTACCACCCAGTCCCAGAGTGAGAAAGGAAAGTGACTGACCCACTGTACCACCCAGTCCCAGAGGGTGAAAGGACAGTGTCTGACCCACTGTTCCACCGTGTCCCAGAGTGTGAAAGGACAGTGGCTGACCCACTGTACCACACAGTCCCAGAGTGTGAAAGGCCAGTGTCTGACCCACTGTACCACCCAGTCCCAGAGTGTAAAAGGACAGTGTCTGACCCACTGTACCTCCCAGTCCCAGGGTGTGAAAGGACAGTGTCTGACCCACTGTACCACCCAGTCCCAGAGTGTGAAAGGACAGTGTCTGACCCACTGTACCACCCAGTCCCAGAGTGTAAAAGGAGTGTCTGACCCACTGTACCACCCAGTCACAGAGAGTGAAAGGACAGTGACTGACCCACTGTACACCCAGTCCAAGAGTGTGAATGGACAGTGACTGACCCACTGTACCACTGGGTCCCAGAGTGAGAAAGGACAGTGTCTGGCCCACTGTACATCCAGTCCCAGAGTGTGAAAGGAGTGTCTGACCCACTGTACCATCCTGTCCCAGAGTGTGAAAGGACAGTGTCTGACCCACTGTACCACCCAGTTCCAGAGTGTGAAAGGACAGTGTCTGACCCACTGTAACACCCAGTGCCAGAGTGTGAAAGGTCAGTGTCTGACCCACTGTACTACACAGTCCCAGAGTGTGAAAGGACAGTGTCTGACCCACTGTACATGCAGTCCCAGGGTGTGAAAGGACAGTGTCTGAACCACTGTATCACCCAGTCCCAGAGTTTGAAAGGGCAGTGTATGACCCACTGCTCCATCCAGTCCCACAGTGTGAAAGGACAGTGTCTGACCCACTGTACCACCCAGTCCTAGAGTGTGAAAGGACAGTGACTGACCCACTGTACCACCCAGTCCCAGAGTGTGAAAGGACAGTGACTGACCCACTGTACCACCCAGTCCCAGATTGTGAAAGGACAGTGTCAGACCCACTGTACCACGTAACACCCAGTCCCAGGGTGTGAAAGGACAGTGTCTGACCCACTGTACCACCCAGTCCCAGAGTGTGAAAGGACAGTGTCTGACCCACTGTACCACCCAGTCCCAGAGTGTGAAAGGAGTGTGTGACCCACGGTACCACCCAGTCCCAGAATGTGAAAGGACAGTGTCTGAACCACTGTTCCACACAGTCCCAGAGTGTGAAAGGACAGTGTCTGACCCAATATGCACCCAGTCCCAGAGGGTGAAAGGACAGTGACTGACCCACTGTACCACCCAGACCCAGAGTGTGAAAGGACAGTGTCTGACCCACTGTACCACCCAGTCGCAGAGTGTGAAAGGACAGTGACTGACCCAATGTACACCCAGTCCCAGAGTGTGAAAAGGTAGTGACTGACTCACTGTTCCACCGAGTCCCAGAGTGTTAAAATGTAGTTTCTGACCCACAGCACCACCCAGTCCCAGAGTGTGAAAGGACAGTGACTGACCCACTGTACCAAACAGTCCCAGGGTGTAAAGGACAGTGTCTAACCCACTGTACACCCAGTCCCAGAGTGTGAAAGGACAGTGTCTGACCCACTGTACCACTGGGTCCCAGAGTGTGAAGGAACAGTGACTGACCCACTGTACCACCCAGTCCCAGAGTGTGAAAGGGCAGTGTATGACCCACTGCTCCATCCAATCCCAGAGTGTGAAAGGACAGTATCTGAACCACTGTACCACTGGGTCCCAGAGTGTGAAAGGCCAGTATCTGAACCACTGGGTCCCAGAGAGTGGAAGGCCAGTATCTGAACAACTGTACCACCCAGTCCCAGAGTGTGAAAGGGCAGTGTATGACCCACTGCTCCATCCAGTCGCAGAGTGTGAAAGGCCAGTGTCTGACCCACTGTACCACTGGGTCCCAGAGTGTGAAGGAACAGTGACTGACCCACTGTACCACCCAGTCCCAGAGTGTGAAAGCACAGTGTCTGACCCACTGTACGACCCAGTCCCAGAGTGTGAAAGGACAGTGACTGACCCAATATATACCCAGTCCCAGATTGTGAAAGGACAGTGTCTGACCCACTGTTCCACCGAGACCCAGAGTGTGAAAGTCAGTGTCTGACCCAATGCTCCGAGTCCCAGAGTGTGAAACGACAGTGACTGACCCAGTGTACCACCCAGTCCCAGAGTGTGAATGGACAGTGACTGACCCACTGGGTCCCAGAGTGAGAAAGGACAGTGTCTGGCCCACTGTACATCCAGTCCCAGAGTGTGAATGGACAGTGACTGAACCACTGAATCCCAGAGTAAGAAAGGAGTGTCTGACCCACTGTACCACCCAGTCCCAGAGTGTGAAAGTAGTGTCTGACCCACTGTACCACCCAGTCCCAGAGTGTGAAAGGACAGTGTCTAACCCACTGTACCACCCAGTGGCAGAGTGTGAAAGGACAGTGTCTGACCCACTGTACCACCCAGTCCCAGAGTGAGAAAGGAAAGTGACTGACCCACTGTACCACCCAATCCCAGAGTGTGAAAGGACAGTGTCTGACCCACTGTTCCACCGTGTCCCAGAGTGTGAAAGGACAGTGTCTAACCCACTGTACCACCCAGTGGCAGAGTGTGAAAGGACAGTGTCTGACCCACTGTACCACCCAGTCCCAGAGTGAGAAAGGAAAGTGACTGACCCACTGTACCACCCAGTCCCAGAGGGTGAAAGGACAGTGTCTGACCCACTGTTCCACCGTGTCCCAGAGTGTGAAAGGACAGTGGCTGACCCACTGTACCACACAGTCCCAGAGTGTGAAAGGCCAGTGTCTGACCCACTGTACCACCCAGTCCCAGAGTGTAAAAGGACAGTGTCTGACCCACTGTACCTCCCAGTCCCAGGGTGTGAAAGGACAGTGTCTGACCCACTGTACCACCCAGTCCCAGAGTGTGAAAGGACAGTGTCTGACCCACTGTACCACCCAGTCCCAGAGTGTAAAAGGAGTGTCTGACCCACTGTACCACCCAGTCACAGAGAGTGAAAGGACAGTGACTGACCCACTGTACACCCAGTCCAAGAGTGTGAATGGACAGTGACTGACCCACTGTACCACTGGGTCCCAGAGTGAGAAAGGACAGTGTCTGGCCCACTGTACATCCAGTCCCAGAGTGTGAAAGGAGTGTCTGACCCACTGTACCATCCTGTCCCAGAGTGTGAAAGGACAGTGTCTGACCCACTGTACCACCCAGTTCCAGAGTGTGAAAGGACAGTGTCTGACCCACTGTAACACCCAGTGCCAGAGTGTGAAAGGTCAGTGTCTGACCCACTGTACTACACAGTCCCAGAGTGTGAAAGGACAGTGTCTGACCCACTGTACATGCAGTCCCAGGGTGTGAAAGGACAGTGTCTGAACCACTGTATCACCCAGTCCCAGAGTTTGAAAGGGCAGTGTATGACCCACTGCTCCATCCAGTCCCACAGTGTGAAAGGACAGTGTCTGACCCACTGTACCACCCAGTCCTAGAGTGTGAAAGGACAGTGACTGACCCACTGTACCACCCAGTCCCAGAGTGTGAAAGGACAGTGACTGACCCACTGTACCACCCAGTCCCAGATTGTGAAAGGACAGTGTCAGACCCACTGTACCACGTAACACCCAGTCCCAGGGTGTGAAAGGACAGTGTCTGACCCACTGTACCACCCAGTCCCAGAGTGTGAAAGGACAGTGTCTGACCCACTGTACCACCCAGTCCCAGAGTGTGAAAGGAGTGTGTGACCCACGGTACCACCCAGTCCCAGAATGTGAAAGGACAGTGTCTGAACCACTGTTCCACACAGTCCCAGAGTGTGAAAGGACAGTGTCTGACCCAATATGCACCCAGTCCCAGAGGGTGAAAGGACAGTGACTGACCCACTGTACCACCCAGACCCAGAGTGTGAAAGGACAGTGTCTGACCCACTGTACCACCCAGTCGCAGAGTGTGAAAGGACAGTGACTGACCCAATGTACACCCAGTCCCAGAGTGTGAAAAGGTAGTGACTGACTCACTGTTCCACCGAGTCCCAGAGTGTTAAAATGTAGTTTCTGACCCACAGCACCACCCAGTCCCAGAGTGTGAAAGGACAGTGACTGACCCACTGTACCAAACAGTCCCAGGGTGTAAAGGACAGTGTCTAACCCACTGTACACCCAGTCCCAGAGTGTGAAAGGACAGTGTCTGACCCACTGTACCACTGGGTCCCAGAGTGTGAAGGAACAGTGACTGACCCACTGTACCACCCAGTCCCAGAGTGTGAAAGGGCAGTGTATGACCCACTGCTCCATCCAATCCCAGAGTGTGAAAGGACAGTATCTGAACCACTGTACCACTGGGTCCCAGAGTGTGAAAGGCCAGTATCTGAACCACTGGGTCCCAGAGAGTGGAAGGCCAGTATCTGAACAACTGTACCACCCAGTCCCAGAGTGTGAAAGGGCAGTGTATGACCCACTGCTCCATCCAGTCGCAGAGTGTGAAAGGCCAGTGTCTGACCCACTGTACCACTGGGTCCCAGAGTGTGAAGGAACAGTGACTGACCCACTGTACCACCCAGTCCCAGAGTGTGAAAGCACAGTGTCTGACCCACTGTACGACCCAGTCCCAGAGTGTGAAAGGACAGTGACTGACCCAATATATACCCAGTCCCAGATTGTGAAAGGACAGTGTCTGACCCACTGTTCCACCGAGACCCAGAGTGTGAAAGTCAGTGTCTGACCCAATGCTCCGAGTCCCAGAGTGTGAAACGACAGTGACTGACCCAGTGTACCACCCAGTCCCAGAGTGTGAATGGACAGTGACTGACCCACTGGGTCCCAGAGTGAGAAAGGACAGTGTCTGGCCCACTGTACATCCAGTCCCAGAGTGTGAATGGACAGTGACTGAACCACTGAATCCCAGAGTAAGAAAGGAGTGTCTGACCCACTGTACCACCCAGTCCCAGAGTGTGAAAGTAGTGTCTGACCCACTGTACCACCCAGTCCCAGAGTGTGAAAGGACAGTGTCTAACCCACTGTACCACCCAGTGGCAGAGTGTGAAAGGACAGTGTCTGACCCACTGTACCACCCAGTCCCAGAGTGAGAAAGGAAAGTGACTGACCCACTGTACCACCCAATCCCAGAGTGTGAAAGGACAGTGTCTGACCCACTGTTCCACCGTGTCCCAGAGTGTGAAAGGACAGTGTCTAACCCACTGTACCACCCAGTGGCAGAGTGTGAAAGGACAGTGTCTGACCCACTGTACCACCCAGTCCCAGAGTGAGAAAGGAAAGTGACTGACCCACTGTACCACCCAGTCCCAGAGGGTGAAAGGACAGTGTCTGACCCACTGTTCCGCCGTGTCCCAGAGTGTGAAAGGACAGTGGCTGACCCACTGTACCACACAGTCCCAGAGTGTGAAAGGCCAGTGTCTGACCCACTGTACCACCCAGTCCCAGAGTGTAAAAGGACAGTGTCTGACCCACTGTACCTCCCAGTCCCAGGGTGTGAAAGGACAGTGTCTGACCCACTGTACCACCCAGTCCCAGAGTGTGAAAGGACAGTGTCTGACCCACTGTACCACCCAGTCCCAGAGTGTAAAAGGAGTGTCTGACCCACTGTACCACCCAGTCACAGAGAGTGAAAGGACAGTGACTGACCCACTGTACACCCAGTCCAAGAGTGTGAATGGACAGTGACTGACCCACTGTACCACTGGGTCCCAGAGTGAGAAAGGACAGTGTCTGGCCCACTGTACATCCAGTCCCAGAGTGTGAAAGGAGTGTCTGACCCACTGTACCATCCTGTCCCAGAGTGTGAAAGGACAGTGTCTGACCCACTGTACCACCCAGTTCCAGAGTGTGAAAGGACAGTGTCTGACCCACTGTAACACCCAGTGCCAGAGTGTGAAAGGTCAGTGTCTGACCCACTGTACTACACAGTCCCAGAGTGTGAAAGGACAGTGTCTGACCCACTGTACATGCAGTCCCAGGGTGTGAAAGGACAGTGTCTGAACCACTGTATCACCCAGTCCCAGAGTTTGAAAGGGCAGTGTATGACCCACTGCTCCATCCAGTCCCAGAGTGTGAAAGGACAGTGTCTGACCCACTGTACACGCAGTCCCAGGGTGTAAAGCACAGTGACTGACCCACTGCACCAAACAGTCCCACAGTGTGAAAGGACAGTGTCTGACCCACTGTACCACCCAGTCCTAGAGTGTGAAAGGACAGTGACTGACCCACTGTACCACCCAGTCCCAGAGTGTGAAAGGACAGTGACTGACCCACTGTACCACCCAGTCCCAGATTGTGAAAGGACAGTGTCAGACCCACTGTACCACGTAACACCCAGTCCCAGGGTGTGAAAGGACAGTGTCTGACCCACTGTACCACCCAGTCCCAGAGTGTGAAAGGACAGTGTCTGACCCACTGTACCACCCAGTCCCAGAGTGTGAAAGGAGTGTGTGACCCACGGTACCACCCAGTCCCAGAATGTGAAAGGACAGTGTCTGAACCACTGTTCCACACAGTCCCAGAGTGTGAAAGGACAGTGTCTGACCCAATATGCACCCAGTCCCAGAGGGTGAAAGGACAGTGACTGACCCACTGTACCACCCAGACCCAGAGTGTGAAAGGACAGTGTCTGACCCACTGTTCCACCCAGTCCCAGAGTGTGAAAGGACAGTGTCTGACCCACTGTACCACCCAGTCGCAGAGTGTGAAAGGACAGTGACTGACCCAATGTACACCCAGTCCCAGAGTGTGAAAAGGTAGTGACTGACTCACTGTTCCACCGAGTCCCAGAGTGTTAAAATGTAGTTTCTGACCCACAGCACCACCCAGTCCCAGAGTGTGAAAGGACAGTGACTGACCCACTGTACCAAACAGTCCCAGGGTGTAAAGGACAGTGTCTAACCCACTGTACACCCAGTCCCAGAGTGTGAAAGGACAGTGTCTGACCCACTGTACCACCCAGTCCTAGAGTATGAAAGGACAGTGACTGACCCACTGTACCACCCAGTCCCAGAGTGTGAAAGGACAGTGACTGACCCACTGTACCACCCAGTCCCAGAGTGTGAAAGGACAGTTTCTGACCCACTGTACCACCCAGTCCGAGAGTGTGAAAGGACAGTGTCTGAGCTACTGTACCACCCAGTCCCAGAGTGTGAAAGGACAGTGTTTGACCCACTGTACCACCCAGTCCCAGAGTGTGAAAGGACAGTGTCTGACCCAATATATACCCAGTCCCAGAGTGTGAAAGGACAGTGTCTGACCCAATATACACCCAGTCCCAGAGTGTGAAAGGACAGTGTCTGACTCACTGCACCACCCAGTCCCACATTGTGAAAGGACAGTGTCAGACCCACTGTACCACCCAGTCCCAGATTGTGAAAGGACAGTGTCAGAGCCACTGTACCTCCCAGTCCCAGAGTGTGAAAGGACAGTGTCGGACCCACTGTACCACCCAGTCCCAGAGTGTGAAATGACAGTATGTGACCCACTGTATCACCCAGTCCCAGAGTGTGAAAGGACAGTGTCTGACCACAGTTCCACCGAGTCCCAGAGTGTGAAAGGACAGTGACTGACCCAGTGTACAACCCAGTCCCAGAGTGTGAAAGGACAGTGTCTGACCCACTGTACCACCCAGTCCCAGAGTGTGAAAGGACAGTGTCGGACCCACTGTACCACCCAGTCCCAGAGTGTGAAAGGACAGTGTCGGACCCACTGTACCACCCAGTCCCAGAGTGTGAAATGACAGTATGTGACCCACTGTATCACCCAGTCCCAGAGTGTGAAAGGACAGTGTCTGACCACAGTTCCACCGAGTCCCAGAGTGTGAAAGGACAGTGACTGACCCAGTGTACAACCCAGTCCCAGAGTGTGAAAGGACAGTGTCTGACCCACTGTACCACCCAGTCCCAGAGTGTAAAAGGAGTGTCTGACCCACTGTACCACCCAATCCCAGAGGCTGAAATGACAATGTCTGACCCACTGTACCTCCCAGTCCTAGAGTGTGATAGGACAGTGTCTGACCCACTGTACCACACAGTTCCAGAGTGTAAAAGGACAGTGTCTGACCCACTGTACCTCCCAGTCCCAGGGTGTGAAAGGACAGTGTCTGACTGTGGTGATTATTCTTGTTTTATAAGAAGCATTGTAATTGGTTACCTGTTTTCCTGCCTTGAGATATATGCTGTAAACCTATTGGTTAGTTGATGTCATGTGACCTGTGGTGGCCATCTTAAATTCAGTTCTCCACAGTCTGGTTGAGACTGGGTGCTTAGGATGTGCTGCTGGTTTTTTAAGGTTAATAAAGCCTAGCTTTTGAAAGGCAATCTACTCTTCATTTCAATTTATTAACCTTTTGCTACAATGGAACGATATCTTCAACCGGAACGATTTAATGCTGACCCTAATTCTGCAGGAGTGGATGATCAATGGAAACATTGGTATCGTACTTTAAAAAACTTTTTGGGTGTGTTGGATCAGCAATCTCTAAAGTTGGATATACTAATCAACTACATTGCTTCGGATGTGTACAAGTATATTTTGGACTGTGAAACTAATGAATTGGCTATTGCTACGTTGGAAACCCAAAAATGAGGTATTTGCACGTCACCTTTTATCTGCCCGTAGGCAGCAGGCGGGAGAATCCTTGGATGCTTATTTACAAGCACTCCGGCGCCTTGGTGCTAACTGTAATTATAAAGCCGTGTCTGCAGAAGAATATAGGGAAGAGTCGGTACGGGATGCATTTATTAATGGATTACTGTCTAGATCAATTCGTCAGCGGTTATTAGAAAATAAGACCTTGGATCTCAAGAGTGCTTTTGAGCAAGCCTCTACATTGGATTTGGCTCAGAGAAGTTCGGATTCTTATGCTCTTTTTGATCGGCCTGCGACAGTGGTTTCGGCAGTTCTGGATGAAAAGGAATTATGTGGACTTAATAGGAGTGGTTTACCAGATTCCGAAACAGTTTCTACTTCGGCAACTGTTGCCGCTAGGATTCAGAAGTGTTATTTTTGCGGGAACGCCCGGCACCCCTGTCTGAAGTGCCCTGCTCGGGAGGCTGTGTGTAGTAAATGCGGCAAGAGAGGTCATTACGCACGTGTTTGCAAATCGGTTGCCTCCTCTGCGACCATTCAGCCTTTAGATAGGGCGTTTATTGCATCAGTTTCTGCCGCCTTTGCCCATGGCCTAAACAAAGCTATAATTATGGCTCAAGTTAATGGGTTAGAAGTGAAGGCTCTTATAAAACTCTCAGTACTGCCCGTATCTATAAGCCTTCAGTTTGTGAGGGAGAAGCGTTTGAAAATTTCGCCTGTTACCTATCAGGTGTGTATGGCTCAGACGACTCTCACCTCACAAGTAGCTGGTTGTTGCCTTGTGAAATTAATTCTCCTAGGTAATACGTATACTGATATACGTCTATCCGTTCTGCCTAATCTCTGTGCGGATATTCTGATTGGTCATGATGTGCTTCAATTACATGAGTCTCTCGGTCTTTCTTTTGGAGGAACTAAGCCACCTTTGTCTATTTGTGGATTAACTTCTTTATCCATTATCACTTTTTTCCAATTTGATGCCGGACTGTAGGCCAATTGCCACCAAGTCAAGAAGGTATAGCAGTGAGGATAAAGAATGTATTAATTCTGAAGTTCAACGTCTTTTATCGGAAGGAATCATTGAACCTAGTTTTTCGCCCTGGCGGGCACAGGTAGTTGTCACCACTAACGAGAGACATAAGAAGCGAATGGTGATAGACTACTCTCAAACTATTAACAGGTATACTCAATTAGATGCATACCCCCTGCCTAAGATTGATGAGCTTATCAATAAAGTATCTCAATATAAGGTTTTTAGCACTATTGACCTAAAGAGTGCTTATCATCAGATTCCTATCGTTAAGAGGGACCAACCATATACGGCCTTTGAGGCTGGTGGAAAGCTGTATCAGTTTTGCCGAGTACCATTTGGTGTTACTAACGGTGTCGCCTGTTTTCAACGGGCAATGGATGCTTTTATAAGTGATAACTCTCTCTCTGACACCTTTTCATATTTAGATGACATCACGGTGTGTGGCAAATCAAGGGTGGAGCATGATTTTAATTTAGAAAGATTCCTTCAAGCTGCGGAAAAAGTTGGCTTAACTTTCAATAAAGAGAAGTGTATTTTTTCGACCACCGAGGTAAATTTACTGGGGTATATTATCTCGGGAAACAAGATTAAACCAGATCCAGAATGGCTGCGACCACTGATTGATTTACCTTGTCCTACTAATTCTAAGGCTTTGCAACGAGTTGTTGGATTGTTTTCTTATTATTCTAATTGAATTGCAAACTTCTCGCAGAAGATCCGGCCCCTTATTCGGGTTACGACATATCCTCTATCATGGGAGGCCAGGATGTGTTTTGATAATCTTAAAAAGGATATCCTTGGAGCAGTTGTGCATTCTATTGATGAGCAGGTTCCCTTTGTGATTGAGACAGACGCTTCCGATTTTGCAATTGGGGCTACTCTGAACCAAAATGGAAGACCTGTGGCCTTTTTCTCACGTACTCTGAACAATAGTGAGAAGAGACATTCATCAATAGAGAAAGAGGGGTACGCAATAATAGAAGCACTGCGTAAATGGAGACATTATTTATCTGGGCGACATTTTACGTTAGTAACTGACCAAAAATCTGTGTCCTTCATGTTTGATGTCAAACATTTTGGAAAGATTAAGAATGATAAAATAATGAGGTGGAGGATTGAGTTGGCATGTTACCATTTCGATATAGTTTATCGTCCGGGGAAGGATAATGTTGCCGCTGATGCGCTGTCGAGGGCTTATTGTTCTGTGATTCACAGAGATACGCTTATTAATCTTCATAATGCTTTGTGTCATCCTGGTGTTACGAGGTTGATACACTTCGTACGCAGTAAGAATTTGCCCTTTTCAGTTGAAGACGTCAAGCGGATGACTTCGTCATGCTCTGTCTGTGCTCGGTGTAAACCAAATTTCTTTAAGCCTCAACGAGCTCATCTTATAAAGGCTACTTCTCCCTTTGAACGTCTGAGCGTTGATTTTAAGGGGCCTCTTCCTTCAACGACTCAGAATCGATATATATTTACTGTTGTGGATGAGTTTTCAAGGTTCCCCTTTGCTTTTCCTTGTGCAGATGTATCAGCTGCTACAGTTATCAAATGTCTGACTCAACTTTTTGTCATCTTTGGGATGCCTGCGTATATCCATTCGGATCAGGGAAGTTCTTTTATGTCTTCCCAGTTGAAGGAATACCTTCAGAGTCGGGGGATTTCTACTAGTAGAACTACCCCGTATAATCCCCAGGGTAATGGACAGTGTGAACGATACAATGGGGTGATCTGGAAGGCAGTTATGTTGGCTTTGACATCCCGGAACCTTAAGAATACACAGTGGGAAATGGTATTGCCTGATGCCCTGCATTCCATTAGATCGTTGCTTTCAACGGCTACTAATGTGACCCCCCATGAAAGGCTCTTTAACTATCCGCGGAGATCTACTACGGGATATTCGGTACCTTCATGGCTTACTATGCAGGGACCTGTGCTGCTCCGACGCCATGTTGGACTGTCAAAGTATGATTCTTTAGTGGAGGAGGTGGAGCTATTGGAGGCAAATTCCCAATATGCTCACATTCGATTCCAAGATGGGAAAGAAAGTACGGTTTCAGTTAAAGACTTAGCTCCTTGTGGTGGCCAGCCCTCTTCTGAGGATATTAACAATAGTCATAATTCAGATAATGTTGATGTCGTCACAGATACTACGAATATTTCCAATCCTATTGCAGACACTTACAATTCTCTTAGTCTGCCCCCGATGGATGTTCATGACCCTTCCAGTTTACCTTCTAATGGGACTTCCAATCTGGAAACTGTTGATAATTGGGATATTGATAGCCTCCCTGCAGAAGATATTTCTGTGTCTCCTGGTGTGGGAGGGCAAGGAACTTCACCAAGGCTAAGAAGGTCGACACGAACAAGATATCCGGTCGATCGATTAAAAACGGACTTTTAAAATAATTTGATAGTAAAATTTTAAAATTGTTGAAACATTATACATGTATTGTTTTAGTCTTAAATAACTCATTGTAATTGTAAAGGCTACCTAGGTTGAAGTATATTTTAAAAGGAGGGGTGAATGTGGTGATTATTCTTGTTTTATAAGAAGCATTGTAATTGGTTACCTGTTTTCCTGCCTTGAGATATATGCTGTAAACCTATTGGTCAGTTGATGTCATGTGACCTGTGGTGGCCATCTTAAATTCAGTTCTCCACAGTCTGGTTGAGACTGGGTGCTTAGGATGTGCTGCTGGTTTTTTTTAAGGTTAATAAAGCCTAGCTTTTGAAAGGCAATCTACTCTAGATTTCACTGACCCACTGTACCTCCCAGTCCCAGGGTGTGAAAGGACAGTGTCTGACCCACTGTACCACCCAGTCCCAGAGTGTGAAAGGACAGTGTCTGACCCACTGTACCACCCAGTCCCAGAGTGTGAAAGGACAGTGTCTGACCCACTGCTCCACCCAGTCCCAGAGTGTGAAAGGACAGTGTCTGACCCACTGTACCACCCAGTCCCAGAGTGTGAAAGGACAGTGTCTGACCCACTGTACCACCCAGTTCCAGAGTGTGAAAGGACAGTGTCTGACCCACTGTACCACCCAGTCCCAGAGTGTGAAAGGTCAGTGTCTGACCCACTATACTACACAGTCCCAGAGTGTGAAAGGACAGTGTCTGACCCACTGTACATGCAGTCCCAGGGTGTGAAAGGACAGTGTCTGAACCACTGTATCACCCAGTCCCAGAGTGTGAAAAGGCAGTGTATGACCCACTGCTCCATCAAGTCCCAGAGTGTGAAAGAACAGTATCTGAGCCACTGTACCACTGGGTCAAAGAGTGTGAAAGGACAGTGTCTGACCCACTGTACCACCCAGTCCTAGAGTGTGAAAGGACAGTGACTGACCCACTGTACCACCCAGTCCCAGAGTGTGAAAGGACAGTGACTGACCCACTGTACCACCCAGTCCCAGAATGTGAAAGGACAGTTTCTGACCCACTGTACCACACAGTCCCAGAGTGTGAAAGGACAGTGTCTGACCCACTGTACCGCCCAGTCCCAGAGTGTGAAAGGACAGTGTCTGACCCACTGTACCGCCCAGTCCCAGAGTGTGAAAGGACAGTGTCTGACCCAATATACACCCAGTCCCAGAGTGTGAAAGGACAGTGTCTGACTCACTGCACCACCCAGTCCCAGATTGTGAAAGGACAGTGTCAGACCCACTGTACCACCCAGTCCCAGATTGTGAAAGGACAGTGTCAGAGCCACTGTACCTCCCAGTCCCAGATTGTGAAAGGACAGTGTCAGACCCACTGTACCACCCTGTCCCAGAGAGTGAAAGGACAGTATGTGACCCACTGTATCACCCAGTCCCAGAGTGTGAAAGGACAGTGTCTGACCACAGTTCCACCGAGTCCCAGAGTGTGAAAGGACAGTGACTGACCCAGTGTACAACCCAGTCCCAGAGTGTGAAAGGACAGTGTCTGACCCACTGTACCACCCAGTCCCAGATTGTGAAAGGACAGTGTCAGACCCACTGTTCCACCCAGTCCCAGAGTGTGAAAGGACAGTGTCTGACTCACTGTACCACCCAGTCCCAGAGTGTGAAAGGACAGTGTCTGACCCACTGTACCACCCAGTCCCAGAGTGTGAAAGGGCAGTGTCTGACCCACTGTACCACCCAGTCCCAGAGTGTGAAAGGACAGTGTCTGACCCACTATACCACCCAGTCCCAGAGTGTGAAAGGACAGTGTCTGACCCACTGTATCACCGAGTCCCAGAGTGTGAAAGGACAGTGTCTGACCCACTGTGCCACCCAGTCCTAGAGTGTGAAACTAGTGTCTGACCCACTGTACACCCAGTCCCAGAGTGTGAAAGGAGTGTATGACCCACTGTACCACCCAGTCCCAGAGTGTGAAAGGACAGTGTCTGACCCACTGTAACGCCCAGTCCCAGAGTGTGAAAGGATAGTGACTGACCCAATGTTCCACCGAGTCCCAGAGTGTGAAAAGACAGTATCTGACCCACTGTAGAACCCAGTCCCAGAGTGTTAAAGGATAGTGTCTGACCCACTGTACTACCGAGTCCCAGAGTGTGAAAGGACAGTGTCTGACCCACTGTACCACCCAGACCCAGAGTGTGAAAGGACAGTGTCTGACCCACTGTACCACCCAGTCCCAGAGTGTGAAAGGACAGTGTCTGACCCACTGTACCACCCAGTCCCAGAGTGTGAAAGGACAGGGACTGACCCACTGTACCACCCAGTCCCAGAGTGTGAAAGGACAGTGTCTGACCCACTGTACCACCCAGACCCAGAGTGTGAAAGGACAGGGACTGACCCACTGTACCACCCAGTCCCAGAGTGTGAAAGGACAGTGTCTGACCCACTGTACCATGCAGTCCCAGAGTGCGAAAGGACAGGGACTGACCCACTGTACCACCCAGTCCCAGAGTGTGAAAGGACAGGGACTGACCCACTGTACCACCCAGTCCCAGAGTGTGAAAGGACAGTGTCTGACCCACTGTACCACCCAGTCCCAGAGTGTGAAAGGACAGTGTCTGACCCACTGTACCACCCAGTCCCAGAGTGTGAAAGGACAGGGACTGACCCACTGTACCACCCAGTCCCAGAGTGTGAAAGGACAGTGTCTGACCCACTGTACCACCCAGTCCCAGAGTGTGAAAGGACAGTGTCTGACCCACTGTACCACCCAGTCCCAGAGTGTGAAAGGACAGGGACTGACCCACTGTACCACCCAATCCCAGAGTGTGAAAGGACAGGGACTGACCCACTGTACCACCCAGTCCCAGAGTGTGAAAGGACAGGGACTGACCCACTGTACCACCCAATCCCAGAGTGTGAAAGGACAGTGTCTGACCCACTGTGCCTCCCAGTCCCAGAGTGTGAAAGGACAGTGTCTGACACACTGTCCCACTCAGTCTTATTTTCTGTTCATAATTATCATTGAAACAGGGGATATATATTTATTTTATCAGGATCTTTTCAGTCGGTGTGGTTTAAGTGAATAATATTGGCTGAAGGGTCATAACCCCAGAGTAATGTTCTTAATTCACACACTGTCATGGAACAGAATGGTAAGGCGGCCCGGAAGCCACTTGAGGCCATTCCCCTTAGAGTCTCTGGGGTTTCATGCCTGTGAGTGTTGGCCGAGACAGGACAGTGACTGTTGTTATGGAGGCGTGCGCATCTCAAAGTAATTCATTGTGCGCAGTTTGCATTGTTTCTGAGAGATGTGAGAAGGCGCTATATATATGCAAGACTTATTCCGTTTTTTTGTTAACCAACTGTGGGACATTCTCGGAGCTGAGTCAGCACTGACCAGTCCAACAAGAGAAAGCAAGGAATGCTGTCCCAGTGTCCACTGCACGAAAACAGGTGCACTTGGGGTAACTGAGATCAAGAGCCCCTTGGCTGGGGAGCTATGGACGCGAACCCAAGGTCCCCTCTTAGTATATTGGATCATTCCTACGAGCAACCCCTCGCAGACAGTTTGGCAATACTGCTGCTTGGTATGAAAGTTGCATGTACATATTACAAAGCAAGGTGAAAGGCAAGAAAGTTAAGCAGGAGTGATACTTACCGTGGCGCCGATCAGCGATATATGTCCCTGGACATCAGCGACATCCGCACTTACTAAGTTAGTTTTGAGGATCTTGTGCACTTTCTCATAGTCTCCCTTTCCAGCTGCAATGATTAGCCGTTCGGAGATACACTCCAGGGGTCCTTTTGGGCCAAAGCCCTCCCGATTTCCTTCGATTACAGCTGCGACATCCCACAGGAGCTTTGCTTGAGCATGCCTGCGGGAAAATGAATTTGTCACCGTGTTAACGGACTGTGCACTGGTTGCCAAGTCTGATTGGACAAGTGTTCGTGGAGGCTACATCACATGACCTCCCACCTCCAACTGCTCCACCCAGTCAAACAGCCTTTCTTCACCCATCTTCAATATTTTTATTATTTATAACAATAAATAGAAACAGGAAGTGCTGGAAACACTCAGCAGGTCAGGTAGCATCTGTGGAGAGAGAAACAGAGTTAACGTTTCAAGTCAATCACTGATCATTGACCTGAAACGTTAACTCTGTTTCTCTCTCCACAGATGCTGCCTGACCTGCTAAGTATTTCCAACATTTCCTGTTTCTATTTCAGATTTCCAGCAGTATTTTGCTTTAGTTCAGTATGTTTATAATGAATAAACAAACATATTTAAAGGAAATGGAACAAAAAACACAATTTTTTTTAATGCTCCTGTGATTTATCTCCCGGGTTGCTCCGAGCAGTGTTCAGGAGATTAATCTTTAATTCCTGGAGACTCCTGGACAATCCTGGAGGCTTGACAACTATAACTGGATGGTACCCCTTCAAGTTATGCACTGAGGGAGTCAATTCAAGGGAGAATCTCAGCATCTGCAATCCTTTTCTATTTTCCTCTACCCTTCTTCCGAAGGTGTTGACTTCTTAATGGGGCAGCTGCTACTCCTCACCAGCCTCCCCCCCCCCCACTTCCCGAAGCCTTATTCTAGTGGACATTGGTCATCCGTGAGCCTAGGCGCCGAAAATTGGTTGGGCTATTCCACCCTGGGGGTGGGGGGTGTCACAGTTGAGCCTGAACTTGTCTTCACCAAACATTCATGCACATTTTCTAGGGCAGGGGGGACATTGGATAGTGATCAGGAGGGGGAAGGGGATGTTGAGACCCTGACTGAATCGATTGAGTATGGTCGAAAGGTCAAACCTGGAACCATGAGCATCCGATTTAAAATCATTGTCTTCAAACCCCTCCACAGCCTCGCACCTCCCTACCTTAGCAACCGCTTCCAGCCCTTAAATGTCCTCCTGCATCCTTTGGTCCTCCATCTGAGCTGTACCTCAGTGGGTAGCACTCACGCCTCTGAGTCAGAAAGTTGTGGGTTCAAGTTGTACTACAGGGTCCTGAACACAAAATCTAAGCTGACAGTCCAATGCAGTACTGAAGGAGTAATGCACTACTGAAGGTGCCGTCTTTCAGATGAGACGCTAATCCAAGGCCCCACCTGCCCTTGCAAGTGGACATAAAAAAACCCATGGCACTATTTCAATGAAGAGCAGGAGAGTTTTCCCGGTGCCCTAGCCAATATTTATCCCTCAACCAACACCACTAAAACATGATCTGAACATTATCACATTGCTGTTTGTGGGACCTTGCTGTGTGCAAATTGGCTGCTGCCTTTCCTACATTACAACAGTGACTACACTTCAAACGTATTTCATTGGTTGTAAAGCACTTTGGGACATCCTGAGGTCGTGAAAAGTGCTATAGAAATACCAGTCTATCATTTTTTCTTTCCTTAGCCCCACCATTGGTGGCACAGCTTTCAGTCAGCTTGGTCCTACTCTTTCGAACTCCCTCCCCAAATCCCTCCAATTCTCTGTCCTCCTTTAAAAAAAACTCTTCAAAACCCATCTTTTATGACCTCACCAGCAATCATCCCTCCTAAACTCAGCTCCATGACTGAGAGTCCACTCCTTTTATTATTTCTGTGCCTTGGGATGTCTTGTATGTTAAAGGCTCCCATAAATTCAAGTTGTTTCTTGGCTTCGTACCACACCAGGGGCTGGGCCAAGAGGAGACCTCAAAATCTTTTGCCACATATTGCAGTCGGGTAGGGAGTATTTTTCTTAACAGGAAAAACAGGCCAGAAAACAATGTAATCCAGTGAAGAGGCCAGGTACCACCAGGTACCTTGGGAATCAGAAGTACAATTACAAAATTTGTGGATGACACCAAATTGGGGGGTGTAGTTAAAAAAGAGGACTGTGTCAAAATACAGGAATCATAGAATGGTTACAGCACAGAAAGAGGCCATCCGGTCCATCAAGTCCGTGCTGACTCTCTGCAAGAGCACTTCAGCTAGTCCCACGCCCGCACCCATCCCTACCATGCCACCCCCCTATCCCCGCCCTTTCCTGTAGCCCTGCAATTTTTTTTCCTTCAGGTACTTATCCAATTCTCTTTTGAAAGCTGTGATTGAGTCTGCCTCCACCTCCCTTTCAGACATTGCATTCCAGATCCTAACCACTCGCTGAGTAAAAAAGTTTGTCCTCATGTCGCCTTTGGTTCTTCTGCCAATCACCTTAAATCTGTATCCTCTGGTTCTTGATCCTTCCGCCATTGGGAACAGTTTCTATCTACTTTGTCTAGACCCCTCATGATTTTGAACACCTCTATCAAATCTCCTTTCAACCTTCTCTGTTCCAAGGAGAACAACCCCAGCTTCACCAGTCTATCCACATAACTGAAGTCCCTCATCACTGGAACCATTCTTGTAAATCTTTTCTGCATCCTCTCTAAGGCCTTCACATCCTTCCTAAAGTGTGGTGCCCAGAATTGGACTGCAGTTGAGGCTGAACCAGTGTTTTATAAAGGTTCATCATAACTTCCTTGCTTTTGTACTGTTTACCTCTATTTATGAAGCCCAGGATCCCATATGCTTTTTTAACCACTTTCTCAACCTGCCCTGCCACCTTCAACGACTTGTGCACATATACCCCCAGGTTTATCTATTCCTGCACCCCTTTTAGAATTGTACCCTTTAGTTGATATTGCCTGTCCACGTTCTTCCTACCAAAATGTATCACTTTGCACTTTTCGGCGTTAAATTTCATCTGCCACGTGTCCGCCCAGGAAGACTTTAATAAATTTGCAGAATAAGCGTGTAATTGGCAAATGAACTTCAATATAGACAAGTGTGAGGTAGTACATTTTGGTAGAAAGAATAAGGAGGCAAAGTATTCCTTGGAAAATAGGGGAGGGGGGAATTTGCACCTAAAAAGTGAGTGTGTTTGGGAGTGAATGTGTGGTTAAAAGGGATGAAACTGACAGCGGGTCGGGAAGCCGGCTCGAACCCGCCAAGTTCCACTTTTATTGCAGTGCTTTCGGCTGCGTGCAAGGAACCCCCATGGAAGAGGCAGGTTGGCAATTAAAAGATGTTAAGAGGTAATTAGGAGTTGTTGTAACTGCAGATTTGAGCTTTAACTCAGAGTGCACAGGTTTCTCAGCCTTCCTGGAACTCGTCAGTGAAAGCAAGGCGAGATGACAGCACAAATTGAGAAGGCTGACTAAATTCTCCCCGTGTTTGCGTGGGTTTTCTCCAGGTGCTCCGGTTTCCTCCCACAGTCCAAAGATGTGCAGGTTAGGATGATTGGCTATGATAAATTGACCCTTAGTGTTAGGGGGATTAAATACGTGGGGTTACGGGGATCGGGTGGGATATGTGTCGGTGCAGGCTCGATGGGCCGAAATGGCCTCTATCTGCACTGTGGGGTTTCTGTGATTCTGTGATTCTGTGTGATGACAGCCAAACAATCCTGTAAGTACTCAGACCTCACACTTGCTTCCTTGCCTAAGTGAAAGGCTTTTGCTCACATGACTTGTTCCGAGAGTGTGCTCTCACTACTCTGCAGGTGATTTCCACCACTTTGGATGTCATTTCTGCTACCTTGGATTTTTGTGAGTCTGATCTATATGTTCCATCTGCCAAGCATCAGTTCAGCATGGGTGCCGCTTATGCAACTTTCCTTGGACCTCAGATGAGGACTAAGATGTACAGCTGCAGCAGCAACAGCAGCAGCAGCCTTCTCCTCACCGACCTGCCGCTCCGCAGGAGAGAGGGAATGAGCACAGGGGTGCAGCTCGCAGGGGGCGATACCCCCAACACAGGGTATATAGGCAGAGGATCAGTTTCGTGGAGATGTCGGAACACCAGTGCCCCAGGAGGCTCAGGGTATTGCGTCAAGTGGTTGCAGACATTTGCAGCCTCCTGGAGGAAGACCTCCTGCTAAGTGGACCTGGTGGGCATGCTTTGCCAGTGGCTGTCAAAATCACCACCACCAATTTCTTCACCTCTGGCTCCTTCCAGGGATCTGCAGAAGATATCTGTAGAATCTCGCAATCTGCTGCTCACAAACTCAGGTGACCTATGCCGTTTGCTAGGGCCGGCACTTTTGCAACCGATGAGGCCAGTCGGAAGGAGCGGGTGCTCAGCTTTGCAGCTCTGACTGGCTTCCCACAGGTACAGGGAGTCATCAATTGCACACATGTGGCAATCAAGGCATCCCCAGATCACCCTGGAGTTTTCATCAACCGCAAGGGCTTCCACTCCGTCAATATTCAGCTCATATGCATCCACAAAAAGATCATCATGTAGGTCTGTGCAAGATTCCCGAGCAGCTGTTTTGAAGCTTTCATCCTGCGCCAGTCCACCCACCCAGAGCTCTTTGGACCTCGAAGCAGAGTTAGTGGCTGGCTCCTTGGTGACAAGGGCTATCCACTGAAGACGTGGCTGATGACACACATTAGGACCCCAAACAATGAGACCCAGGAGAGATACAATCAAAGCCACATGACCACGAGAACTGTCATCGAGCAAGTCTTCGGAATGCTGAAGATGCACTTTAGGTGCCTGGACAGATAGGAATGAGTGCACCTGCAAGGTAAGTATGTATGAGGAGTGATGTGCTGGAGTCGGCTTGGAAAGAGAATTTCTTTGCGGCCCCTTACAGAATGCAGCATCAGCTCTAGGGAGGCATAATTTAAGCGAGGTGCAGCCTTGCCACTTTGGGACTCTGACAAAAGGTCATCGACCTGAAACGTTGGCCGCGATTTCGCCGACTGAGGTGGGTCTGGGGCAGCCAGGGTCAGTGTCGCGGTCCCAGCTCGCTGCCTACTACAGTCCGCACGCTCCAAGTAATTTTACGTTAATAGAGATTGTTAAGCCCGCCCTGCGAGGTTCCCGGCCAATTAATAGGAAGCGGGTTCGATGACATCACTTGATGACGCGTCATCAGCCAGTTTTCTTAAAGGGGCCATGTCCAAATTGATCTTGACAGTTCTGCTGTCAGTATTCTACAGCACTGAGGTGCTACAAACACTGACAAGCACTGCACAAAGGTGCACGGTTGCACCCAGGCTCTCCCATGTCTCCCTCCATCTGCTTATGGAGGGAGTCACAGCACGCAGGAAGGTCCTCTTCCCTTCCCATGGGCGGAAGAGACCTCCCCAGGAGATCAACGCAGCCTGGTTGCACATTGCAGAGGAGGACACAAGCAGGGATGTCGTCAGGAGGACCAGGCTGCAGTGGTGCAAGCCTTTCAATTATCTCAGTAGATCATGAAACATTACTGCCAAGCCACACTCAACCTCATCCTGCTGTGCCTCTCATCACATTCCCATCACTCTGCCTTCCCGACCCTACTCCTGCACATCCTTACTCACACCAACTTACCGTGTACCTCCACCCATCCCTCTCTAGCTACATTATCACTTCTCCATCTAACTAGCCACCCATCACACTCACCCTCAACCTACTGCATGCATATAAACTAACAACACACAAGGGTAGGCAACGGGGTGGTTTAGTTAATGTTCATGTGAAGTTTCTGTTAATGTGTTGTCAAACATTGAAATCTCTATTTTCAACACTTTGCGTTCTTGGACAGATTTGTGTGCACCTTTGGAAGTGTCTTAGTGAGTTGTAGTGAATGGTGAGACATAAGGGTACCCCCCCCACCCTCCGCAATGGCGCTGAGTGTGAAAGGAATGGCTTGGGCTATGTAGGGATGCTTTATGGTGTTGGTGTGGGGTAGTGCCAACCTGGCGCATCATGTGGCCATGGTGAGGCCATCCCTGGCCTCCCGGGCAGCAATGTGGTCGGGTGCTGATGCTGTATGTCCTGTGCTGCATCAGTTGATTGCGGAGAAGGTTGGTGTTGTTGTTACGCTGGTGTGCCTGGTGATGCTGGTGTTGGGGCTGAGCGTGGTGGGATTCTGAGGACGAAGGTGAGATTTTTTTCAAGGGCAATGATGCTGATGGAATAGATGGCAGGTGAGGTTGACATGACAGAAGCGATCTGTCAATGGTGAGAGAGGTTGTTCCAATGAGGTGGCACTGGATAGAAAGTTTACTCCAAACACTTGCAAGCTGCAGAAAGCTCAATATGTCTTCCAAATGCAGTAACCAAAAGTTTCTGAGCTTTGAAAGTGAACAGCTGTAACATGGGATCTTTTATACAACTTTGGCAGCTGTCAGGTCATGAGATAATTCAATGCTGAATTCACTCACGACATGGTGAGCTGACGTGTTCCCCCAGCAGCGGGTAACCCATGGGGAGCACGTAAAATTGAAATGTAGGCTTAATTGGGTGTTAATTGCCTCCCCCGCTGCTTGGTGTTGGGACTGTTCAGCGCTGACAGACCCGACACCTGGGAGGCTCACGTAGAGGCGGGTTGACAGCGGGTTCCTTACCCGCTGTCAATCTTTGCTATTTTGCTAGCTGACCCGCCTCTGAACCCGCCTTCTGAGCGCTGGCGAAATTCAGCCCGTTAACTCCGTTTCTCTCTCCACAGATGCTGCCTGACCTGCTGAGTATTTCCAGCATTTCCTGTTTTTATTTCCCATTATGTTAAACTTGTATAGACCCATGGTTAGACCACACTTGGAGTACTGTAAACAGGTCTGGTCTCCATGTTATAAAAAGGATCTAAGGATACCAGAACTGAGAGGTTATAACTATCAGGAAAGATTGAACAATCTGGGGCTCTTTTCTCTAGAAAAAAGACAGAGGGGTGACCTTTAAGATTATGAAGGGATTTGATAGGGTAGACGTAGAGAAAATATTTCCACTAGCTGGCGAGACCAGAATTGGGGCCATAAATATAAGATAGTCACTAATAAATCCAACAGGGAATTCAGGAGAAACGTATTTGTCCGGAGATAATTTAGAATATGGAACTCGTTACCACAAGGAGTAGTTAGAATCATAGAATGGTTGCAGCACAGAAGGAGGCCATTTGGCCTGTCGAGCCCATGCCGGTTCTCTGCAAGAGCACTTCAGCTAGTCCCACTACCCTGCCCTTTCCCCATAGCCCTGCAAATTGTTTTCCTTCAGGTATTTATCCAATTCCCTTTTGAAAGCCATGATTGAGTCTGCCTCCACCAACCTTTCAGGCAGTGCATTCCAGATCCTAACCACTCGCTGCGTAAAAAGGTTATTCCTCATGCCGCCTTTGGTTCTTTTGCCAATCACCTTAAATCTGTGTCCTCTGGTTCTTGACTCTTCTGCCAACAGGAACAGTTTCTCCCTATCTACTCTGATTTTGAACACCTCTATCAAATCTCCTCTGAACCTTCTCTGCTCCAAGGAGAACAACCCCGGCTTCTCTGGTCTATCCACGTAACTGAAGTCCCTCATCCCTGGAACCATTCTCATAAATCTTTTCTGCACCGTCTCTAAGGCCTTCACACCCTTCCTAAAGTGCGGTGCCCAGAATTGGACACAATACTTCAGTTGAGGCCAAACCAGTGTTTTATAAAGGTTCATCACAACTTCCTTGCTTTTGAAAAGTAGTGAAGTTATGATAAACCTGTATCGCACCTTGGTTAGACCACACTTGGAGTACTGTGTACAATTCTGGTCGCCATATTATAAAAAGGATATAAAGGCACTGGAGGGGGTACAGAGAAGATTTACAAGGATGATACCAGAAATGCGAGGGTATACCTATCAGGAAAGGATGAACAGGCTGCGTCTCTGTTCTCTTGAAAAAAGAAGGTTGAGGGGTGACCTAATAGAGGTCTTTAAAATTATGAAAGGTTCTGATAGAGTAGATACAGAGTGTTTCCACTTGTGGAGAAGAGCATAACTATAGGCCATCAATATAAGAGAGTCACCAAGAAATCAAATAGGGAATTCAGAAGAAACTTCTTTACCCAGGGTGGTGAGAATGTGGAACTCACTACCTCAGGGAATGGTTGAAGCGAATAGTATAGATGCATTTAAGGGGAAGCTAGACAAGCATATGAGGGAGAAGGGAACAGAAGGTTATGCTGACAGAGTTAGATGAGGAAAGACGGGAGGAGACTCGAGTGGAACATAAACGCCGACATGGACTGGTTGGGCCGAATGGCCTGTTTCTGTGCCGTATATCCTATGTACTCTATGCCTCTATTTGAGGCAAATAGCATAGCTACATTTAAGGGGAAGCCAAGATCAGACTGGAAGTATTAAAAAAAAATAAAGACTTTGCATTTATATAGCACCTTTCACCACCTCAGGACATCCCAAAGCACTTTACAACCAATGAAGTATTTTTGAATTGTAGTCACTGTTTTTTTAAGAAATATTGGTTGAGGGATATATATTGTTCAGGACACCAGGGAGAACTCCCCTACTCTTCTTCAAAATGGTGCCATTGGATCTTTTATGTCCACCTGAGAGGGCAGAGGGGGCCTCAGTTTAACGTCTCATCTGAAAGACTGCACCTCCAACAGTGCGGCACTCCCTCAGCACTGCACTGAAGTGTCAGCCTAGATTTTGTGCTCATGCGGAGGTTGGGGGTGGGTGAGGGGGAGGGGAGGGGAGAGGATAGCTGCAAGAGCAAGTCATTGCCAGGCCACTTTCGGATACTTGCCACAGTGAAAAGCGGCATTAACAGAAGCCTGGGATTAGATTACTTGCCTGCCCTCCTGTTGCATGGAGGAAAGAAGAAAAACTAACACAATTGAAGAAGATATGGACAAAGTGTGTACATCATATTATACTGATACTTGGCCAGCATCCCAGAATAACCTATAGCGGTATACCTATGTCTATGGATGTGCATCTGCATTATAACCAGCAAAGGAGTTTTGTTTATAATGGTGAGTTTATCTCTGTCGTCCTCATCTACCAACTCTTCTTCTTGGAAGAAATGTCTGTCACCTTCTCTCCTGTAAGAACGAGTGAGGGGCAAGTGGTCAGCATCACTGGAATAAGCCCCAATCTCCGCAGGCAGGGTGTAGCTGTCATCAAAGAGGAGCTTTTTGTAAGGGTAGAAGAAGGGATCTTCTTCGGGACCAGTTCTCCAGAAGTATTTCTCCTCGAAAGCTTTTATTGGGACGATGTGCTTCTCCATGTCAGAATGGTAAACTGGGTGATCCTTCACCGTAAAGGCTCCTGGGATTGCGGTACAAAGCCTGATGAGGTGATTCCGGTACCACAGGCCCACATCTTGGCGCCCGTTGAGGTAGGTCAACACACCAGGTCCAAAGCGCTCATCGGCTTTATAAAGCCCCTAAATGAAAAAAACAAAGATTCCAGGTTACAGAGGGTGCAATACGGAGAGGAAGAGCAATGCACAGTCTAGTGAAATGGTCCGCTTTACTGCTAATGTTCAGGGACAATGTATGGCCATCTCTTATAAAAGAAACCTGAACATCCCAGGAGATCAGAGGTCATAGCAAGAACTTGCATTTATATAGCACCTTATCATGTCCCAAAGTGCTTCACAATCATTGGCTGGAAATTTCCACGGAGCTGCTACCGCTGCCCCCCATTCGTAACTTTTCCAGAAGTGCGATGGAAACAGGGGCCACTGGATAGTGAATGGTAGCGGAAACCTTCACTGTCCACCTCCCTAACCCAGGGACACCTTGGCCAAATGGAGCACCCCTACCATCCTGCTGGAGATCTTGCAACTCAGCACAGGCCAGGGATGGGCTCAGCACCGCATGGACAACACATATGCGACTGCACATTTTCTTAGCCAGTAGTTAGATCAGGAGGGTCCAAGCTATTTGTGTTAGTGGATCACTTATATTTCCTTGGGATGTGAGCAACACTGGCAAGGCATTATTTATTGAACCTCCCTCGTTGCCCTGAGCTATATGTAAGCCAGACCAGGTAGGTGCAGCAGATTCCCTTCAACAATCCAGTAGCTTTCATGGTCATTCTTTCTAGTGGTAGACCAGAAATGACCAGATTTATTGAGTTCAATTTCACAACTTGCCCTGGTGGGATTAAACTCATGACCTCTGGGTTGTGAGTCCAGTAATATAATCACCAGGCTACCATACCCTGGCAACATAAATTTAAAGCCATGTTTCCATTAGTTTGCATGTATCTCAAGTTACTAATGTCAACAGATCTTGGTGTTCCAACTTAGGATTTACCCACCTGTGAAAAACAGCTCTGTGAATCTCCACAACATTCAAACTGGAGAAACCAGCAAATAAGGAGTATGGTATCAGGGAAAATAGAGCTGGATCACCAGGGCAAGTGGATTGCATGTGATCCACAGTCCATAGTTTGGGAAGCCCTACATTAGACCCTCAATCGCTACACTACTGTATAGGAAGACTGGTGGCGGAATAGTGCACAACGCATCAATCCCAAAATGATCCAGGGAAAGGATGAAGAGGCCGCTGAGAGGGTACTGATGATCTCCATCAATGTAGCCCCAAAACAGCAGCGGGAACAGAAACAATGCCACAGGAAAATCAACGCTGGAGCACTCAAAGACCCTGCTAAGAAAGCCCTATTCAGCCTGCGCCTCACAAACATCCTGACGACTCCCAGTGATGCAAAGACACAGAGTGTCCACAGCGCCTGGTCTGCCCTCAAGGCCTCCATAATCAGCACCTGTGAAGAGATGCTTGGTCACTCGACCAGGAAACACCAAGACTGGTTCGATGAGAATGACCAGGAGATCCAGGAGCTAATAAGCCGCAAGCGCAAGGCATTCCTGATCTGGAAACAGCAACACAGCTCGAGAGCAAGAAAGCAGCTCTATAGACGCCTGAAGGCAGAAGTCCAACAAAAAACTCGCGACCTACAGAACAGATGGTGGGTGGAGAAAGCGCAGGAGATCCAGCAGCTAGCCGACAACCACGACATGCATGGATTCTTTAGCGCCCTCAAGACCATCGACGGCCCAAGCACCCAAGGTCCTACCCCACTGCGGGCCAAGAATGGAGAGGTACTCATCAAGGGCAGAGAGGCAGTCAGTTGCCACTGGAAGTATCACTTCAAAGATCTCCTTAACCGAGACTCCGTCTTCGACGCGAGTGTCCTCAACTCCATCCCGCGGTATGCTACCTGCCACCATCTCAGCGCAACCCTAGCCCGGCATGAGGTTGAAAAGGCCATCCGACAACTGAAGAACAACAAGGCCTCAGGAGCAGATGGAATCCCTGCCGAGGCACTAAAGCATGGCAGCGAAGCACTACTGGCGCGAATTCATGAACTCATTTCTCTTATCCAGAAGGAGGAGAGCATGCCAGGGGATCTCAGAGACGCCGTAATTGTGACCATCTTCAAGAAAGGTGACAAGACCAATTGCGGTAATTACAGAGGAGTTTCCCTGCTGTCTGCCACAGGGAAAGTCATCGCAAGAATCCTCCTCAATCACCTTCTCCCAGTGGCAGAAGAGCTCCTCCCAGAGTCGCAATGCAGATTCCGCCCACTAAGGGGCACAATGGACATGATCTTCACCGCGCGTCAATTACAAGTGAAATGCAGGGCACAGCACCAACCGCTGTACATGGCCTTCTTTGATCTCACAAACGCCTTCGACACTGTCAACTGTGAGGGATTATGGAGTGTCCTCCTCAAACTCAGCTGCCCTCAAAAGCTTGTCACCATCCTCCGCCTGCTTCACGATGACATGCAAGCTATGACCCTGACCAACGGTTCCACCACAGACCCAATTCACGTACGGACTGGGGTCAAGCAAGGCTGAGTCATCGCACCAACGCTCTTCTCGATCTTCCTTGCTGCAATGCTCCATCTCACCCTCAATAAGCTCCCTGCTGGAGTGGAGCTAATTTACAGAACAAATGGGAAACTGTTCAACTTCCAACGCCTCCAGCCCAGATCCAAGGTCGTCCCATCCTCTGTCGTCGAATTACAGTATGCAGTCTGCGCTCATTCGGAGGTCGAACTCCAAACCATCGTCAATGACTTCACCGAAGCATACGAGAGCATGGGCCTTACACTAAACATCCGTAAGACAAAGGTCCTCTACCAACCTGCCCTCACCACACAGTACTGCCCCCCCGATTATCAAAACCTACGACAAGGCCTTGGACAACGTGGACCACTTTCCAAAGCTTGGGAGCCTACTGTCAACAAGGGCAGACGTCAATGACAAAGTCCACAACCGCCTTCAGTGTGCCAGTGCAGACTTCGGTCGCCTGAGGAAGAGAGTGTTTGAAGACCAGGACCTCAAACCTGGCACTAAGCTCATGGTCTAGAGGGCAGCAGTGATACCTGCCCTGCTGTATGCCTCAGAGACATGGACCATGTACAGCAGGCACCTCAAAGCACTGGAGAGGTACCACCAACGCTGCATCCGCAAGATCCTGCAATCCATTGGCAGGGTAGGCACACCAACGTCAGTTTTCTTGCTCAGGCCAACATCCCGAGCATCAAAGCTTTGATCACGCTCGATCAGCTCCGATGGACGGGTTACATCGTCCACATGCCCGATACGAGACTCCTAAAACAAGCGCTCTACTCGGAGCTCCTACATGGCAAGAGAGCCCCAGGTGGAAACGCTTCAAGGACACCCTCAAAGCCTCCTTGAAAATGTGCAACATCCCCACTGACACCTGGGAATCCCTGGCCCAAGACCACACAAAGTGGAGGAGAAGCATCCGGGAAGGCGCCGAACACCTCGAGTCTCTTCGCCGGGAGCAAGCAGAAGCCAAGCGCAAGCAGCGCAAGGAGCGCACGTCAACCCAAGCACCCCACCCACCCGCCCCTTCAACCACCATCTGCCCCACCTGTGACTGAGACTGTAGGTCCCGCATTGGACTCATCAGTCACCTGAGAACTCATTTTTAATGTGGAAGCAAGTCATCCTCGGTTCCGAGGGACTGCCTAAGAAGAAGAAGACTGATGGGGGTGGGAACCTCCTAGTTTTGGGATTACAGTAGAACGGTCAGAGAGGAAATGGCAGAGAACAGCTTAACAAAAACTACCTTCGCTTAATGGGATTCTTTGCAGCAGTTTGATATACTGAGTGGCTTGCTAGGCCATATCAGATGGGTGGGGGTCTGGAGTCACATATAGGCCAGACCAGTACAACAAATTTCCTTTCCTAAAGGAGATTAGTGAACCAGATGGATTTTTATGACAATCCAGTAGTTTCATGATCATCTTTTTATTCCAGGTTTATTTAATTTAATTTAATTTAAATTCTCCAGCGGCTGTAGTGGTGATTTGAATTCACATTTCAGGCATCATTAGTCCAGTAACATAACCATTATGCTACCGTACATCCACTGCATTACCTTTGCCTACTCTTTCTGTTACTTCTTCAAAGAACTCAATAAGGCTGGTCAAGCATGACCACCACTTTTGAAATCTGTGCTAACTACTCTGTTATATTTTTGGTTTCTAGATGTTTTCCTATGGCATCTTTGAGTAAAGATTCCATTATCTTTCCTACTTTAAGCTAACTGGTATGTAGTTCCCTGGACTTGTTCTGTCTCCCTCTTTATATAAGAATCACATTAGCTCTTTGCCCATCCTCTGGCACTATTTCCTTTTCTAATGAATTTTTATGTATATATATATCCTAGTGCCTCTGCTATCTCTTCCCTAGCTTCTTTTAGTATGCATGGATAAAATCTATCCAGACCAGGGGTTTTATCCTCTCTAGGTTTGACTAGTTCATCAATTAACTCCCCCCATTTCTATCTTAAAGCTGCTGGTCGCTGAGTGCATCTCACAGTGCAAACATAGTGAAATCCAGAACAAGGCAGATGCATCATATTGTGGGGCTGCAGTAGAAACAGGACACCCTCTCAGTTCTCCAGGGTTGTGCTGCTGGCAGGCACCTCATCTGCGATTTCTCCCCAGATTGGAAATTGTGGGCAGCGCGCCCACCATTCCCCAATGCACGCCGCTGGTGGGCGAGGTTAATTGCTGGCACTGCCAATTTTGGAACTCTGCTCTTTTCTATCTACCCAGTTTACTTTGATCACCTTAAACAGCCTGAAACATCCACTCCCTCCACCACTGGCACACCATGTCTGCAGTGTGCACCATCTACAAGATGCACTGCAGCAGCTCACCAAGGCTTCTTAGGCAGCACCTCCCAAACCCACAACCTAGAAGGACAAGGGCAGCAGGCGCATGGGAACAGCACCGCCTGCATGTTCCCCTCCAAGTCACACACCAGCCTGACTAGGATATATATCGCCATTCCTTCATCGTCGCTGGGTCGCTGAGTCATCGCACTCTGGGAGCACCTTCAACAGACGGACTCCAGCGGTTCAAGAAGGAAGCCCACCACCACCTTCTCAAGTGCAATTAGGGATCGGTAATAAATGCCGGCCTTGCCAGCAATGGCCACATCTCATGAATGAATATTTAAAACACAACCATTGCTGACCGACCAGCCTTTCCTTCAAGAAAATTGTTTCACACTTTTTTCTCCCTCCATGTGTTGAAGTTATCAAATACCTGGAATATGGAGCCATCCTTCATTTCTAAGGTCCCATATCCATCTTTTCGATCTAGGTAAAACATTCCTGTGAATTTGGTCCCATCTGGCCAGATGTAGCTCCCATTTCCATGGCGATGATCTTTGTAGAACTGCCCTATATAATACTGCAATAATAAAACACACAGGGTCTTCATGGGTGGTACTACACAAGAAAGGAAGAAATAAAGCCAGTGCTTGAACTGTTTGGATGGGGGGAGATGAAGCTGCCTTCAGAGCACGGAAGGACATGAGCAGGGGAAATGCAGCGCAAAGTTGCAGCTATGTGGGACATTTTTCTGACTTAAGTTCGTCAACCTGGAGTCTTGTCTCGTGTGCAGGCCCCATGATGCGGCAACATTTCCACACATTTCCAGTAGTGGTTGGAAAATGATCCACGCCGTGCACTCCAGTGGGCAAGGCTAGGAGTGCAAAAATTGGGAAATTACCCCATTAAATAAACCTGATCATCGTACAGGGCCTTTTTCACCTTACCGCCTGCCCTCAAGGCAGTAACCCATACTGGTTCTGAAGAGGTGCTGCCAACTCTTGAGAATTACACCACCAAGAAGGCTCAAAAAATGGTCTCTTTTCACGAGAACAGAGGTTAGTAGAGATTTAGAAAATTCTAAATGTGTGACGAGCGAAAGGTCATTTTCACTGCCTAGCACATTGTCAACAAAGGGGCATAGCTTGAGGATTATCACTAGAAAACGGAAGGGGAAATTAGAATAACTTTTATCACACCGAAGGCTATTAGCACATGAAAAGAAAGACTTGCATTTATATAGCACCATTCACAACCACCAGACGTCTCAAATGCCAATTAAGTACTTTTTTTTTTTAAGTGTAGCCAACTGTGGGAAATGCGGCAGCCAATTTGCGCAGAGCAAACTCCCACAAACAGCAATGGGATAATGACCAGATAATCTGTTTTTGTTATGTTGGTTGAGGAATAAATATTGGCTAGGACACCGGGGATAATGCCCCTGCTCTTCTTCGAAATAGTGCCATGGGATCTTTTACGTCCACCTGAGAGAGCAGACGGGGCCTCAGTTTAACATCTCATCCGAAAGACGGCACCTCCGACAGCACAGCACTCCCTCAGCACTGTACTGGAGTGTCAGCCTAGCTTTATGTGCTCAAGTCACTGGTGTGGGACTGGAACCCACAACCTTCTGACACAGGAGGCGAGTGTGCTACCAACTGAGGCACAGCTGATATGGGATGCATTAATCACAAGGAGTTACTAAGGAAGAGACTGTAACATCATTTAAAAGAAAATTGGTTAGGAAAGATATAAATGGATGTGGAGAAAGGGCAGGAGAATGGGATGGGAGTATACAACTGCAGTGGAAAAGCCAGTACTGCTACAAAAATGATGGGCTAAATGGTTTTCTATTGTGCCAGACATGGCAGGCAACTGCTTTAGCCATTCATCGCCAGATCTGGCTGGACCGCATAAAGCATTATCGGGTCCTGCTCTCGTCTGCTAAAACTGCTCACTATTCCAGGACCATTCTGGAATGCAAAGATAACCCCCAGCTTTTATTCTCTACTGCTAAATGTCTTCTTAAACCCATCTCCTCTGTCTCCTCCACCCTCACCTCCGACAACAAGTGCGAGGAGCTCATGGACTTCTTTGTCTCTAAGATTGAGACCATCCGATCAGCTGCCTCTGCCACTTCCCTTCCTTCCCTAGCCCACGGGGCTAAATTTCCTCTAAGGTTTCCCCCTGCACTGGTCCTGAATGTGCATCTTTCTCCAGTTTCTCACCGATCTCCCCTCATGACCTGTCCGCGCTCATCTTGTCAATGAAACCTACTTCCTGCTCCCATGACCCTATTCCCACCAAACTGCTGACAACCCAACTTCCCTTGCTGGCTCCCTTGTTAGCTGACATTGTTAACGGTTCTCTCTCCTCAGGTACTGTCCCCCTCCTTCAAATCTGTCGTCATCACGCCTCTCCTCGAAAAAACAACCCTTGACCCCCTCCGTCCTTGCAAACTACCGCCCCTCTCCAACCTCCCTTTCCTCTCCAAAGTCCTTGAACGTGTTGTCGCCTCTCAAATCCATGCCCATCTGTCCCGCAACTCCATGTTTGAATCTCTCCAATCAGGTTTCCACCCTTGTCACAGTTCCAAAATGGCTCTCATCAAAGTCACAAAGGACATCCTTTGTGACTGCGACAAAGGTAAACTATCCCTCCTCGTCATTTTTGACCTGTCTGCAACCTTTGACATGGTTGACCACTCCATCCTACTCCAACGCCTTTCCACCGTCATCCAGCTGGGTGGGACTGCACTCGCCTGGTTCCATTCTTATCTATCCATTCGTAGCCAGAGAATCACCTGCAACAGCTTCTCTTCCCGCGAGCGCATCGTTACCTCTTGGGTCCCCCAAGGATCCAACCTTGGCCCCCCTCCTATTTCTCATCTACATGCTTCCCCTTGGTGACATCATCTGAAAACACAGCATCAGTTTCCACATGTGCGCTGACGACACCCAGCTCCACCTCACCACCACTTCTCTCAACCCCTCCACTGTCTCTAAATTGACACACTGTTTGTCTGACATCAAGTACTGGATGAGCAGAAATTTTCTCCAATTAAATATTGGGAAGACCGAAGCCATTGTCTTCAGTCCCCACCACAAACTCCATTCCCTAGCCACCGACTCCATCCCACTCCCTTGCATCTGTCTGATTTGAAACCTTGGTGACATATTTGACCCATAATGAGCTTCCGACCACATATCTGCGGCATAACTAAGACCGCCTATTTCCACCTCTAACATCGCCCGTCTCCGCCCCTGCCTCCGCTCAGCTGCTGCTGAAACCCTCATCCATGCCTTTGTTACTTCTAGACTTGACTATTCCAATGCACTCCTGGCTGGCCTCCCACATTCTACCCTACGTAAACTTGAGGTCATCTAAAACTCGGCTGCTCAAGTTCTAACTCGCACCAAGTCCCGTTTACCCAACCCTCCTGTGCTCGCTGACCTACATTGGCTCCCGGTTATGCAACGCCTCGATTTTAAAATTCTCATCCTTGTTTTTAAATCCCTCCATGGCCTCGCTCCTCCCTATCTCTGTAATCTCCTCCAGCCCACAACCATCCCCCCGCAACCCCCGAGATATCTGTGCTCCTCCAATTCTGCCCTCCTGAGCATCCCTGATTATAATCACTCCACCATAGTTGGCCGTGCCTTCTGTTGCCTAGGCCCTAAGCTCTGGAATTCCATCCCTAAACCTCTCCACCTCGCTACCTCTCTTTCCTCCTTTAAGACACTCCTTAAATCCTACCTGTTTGACAAAGCATTTGGTCATCTGCCCTAATTTATCCTCATGTGGCTCCGTGTCAATGTTTTTTGTATTATAACACTCCTGTGAAGCGCCTTGGGATGTTTTACGATGTTAAAGTCACTACATAAATACAAGTTGCTGTTGTTGTTTCTATGAACCTGATTTAAAGCATTTGATGGGACAGTGTAGAAGGAGATTTACTCTGTATCTAATCCGTGCTGTACCTGATCTGGAAGTGTTTGATGGGACAGTGTAGAGGGAGCTTTACTCTGTATCTAACCTGCCCGAGGGGTGTTTGATGGGACAGCGTGGAAGGAGCTTTACTCTATATCTAACCCGTGCTGTACCTGCCCTGGGAGTATTTGATGGACAGTGTAGAGGGAGCTTTACTCTATATCTGACCCATGCTGTACCTGCCCTGGGAGTGTTTGATGGGACAGTGTAGAGGGAGCTTTACTCTGTATCTAACCCATTCTGTACTTGCCCTGGAGTGTTTGATGGGACAGTGTAGAGGGAGCTTTACTCTGTATCTAACCCGTGCTGTACCTGACCTGGGAGTGTTTGATGGGCAGTGTAGAGGGGGTTTTACGTTGTATCTAAGCAGCTCTTGACAGCTGGCTCAAACGCCCTGTTCTCCAGTACTAACATTAATTCATTTTGTTATCTTTAAAATGAAGAAAACTTAATGAACGTTGAAAATATTCAAGTGCTTACTTTACGAATGAGCGGTCCTAATGCAAAAACACCCCTCGCACCACCCCCTGGGAGACAGTGGGTGAACTCCCCACAGGGCTCTGTACAAATTAAAACAGGAAATGCTGGAAACACTCAGCAGGTCAGACAGCATTTGTGGAGAGAGAAACAGAGTTAACATTTCGTTGACCTTTTGAATGGTCATTGCTGTGAAACATTAAGCCTACCTTCCCCTCTCCACAGATGCTGCCTGACCTGCTGAGTATTTCCAGCATTTCCTGTTTTTATTTCAGATTTTCAGCATCCGCAGTATTTTGCTTTTCTCCCACAGCACTTTTTGAAGATCTGCCAAGAAATGGCTTGTAGGAAACTTTTCTATGAGTTTGCCGAAGGAAAGAATAGGATGCCTTGACAGTTGTCCCCTCCCAGTTAGAAACATATCAAAAAATGACCACTTAATTTGTGGATGAGCCAGTGCACCTGATGTCTTTTTTTCATTTGAACAACACAGATTATGCAACGATATGACAGAAGAGTTCAAATTATGAAAGGATGGGACAGGGTAAAGAGAAGCAGGCTGTTTCCAGTAGTTGAGGGGTCAAGAACGAGGGGTCACAGATGCAAGATTAAAAGTAGGAGATTTAGAACAGAGGGCAGGAGAAACCTCTTTACACACACAGAGTTGTGAGGCTGTGGAATTCATTCCAGGGTTAGTGGTTGAGGCAGAAGCTATGTCAACATAGAAACATAGAAGATAGGAGCAGGAATAGGCCATTCGGCCCCTCGAGCCTACTCCGCCATTCAATGAGATCATGGCAGATCATCCAAATTCAGTACTCTGTCCCTGCCTTCTCCCCATATCCCTTGATCTCTTTAGCCTTAAGAAATATATCCAACTCTTTCTTGAATAGTTTTAATGAATTGGTCTCCACTGCCTTCTGTGGTAGAGAATTCCACAGGTTCATCACTCTCTGGGTGAAGTAATTCCTCCTCATCTCTGTCCTAAATGGCATACCCTTTATCCTTAGACTGTGACCCCTCGTTCTGAACTCCCCAGCCATCGGGAACATCCTTCCTGCATCTAGTCTGTATAGTCCTGTTAAAATGTTATAAGTTTCAATGAGATCCCCTCTCATTCTTCTAAACTCCAGCGAGTATAAGCCCAATCGACCCAATCTCTCTTCATACGTCAAGATTAGATTGGATAGGGGGATAAAGGAAAGGGGGTTGAAGGGATGTGGGGACAGGGCCCGTAAATGTGATTAGAACTATTTGCTAGTGTGGAGGGTAAACGCTCACATGGACTGGTTGGGCCTAATGTCCCATTTTTCTGTTGTCACTTCTGTCGAGGTGGGCATTGGACTCACTTACCTCCCCGTTGACCCACTGAAATTCCCCCTGTCCGTGCTTCAGGTTCTCTTGAAATTCCCCTTGGTATCTCCAGCCGTTCGGCCACTCCTGGACACCGACTTCTGTCGTCGATTTGATCTCCAAGATGCTCTGGGCTGGTGTGACTTTGACCAATTCGGGCGAATCCAGGGAATCCTGGACGCCCAGCGATTCGCGTGAACCCTCCGGTGTGTGGGGCCTAGGGCTGGGGGTGCCCGAGGTTCTCCCGAGAGGACTGGGCAGCGGAGAAGTCATGGGTACGGCTGGGCGCTCAGGCTGGGACCGGAGACCGGGGACCGAGCCCGGCGCCGCCTGCTCCGTGTCCGCGCCGCCCGCGGCTCTGATTTGCTGATCGGCCCGAACCAAACAAATACAGCGTTACCGGGGCAACCGAGGCGCTCCAGCCTGGCAACAGATCGCGGTCAGCGGGGGTCCCGCTATCCCGGGGATTCGGCTATCCCGGGAATCCCGCAATCCTGGGGATCCGGCTATCCCGCAATCCGGGGGATTCGGCTATCCCGGGAATTCCGCAATCCCGGGGATCCGGCAATCCGGGCAATACAGCAATCACGGGAATACAGCTATCCTGGGAATCCAGTAATCCAACTATCCCAGGAATACAGCTATCCTGGCTTCTGCACTTTCCAGCATGAGTTATTGGATCGTAATCAGGATCAGGAACACTCGCTGATATGTCCCCTCCTAACTGTTGTATAATAACTGACTGTGAATGTGCTGGATTGGAATGGAAAAGGTTAATCAGGGCAGCCACAGGATTGCAGTGATTTGTTTAAGGAACGCATTGCAGCTGTCAGAGCAGGCCCCAAGGCTGAATAAGAATGTGCTGGGTGATATGGTGTTGGTACCCATTGCCATCTATTCAGACAAATGTAAGAAAGTTCATGGAAAGTCTGGGAAACAAAGGAGAATGCATCTGGTGAGACATGCTGACTGTCTGTGGCCGTGATAAGGAACGGTATAACAGGAGAGAGTCTGCATTTAAGAGCTACCGTAAACCCTCCACTCCTTAGCCAGCGGAATTCCCAGGATAGAGACAGTAGGGGTGAAATTCCATACTGCTGTAAAACGGGCGCGGGCACCGTAATGCGTGATATGCCCACGCCTGTTCAAGGAGCGCAGGCAGCACGTCAACTTCGTGCTGCCTGCTAATTATAATGATTGCAACGCACAGCCAACGCTGAACATGCTGCTGACAGGCTGTGCGCTCAGCAGAGGCCGAAGTTCACGATATTCGAGCGAGGCTAGCCTGCGCCTCTTAAAGGCAGTCTGCACCTCTTAAAGGTGAGCTGCCTTCTGCTGATGAAAAATGGTAAAAGTGCTTCAGCACTAACCCAAATGGCTCAACAGACCAGGGAAAGGGCACCCAGGGTCTCGGATGCAGCACTCGAGCTTTATGCAGTAGGTGAACACTGGAAGAGAGGTCCTTTAACCACAGGGGGCAAGGAGGCCCTCCAGAAAGAAGAATGTTGAACCAGATTGCCGAGGCTATCACTGCCAGCAGTGTCACCCCCAGGACCTAGCTCCAGTGCCCAAAGAAGTTTCATGACCGCAGACAAGTAGTCAAGGTCAGTGAATGCATCGTCAAAAGCTGTCTCCTACCAACTGCACCACTCGCCTCTCACACTGCTCAATGCATGACCCCCTCCCCCCATCACTCACCTACCAAAAATCTCACATTCCTAGCTTCACCTCACCCCCTTGGAGGAGACGGTGCTGATCATTCTTGGCAGGAGCATGGCTGAGCTCTTGGCCAATGGCAGGGCTGAAAGGATAGAAGATGCCGGTAATCTCATACGTCATCCTCCTTCTCACATCCCACATACCCCATATCCCACAATATCTTCTGATTTACAAGCTGCACATGGTGTAAGCAAGCACCTCTGGCTTTACCCCCCTTCTCTCACCACAACCCTACCCTTGCCTTCCTCATTTCATGACACCCAAGAAATCCAGCCTGCCCAGCCAATGGTTAACCAAGAAGAGGAAGAGGAGAGTGAAGAAGAAGGAGAAGACGCTCGATTTCACACTCCCAGCCATCTGCAGTCCCTCCCACTTAAAGTCAGCAGCCTTACACCAGCCATGCTGCAGCCAAGGGTAGCGTAAGAGCACTAGGATAGGCAAAGGCATACGCAAGACACTCACTAAAGGAATGCACAAGGGTAATCAGTTGATTTTTTGATGTAATATTGGATGCATATATGGATAAAGTTGTATTGGAAAGTTTACTTTGTGGTGGCTTTTATAATAAGAACATAAGAATTAAGAGCAGGAGTAGACCATACGGCCCCTTGAGCCTGCTCCTCCATTCAATAAGATCATGGCTGATCTTCGACCTCAACTCCACTTTCCTGCCCAATCTCCATATCCCTTGATTCCCCCAGAGTCCAAAAATCTATCTATCTCAGCCTTGAAAATACTCAACGATTCAACATCCACAGCCCTTTGGGGTAGAGAATTTCAAAGATTCACAACCCTCTGAGTGAAGAAACTCCTCCTCATCTTAGTCTTAAATGGCCGATCCCTTATCCTGAGACTATGCCCCCTAGACTCTCCAGCCAGGGGAAACAACCTCTCAGCATCTAATACAAAAGCAAAATACTGTGGATGCTGGACATCTGAAATAAAAACAGAAAATGCTGGAAATACTCAGCAGGTCAGGCAGCATCTGTGGAGAGAGAAACAGAGTTAACAGCATTCCGAAGGGACCGCTCCCTCCGCGACACCCTGGTCCACTCCTCTATCACCCCCAACACCCCTTCCCCTTCGCTCGGCACCTTCATGTGCAAGTGCAGGAGATGCAACACCTGCCCTTTTACCTCCTCCTCCCTTCCCACTGTCCAGGGCCCCAAACACTCCTTCCAGGTGAAACAGCGATTTACTTGTACTTCTTGCAATTTAGTATACTGTATTCGCTGCTCATGATGCGGTCTCCTCTACATTGGGGAGACCAAACACAGATTGGGTGACTGCTTTGCGGAACACCTCCGTTCAGTCTGTATGGGTGACCCCGAGCTTCTGGTCATCTGTCACTTTAATTCTCCGCTCCACTCCCACTCTGACCTCTCCATCCTCGGCCTCTTACACTGTTCCAGCGAAGCTCAACGTAAGCTCGAGGAACAGCACCCCATCTTTCAATTAGGCACTTTACAACCTTCTAGACTCAACATTGAGTTCAACAATTTCAGACCATAACCTCTGCCCCTATCTTTTTTTTCTCTCTCACATGGCAGCTGTCGATCAATCTGCCATTGCCATTTACACTTCATCTATAATCATCTTTTGTTTCTTAACTTGTCCCATTACCATCTCCTTTTGCCTTACACCATCATCCCTTTTGTCTCTTAATCTCTCCTGCCTTCCATCCTATCACAGACCTTCCCTTTTGTTCTTTCCTCCCCTCTCCATTTCCCTGCCCCTACACTTGCTTAAAAACCTGTTCCATCTCCAACTTTTTCCAGTTCAGACAAAGGGTCATCGACCTGAAACAATAACTCTGTTTCTCTCTCCACAGATGCTGCCTGACCTGCTGAGTATTTCCAGCATTTTCTGTTTTCTCTCCGCATCTACCCTGTCAATCCCTCACAGAATCGTATATATTTCAATGAAGTCACCTCTCATTCTTCTAAACTCCAGGGAGTATAAGCCCAATCTACTCAATCTCTCCTTGTATGGCAAACCTCTCATCCCAGGAATCAATCTAGTGAATCTTCATTGCAGCGACTCTAAGGCAAGTACATCCTTCCTTAGATAAGGAGACCAAAACTGTGCACAGTACTCTATCTAGGTGTGGTCTCAGCAAGGCCCTGTACAATTGTAGCAAGACTTCCTTACTCTTGTACTCTAACCCTTTTGCAATAAAGGCCAACATGCCATTTGCCTTCCTAATTGCTTGCTCTACCTGCATGTTAACTCTCTGTTTCCTGTACGAGGACCCCCACATCTCTCTGAACACCAACATTTAATATTTCTCAACATTTAAAAAATATCTGGAGTGAGTGCAGACAACAGCAGCGCTCCTGACCTGCCAAAAATGGCAGCCGTCGTGTTTCGCGCCGGAGCTGGGCGGAAGCGAGACAGCCACCATTTTTTCATTCAAACCGGCCTTATCAGCCAGCACATAAGGGCCAGATTTCACCGTCAGTATCATTCCTGTTTTTAGGTAAGGTTGCCTCAGGGCGGAATGAAGCGAGATGATCTCTTACTGCTATGAAATGTTGTTGCTTTGTTGATTAAATTGATTATAATATAATATGTAGCCATGTCTGATTTGACGGGCTGAACCTAACTTGTATTTAGAGACACAGTACATCAGTTGGCTAACAAAACTCAGCGACACTGAGGTCAACTGTACTGTCCTTACTTCTAACTCAGCACATATTAATTGGCTGTAAAGTGTTTTGAGATGTCCGGTGGTCATTAAAGGCGCTATATAAATGCAAGTCTTTCTTTCTTTTCTTTCACATTGAAGATAAAACCTGGGACACCAGGTTTGCATCGCTCACATCAGAGAGTGCAGTAACCCACTGGGTCATTAGCAAACTCGTCATAATTCCTTATGCAAATCAGTTAAAAAAAAATTGTTCTTGGGGTGTGAACAAGGCTGGCTAGGTCAACCATGTGGTGTGGGACTTTAAAAAAGATTCATTCTCAGGATATGGGCATTGCTGGCAAGGCCAGCATTAATTACCCACCCCTAATTGCCCTCGAGAAGGTGGTGGTGAGCCGTCTTCTTGAACCGCTGCAGTCCGTGTGGTAAAGGTACTCCCACAGTGCTGTTAGGGAGGGAGTTCCAGGATTTTGACCCAGCGACGATGAAGGAACGGCGATATACTTCCAAGTCAGGCTGGTGTGTAACTTGGAGGGGAACTTGGAGGTGGTGGCATTCCCATGCACCTGCTGCCCTATTCTTCTAAGTGGTAGAGGTCACAGGTTTGGGAGGCGCTGCCAAAGAAGCCTTTGTGAGTTACTGATGATAGCATACACTGCAGCCACAGTGTGCTGGTGGTGGAGGGAGTAAATGTTTAAGGTGGTGGATGGGGTGCCGATCATGTGGACTGCTTTGTCCTGGATGGGGTTGAACTTCATGAGTGTTGTTGGAGCTACATCCATCCAGGCAAGTGGAGAGTATTCCATCACACTTCTGACTTGTGCATTTTAGGTGGTGGAGAGGCTTTGGGGAGTCAGAAGGTGAGCCACTCTCCACAGAATACCCAGACTCTGGCCTGCTACAGTAGCCATGGCATTGACGTGGCTGGTGCAGTTCAGTTTCTGGTCAATGGTGACCCCCAGGATGTTGATGGTGGAGGACTTGCGGATGGTGCATGAGGAGAGAAGGGGAGAAAAGAGAATTAGAATAAGAATTAAATCGGAGCCTGGTTCTTGTCTTCATTACAGCAGCATTAGTAATTGATCATGTTACATGTTGCGATGGCACAGGTTATGACTCTCATATCTGTTAACACATTACATCTATGTCTCTAAGGTATACCCTATTAGTTCAGATCCCCTATGTACTTCCTGGAAATTTATGACGGAATTTCTAAAAATATCTTCCTGAGCCATGCTTTAATTATGGAAATGGAATGAGACAATTTATATGTTAGCAGATTAGCCATACTGAGGGATGAGAGGCTTCTTCTGGGTCCCTCTGCCCCCCTGGTTCAAGGTTCCTAGATCCTTTTTACTGATTCAAGTGAAAATGTAAATATTTATCATCCACCGGAATCAATAATTAAATCAATCAAATATCGGATGTGTTTACTTTAATTGGCAGATAAACAAACAAAAAGAAGAACAAGAACTTGCATTTATATCATGCCTTTCATGACCTCAGATCGATCCAAAGCACTTTACAACCAATGAAGTACTTTTGGAGTTTAGTCACTGTTGTAATTTAGGAAACGTGGCATCCAATTTGCGCACAGCAATGTAATAATGACTAAATAATCTGTTTTATTGATGTTCGTTGAGGGATAAATATTGGCCAGGATGCTGGAGAGAACTCCCCTGCTCTTCTTTGAAACAGTGCCATGGGATCTTGTATGTCCACTCGAGAGGACAGACGGGGCCTCGGTTTCACATCTGAAAGACAGCACCTCCACTAGTGCAGCACTCCCTCAGTACTGCACTGGGGTGTCAGCCTGGAATCTGTGCTCAATTCTCTGAAGTGGGACTTTGAACCCACAACCTTCTGACTCAGAGGTGAGAGTGCTACCAACTGAGTCACAGCTGACACAACTAAGACCAAAACCCCTTTCTTTCTGAGTGCAGTTTCTCTATAGGTATCCCTGCCTTGCTGTACATCTCTTTCTATTGGCTACATTTTTCAAGAACCGCCAACACAACAAAGCCTCGGCGCCACATGGAAATGGTGGGTTCATCACCTGCCATTTCCATCCATTACTGGAGAGGAAACTGAGCCCAGGGCAGCCAGAGTTTTCTGATACGCTGTGGACAAAGTCCCAACTGTGGGGGTGAGCCTCGGAAAATGTAGCTCTGCTTTGCTTTGCGTATATGGGCCAAAAGGAGGGGTGGTCACCTAAGAGCGGGACACCCACCTGGGGCAGGGCAGTCACCTGGTGGTTAGTACACATACCTGAAGCCAGAAGACACACATGAGGGCAGGGAATTCCCCAGGGGGCACGGCATTCACGCAGGGGCAGGACAAACACCTGGGGGGGGGGGGGAAGGACAAACACCTGGGGACAGGGCAACCACCAGGGAGAAGAACACCCAACTGAAGGCTGGAGACCCACCTGAGGGCAACGCATTCACTTCTCCCTCTCCCAGCCTTGGAATGATGTGTCACACAGGAGAGGCACAAAAAAATTCAGAAAAAAAGTCCACTAATAAAAGGTGTTTTCATCTCACATCAGATGGGCCTGCTCTCATTTTGGATGGAAAGTAAGCTTGTCAATCAAAGGAAAGTGAAATAATTACAAAATGGCAGTAATTCATTTAGATGGCAAACATAAAGGCCTCGATTTTCATTGAGCCGTGGAGTCGGGTTTGGAGGTGGGCAGGGGTTAAAATCGCAAAACTGGTGAGCGGGACCCCCCCCCCCCCGCCTGGTTCCCGAATCCGAGCAATTTTAACTCAGGAGTGTCTGATGGTCCTGACTCCGCCCCGCATCCAACAGGCGGGACTGGTCTTTAAGGCCCTTAATTACCACTAAATGGCCTCCATAATCCTATTTTAACAGGCCCTTGCAACTCTAACCCTTTTCCCACGTAAAACACGCCTGGTGGGAATCACGACTGTGAAACCTGGTGGGAACACTATTGCATTGGTGACTTTCAACTGCAGGTCAACCATTAAGGAAGAGATTTGATCAGCCATGATTTGCAGGTGGCAGGACTTCGTGGTCTCAGGTCTGGGGCAACTTTTACAAGGCTTAACCACACCTGTGGAAGGTTGGTGCCTCACACCCATCTCCATTGTGACCTCCTGGGAAACCCCTCTCACCACCTTCACTCAGTGCTTCCTCAACGGAGGCATATACCAGAAGCATGGGAGCCATTTATTTCCTTCCCATCTGTGCGTTAGAGGAGCTTGAGCACCAGCCACGGCACCAGCAGAACCAGGAACAACAGCAGTACCAGCAACAGCAGCAGGAGCGCCAGGCTGCTGCTCACCCACCTGAGGCTGCACAGGCCATAAGGGGCCAGCGCCTGGAAGTCCGTCGGCACAGGAGATACCCCCCAAACAGGGTCTATGGACGCAGGGTCAGCTACCTCAACATCTCTGAGCAGCACTGCCAAAGGCAGCTCCGACTTTCGCGACAGGTAGTGACTGACATCTGCGCAATGCTACAGCAAGACCTGCTGCCCAGAGGACCAGGTGGACAACCATTACCAGTGGCCATCAAAGTCACCACCGCACTCAACTTTTTTGCCTCAGGCTCATTCCAGGGATCAGCAGCAGACATCAGTGGCATCTCCCAGGCGGCCGCACACACTTGCATCATGCAGGTAACCAATGCCCTCTTTGCCCTCACTCACAATCACATCCATTTCACCAAGGATCGAGCAAGTGTCACGGCGCAAGCGGTTGGATTAGCTCATCTGGCAGGCTTTGCAAGGGTGCAGGGCATTGTTGACTGCACACATGTGGCCCTTAGGGCACCCCATCGCAATCCAGGTATTTTTGTCAACCACAAGGGCTTCCACTCCCTCAACGTTCAGCTGGTGTGTGACCACAAGGAGGAAATTTTGCATGTTTGTGCTATGTACCCTGGCAGTTTCCATGACTCCTTCATACTGCGCCAGTCTAGTGTGCCTCCGCTATTCAGTCTGCCAGACCAACTTAACGGATGGCTACTTGGAGACAAGAGCTATCCCCTGAGGACATGGCTAATGATGCCGTTGAGGAGGCCAGCCAACGAAGCTGAGGAGCGCTGCTCCAGCCACATTTCCACCAGATCCATTACCGAGTAAACCATCGGTTTGCTGAAGATGCGCTTCAGATGCCTGGATAGATCAGGTGGAGCCCTACAGTACTCAGCAGCCAGTGTCTCCAGAATCATCGTGGTTTGCTGTGTACTTCACAGCATGACACAGCGTCGTGGCTTGCAGATTCCGGAGGACCAAATGGCTCCTCACATATCCTCCTCAGAGGAGGAGGAGGAGGGCGAAAATGAAGATCCTGCAGAGGCCCATCAACCAGCAGCACCATTATGCGAGAACATTGCTGCCCGGGATGCAAGGAACGCACTCATCCTGGCCAGATTTGCTTAGCATAGTCAATCAAACACTTTTGCTTCGCAGCTTCTTACCTGAGCATCGACAATGGCCAAGACCCTGCGGATTTCTAGCTATTTGACCAGCATACTGACAAGTGCAAGTTATCCTAAGCCCTCAATGTGAAAGTCCCATTCGCGAAATAACACATGCCACAACTGCAACAGTTGCCATCAGAATTTTTATGTACAAGAACCAACTGATGGCACTTTTACAATAAACACAACAGTTCACCCAAGTGACTACCCTTGTGACTACTTGTGCAGAATTTTCCTCTTACGCATGCTCCTACGTAGTACTTTCCTTGTGGGTTCAGCAGATGTGAAGGCCCCTTGCTCACTTTCCTGCTGCTCCTGTCTCAACACCTTTGGCGGGCGTCCTCTGGGGTTGCGAGCCTGTGAGGGCTCGTCAACAGTCTGCTGCTCCTGCAGCTGTGCAGGGATTGAGATGCTTATCTCACTTGGGTGTGGACTCCGGTGGGGCTCTGACCGAGGGCTCTGCTGTGGCATGGAAGTGTGAGTGCTTGGAGAGGAACCCCCACTTCCTTGAGGACTGCCACCAACCTCCCTCTCATGGGTCAGGTCCCCCTCAGCGCCTGCAAGTGGCTGGAGAGCACCTTGCTGCATATCAGGGGGGCCATGGGGACCTGTATCTGCAATGGCAGTCCTACTCAGAAGGACTTCCATGAAGGTCTGGTTTCTCTGTTCAATAGATGCCCATCGCTCCTCAAGAGATGTCATTCTATTCTGAACAATGACCATGTTTTCCATACCCTGGCGACTAAGCTCCTCCATGGCCGTAGCCCTCCTCTGCTCTACCGTAGCCACACTCTCCTGCATGGTAGCCAGCCTTAACATGGAGGTAGCCATTCTTTCCACGTTGATGCGTTCATGCGCCAATGACTCCACAAAGGCTCTGCTCATGTTTGGTATGGACTCCTCCATTCGCTCCACACTCACAGCGACCCTAGAGACAAAACCTGCCAGAGACTCCTGCATCTGTGCCTGGAGTTCCATCACCGCTGATCTCATGGATGGACCCAAAGGCAGAGGGTCAACATGCTGCTGAGCCAAGCTGGCAGAGTCCTGCGCCCTCCGACTAGGACTCTCCACTGCTGTTCCTGTCTCCACAATCTGCTGATGCTCACTTGTGAGCTGTGATACACCAGGTGACAACACTACTCTATGTCCCGAAGGTCCCACCGAGGTGTGAGTGTCTGCGCTGGTGCTGGGTGTGCAGAATTCTGCTGACGCTGCGCCCTCAGAGGTTGCCACTTCCTCTGAGGAGTCTGGCTGCTCAGCCTCTTCTTCCTGGCTAGGGGGGACGGATGCTTGTGATGGTCCTGTGGGGGAGTAAAGGAAAGAGTTACAGATGTGATGCCAAGGCTACATGCACATAGCTTTTTGCAGATGCTCATGAGTCCATCTGTCACAGCTTGACAATCATTATCAGTGACTCATGCAATGTCAAAGAGAGAGATGGGAAACTTTTCTGTCACCAGCTTGCTGTGTTGCACCCGTCTGTCTGTCCTCCATGCGTGAATCATCCTCAATACCAATGATTTCCAGGACGGCCTCCTCCCAGGGGGTCAGGTGGGCTACTGAGGGTGGCCCTCCTCCTGACCTAGCTCGCTCTCTTTTGTTGTGAGCTCTCTTTTCCTGCAATGAGGGAGACAAGTGGAGGTTGAGTGAGAATGAAGGAGTGAGTGCAGAGATTGCATAGCATAGATACTTAGAAGGAGACAAATATGGAGTGAGGTTGCAAGACCAAGGACCCTCCCTGTGTGTTGTCAGTTGTGTTCAAAGCACCAGAGTGAGAGGGAGTGTGAGGGCTGCATGGTGGAATAGTTATGTGAATGTGAGCAAAGAGAGAGAGGGAATGGGTAAGGGTGCATGGATGTCAGTGTCAAGTGGGATGTGAAGGAAGTGATTGCTGAAGCTGAGTGCTGGTGAGGAAAGGCAATGGGGATCAGCTTGAGGGTGGTGGGAAATTCATACTCACTTTTCCAGTGCGCTGAAGGTCATGAAATCCTTTCCTGCACTGTGTCCAGGTTCTGCGGGTGACTCCCAAGGAATTGACCTCCTCAGCCACCTGCATCCACACAGCCTTGGTCTGAGTGGGAGGCCTCTTCCTCCCTGATGAAGGGAACAGGACCTCCCTGTTGGCCCCAGCCCCATCCACCAATGCCTGAAGTGCTGCCACGTCAAAGCGAGGAGCTGCTCTTGCCCTCCTGCTTGTCATCTCTCCTGCAGGTCCCTCTGACACCAAATGGAGGAAGCTTGGAAGCCTGCAGAAGAAGCAAGGCTTGCTGTGGACCTTAAATGCAGCAGCAATGATGACGTCATCGGAGGGGACTTTCAGTCATGAAAATCCCCCTTGCAAAGGCTTCCCACACATTGGAAATCAATTGGCCAATTGAGTTAAAATTGCATCAAACTTCCACATCCATTTAGATTCGTGTGGGAAACTCGAAATTCAGATGACACGACACCATCCCGCACCTGAGCTAAAATCACCTCCAAAGAGTTTGAGCCTCACGCTCCTAGCCCCTTGATTGGATTGGTGGCTGGTAATTCACTGAGACTTATCCTGTGCCCACCAGGTGTGGCATCATTCCACTGGCACTGCAGTTCTGGGCTGGACATTGAGGGGTCAACTTTGAATCCAGTAATTGATGGAGGAGTCAGCCTACCTGTAAACTTCAATCTTCAAACCTCCAAACATTTATTTTTAAGAAAGCTGTTCAGTGTCTTCTTTGTAAGTTTAAACAAATATATAATTATTTCTTTAAAAATATTGATTGCATGCGCTGAAAACAATTACTAGCAGGAAATGGCTGTGCCGGCCTAACAGCAGCACATGCAGAAATAGATCCCTTGGGGATTGGTTCCACTCAGTACACTATGTGATGTGCTCGAGGAGAGATTGATCCAGAGGACGTCAACTTTGCCAAGAGAATATATTTTAGACCCAGACTGATGCTAAAAAGTAAGTTGGAGACAAAGATTGGAATCAGTCAGCACGCCAGATAGCCTCAGTCCTTCTTTGGCAAGACTAACATGAAGAGAAGAATGGTTGGTATCGAGCACTGTGGATTCCTGCCTGAAGACAGTGGCAGGAGGGGCACTGGACCTACAACACCACCTCAGATGCTGAGAGGTTGTTTCCCTTGGCTGAAGAGTCTAGAATGAGGGGACATAGTCTAAGGATAAGGGGTCAGCCATTTAAGACTGAGATGAAGAGGAATTTCTTCACTCGGAGGGTTGTGAATCTTTGGAATTCTCTATCCCAGAGGGCTGTGGAGGCTCAGTCGTCAAGTATATTCAAGGCTGAGATCGATAGATTTTTGGACTCTAGGGGAATCAAGGGATATGGGGATCGGGCGGGAAAGTGGAGTTGAGGTCGAAGATCAGCCATGATCTTATTGAATGGTGGAGCACGCTCGAGGGGCCGTATGGCCTACTCCTGCTCCTAATTCTTATGTTCTTATGTCACTCTGTAATCTACCATATGCCACGTTTGGGAACTGAAAGACCAGTAAATCTGGGCCTACAGCATGGTGGAACCTGGGCACATGTGTAACATCCTTTTGTCAAATGGAATGCTCGTTAATAAAGGGTTAAATTATGAAAAAACAAAAAAGAAAGGTTATAGATTTAGTGCAGTACTGAGGGAATGCTGCACTGTTGGAGATGCGTCTTTTGGATGAGACAGTAAACCAAGGCTCGGCCTGCCCTCCTAGGTGGAGATAAAAGATCTTGCGGCATGATTTTGAAGAAGAGCAGGTGTCCTGGTCAATACTTATCCCTCAACCAATCTCAATAAAACAGGTTATCTGGTGTCAGCTGTGGCTCAGTGGGTAGCACACTCGCCTCTGAGTCAGAATGTTGTGGGTTCCAGTCCTACCCCAAGGACTTGAGCATATAATCCAGGCTGACACTCCAGTGTCAGTGCTGAGGGAGTGCTGTACTGTCAGAGGTGCTGTCTTTCAGATGAGGCGTTAAACTGAGGCCCTGTCTGCTCTCTCAGCTGGATGTAAAAGATCCCATGGCACTATTTTGAAGAAGATCAGGGGAGTTATCCCCGGTGTCCTGGCCAATATTTATCCCTCAATCAACATAACAAAAACAGATTATCTGGTCATTATCACATTGCTGTTTGTGGGAGCTTGCTGTGCACAAATTGGTTGCTGCATTTCTCACATTACAACAGTGATTACACATCAAAAATACTTCATTGGCTGTAAAGAGCTTTGCGACGTCCAGTGGTCGTGAAAGGCGCTATATAAATGCAAGTATTTCTTCCTTTCATTATCACATTGCTGTTTGTGGGAGCTTGCTGTTCACAAATTGGCTGTTGCGCTTTCTACATTACAACAGTGGCTACACTCCAAAAGTACTTCATTGGCTGTGAAGTCTTTCTTTCTTCCTTTCCCCTTCCATGAAGGAAAGCCGTAGCTGTTAAAGATACATACAAAGAAATGTTGCACTAAGGATGCAACAAGTCAAACCGTAGCAGTGAAACTAGCAGGGGGGGGGGGATTTATGCTGCTGTGGAGTACTGAAACTGGCTTAGATACCACAAAGTTGAAAGAAGAAAATCTGAAATGCACAGCATTTAATTTTGCCGAAGGAAAGTTGACATTTAAAAAGATGCGGGGCCCCACGACCACTTCATCCATGCGTACAGCTCACCGGGGGGCAACGCAGAGGGGATCTAGCCTGACGTCATCCCTCTAATCCCACCTCATCAGCCGCGGAAAGGGAACAGGCACAAGGAGCGGCTGTGCTCCTTTCCTGCTGGATTTTGGATCAGGGGCGGGGTCCTGGTGGAACTGAGTTGTGCCCCAGATTCAACCACTACCCTTCTCCCCACCGCCACCCCACGGTCCAGGTCACGTAATTTCCACTCAAGAAAAGCTGAGGAATTTCGGGGCTCTCGTTTAACTTGAGATAAAGGTGTGAAGCCAAAATCGCATCACACCGCTGTTGAGCTGATAGTTTATGGTATGTTCACACTAACATATTAAACTTGATGAGTATGTAAACACACTGGTGTTTGAGAATGAAGCAATCTTTATATATAAACAAATGCTTGTTTTCTTTTCCCCACAGATTATGGGGTGATATGATAGAAGTATTTAAAATTATGCGAGGATGGGACAGGGTAGACAGAAGCAGACTGTTTACAGTAGTTGAGGGGTCAATAATGAGGGACCATAGGTACAAGAATAAGTGTAAGAGATTTAGAACAGAGGGCAGGAGAAACTTTTTCACAGAGTTGTGAGACTGTGGAATTCACTTCCAGGGTTAGTGGTTGAGGCAGAAACTGTGTCAACAATCAAGATTGGATTGGAGAGCGGGATGAAGGAAAGGGGGTTTGAAGGGATAGGGAACAGGGTGGGCAAATGTGATTAGGCTATTTGCTCGTGCGATGGGTAGACACGACAAGGACCAATTGGGCTGAATGGCCTTTTTCCGTGTTGTGAGTTAAATGCATTTCTGTATAGATGCATTTCATATAAAAGACCAGTGTACAGCTGCATTGTACAGCAAAAGGCCTGCAAATACAAGAAAACTTTACAGAAAAAAATGCCCTGGAAATTCACCAGCACTTTACCGTTAATTAGCTTGTAAAGAAATAAACCCAAAGATGAAAAAGCAGCCAGTAAGCACATCAGCACTGTAAAGTGTACCAACAGATACATGCAGCAATCATTTACAGTAAAATAATCTGTCATCTATCAGCATTTTTCTTTTAGTAGCCAGTAAAGACACAGCTGTTTGACACTAAGAACAACATTTGAGGCTCACTTCTCTTAAGAGTGCGCGCACCAGTCTGACCCGTCAGTAAAAATAAAAATCGGAAAAATATTCTTTCCATTTTTCCTACCACACAAACTATGATTTGCAGTCAATGCTTATGGGGTACCTGTTACAAGTCAAGCTTCCTCTCAATAATCTTTCTTTGTGCTCACAGTAACAAAGCAATTTCTAAAGGCAAGATGGACTGCCTATTTAATAATTATTCTTATCTCAAGTTGCCCCCTATAAAAACGTATGGATAAATTCACTAATCCTAAGGAAAGCTACGCTTAAAGGGAACATGTGTCAGAGTTAGGACTACAAAACTGTATCCCTGACTATCTGGCCTTCGCTCCCTTCAAGCAGAACTCCCTCTTGGAGCTCCTGGCCGCTCCAACTGGTGGAAAAACATTATTGCTATTTTGAAGTTGGAGGAATCCTCAAAGCAGTACAATAATTTGTTACCATTTCTTGCCATTATTGCGGCAGTTGTTTATTCAAGTCTGCTTTCTGGCTACAATTTGTGAGTGGAGGAAAATATGGGCCACTGCATTTCGCTCACAACTTTTCGTTCTTTCTCCATTCTCACCACTACAGGAGCTAGCTGTCCTTAAGTACCCAAATGGAAGAGTGGCCAAAAACCAAAATTGAACCAACTTCCCACCTGCCCTCGTTGAGACTGCCCGAAACTTCCAGCCCATCACTCTGCTGGAATCAACTGCTGATCCAAGAGGCGAAAGGTCGATGTGCTAACCCAATGAACCAACCAATTCCAAAGTGCCCCATGGACATAAAGGTGCTTCTGCAATCTGACATCCAACAGAGAGCATTGTTTGCATTGAGCACATCTTGGGAAATTGTGAGTACGCAGCCTGTGATTTTCCATCCATTATACAGTCATGAGCTGTGCCTGCTGGGAGTTGCTGGTTCATGGAATTCCCCAATCAACTGCGAATTATTTCTCAATTAACCTTCAGTAACACTGTCACAATCTTCAATCTTTCTTTAGCAGCCAGTGTCTGGAACATAGGAACAGGAGTAGGCCATTCAACCCCTAGAGGCTGTTCCACCATTCAGTTAGATCATGGCTGGTCTGTATCTTATTCCATTTACCCGTCTTGGTTCCGTAACCCTTAATACCCTTACCTAACAAAAATCTATCAATCAACAGCTTTTTGGGGGAGAGATTTCCAGAATTCCACTACCCTTTGTGTAAAGAAGTACTTCCTGACATCACCCCTGAACGGCCTAGCTCTAATTTTAAGATTGTGCCCCCTTGTTCTGGACTCTCCCACTAAAGGAAATAGTTTTTCTCTATCAACCTTATCAAATCCTTTAATCATGTTAAATGCCTCAATTAGCTCACCCCTTAATCTTCTATATACAAGGGAATAGTCTATGCAACCTGTCTGCAGGGACAACTACTGTTGGCCACAAAATTGACCAAAAATTAGTCATTTTCTATGCGACCACGGTTCGAATCCAGCCCAGACTAATGGGATGAATTTGTCCTCGATCTGCTGCTTCTAAGGGTTCGATGTGAACTGAGTTTAGGCAACCTCAGTACAGTTGTTAGTGGGCCCACAGCACACAGAGGCCTCTAATTTGGGTCTTGCAGGAACACCGGGATCCAGTTACCCATTAAACCATGTAGGAAATATTAATCAAAAGACACCAGACAAATCCTTAACCCACTTCACCTTAACTCCTCTTTAAAGAGTAGTCTGAATATTCACCGTCCCAGTCTAGGGAAGTAATATAAACCTGAATTTTAGCTTGTCAAATGGTCTTACATCAGCTGGTTATATTTATATTACTATTTACACTACCAACCCCTTATTAGGAGACATATAAGCTACTGGGTGAATGAGTTAACCTCTCTTTTCCAAAGTAATCAAAGAGGAAGTCAGACCATAAAATCATGAACTAACATTTCTTTATTAACATTGTTTTCTTATAGTGTGTCAGGAGTGAATCAGTCCTCTCGCCTCTGAGTCAGATGATTGTAGGTTCAAGTCCCACTCGAGAGACATGAGCACATAACCCAGGCTGACATTCCAGTGCAGTACTGAAGGAGTGCAGTACTGAGGGAGTGCTGCACTTTTGAAGGTGCCGTCTTTCAGATGAGATGTTAAACCGAGGCCTCATCTGCCCGCTCAGATGGACACAAAAGATCCTATTTCGATTTTGATACTATTTTGAAGAAGAGCAGGGCAGTTCTCCCCAGTGGCCTGGCCAATATTTATCCTTCAACCAACATCACTAAAACAGATTATCTGGTCATTATCAGATTGCTGCTCATGAGAGCTTGCTGTGCACAAATTGCTTGATGAGTTTCATACATTACAACAGTGGCTACACTTCAAAAGTACCTCATTGGTTGTAAAGCGCTTTAGGATGTCATGAGGTTTTCAAAGGTGCTATATGACTGCAAGTTATTTCTTTAACTCACTTAGAATAATACAATGAGGGGCATCCTAATATCAAACAGTTAGAGTATGCAACATACTGAAATAGATTTTAACCCTGAGCAGGTTTTGGGCTCGTGACAATGAGGCAAGCGGCAGCTGAATGTTAGGTGGGAGAGGAAGTTTGGGCGGACGGAAGCCGCCAGCTGCAGAGTGAAGGCTCATCGGCAATCAGATAATCTGGGGGGTTGTTTGGGAGGGATGGGGGGAGCCCGGGGCAGAGGAGGCCCAGACCTTCCTTCAGGGGCCCAGAAGAGCACACCTGCTTCAGCCTAGCAGGAAAATCACTGCCACCCAGGCCTCAATTAAAATGCAATTGTAATCCTATTGACGTCATAAGGGCCCGATTATCATTTATGCATGAGGGCCATGTCAGAATCCAGCGGGCACCTCATCTACAGCCAAAACCAACAGCGTTACAATAAGAGATCAGCGGGAAATGGAGCCACTCCATTTAACTGCTTGTCTGCTCCGTTCCCGCCAAGTCAGGGGGAGTTAGAATCCCCCTTACATTATTAACTGATGGAATTAACAGCTGAGATTACAGAGACAATTCAAGAATATCACAGTAACTCACTGGGCCCTAATTATGACAAGGGTTGTTATTATTCTCAATGTAATTAAGTGGCCCAATTAATATCTGAGGTAACAAAGGCAGTGCCAGTGTACCACTTTAGCTCAGCATTCGCTGGGTTCCACATATTACAAGTTATTAAGTTCAATGATCAAGATTTACATAATGCCAGCAAGGTTAGTTTAGATTATAAATGGTGTGCAGCTGACATTGGAAGTTAGGTACATTGTCCCCAGTATTTACTGGGGTGGGGTTTCAGAGTAGGAGAGGAGCTATGGAACCCATTTCTGGGTTTCCCCAAACGGCGTGGAGTTTTCCAGGTTCCTTGCCTGACAGCCAGCCTGATTCATCGCTGGGGAGTCAGTGAGCACAGGGAGTGAAGCAAGTAAGCTTGTTGGGCCTAGAAGAAAGAGACTCCAATTTCATCCTGGCCCACAAGTAGCGCTGAAAAGGGCACTTACCTTATGAATCCTGCCCTTCTCACCTCCTTTTACTTCCCGGGATTCCTGCAGCCAGGGAAATCTGGCTGACAGCAGTAAAATTAGAATCCTTGTTAAAATGGAGGCATGCAGCCTCCTTAAAAGGTTTCAACAACCGACCAGCCCCCTGTGAGCGGATAAGTCGCCACCCCTCGACCCACCTTTGTTAAAACTGGAAGTGGGTAGGTCCAAGGCGTGTGGGGTCATGTTTGAAATTTTGGACATTTTTACTTCCCACCGGGTTCTCACCGGGTTTCGGAGGTTAAGATGACCCCATTAGGAAAAGGAGTAGGCATTCAGCCCCCTCGAACCTGCCATTCTATCTGATCATGGCTGATCTACACCTCCACTCCATTTCCCTACCTTAGTTTCATATTCTTTGATAGCCGTTACCTAACAAAAATCTATCAATCCACAGCCTTTTGGGGGAAAGAGTTCCAGACTTTCTACCCATTCTGTGAAAAAGAACTTCCTGATTTTAATCACCTCGATCACATCACCCCACAATCTTCTATGCTTAAGGGAATACAAGCCAAGTTTCTGCAACCTCTGCTCATAATTTAACCCCTTTAGCTCCGGTATCATTCTGGTGAATCTGTGCCGCACCCCCTCCAAGGCCAATATATCCTTCCTGACATGTTAATGGCCTTTAATTGGAGTCCATTGGATATTATTAAGTCTAATTCATTCAGTTTATTGCCAGTAATCTTGTATCTTTGACAAAGATTGCAGGAGCTTATCACTTGCCCTCTTGAGTCAGTGTCGCAGAGCTGATTGCCTCAGCTCCCTCTGGGACGCTTGGATTTATTTCCATGACATTCCAAATTGTAAATCTTTTTCTTCTTCCGGTGTTAGTTCTCTCTTGACAGCCCTTACTCTGCCTTTATCAGGAACTTAACACTTACATATACAGGATGTTAGCTAATGGAGTTCTTAAACTTCTCTATACTCTTGTAACCTTCTTGTAATTAACCTCTGATGGTTCCCAACTGTTCTCACTGATTGTTCGGATCTACTCATAAACACATTTGATTCACAAAGGAAATTCTTTCAATTAATTTCAACAAAATTCCGTGTTATACCTCTTTTCAAATGTTATTTACTGGCCAATTGGAGTGACACATTGTTGTAGCAGAACTTCTGTAATTTGGTGACAAATAGTTAGGCTCATGTCAAGCACGTATAATAGACAACTCTTAATTATAAAAAAGGATTGATTCATTAGACAGAAGCGTGCTTACCTCTTGGGCCATAAATAACCAGAGTAAAACCACTCAGAGAAGAAGCTGATAGTTCATGTTGTTTTAGCCATAATCACTATGAGGGTGGGGGTGAGTGGGGTGATGAGAAATGGTAAAGAAGGACCACTTTCATGGTCATCAGAACATAGTCCATTATTCCCCCTAAGCTTGGTGTTTTTAGTTCCAGTCACTAATTGGGACCAGCTGCTAACCATGAGAGAAATTTACTTTATCACCACAGTTCTATCTAGGAAACACCCATGGATCTTAGCGTTAACCCGGTGTGTTTTCCCAGAGGTTAGCAGGAGTGCTGAAAATATTTAAAGGAAACCTTTGGGCAGTGGTAGGTCACTTTACCTGCAAACTAATAGTCACAAAATATACAAGGCTCAGAAAGTCCACAAAGTGGCTGAGGTGGGGAAAAGACAAATGTCACACGAGGGGCGGGGGAGCTGTGCCTGCCCTGGGAGTGTTTGATGGGACAGTGTAGAGGCAGCTTCACTCTATATCTAACCCGTGCTGTACCTGCCCTGGGAGTGTTTGATGGGACAGTGTAAAGGGAGCATTACTCTGTATCTAACCCATGCTATACCTGCCCTGGGAGTGTTTGATGGGACAGTGTAGAGGGAGCTTCACTCTGTATAATACCCGTGCGGTACCTGCCCTGGGAGTGTTTGATGGGACAGTGTAGAGGGAGCTTTACTCTGTATCTAATCTGTGCTGTACCTGCCCTGGGAGTGTTTGATGGGACAGTGTAGAGGGAGCTTTACTCTGTATCTAACCCGTGCTGTACCTGCCCTGGGAGTGTTTGATGGGACAGTGTAGAGGGAGCTTTACTCTGTATCTAACCCGTGCTGTACCTGCCCTGGGAGTGTTTGAAGAGGCATTGTCGAGGGAGCTTTACTCTCTATCTAACCCGTGCTGTACCTGCCCTGGGAGTGTTTGATGGGACAGTGTAGAGGGAGCTTTACTCTGTATCTAACCCATGCTGTACATGACCTGGAAGTGTTTAATGGGACAGTGTAGAGGGAGCTTTACTCTGTATCTAACCCATGCTGTACATGACCTGGAAGTGTTTAATGGGACAGTGTAGAGGGAGCTTTACTCTTTATCTAACCCATGCTGTACCTGACCTGGGAGTTGTTAAATCCGTGAATCTTTAGGTAGTGTGTCCTTCAATCAATAGACAAAGACTGCAGAGGAACAATCAACAGGTGTTAACTGGATGAGGTTTGCTCTAAAACTAACAGTACAAATCCTTACTCAGGGTTTATATACAGGTGTGGTCACTGCCAGTACTACAGTATACAGGAGCTGTAAAAAGTAGTTTTCCCCTTAAAGGTACATACACTACAATTCCTCCCCTTTTAGATTAACAGTACCATAACATTCATTTAACAATTAACACTTTTAACATGCAACATTAACTGAAAATAGTCCATTTATAAATTCAGTCTTTGGGGCGGCTTCCTGATCCATTCTGGATAGCGCCTTTCCTGAGTGTCTTGCTCTTGGTGCGGAGGCGATTCTACCCCCCTGTCGTCGGTTGGTTCATCAGCTTCTGATGCTACTGTTTCTGGGGTAGATGCTACCTGTATGTTGGGTTCATCACCAGGTATGCGAGACATGGGGTTGACTCGTTCCTGTGACGCTAGGATCTGGCCGACATGGCGTCTCACAATGTTCTCCCCAACATCCACTGTGTACATTAGTGGCCCCTGCCGTGTGCATATCGTTCCTGGTTGCCATTTCTCTGTTCGGTAGTCGCGGGCCAAGACTGGTTGCCCTACATTGATGCTCCTTGTCGGCTTCTCATTGATGTGCTGGAATTGCTTATTCTCAACATTTCTTCGTACATTTGGTCTGAGCAAATCCAGACGAGATCTCAACCTTCGGTTAAAGAACATCATGGCCGGGGTCTGGTTGGTAACTGCATGTGTCGCATTTCTGTAGGCTAACAGGAAATTGTCCACCTTATGCTGCAGTGGAATGTCGTCATCGCACATGGCCCTTACTGCCTTTTTAAAGGTTTGTACGAACCTCTCAGCCAATCCATTTGTGGCTGGATGATACGGGGCGGATGTGTAATGCCTTACCCCATTCCTTCTCATAAATTTCTGAAACACTTCGGACACAAACTGTGGTCCGTTATCAGAGCAAATCTGCTCTGGCAAGCCGTTCCTGGCAAATATGGTCCGTAGGACTGCAATCGTTTTCTCCGTGGTGGTGGAGGACATTTTGATCACATCAGGCCATTTTGAGTGCGCATCCATGGCTATTAAGAACATTGAGTCCATGAATGGACCAGCAAAATCAATATGCACCCGTTGCCATGGCGAGGAGGGCCACTCCCATGGGTGTAGAGGGGCATGTGGTGGTGCATTTTGGACCTTCTGGCATCCTGAGCAGCTCTTTGTCAGGTCCTCGATTTGCTGATCAATCCCCGGCCACCACACATAAGCCCTAGCAAGGCTTTTCATTTTCACCCCTCCCAGATGGCTTTCATGAAGCTCATTGAGCACTCTCTCCCTTAACTTGGGTGGAATTACCACTCGGGATCCACACATCAAGGTCCCCTGGCATACTGACAGCTGTTCTCTTCTGGATGAGAATGCTGGCAACAGTGAGTCGCCATGTGTTGGCCATCCCTTCACCGTCAAATCATATACCCGAGACAGTGTCGGATCATTTCGGGTCTCCTTCTCTATATCTGCGTTAGTTACTGGCAAGCGTTCAATTATAGTCGAATAAAATATTTCGACAGGGTCCACTGTTGGTGCTTCCTCCGCAGTAGGCAGTGGCAGGCATGATAGACCATCAGCATTTCCATACTGTTTCGTGCCCTTATACTCTATTTCATATTGGTTCGCCCCTAGGAAAAGAGACCATCTTTGTAGCTGTTGCGCAGTCATCACCAGAACACCCTTCTTTGGATTAAAGCTGGAGACAAGTGGTTGGTGGTCAGTCAGCAAGGTGAACTTCTGCCCGTGCAGATAGTGGTTGAACTTTTTCACTCCCCACACTAGGCTGAGGGCCTCCCTGTCAATCTGGGCGTAGTTACGCTCGGCTGAGGTTAGTGACCGAGATGCAAAGGCTACTGGCCTCTCCAAGCCGTCCGGGAATTTGTGCGACAGCACCGCTCCAATACCATAGGGTGATGCATCACACGCCAACTGAATTGGTAGTGCTGGGTTGAAATGAGCCAACACCTCTTTTGATGTGATGAATTCTTTGCACTTCTGGAAAGCTCGTTTACATTCGTCATTCCACTTCCATGGTACCCCCGTTTGAAGTAGGGTGTTCAGTGGGTGTAGTACTGTAGACAAATTCGGCAAGAACTTATGGTAGTAGTTCACCAGCCCGAGGAACGACCTCAGTTGTGACACATTTTCCGGTGCTGGAGCCTTGACTACTGCCTCAATCTTTTCAGGGGACTTATGTAACCCCTCTTCATCAATAACGTGGCCACAGCACGAGATCTGCTTCTGGAAAATCTCGCATTTGTGGCAATTAGCTCGGAGCCCATATTCCTTCAATCTAGTGAGCACCTGCTCCAGGTTGGCGAGGTGATCACTGTCATTTTCGCCCGTGACCAGGATGTCGTCCAAATAACACTGGGCCCCTGGAATCCCTTGCAGGACTTGATCCATTGCCCTTTGCCAAATAGCCGGAGCTGGTGCTACCCCGAACACCAGCCAGTTGTATTGGTAGAGACCTTTGTGAGTGTTGATCGTGAGGTACTGTTTCGAGGCTTCTTCTACCTCCATTTGCAGGTACGCCTGAGCCAGATCAATCTTAGTGAAGCGTTTACCTCCAGATAGCGAGGCGAAAATATCTTCAATCCGCGGAAGCGGATATTGTACCGTGTGAAGGACTGGGTTCACTGTCACCTTAAAGTCCCCACAGATGCGAACCTTCTTTGGTTCCCCAGGTGTATTACTCAACGACCTCTTCATTACAGGAACGATGGGTGTAGCCCACTCACTCCAGTCCACTTAGGACAGTACTCCAGAACATCCCAAACCTTCCAGCTCTGCTTCGACGGCTGGGCGGATCGCATAAGGCACCGGTCTGGCCTTAAAAAAAACTTTGGGCTTGCATTTTCCTCTATTTTGATCGTCGCTGTTATGCCTTTTAGTGCTCCGAGTCCCTCCTGGAACACTTCTTGTGCGTCAGTTAGCATTTTTGACAGTCATCCAGGTGTGATGTCGTCATCCTTTTTGGCATCTACCGTCAGTGCTTGTATGGCATGCCAATCTAACTGTATTTTCCAGATCCATTCATGTCCTGGTAGTGGTGGTCTTCCATCTGGCAATACATATAGGTCCATTTTTGGTGTTTCCTTGCCATTGTATATCACGTTCACCCTTATTTTTCCTTTGGGGTAGACTTTTTGCCCCGTGTACGTCTTCAAGACATTCTCTGTATCTCTCAAGGGTATATGTGAGAATAGCCGCTTGTAGTCCCTTCGGTTTATGACTGTTAGGGCTGATCCTGTGTCCAATTCCATTTTCACTTGGACTCCGTCTATCTTGAGCGTGACCCAGATAGTTTGGTGATCCTCCATTTTGATTACATTATGTAATTTCAGACAACCCAGCTCCTTGCTTCCGGAGTCTGTATCACTTTTCTGTTCGTCTGAACTACTCTCCATCACCTTATGTACCTTTTTGTACTTTTCCTGTGGAGATTTCTTGCTGCTGGTTTTTTTTCCCGACCTGCAGACTCTTGCTATGTGTCCTACTTTTCCACACTGTCTGCACACTTGGTCCTTGAACCAACAATCTTTATGGTCATGTGTTGTTCTGCCGCAGCGATAACACTTCACTGCTCCATATGACATTTCATTTGTGCCATATTCTTGCGGTCTCCATTGTATCTCTGCAGCGCCCCGTGCAACTGCTTCGTGTGATGCTTCCATGCTGAAAGCCTTGTCCAGCGTAAGATCCTTTTCTGATAGAAGCCGTTTCTGGGTTCCTTCACTTTGAAGCCCACACACAAACTTGTCCCTTAAAGTATCTGCTAGTCCCGTTCCAAACTGGCAGTGTTTCGATAGCTTGCGCAGTTCCATTAAATACTCAGCATTACTTTTGTCTTTATGCTGGTTCCTTTTGTGAAACTTAAATCTTTCTGCTATCAGCAGCGGTGTGGGGTTTAAGTGGTCCTGTAGGATTGCCACTATGCTTTCAAAATCCTTTTCCACTGGCTTCTCTGGGGTTACTAGGTTTCGCAGTAAGCCATACGTTTTTGCAACCATTGAATTCAACAATACCAATGCTTTCCTGGCATCTGGCACTTCATTCGCCTTGCAGTACACTTCTATGCGTTCTACATATGTCGCCCCATCTTCGACTTCGTTGTCGAACACTGTGACACTGCCACTCTTCGGCATCCCTGGGTGTGGTTAGACTGGCTAAAAATGGCATCTCCTGCGCTCTCCCTTCTTCTCCGCTGGCTCAAAATGGCGTCTCCCGCGCTTTCCTTTCTTCTCCGCTGCGGCTCAAAAATGGCGTCTCCCGCGCTCTCCCTTCTCCGCTGCGGCTCAAAAATGGCTTCTCCTGCGCTCTCCCTTCTTCTCCGCTACAGCTCAAATAGCATCTCCCACGCTTTCCTTTCTTCCCCCGCGGACGCTGCTCAGCCCTTGAACACCGGCCACGCTCTGCGCGTTTTCCTGCGCGCCTCTCTCATTGACGCCGCTCGGTCCTGAACCCCGGCTGTGCCCCGTGCGCACTACCCTCTCTCTCTTTTTTTTCCCGTCGACGCCGCTCGGTCTTCAACCCCGGCTGTGCTTTACCCTCTCTCTTACACCGTCGACGCTGCTCGGCCTTCCCCTGTGACACCGGTCGGCTCCAGCTGCTGCCGTCCGGGAAGGGTCTGCGCCGTACCTGCTGCCAGCCCGTCTCGCTGGAGTCTCCGCCGGATGGTCGACGCCCGTGCCCCTGGAATCGGTCTTCTTCTACAGAGTTGCAGGTAGGTTCGAATCGACTCGTCGCCAAAGTTAAATCCATGAATCTTTAGGTAATTTGTCCTTCAATCAATAGACAGAGACTGCAGAGGAACAATCAACAGGTGTTTACTGGATGGGGGTTGCTCTAAAACTAACAGTACAATTCCCTACTCAGGGTTTATACACAGGTGTGGTCACTGCCGGTACTAAAGTATACAGGAGCTGTTAAAAGTAGTTCTCCCCTAAAAGGTACATACACTACAGGAGTGTTTGATGGGGCAGTGTAGAGGGAGCTTTACTCTGTATCTAACCGTGCTGCACCTGCCCTGGGAGTGTTTGATGGGACAGTGTAGAGGGAGCTTCACTCTGTATCTAACCCGTGCTGTACCTGCCCTGGGAGTGTTTGATGGGACAGTTTAGAGGGAGCTTCACTCTTATCTAACCCATGCTGTACCTGCCATGGGAGTGTTTGATGAGACAGTATAGAGGGAGCTTTACCCTGTATCTAACCGTGCTGTACCTGCCCTGGGAGTGTTTGATAGGACAGTGTAGAGGGAGCTTTTCTCTGTATCTAACCCATGCTCTACCTGCCCTGGGAGTGTTTGATGGGACAGTGTAGAGGGAGCTTTACGCTGTATCTAACTCGTGCTGTACCTGAACGGGGAGTGTTTGATGGAACAGTTTAGAGGGAGATGTACTCTGTATCTAACCAGTACTGTATCTGCCCTGGGAGTGTTTGATGGGACAGTGTAGAGGGTGCTTCACTCTGTATCTAACCCGTGCTGTACCTGCCCTGGGAGTGTTTGATGGGACAGTGTAGAGGGAGCTTCACTCTGTATCTAACTTGTGCTGTACCTGCCCTGGGAGTGTTTGATGGGAGAGTGTAGAGGGAGCTTCACTCACGGCAGTTTGAAATCGGTGGCAGTGAGTGAGGAGCGGCCCGACCAGAGCGGACCTGCGTGGCGACACTGAGCATCGGCGGCAGTTTGAAATCGGCGGCAGTGAGTGAGGAGCGGCCCGACCAGAGCGGTCCTGCGTGGGAACACTGAGCATCGGCGGCAGTTTGAAATCGGCAGCAGTGAGTGAGGAGCAGCCCGACCAGAGCGGACTTGCGTGGGAACACTGAGCATCGGCGGCAGTTTGAAATCGGCAGCAGTGAGTGAGGAGCGGCCCGACCAGAGCGGACCTGCGTGGGAACACTGAGCATCGGCGGCAGTTTGAGATCGGCGGCAGTGACTGAGGAGCAGCCCGACCAGAGCGGACCTGCGTGGGAACACTGAGCATCGGCGGCAGTTTGAGATCGGCGGCAGTGACTGAGGAGCAGCCCGACCAGAGCGGACCTGCGTGGGAACACTGAGCATCGGCGGCAGTTTGAGATCGGCGGCAGTGACTGAGGAGCAGCCCGACCAGAGCGGACCTGCGTGGGAACACTGAGCATCGGCGGCAGTTTGAAATCGGCGGCAGTGAGTGAGGAGCGGCCCGACCAGAGCGGACCTGCGTGGGAACACTGAGCATCAGCGGCAGTTTGAAATCGGCGGCAGTGAGTGAGAGTGAGGAGCGGCCCGACCAGAGTGGACCTGCGTGGGAACACTGAGCATCGGCGGCAGTTTGAAATCGGCGTCAGTGAGTGAGGAGCGGCCCGACCAGGGCGGACCTGCGTGGGAACACTGAGCATCAGCGGCAGTTTGAAATCAGCGGCAGTGATTGAGGAGCGGCCTGCCTAGAGCGGACCTGCGTGGGAACACTGAGCATCGGCGGCAGTGATTGAGGAGCGGCCCGACCAATTCAGCAGCAGGGGAGAGAGGTAAAAAGTAAACCAAGTGTGACGTCACCAGGAAGCAGGTAAGTGATTGGTTGGTGAGTATTTCTTTCTCCTTTACATTAGAAGCTTAAATTCTGCGTTTTATATTTTCTTGGCTCTCTGTGGTGTAGTGGGGACAGTTGGTAAATAAGCGCCCTACAGTATATCTTTAACTGGTGGTATTGAATTCATTTAAATTAATTAAAAGGGTAAGTCATGCCAGGATAGCCCAGCCCGTGTTATGCTCCTCTTGCTCTATGCGGGAATTCAGGGACGCTGCCAGTGTCCCTGACGACCACGTGTGCCAGAAATGCACCCAGCTGCAGCTACTAATGGGCCGTATGGAGGCGCTGGAGCTGCGGATGGATGGGTTGTGGAGCATTCACGATGCTGAGAGGGTTGTGGATTACACGTTTGATGAGTTGGTCACACCGCAGGTTAGTGCTGCACAAGCAGAAGGGAAATGGGTGACCACCAGGCGGAGCAATAGAAGCAGGCAGGTAGTGCAGGGGACCCCTGTGGCCATCCCCCTTTCAAACAGGTATACCAGTTTGGATACTGTTGAGGGGGATGTCTCACCAGGGGAGGGTGGCAGCAGCCAACTTCCTGGCACCAGGGGTGCTTCTGCTGCTCAGGAAGGGAGGAAAAAGAGTGGGAGAGCAATAGTGGTAGGGGATTCTATTGTAAGGGGAACAGATAGGTGTTTCTGTGGCCATAGACGTGACTCCAGGATGGTTTGTTGCCTCCCTGGTGCCAGGGTCAAGGATGTCACTGAACGGCTGCAGGGCATTCTGAAGGGGGAGGGTGAACAGGCAGAGGTCGTGGTTCACATTGGGACCAACGACATAGGTAGGAAGAGGGATGAGGTGCTGCAGCAAGAATTTAGGGAGCTAGGTAGCAGATTAAAGAGTAGGACCTCAAAGGTTGTAAACTCTGGATTACCCCCGGTGCCACGTGCTAGTGAGTATAGGAATAGGAGGATAGAGCAGATGAATGCGTGGCTAATGAGTTGGTGCAGGAAGGAGGGCTTTAGTTTCCTGGATCACTGGGCTTGCTTCTGGGGAAGGTGGGACTTGTACAAGTCGGACGGGTTGCACCTGAACCAGAGCAGGACAAATATCCTAGCGGGGAGGTTTGCTAGCACTATTCGGGGGGGTTTAAACTAAAATGGCAGGGGGTTGGGAACCTGAGCAGGGAGACAGAGGAAAGGAAAACAAGGATAAAAGCAAAAGATAGGAAGGAGAAAAACAAAAGTGGCAGTCAGAGAAATCAACGGTTTAAATCAAACGTGGCCACAGTAAATAATAATTCTAATAGGTCTAAGAGCGTTAAAAAAACAAGCCTGAAGGCTTTGTGTCTTAATGCGAGGAGCATTTGTAATAAGGTGGATGAATTGGCTGCACAAATAGAGGTAAATAAATATGATTTGGTTGGGATTATGGAAACATGGCTCAAGGATGGCCAAGACTGGGAACTCAACATCCAGGGGTATTCGATATTCAGGAAAGATAGGCAAAAAGGAAAGGGAGGTGGGGTAGCATTACTGGTTAAAGAAGGGATTAATACAATTGCAATGAAGGATATTAGCTCTGATGATGTGGATTCTATATGGGTAGAATTGAGAAATACTAAGGGGAGGTTGGGGATGGCATTAAAAGGGAAATTAAAGAAGCGTGCAATAAGGGCACAGCAGTCATCATGGGTGACTTTAATCTACATATAGATTGGGCCAACCAAATTAGTAACAATACTGTGGGGGAGGAATTCCTGGAGTGTTTACGGGATGGTTTCCTGGACCAATATGTTGAGGAACCAACCAGAGATCAGGCCATCTTAGACTGGGTATTATGTAACGAGAAAGGATTAATTAGCAATCTTGTTGTACGAGGCCCCTTGGGTCGGCGCGATCATAATATGATCGAATTCTTCATTAAGATGGAGAATGAAGTAGTTGACTCAGAGACAAGGGTCCTCAATTTAAATAAAGGAAACTACGATGGTCTGAGGAGCGAGTTGGGTAGGATTGATTGGGGAATGTGACTCAAAGCGTTGATGGTGGATAGGCAATGGCAAACATTCAAAGACCGAATGGATGAACTACAGAATTTGTTCATCCCAGTTTGGTATAAAAATAAAACAAAAAAGGTGATTCAACCGTGGCTAACAAGGGAAATTAGGGATAGCACAAGATCCAAGGAGAGGACATATAAATTGGCTAGAAAAAGCAATAATCCTGAGGATTGGGAGCAGTTTAGGAGTCAACAAAGGAGGACAAAGGTATTAATTAAGAAAGGGAAAATAGAATATGAGAGTAAGCTAGCAGGCAACATAAAAACTGACTGTAAAAGCTTTTATAGATATGTGAAGAGAAAAAGATTGGTGAAGTCAAGTGTAGGTCCCTTGCAGCCAGAATCAGGGGAATTTATAATGGGAAACAAGGAAATGGCAGCCCAACTAAATACATACTTTGGTTCTGTCTTCACAAAGGAGGACACAAATAATCTCCCAGAGATGCCGGGGAACATAGGGTCTAATGAGAGGGAGGAACTGAAAGAAATCAGTATTTGTAGGGAAATGGTGTTAGGAAAATTGATGGGACTGAAGGCCGATAAATCCCCAGGGCCTGATGGTCTACATCCCAGGGTACTTAAGGATGTGGCCCTAGAGATAGTAGATGCATTGCTGGTCATCTTCCAGAACTCGATAGACTCTGGAACAGTACCCATGGATTGGAGGGTAGCTAATGTTACCCCACTATTCAAAAAAGGTGGTAGAGAAAAAGCAGGGAATTATAGACCGGTAAGCCTGACATCGGTAGTGGGGAAAATGCTAGAGTCTATTATAAAAGATGTAATAGCAGAGCACTTGGAAAGCACTGACAGGATCGGACAAAGTCAGCATGGATTTACAAAAGGTAAATCATGCTTGACTAATCTACTGGAATTTTTTGAGGATGTAACTGGTAAAATAGATAAGGGAGAACCAGTGGATGTGGTGTATTTGGACTTTCAGAAGGCTTTCGATAAGGTCCCACATAAGAGATTAGCGTGCAAAATTAAGGCACATGGGATTGGGGGCAAGGTATTGACTTGGATAGAGAACTGGTTGGCGGACAGAAAGCAAAGAGTTGGAATAAACGGGTCGTTTTCCGAGTGGCAGGCAGTGACTAGTGGGGTACCGCAAGGATCGGTCCTAGGACCCCAGCTGTTCACAATATATATTAATGATCTGGACAAGGGAATTGAATGTAATATCTCCAAATTTGCAGACGACACAAAGCTGGGTGGGAGGGCAAGCTGTGAGGAGGATGTCGTGAAACTCCAGTACGATTTGGACAGGTTGGGTGATTGGGCAGAAACATGGCAAATGCACTATGTTGGGCCAGAAATTCGTGAACGGGGCTTGCCGCGCGTGCAAGCCCCGTATATGCACTTACCCGACGCTCCTGCCGATCACCTCCAGGGATGCCTGGAATTGGTGTTTCAAAAAGAAGAATCCCGGGCAGCGTATGACGTCACGCCGCCCAGGAGTGCAGCCAGCGCGAAGCCTGGAGCGTGCAGTGCAAGTGAGACACGCCCCTTAAGGTCTCATTGTAGTAGGACACGCCCCCAATCTCTCCAAGCAGCTGCAGAGGACTTTGTAGTTACACAGCTGCAGGGAAAGTAAGTTATCTGCTATTTTATGAATGTTTTGTGAACTTTTATAAAATTTTAAAAACGTTTACATTATTTTGAAGAATCTGAAGTAGTTTTAAACAGAATTAAAGCAATTTGAAGACTTTTAAAAGCCCTAAAAGAATTTTTTTAATTCCATGTATTTATTTAGCAATGTCGTCGTCATACGTGTCTTCACACTGATCCCTTTGGGGAACTGTATGAAGTGGTGGAAGGATTTAGGGCCATGATTAACGCTCATTCCGTGACCGTAACCATCTTTGAACCAGCCATTAGGGCGGTTAGTCCTATGGCGGGAGGGTTTTACGGGCTCCCACAAGCTATACAAGGAGGGGGGGCCACCCACACCCACGGACGCAAATATCCCACTGGATGTCAACCCAGAATTTAGAGCCGGAGCTCCGACTCCACTTGCCGGGACTGTCTGGAGCGGGGTTCGAAACCCTACCCTGATCTGGCCCAGCGGCGGGGATCCTACCGCTATGCCAAAGGCCCAATCCGATTAGCAACGTGAAATGGCTGGAATGAGCACAATTCACGGCATTAAAAGAACTCACAATTGAACTGATGATGACCTCAGCAATCTCCTCAAGGAGGTGGAGGCGCAGTGCCTGCTCATCATTGGTAATGAGAAGTCAAAGGCGCCGCAAAAAGGGCAGATGATAGCTTGGTCTTTCAAGTGGCAGCATAGGGCTCCAGTCACGGGGAGGGAAAAGGCGCAGGAAACATATGGGTGTCACCTTTTGTGCGGAGTGGGCCTTTTGCGTAGCAGTAAGCATCCCCGCCGCTGGGCCAGAAGGAGTAGGGTTTTGAACCCCACTCCAGACAATCCCGGCAAGTGGAGTCGGAGCTCCAACTATAAATTCTGGGTGGACATCCAGCGGGATACTTGCGTCCGTGGGTGTGGGTGGCCCCCCCCCCTCAGATGGGTTGTGGGAGCCCGTAAAACCCTCACGCCATAGGACTAACCACCCTAATGGCTGGTTCAAAGATGGTTACGGTCACGGAATGAGCGTTAATCACGGCCATAAATCCTTCCACCACTTCATACAGTTCCCGAAAGGGAACAGTGTGAGGATATGTACGACGATGACCTCTTGCGCAATGCACCTCCTTGGACCCTCAGTCGCAGATGCGAGGGGGCAAATCGTGCAATTGTTAAATTTTTCATTTTTTTTACATGTAAAATGTTGGCCCAGTAATTCCCTTCCAAATGCGCGAGTACGGGCGGGGTACTTACGCGTCTGGCCGGAGGAAATGCCGGTTTTCAGCATGCATAGCGCATGCGGGTAAAACCGGCATTTCCTGTCCTCTGAACGAAGGGGTTCAGAGGCAAAACGCGTGCGCAGTAAAATTCGCCGCTTTCATTCATGCTTTCAGTGAGGTCAAGTCCTTACAACTTACACATGAAAAAAGCATGGGTACAGTTGCTCCAGAGGCTGCGGAGGAAGATATTTCTTATCGTGGAGCTTCTGAAAGTATGTATGTCTGTATATATTCCTTTGCGTGTTATGTATATATTCCTTTACTTATGTGTATGAATGTATTATTTAATTATGACTTTCAGAGAAAGTAACTTATTGGAAAATCATAATTAAAAACATACATTCATACACATTAGTAAAGGAATATAAAACATACATACATATACGTAAAGGAATATATGCGGACATACACACATAATTGCTTATTACTGATGAAAAGTTTCTTTCTTAAAAGTGCTGGAAATGTTACATTACTCATTTTAGAACACTCATTTTCACATTCCATTCACACAGCCACAATTGCTCCTTCTACCTACCGTTCTGAAAACCCGTTTAAAAAAAAAAATTTAAACTTTAAAACTTACTTAAAATTTCTTAAAATAACTTCCCTCCCTTTCCCAAACAAAAATATTGCCTTTCAGAAGCTCCACGATAAAATATATCTTCCTCCGCAGCCTTGGAACAACTTTACACCTGCTTTTTTCAAGTGTAACTTGTAAGGACTTACCCTCACTGAATCCATGAATGAAATCTACGAAGTTCACTGCGCAAGCGCTGCCTGTGCAGTCGCACGCGCTGTGCCTATGAACCCCTTCGTTCCGAGGTCTGGAAATGCCGGCGTTCCCCGCATGCGCTGTTCATGCTGAACGCCGGCATTTCCAACGGCCAGATGCGTGAGTACCCCGACCGTACTCACGCCTTTGGTCACGAACTTCTGGCCCAATGTGGATAAATGTGAGGTTATCCACTTTGGTGGCAAAAACAGGAAGGCAGATTATTATTTGAATGGCAATAGATTGGGAGAAGGGGAAGTGCAAAGAGACCTGGGTGTTCATGTGCACCAGTCGCTGAAGGTAAGCATGCAGGTGCAGCAGGCGGTTAAGAAGGCAAATGGTATGTTGGCCTTCGTAGCAAGAGGGTTCGAGTACAAGAACAAGGATGTTGTGCTGCAGTTGTACAGGGCCTCGGTGAGGCCGCACCTTGAGTATTGTGTGCAGTTTTGGTCACCTTAGCTGAGGAAGGACGTTCTTGCCATGGAGGGAGTGCAGTGAAGATTCACCAGGCTGATACATGGGATGGCAGGAATGACATACGAGGAGAGATTGTGTCGATTGGGCTTATACTCACTGGAGTTTAGAAGATTGAGAGGGGATCTCATCGAAACCTATAAAATTCTGTCAGGTCTGGACAGACTCGATGCAGGAAGGATGTTTCTGATGGCCGGGGAGTCCAGAACCAGGGGTCATAGTCTAAGGATAAGGGGTAAGCCATTTAGGACTGAAAAGAGGAGGAATTTCTTCACCCAGAGTGGTGAACCTGTGGAATTCTCTGCCACAGAGGGTGGTGGAGGCCAGTTCATTAAAAATATTCAAGAAAGAGTTGGATATATTTCTTGAGGCTAAAGGGATCAAGGGATACAGGGAGAAGGCAGGGACAGGGTACTGAATTTGGACGATCAGCCATGATCTCATTGAATGGCGGAGTAGGCTAGAAGGGCAGAATGGCCTACTCCTGCTCCTATCTTCTATGTTTCTATGTTTCGGTATCTAAGCCGTGCTGTACCTGCCCTGGGAGTGTTTGATGGGAAAGTGTAGAGGGAGCTTCACTCTGTATCTAACCCGTGCTGTACCTGCCCTGAGAGTGTTTGATGGGGCAGTGTAGAGGGAGCTTCAATCTGTATATAACCAGTGCTGTACGTACCCTGGGATTGTTTAATGGGACAGTGTAGAGGGAGCTTCACTCTGTATATAACCCGTGCTGTACCTGCCCTGGGAGTGTTTGATGGGACAGTGTAGAGGGAGATTTACTCTGTTTCTAACCTGTGCTGTACCTGCCCTGGGAGTGTTTGATGGGACAGTGTAGAGGGAGCTTTACTCTGTATCTAACCATGCTGTACCTGCCCTGGGAGTGTTTGATGGGACACTGTAGAGGGAGCTTCACTCTGTATATAACACGTGCGGTACCTGCCCTGGGAGTGTTTGATGTGACAGTGTAGAGGGAGCTTTACTCTGTATCTAACCCGTGCTGTACCTGCCCTGGGAGTATTTGATGGGACAGTGTAGAGGGAGCTTTACTCTGTATCTAACCCGTGCTGACCCTGCCCTGGGAGTGTTTGATGGGACAGTGTAGAGGGAGCTTTACTCTGTATCTAACCCATGCAGTACCTGCACTGGGAGTGTTTCATGGGACAGTGTAGAGGGAGCTTTACTCTGTATCTAACCCGTGCTGTACATGACCTGGGAGTGTTTGATGGGACAGTGTAGATGGAACTTTACTCTGTATCTAACCCGTGCTGTACATGCCCTCGGAGTGTTTGATGTGACAGTGGAGAGGGAGCTTCACTCTATATCTAACTGGTGCTGTACCTGCTGTGGGAGTCTTTGATGGGACAGTGTAGAGGGAACTTTACTCTGAATCTAACCCGAGCTGTACCTGCCCTGGGAGTGTTTGATGGGACAGTATAGAGGGAGCTTTACTCTGTATCTAACCCGTGCTGTACATGCCCTGGGAGTGTTTGATGTGACAGTGTAGAGGGAGCTTCACTCTATATCTAAGCTGTGCTGTACCTGCCCTGGGAGTGTTTGATGGGACAGTGTAGAGGGAGCTTCACTCTGTATCTAACCCGTGCTGTACCTGCCCTGGGAGTGTTTGATGGGACAGTGTAGAGGGAGCTTCACTCTGTATCTAACCCATGCTGTACCTGCCCTGAGAGTTTTTGATGGGGCAATGTAGAGGGATCTTCACTCTGTATATAACCCGTGCTCTACCTGCCCTGGGAGTGTTTGATGGAACAGTGTAGAGTGAGATTTACTCTGTATCTAACCCGTGCTGTACCTGCCCTGGGAATGTTTGATGGAATAGTGTAGGGGAGCTTCACTCTGTATCTAACCCGTGCTGTACCTGCCCTGGGAGTGTTTGATGGGACAGTGTAGAGGGAGCTTCACTCTGTATGTAACCCGTGCTGTACCTGCCCTGAGAGTGTTTGATGGGGCAGTGTAGAGGGAGCTTCACTCTTTATATTGTAGGAATGGAGGTTCCTATCAAAAAGACTGAGTTCGACTCAGGTAATTAAATTAATGAACTTTAATGAAAACAAACGAGTTTAAACTGGAAAGTGCTAGAACACATCAATAACAGGTCTACTCTCCTTGAGGGCTCCACGAGGACTGATCCCCTGGTCCGGAGACTGACGTCATGACGTCATCATGTTCTTCCCGCCAGTGGGGCATCACATGACTAACGGCATGATGTCATCACGTTGAAACCGTGCTGTAAAGGTAACTAGACATTGTACAGTCAAACAGTGTAATTAAAGGTACAGGCACAGGCAGTAACTACATTGCTGTTAAAGGAATTATGTACAACCTCTCTGAATCCTTTGGTGGCTCTGCCACATGCGCCCCCCCCCAGAATTGTCTTTAACAGAAAAGGTGAGGCGAGGAGGAGGCCTGATGAGCCTGTCCAATCGACTTCGATACCCTGGTAGAGGAAGTTGATGACCGGTGGATGAGCTGGCAGTCGGTGGCGGCTGAGTAGGCGTGGCGAGCGCAGTTGAGTTGTCAGGCGGCTTTGGTTGATCAGGTGCAGCGGCAACGGGCGGTTGGCCACGTTTGGGTGGTTGAGCGACTACGACAGGGTGGTCCAGGTCCAGGTGAGCCGGCTTCAAGCGGTCCACCGAGATGTGATCCGGTTTCCCTCCGACGTCGACCAAAAAGGATTTGTCTCCCGGTTCGATTACGCGGAAAGTTCCAGTGTAAGGGGGCTTGAGCGGATACCGGTGAGCGTCGTGTCGGATGAAGACATACTCCGCATTCTTCAGTCCCGGTGGCACGTAGGAGGTCTGCAAACCATGCTTGGACGTAGGTATCGGAGCAAAGCATCTCGTTGCTTCTTGGTGGCGAACGAGTTGCCGGGAGGCGGACCATGGCTCTGTGGGAGAAGGGAGGAAATCTCCTGGTACACGGAGCGGCTGGCCATAGACGAGTTAGAAACATAGAAACATAGAAGATAGGAGCAGGAGTAGGCCAATCGGCCCTTCGAGCCTGCTCCGCCATTCAATGAGATCATGGCTGATCATCCAATTTCAGTACCCTGTCCCTGCCTTCTCCCCATATCCCTTGATCCCTTTAGCCTCAAGAAATATATCCAACTCTTTCTTGAATATATTTTATGAACTGGCCTCCACCGCCCTCTGTGGCAGAGAATTCCACAGGTTCACCACTCTCTGGGTGAAGAAATTCCTCCTCATTTCAGTCCTAAATGGCTTACCCCTTATCCTTAGACTATGACCCCTGGTTCTGGACTCCCTGGCCATCAGAAACATCCTTCCTGCATCTAGTCTGTCCAGACCTGACAGAATTTTATAGGTTTCAACGAGATCCCCTCTCAATCTTCTAAACTCCAGTGAGTATAAGCCCAATCGACACAATCTCTCCTCATACGTCATTCCTGCCATCCCAGGTATCAGCCTGGTGAATCTTCGTTGCACTCCCTCCATGGCAAGAACGTCCTTCCTCAGGTAAGGTGACCAAAACTGCACACAATACTCAAGGTGCGGCCTCACCAAGGCCCTGTACAACTGTAGCAAGACATCCTTGTTCTTCTCCTCGAACCCTCTTGCTACGAAGGCCAACGTACCATTTGCCTTCTTAACCGCCTGCTGCACCTGCATGCTTACCTTCAGCGACTGGTGCACAATAACACCCAGGTCTCTTTGCACTTCCCCTTCTCTCAATCTATTGCCATTCAAATAACAATCTGCCTTCCTGTTTTTGCCACCAAAGTGGATAACCTCACATTTATCCACATTATAGTGCATTTGCCATGTTTCTGCCCAATCACCCAACCTGTCCAAATCGTACTGGAGTTTCACGACATCCTCCTCACAGCTTACCCTCCCACCCAGCTTTGTGTCGTCTGCAAATTTGGAGATATTACATCCAATTCCCTCGTCCAGATCATTAATACATATTGTGAACAGCTGGGGTCCTAGGACCGATCCTTGCGGTACCCCACTAGTCACTGCCTGCCACTCGGAAAACAACCCGTTTGTTCCAACTCTTTGCTTTCTGTCCGCCAACCAGTTCTCTATCCAAGTCAGATTGTAGATCATCTTTGGGTGCCGTACGGAGACCCAACAGGACCCATGGGAGTCTGTCCACCCATCCTGCGTCTTGAAGACTGGCCCGAAGAGAGGCTTTAAGCAACCTGTGGAATCGCTTGCAAAGGCCGTTTGCCTGCGGATGATAGGCAGTGGTGCGATGAAGTTTGGTGCCGAACCCCTGAGCCACAGCGTTCCAAAGATCTGAGGAAAATTGTGGCCCGCGGTCAGAGGAGATGTCCGCAGGTACCCCGAAACGGGCAACCCAACAGGAGATGAAAGCTCTAGCGACATCTGCCGCTGTGGTGGAAACCAAAGGAATTGCCTCTGGCCACCTAGTGGTGCGGCCCACTATGGTGAGGAGATGAGTATAACCCTGAGAAGGCGGAAGCAGCCCCACGAGGTCCACATGCACGTGGTCGAAACGATGCTCCGGAACAGTGAACGCAGCCACTGGAGCCTTGACATGACGCTGGACTTTGGCCTTCTGGCATACGATGCAGGTATTAGCCCAGTCACGCACATCGATGTGCATACCTTTCCAGACAAACTTGGCTGACAGAAGCCATGCGAAGCCTTCATCCCTGGGTGCGACAACCTGTGTATGGCATCAAAAACCCTCCGGCGCCATGCGACTCGCACTATGGGACGAGGAACTCCCATGGAAACGTCGCAAAGGAGCGTGGCACCTGCAGCCTGGAAGACGACGTCGGTCGCTTGGAAGCTAGAGGGAACGGTTCGATAAGATTGGACCTCCGAATCCGAAACCTGATCTGCCGCCATGAGGACGTAGTCGATTCCCAGGTGCACCGCGTGGACCGTCGCACGGGAGAGGCAATCTGCCACCTGGTTGTCCTTACCAGACACATGTTGAATGTCCGTGGTAAATTCAGAAATGAACGTCAAGTGAGGTTGTTGACGAGCGGACCACGGTTCGGTGGTCTTGGCCATGGCGAACATAAGGGGTTTGTGGTCGACAAAAGCCATGAAGGGGCGCCCCTCCAATAAAAACCGGAAATAGCGAATGGCGAGGAAAAGGGCCAGTAGTTCCCTATCGAAGGTGCTGTACTTTTTTTCATTTGTTCGCAATTGACGGCTGAAAAACGCCAGCGGTTGCCACGTGCCGTTGACCCACTGTTCTTGCACCGCACCGATGGCGTAGTCTGACGCGTCGGTGGTAAGGGCGATAGTAGCACCTGGAAGTGGGTGCGTCAGCATGGTTGCATTGGCCAAAGCGTTCTTGGTGTCGCCGAATGCCTGGATCATTTCAGCTGTCCAGGTGATTGGGTCTTTACCGGACTTGCCCTTGAGGGCCCCGAACAAGGGTTGCATGAGTTGAGCCGCCTTGGGGACGAAACGGTGGTAGAAGTTGACCATCCCCAGGAAATCCTGCAAGGCCTTGACTGTCGACGGCCGTGGGAAAGAAGTAACCGCCTCAACCTTCGTCGCCAAGGAACGGCGCCGTCCGATGTTATTCGATGTCCCAGGAAGTCGATTTGTTGCAGGCCGAACTGACACTTGGCCGGGTTGATGATTAAACTGTGTTGGCTGAGGTGCGTAAAGAGGGAACGCAAATGGGAGATGTGCTCCTCCTTGCTGGCACTGGCGATGAGTATGTCATCAAGGTAGACGAAAAGGAAATGCTGGTCTCGAAGAACGGAGTCCATTAAACGCTGGAACGCCTGTGCTGCGTTCTTTAAGCCAAACGGCATCCGCAGGAACTCAAAGAGGCCAAAAGGGGTGATGACTGCGGTTTTCGGGACGTCTTGTGGGTGCACTGGAACCTGGTGATAGCCACGGACGAGGTCAACTTTAGAGAAGATAGAAGTTCCCTCCAAGTGGGCCGAGAAGTCCTGGATATGCGGGATCGGGTACCGATCCGGAGTGGTGGCGTCGTTGAGGCGTCGGTAGTCACCGCATGGCCGCCAGCCGCCGCCTGGTTTCGGCACGATGTGGAGAGGTGAAGACCAGGGACTCTTCGATCGCCTAATGATGCCGAGCCACTCCATTGTGGCGAACTCCGCATTCGCAGCTGCAAGCTTGCCGGGTTCGAGCCTTCTAGCCCGCGCATAAACCGGGGAGCCAGTAGTGGTGATGTGATGTTCAACACCATGTTTCGTCGCCGAAGAGGAGAAGGTGGGCCTTGTCAGCTCCGGAAACTCCCCGAGGAGCCGCGTGAAGTCACCTGGAGGAGGGAAAGCACAGGCAATGGAGTGCGCCACGGAGGTACCGTGGAAGCACGGAATCGAGTGGAAGGTGGCCGCGTTGATCAGCCGGCGGTGCCAGACATCGACTAGTAGGCTGTTGGCACACAGAAAATCTGCCCCTAGGATAGGCTGTGAGACTGTAGCCGTGACAAAATCCCAAAAGAAGCGCTGACCGCCGAAACGGACTTCGACCCGCCGCTTTCAGAACGTTCGAATAGCTGCGCCATTAGCTGCTACGAGGGAAAAACCGAGGTTCCCAGTCTGCGTGTCGAGCTTCGACGCAGGTAGAATGCTACACTGCGCCCCGGTGTCACAAATGAAACGGCGGCCCGAGAGGGAATCGGTGATATAGAGGAGTTTCCCCGTAGAACCGACGGCCATCGCCACCGCAGAACGCCCGTTAGACTTGGTCATCCGTCGCCAGGGACGCCGCCTGTGCCTTCTTGGTTTTTTTTTTGGCGAAAAACTGCAGGGGGAACGGCAGCATCGTGCTTTCTTGCCAAAACGGGTGTGGTAGTAGCACCAGCCCGCTGTAGGAGAAGCCGGGACCGCGTCTGTGGGGGGTGGACGCCTCGTGGCCGCGCAGAACTGCTGGGTAACCGTGAAAATCTTATCGGCTTCGGCCGCAAGCTTGGCGCAGTCAGTAATGTTGGAGCTGGCTAGGGCAGCCGGAACCTGTTCAGGCAGTTGATAGAGGAAATGCTCCCGAAAGAGGAAGCATTCCGGTTCAGCACCCAAGAGCGTGAGCATTTGGCTCATGAGCTCGGACGGTTTGGAGTTCCCGAGGCCGGGCAACGAGCACGCTCCGACTTTGATAGCCCAAAAACCTGAAGCAACCACGCCTTAATTGCATCATACTTGCTGTCAGTAGGATGACTACCGATGAGGCTGATGATCCGTGATGCAGTTGCGCTGTCGAGGGCGGAGACCACGTAATAATAACGGGTCTGATCCGCGATGATGTTCCGATTGGCGAAATGGGCATCAGCCTGGATGAACCAGGCGTCTGGTTGTTGCTCCCAGAACTGTGGCAGTTTCAGCATGACGGCGTTCATGTACATGTCTTCGTTGCACTCCTTTCATGGCAAGAATGTCCTTTCTCAGATAAGGCGACCAAAACTGCACACAATACTCAAGGTGCGGTCTCACCAAGGCCCTGTACAACTGTAGCAAGACATCCTTGTTCCTGTACTCGAACCCTCTTGCTACGAAGGCCAACATACCATTTGCCTTCTTAACCGCCTGCTGCACCTGCATGCTTACCTTCAGCGACTGGTGCACAAGAACACCCAGGTCTCTTTGCACTTCCCTTTCTCCCAATCTATTGCCATTCAAATAATAATCTGCCTTCCTGTTTTTGCCACCAAAGTGGATAACCTCACATTTATCCACATTATAGTGCATTTGCCATGTTTCTGCCCAATCACCTAACCTGTCCAAATCGTACGAGTTTAAACTGGAAACTGCTAGAACACATCAATAACAGGTCTACTGTCCTTGAGGGCTCCACGAGGACTGATCCCCTGGTCCGGAGACTGACGTCATCACGTCATCACGTTCTTCCTGCCATTGGGGCATCACGTGACTAACGGCATGACATCATCACGTTGAAACCGTGCTGTAAAGGTAACTAAGCATTGTACAGTCAACCAGTGAAATTAAAGGTACAGGCACAGACAGTAACTACATTGCTGTTAAAGGAATTAGGTAGAACCGCTCTGAGTCCTTCGGTGGCTCTGCCACATGATAATCAGTGCTGTACCTGCCCTGGGAGTGTTTGATGGGACAGTTTAGAGGGAGCTTCACTCTGTATATAACCCGTGCTGTACCTGCACTGGGAGTGTTTGATGGGACAGTTTAGAGGGAGCTTTACTCTGTATCTAACCGGTGCTGTACCTGCTCTGGGAGTCTTTGATGGGACAGTGTAGAGGGAGCTTTACTCTGTATCTAACCCGAGCGGTACCTGCCCTGGGAGTGTTTGATAGGACAGTGTAGAGGGAGCTTTACTCTGTATCGAACCCGTGCTGTACCTGCTCTGGGAGTGTTTGATGTGACAGTATAGACGGAGCTTTACTCTGTATCTAACCCGAGCTGTACCTGCCCTGGGAGTGTTTGATAGGACAGTGTAGAGGGAGATTTACTCTGTATCTAACCCATGCTGTACCTGCCCTGCGAGTGCTTGAGGGGGCAGTGTAGAGAGAACTTCACTCTGTATCCAACCCATGCTGTACCTGCTCAGGGAGTGTTTGATGGGACAGTGTAGGGGGAGCTTTACTCTGTATCTAACCCATGCTGTACCTGCCCTGGGAGTGTTTGATGGGGCAGTGTAGAGGGAGCTTTACTCTATCTAACCCGTGCTGTACCTGCTCTGGGACTGTTTGATAGGACAGTGTAGAGGGAGCTTCACTCTGCAACAAACCCATGCTGTACCTGCCCTGGGAGTGTTTGATGGGAGAGTGTAGAGGGAGCTTCACTCTGCAACAAACCCATGCTGTACCTGCCCTGGGAGTCTTTGATGGGACAGTGTAGAGGGAGCTTTACTCTGTATCTAACCCGAGCTGTAGCTGTCCTGGGATTGTTTGATAGGACAGTGTAGAGGGAGCTTTACTCTGTATCGAACCCATGCTGTACCTGCTCTGGGAGTGTTTGATGGGACAGTATAGAGGGAGCTTTACTCTGTATCTAACCGTGCTGTACCTGCCCTGGGAGTGTTTGATAGGACAGTGTAGAGGGAGCTTTACTCTGTATCTAACCCGTGCTGTACCTGCCCTGCGAGAGTTTGAGGGGGCAGTGTAGAGGGAGCTTCACTCTATATCCAACCCATGCTGTACCTGCCCAGGGAGTGTTTGATGGGACAGTGTAGGGGGAGCTTTACTCTGTATCTAACCCATGCTGTACCTGCCCTGGGAGTGTTTGATGGGACAGTGTAGAGCGAGCTTTACTCTATCTAACCCGTGCTGTACCTGCTCTGGGACTTGTAGTGTATGTACCCGTCTACCTTTAAGAGAACTATTGTATGTAACCGTTCACCTTTAAGAGAACTATTTTAGGTGTGGCACTACTTTGTTTGGCTTCTGTATACGGTAATACCGACGGTGACCACACCAGTATATAAGTGTTGTGCCAGGAGTTATTGGGCAGATTCGCCCTGACCTTCGAATAGTAAAGTCCTGTTTTAAGTTACTCTTGGAATCTGTGTATTAATTAACTAAACAACCCACAGACTTTACAGTGGCGACGAGTCCGATCGTACCCTGCGGCAACAATAATTCCGAAGCAGTTAACTAGCGTCGAGAAGAGGCAACCGCCCTCGTCATTCTGCTGGGAGAAAACTCGAGTCTGCAGAGCTGGAAAGGAGGAAGAATTCAGAGACAAAGACTTCCATCAGCAACAGGCACTGACTGTCCCTTCTGCCACGGTGAGGAGTGAGCCGATCAGCACGAGAAGCAAGGCGGCCACGGTGACTGTGAGTAAGGGAAAAGTAAAAAGAATAACCGGAGGATAAGGGCGGTGCACTCGACCACGGTCGAGGGGGAAAGGAGCCGGACAGAAGTCGGGCCCAGAGGCGCTGAGACTGGGGCAGCGTGGAGCAAGGAAGCCGCGGTACAGACAGGCTGGGGACGCAACGGCGTCGTGAGACAGCTAGACCGCGACCGGCGAAAAAGGCCGGGCAGCGACCGAAGCCACGAAGCGCTGCGACCGGGGGCGTAGGCGCAGGAAGATATAAAAACTCAGCGCAGGCTGTGAACCTGAAAGCCAGCGGCCGTCGCCCGTGGGGAAAGTGTACCCCTCCCGCCAGGGGAAGAAACGCGGGAAGCCGCCATTAGGCGGAGAAGAAGACAGAAGCGGGGAACCGCCATTGAAGTGGGCGGGGAGAGAAGATAAGCGTGGGAAACCGCCATTTTTGCGGGAACCGCCATCATGGAACAAAAAAAAATAAATTTAAAGAAATAATTCGTGGTGTTATCAGGAAGAGAGGAAGATGCCTAAGCGTGGTAACATCAACGATTTTAATGCCGAGGTAGAAGACTGGGCCACGTACGTGGAACGCATCGAGATCTATTGTGAGGCCAATAAAATAGAAGAAGATGACAAAGCTATAACCTTGTTAAACTCGATGGGCGCGAAGACATACGGGCTCTTGAAGCATCTACTATCACCAGCTAAACCGGCGGATCAGACTTTCGATGATATTGTGGCTGTTCCGAAGGATCACTTGAACCCCACACCGTTGATGTTGGCGGAACGATTCAAATTCTATGCGAGAACGCAACGGAAAGACGAAAGCAACGCAGAATACTTGGTTGAACTGCGTAGACTAGCGAAATACTGCCAGTTTGGAGGGAATCTGACAGAGGCATTGCGAGACAAGTTCGTGTGCGGGTTGGCAAAGGAAGGAACGCAAAAGCGACTACTCGAAGAGAATGACCTTACACTTGACAGGGCTGTCCTTATTGCAGCATCGCACGAAGCCGCAGCGAAGGGAACTGCGGAAATGCAGCTAAAGACAGCAGCACTAAGTGTGGATCAAATTACCTCGACAAGAACAAAATGCTATCGTTGTGGGAAGACAACACACGACCAGAACCAATGCTGGTTTAAGAACCAGGAATGTAGGAAATGTGGCAAACTGGGTCACATAGCTAAGGTATGCCGGTCAGGGAAGAAGACCAACAACCAAAGGACCAACAACCAAAGGAAGCCATCACAGGAAAAGTACAACAAGGTACACAAGGTGGCTGAGAAGAGTTCAGACGAACAGAATTCAGACTCAGACCCAAATGGCCAGGAGCTGGGTAGTCTGAGAATTCACAATGTGAGTAAGGAAGCTGACCTACAAACTATCTGGGTCATGCTAAAAATAGCTGGAATCCAAGTGAAAATGGAGTTGGACACTGGATCAGCTCTATCAGTCATAAATCGAAGGGATTACCACCGGCTATTCTCACATATACCCTTAAGAGATACCAAGTTCGTATTGCAGACATACACGGGGCATAAAGTATACCCCATGGGAAAGATAAGAGTCAAAGTGAGAGATAGGGGTAAAGAACACCCAAGAATGAACTTATACGTACTACATGAGGGAGGACCACCACTTCTAGGACGGGAGTGGATCAAGAAAATAGACATGGAATGGCACTATCTAAAAGCCATAACGAGTGAGGACTCGGTGCAGACAATCAGCTCAGATTCTGAAACGGATGACGATAAGACCAACCCAAATATGAAAGACAAGGCTGAAATGGACTTGCCGATGAAGGTTGGAAAAACGAAGGCATGCATAAAGGCTTATGCTCCAGAGAAGAACAAAGTTTCAGAGCAGAACTCCACCGAACAACGACAACCTAGTTTGACAGAAAATTCTGAGCCTGTTCAAGTTACGGACATATCCATGACGGAAGAACACCGAGCTCGGACTCAAACTTATTTCAAATTACGACAACAATTAGAACAATTGAGTTACCGTCTCGTACAAGAGATGAAAACAATGAAAAAGTTCTATGACACCGAATGGGAGAATCTGGAAAGACAACAGAAGCAGCTAGCTCAAGCAGAGAGCGACCATAGAGCCATCGTGACCAATTACCGATCACATCTCCCTTATGCTGTTCAGGAGTTAGAATATTTGCAGGAAGAAGCAAATGAAGAGGAATCTTCAGGAAGCCAGGATTTTATTCCAGTTCTTCTCTACGACTCCTTACAAGCAGAGTGTGAGAAGTTGAAAGAACAGTATGAACAGGCCCAGGCTACAATTCTGGAAGGGGTTAACTCGGCAACCTCCGAAAAGCTAGTTTCAGTGGAAGCATATGAGCAACTGAAGGTTGAACATGAGCAAGAAGTTCAAAGGCTGCAGGAAATTCTTGATGAGCTCAAGGCCAAGACAGACTCATCGGTAGAAGTTCCATCCATAGATGAGAAATTAGAGGTGAAAGACATGGCAGAACCTGAAAGACAAGATGTACAAGAACTCATAAAAATATTAAAGGAAACCCAAGAAAAATATGGGGCGGCAATGACCGAGATTCAACAACTTGAAGAACAGATTCAACTGGGAATCCATTCAGTGGAAGAAAAGGGAACTGTAAGAAACACAGAGACTGTAAGAATGGCCTCTGAACATGAGCTAGAGAGCATCAAGGCGCAACTTCTCCGAGCGCTGGAAGCCAAAGTACAAGAGGAAAAGAAGGTGAAAGCATTGGAGGAAAAGGTGGATGAAATGGAGAAGACTCTGACCCACAGTGTTCCTGTGGAAGAGTTAACGGTCAGCCAACTCCTTCATATGCTGAAGGACAAGACTCTACAACGGGAACAATCTGAACACGAGCTTCAATCTTCAAAGGGAAGGAGTTCGGAGCTCTCAAAAGTTATGGAAATAGCTGAGGTTGCAACACAGATTTTACAGGGATGCCAAAAGTACGCTGAATCACGTCAATGTGAACAGCAGAATGTTGAAACAGCTGCTCCAGTAGAAGGATTGAATAGCCTGATCAATCAATCCCCGAGGGAAGGGGAAGTATTGAAATCACAAACGAGGTCATTAGTGAAGGATTTGCAGGAAACCCAGGAAGAGCGGGATGAATATGAACGCATGAAGAAGTCTCTTCAGGAAAGATGTCTAGGGAGGGAACAACAGTCGGCTAACGTCCAGTTGGGTACGGAAGAAGTAGCAGGCCCTCTCGCTAGACTAGCTCAGGACAATACCGAATATTACCATGACCTGTTGAGTGACACGGAATATTACGATGACTTGGTCTGCCCCGCTTGTGATGAAAACTCCCAAAGTGCACAAATCAGGATGAAGCACTTAAAGTCTAAGGAACATAGGGAGATGGTGGCGCTACAGCTGGCAGCGGATAAGGGAGCCCCGAGAGTCTCCAAGAAGCAGAAAAGAAAAAGACGAAGCAGAAGACGATAACCATCTAAATCATTATCACTTCTATCAGATCATGCACGTGGGCCCACGAAGGGGGCCAAATCAGTTGGAAAGTAGGAAAAATTACCAAGGCAGTCCAGCTGTTTGTAAAAGTCAGCACTGCTGGTTCAGCAGGACGGAAGTTCAAGCTGTTAAGCCAAGGGAAAGACTATTGGGTGAGTCACGCTAGAAATGTGAACCGGCTACACCACAGAGATGTTGTTCGGACCGAGTCAGGACCAGAGACTGAATCTGTGAACTGTTCCCGCAGAGACTGAATCTGTGAACTGTTTCCCGCAGAGACTATATCTGTGAATTGTTTTACATGAAGTTGATTATATGTTATGTTTAATGGGGAATAAGTATGTTGTAAGCTAAAAAGGGAGGATTGTAGTGTATGTACCCGTCTACCTTTAAGAGAACTATTGTATGTAACCGTTCACCTTTAAGAGAACTATTTTAGGTGCGGCACTACTTTGTTTGGCTTCTGTATACGGTAATACCGACGGTGACCACACCAGTATATAAGTGTTGTGCCAGGAGTTATTGGGCAGATTCGCCCTGACCTTCGAATAGTAAAGTCCTGTTTTAAGTTACTCTTGGAGTCTGTGTATTAATTAACTAAACAACCCACAGACTTTACAGGACTGTTTGATTGGACAGTGTAGAGGGAGCTTCACTCTGCAACAAACCCATGCTGTACCTGCCCTGGGAGTGTTTGATGGGGGAGTGTAGAGGGAGCATCACTCTGTATGTAACCCGTGCTGTACCTGACCTGGGTGTGCTTGATGGGACAGTGCAGAGGGAGCTTTATTCTGTATCGAACCCGTGCTGTACCTGCTCTGGGAGTGTTTGATGGGACAGTATAGAGGGAGCTTTACTCTGTATCTAACCCGAGCTGTACCTGCCCTGGGAGTGTTTGATGGGACAGTGTAGAGGGAGCTTTACTCTGTATCTAACCGGTGCTGTACCTGCTCCGGGAGTCTTTGATGGGACAGTGTAGAGGGAGCTTTACTCTGTATCTAACCCGAGCTGTACCTGTCCTGGGATTGTTTGATAGGACAGTGTAGAGGGAGCTTTACTCTGTATCGAACCCATGCTGTACCTGCTCTGGGAGTGTTTGATGGGACAGTATAGAGGGAGCTTTACTCTGTATCTAACTCGAGCTGTACCTGCCCTGGGAGTGTTTGATGGGACAGTGTAGAGGGAGCTTTACTCTGTATCTAACCGTGCTGTACCTGCCCTGGGAGTGTTTGATAGGACAGTGTAGAGGGAGCTTTACTCTGTATCTAACCCATGCTGTACCTGCCCTACGAGAGTTTGAGGGGGCAGTGTAGAGGGAGCTTCACTCTACATCCAACCCATGCTGTACCTGCCCAGGGAGTGTTTGATGGGACAGTGTAGGGGGAGCTTTACTCTGTATCTAACCCATGCTGTACCTGCCCTGGGAGTGTTTGATGGGACAGTGTAGAGGGAGCTTTACTCTGTATCTAACCCGTGCTGTACCTGCCCTGGGAGTGTTTGATAGGACAGTGTAGAGGGAGCTTCAGTCTGTAACTAACCCATGCTGTACCTGCCCTGGGAGTGTTTGGTGGGAGAGTGTAGAGGGAGCTTCACTCTGTATCTAACCCGTGCTGTACCTGCCCTGGGAGTGTTTGATGGGAGAGTGTAGAGGGAGCATCACTCTGTATGTAACCCGTGCTGTACCTGACGTGGGTGTGCTTGATGGGACAGTGCAGAGGGAGCTTTACTCTGTATCTAACCTGTGCTGTACCTAACCTGGGAGTGTTTGATGGGACAGTGTAGAGGGAGATTTAATCTGTATCTAACCCGTGCTGTACCTGCCCTGGGAGTGTTTGATGGGACAGTATAGAGGGAGCTTCACTCTGTATCTAACCCGTGCTGTACCTGCCCTGGGAGTGTTTGATGGGGCAGTGTAGAGGGAGTTTTACTCTGTATATAACCTGCTGTACCTGCCTTGGGAGTGTTTGATGGGACAGTGTAGAGGGAACTTTACTCTGTATCTAACCCGCGCTGTACCTGCCCTGGGAGTGTTTGTTGGGACAGTGTAAAGGGATCTTTACTCTGTATCTAACCCGTGCTGTACCTGCCCTGCGAGTGTTTGAGGGGGCAGTGTAGAGGGAGCTTCACTCTGTATCCAACCCATGCTGTACCTGCCCAGGGAGTGTTTGATGCGACAGTGTCGGGGGAGCTTTACTCTGTATCTAACCCATGCTGTACTTGTCCTGGGAGTGTTTGATGGGACAGTGTAGAGGGAGCTTTACTCTGTATCTAACCCGTGCTGTACCTGCCCTGGGAGTGTTTGATAGGACACATTTAGAAGGAGATCTACTCTGTATCTAACCAGTGCTGTTTCTGCCCTGGGAGTGTTTGATGGGACAGTGTAGAGGGAGCTTCACTCTGTATCTAACCCGTGCTGTACCTGCCCTGGGAGTGTTTGATGGGTGAGTGTAGAGGGAGCTTCACTCTGTATCCAACCCATGCTATACCTGCCCAGGGAGTGTTTGATGGGACAGTGTAGGGGGAGCTTCACTCTGTATCTAACCCATGCTCTACCTGCCCTGGGAGTGTTTGATGGGACAGTGTAGAGGGAGCTTCACACTGTATCTAACCCGTGCTGTACCTGCCCTGGGAGTGTTTGATGGGTGAGTGTAGAGGGAGCTTCACTCTGTATCTAACCCGTGCGGTACCTGCCCTGGGAGTGTTTGATGGGACAGTGTAGGGGGAGCTTCACTCTGCATCTAACCCGTGATGTACCTGCCTTGGGAGTATTTGATGGGACAGTGTAGAGGGAGCTTCACTCTGTATCTAACCCATGCTGTACCTGCCCTGGGAGTGTTTGATGGGACAGTGTAGAGGGAGCTTCACTCTGTATCGAACCCATGCTCTACCTGCCCTGGGAGTGTTTGATGGGTCAGTGTAGAGGGAACTTTATGCTGTATCTAACCCGTGCTGTACCTGAACTCGGACTGTTTGACGGAACAGTATAGTGTGAGCTTAACACTGTATTTAACCCCTGCTTACCCGCCCTGGGAGTGTTTGATTGGCAGTGTAGAGGGAGATTTCCTCTGTATCTAACCCGTGCTGTACCTGCCTTGGGAGTGTTTGATGGGGCAGTGTAGAGGGAGCGTTACTCTGTATCTAACCCGTGCTTTACCTGCCCTGGGTGTGTTTGATGGGACAGTGTAGTGGGAGCTTCACTCTGTATCTAACCCATGCTGTACCTGCCCTGGGAGTGTTTGATTGTGACAGTGTAGAGGGAGCTTTAACCTTTATCTAACCGTACTGTAACTGCCCTGGGAGTGTTTGATGGGACAGTGTAGAGGGAGCTTTACTCTGTATCGAACCCATGCTCTACCTGCCCTGGAGTGTTTGATGGGACAATGTAGAGGGAACTATACGCTCTATCTAACTCGTGCTGTACCTGAACTGGGTGTGTTTGACGGGACAGTATAGTGTGAGCTTAACACTGTATCTAACCCCTGCTTACCTGCCCTGGGAGTGTTTGATGGGCAGTGTAGAGGGATTTTTACTCTGTATCTAACCCGTGCTGTACCTGCCCTGGGAGTGTTTGTTGGGACAGTGTAGAGGGAGCTTTACTCTGTATCTAACCCGTGCTGTACCTGCCCTGCGAGTGTTTGAGGGGACAGTGTTGAGGGAGCTTCACTCTGTATCCAACCCATGCTGTACCTGCCCAGGGAGTGTTTGATGCGACAGTGTCGGGGGAGCTTTACTCTGTATCTAACCCATGCTGTACTTGTCCTGGGAGTGTTTGATGGGACAGTGTAGAGGGAGCTTTACTCTGTATCTAACCCGTGCTGTACCTGCCCTGGGATTGTTTGATAGGACACATTTAGAAGGAGATCTACTCTGTATCTAACCAGTGCTGTTTCTGCCCTGGGAGTGTTTGATGGGACAGTGTAGAGGGAGCTTCACTCTGTATCTAACCCGTGCTGTACCTGCCCTGGGAGTGTTTGATGGGTGAGTGTAGAGGGAGCTTCACTCTGTATCCAACCCATGCTATACCTGCCCAGGGAGTGTTTGATGGGACAGTGTAGGGGGAGCTTCACTCTGTATCTAACCCATGCTCTACCTGCCCTGGGAGTGTTTGATGGGACAGTGTAGAGGGAGCTTCACACTGTATCTAACCCGTGCTGTACCTGCCCTGGGAGTGTTTGATGGGTGAGTGTAGAGGGAGCTTCACTCTGTATCTAACCCGTGCGGTACCTGCCCTGGGAGTGTTTGATGGGACAGTGTAGGGGGAGCTTCACTCTGCATCTAACCCGTGATGTACCTGCCTTGGGAGTGTTTGATGGGACAGTGTAGAGGGAGCTTCACTCTGTATCTAACCCATGCTGTACCTGCCCTGGGAGTGTTTGATGGGACAGTGTAGAGGGAGCTTCACTCTGTATCGAACCCATGCTCTACCTGCCCTGGGAGTGTTTGATGGGTCAGTGTAGAGGGAACTTTATGCTGTAACTAACCCGTGCTGTACCTGAACTCGGACTGTTTGACGGAACAGTATAGTGTGAGCTTAACACTGTATCTAACCCCTGCTTACCCGCCCTGGGAGTGTTTGATTGGCAGTGTAGAGGGAGATTTCCTCTGTATCTAACCCGTGCTGTACCTGCCTTGGGAGTGTTTGATGGGGCAGTGTAGAGGGAGCGTTACTCTGTATCTAACCCGTGCTTTTCCTGCCCTGGGTGTGTTTGATGGGACAGTGTAGTGGGAGCTTCACTCTGTATCTAACCCATGCTGTACCTGCCCTGGGAGTGTTTGATTGTGACAGTGTAGAGGGAGCTTTACCCTTTATCTAACCGTACTGTAACTGCCCTGGGAGTGTTTGATGGGACAGTGTAGAGGGAGCTTTACTCTGTATCGAACCCATGCTCTACCTGCCCTGGAGTGTTTGATGGGACAATGTAGAGGGAACTTTACGCTCTATCTAACTCGTGCTGTACCTGAACTGGGAGTGTTTGACGGGACAGTATAGTGTGAGCTTAACACTGTATCTAACCCCTGCTTACCTGCCCTGGGAGTGTTTGATGGGCAGTGTAGAGGGATTTTTACTCTGTATCTAACCCGTGCTGTACCTGCCCTGGGAGTGTTTGTTGGGACAGTGTAGAGGGAGCTTTACTCTGTATCTAACCCGTGCTGTACCTGCCCTGCGAGTGTTTGAGGGGACAGTGTTGAGGGAGCTTCACTCTGTATCCAACCCATGCTGTACCTGCCCAGGGAGTGTTTGATGCGACAGTGTCGGGGGAGCTTTACTCTGTATCTAACCCATGCTGTACTTGTCCTGGGAGTGTTTGATGGGACAGTGTAGAGGGAGCTTTACTCTGTATCTAACCCGTGCTGTACCTGCCCTGGGATTGTTTGATAGGACACATTTAGAAGGAGATCTACTCTGTATCTAACCAGTGCTGTTTCTGCCCTGGGAGTGTTTGATGGGACAGTGTAGAGGGAGCTTCACTCTGTATCTAACCCGTGCTGTACCTGCCCTGGGAGTGTTTGATGGGTGAGTGTAGAGGGAGCTTCACTCTGTATCCAACCCATGCTATACCTGCCCAGGGAGTGTTTGATGGGACAGTGTAGGGGGAGCTTCACTCTGTATCTAACCCATGCTCTACCTGCCCTGGGAGTGTTTGATGGGACAGTGTAGAGGGAGCGTCACACTGTATCTAACCCGTGCTGTACCTGCCCTGGGAGTGTTTGATGGGTGAGTGTAGAGGGAGCTTCACTCTGTATCTAACCCGTGCGGTACCTGCCCTGGGAGTGTTTGATGGGACAGTGTAGGGGGAGCTTCACTCTGCATCTAACCCGTGATGTACCTGCCTTGGGAGTGTTTGATGGGACAGTGTAGAGGGAGCTTCACTCTGTATCTAACCCATGCTGTACCTGCCCTGGGAGTGTTTGATGGGACAGTGTAGAGGGAGCTTCACTCTGTATCGAACCCATGCTCTACCTGCCCTGGGAGTGTTTGATGGGTCAGTGTAGAGGGAACTTTATGCTGTAACTAACCCGTGCTGTACCTGAACTCGGACTGTTTGACGGAACAGTATAGTGTGAGCTTAACACTGTATCTAACCCCTGCTTACCCGCCCTGGGAGTGTTTGATTGGCAGTGTAGAGGGAGATTTCCTCTGTATCTAACCCGTGCTGTACCTGCCTTGGGAGTGTTTGATGGGGCAGTGTAGAGGGAGCTTTACTCTGTATCTAACCCGTGCTTTTCCTGCCCTGGGTGTGTTTGATGGGACAGTGTAGTGGGAGCTTCACTCTGTATCTAACCCATGCTGTACCTGCCCTGGGAGTGTTTGATTGTGACAGTGTAGAGGGAGCTTTACCCTTTATCTAACCGTACTGTAACTGCCCTGGGAGTGTTTGATGGGACAGTGTAGAGGGAGCTTTACTCTGTATCGAACCCATGCTCTACCTGCCCTGGAGTGTTTGATGGGACAATGTAGAGGGAACTTTACGCTCTATCTAACTCGTGCTGTACCTGAACTGGGAGTGTTTGACGGGACAGTATAGTGTGAGCTTAACACTGTATCTAACCCCTGCTTACCTGCCCTGGGAGTGTTTGATGGGCAGTGTAGAGGGATTTTTACTCTCTATCTAACCCGTGCTGTACCTGCCCTGGGAGTGTTTGTTGGGACAGTGTAGAGGGAGCTTTACTCTGTATCTAACCCGTGCTGTACCTGCCCTGCGAGTGTTTGAGGGGACAGTGTTGAGGGAGCTTTACTCTGTATCTAACCCATGCTGTACCTGCCCTACGAGAGTTTGAGGGGGCAGTGTAGAGGGAGCTTCACTCTATATCCAACCCATGCTGTACCTGCCCAGGGAGTGTTTGATGCGACAGTGTCGGGGGAGCTTTACTCTGTATCTAACCCATGCTGTACTTGTCCTGGGAGTGTTTGATGGGACAGTGTAGAGGGAGCTTTACTCTGTATCTAACCCGTGCTGTACCTGCCCTGGGATTGTTTGATAGGACACATTTAGAAGGAGATCTGCTCTGTATCTAACCAGTGCTGTTTCTGCCCTGGGAGTGTTTGATGGGACAGTGTAGAGGGAGCTTCACTCTGTATCTAACCCGTGCTGTACCTGCCCTGGGAGTGTTTGATGGGTGAGTGTAGAGGGAGCTTCACTCTGTATCCAACCCATGCTATACCTGCCCAGGGAGTGTTTGATGGGACAGTGTAGGGGGAGCTTCACTCTGTATCTAACCCATGCTCTACCTGCCCTGGGAGTGTTTGATGGGTCAGTGTAGAGGGAACTTTATGCTGTATCTAACCTGTGCTGTACCTGAACTCGGACTGTTTGACGGAACAGTATAGTGTGAGCTTAACACTGTATCTAGCCCCTGCTTACCCGCCCTGGGAGTGTTTGATTGGCAGTGTAGAGGGAGATTTCCTCTGTATCTAACCCGTGCTGTACCTGCCTTGGGAGTGTTTGATGGGGCAGTGTAGAGGGAGCGTTACTCTGTATCTAACCCGAGCTTTACCTGCCCTGGGTGTGTTTGATGGGACAGTGTAGTGGGAGCTTCACTCTGTATCTAACCCATGCTGTACCTGCCCTGGGTGTGTTTGATTGTGACAGTGTAGAGGGAGCTTTACCCTTTATCTAACCGTACTGTAACTGCCCTGGGAGTGTTTGATGGGACAGTGTAGAGGGGGCTTTACTCTGTATCGAACCCATGCTCTACCTGCCCTGGAGTGTTTGATGGGACAATGTAGAGGGAACTTTACGCTCTATCTAACTCGTGCTGTACCTGAACTGGGAGTGTTTGACGGGACAGTATAGTGTGAGCTTAACACTGTATCTAACCCCTGCTTACCTGCCCTGGGAGTGTTTGATGGGCAGTGTGGAGGGGTTTTTACTCTGTATCTAACCCGTGCTGTACCTGCCCTGGGAGTGTTTGACGGGGCAGTGTAGAGGGAGCGTTACTCTGTATCTAACCCGTGCTGTACCTGCCCTGGGAGTGTGTGATGGGGCAGTGTAGGGGGAGCTTTCCTCTGTACCTAACCCGTGCTCTACCTGCCCTGGGAGTGTTTGATAGGACACATTTAGAAGGAGATCTACCCTGTATCTAACCAGTGCTGTATCTACCCTAGGAGTGTTTGATGGGACAGTGTAGAGGGAGCTTCACACTGTATCTAACCCGTGCTGTACCTGCCCTGGGAGTGTTTGATGGGACAGTGTAGCGGGAGCTTTACCCTGTATCTAACCGTGCTGTACCTGCCCTGGGAGTGTTTGATGGGACAGTGTAGAGGGAGCTTTACTCTGTATCTAACCATGCTGTACCTACCCTGGGAGTGTTTGATGGGACAGTGTAGAGGGAACTTTACTCTGTATCTAACCCATACTCTACCTGCCCTGGGAGTGTTTGATGGGACAGTGTAGATGGAGCTTTACTCTGTATCTAACCCGTGGTCTAACTGCCCTGGGAGCGTTTGATGGGAGCGTTTAGAGGGAGATTTACTCTGTATTTAACGAGTGCTGTATCTGCCCTGGGAGTGTTTGATCGGACAGTGTAGAGGGAGCTTTACTCTGTAACTAACCCTCGCTGTACCTGCCCTGGCAGTGTTTGATGGGACAGTGTAGAGGAGCTTTACTCTGTATCTAACCCGTGCGGTACCTGCCCTGGGAGTGTTTGATGGGGCAGTGTAGAGGGATCTTTACTCTGTATCTAACCCTCGCTGTACCTGCCCTGGGAGTGTTTGATGGGACATTGTCGAGGAGCTTTACTCTGTATCTAACCCGTGCTGTACCTGCCCTGGGAGTGTTTGATGGGACAGTGTAGAGGGAGATTTACTCTGTATCTAACCCATGCTGTACCTGCCCTGGGCGTGTTTGATGGGACAGTGTAGAGGGAGCTTTACTCTGTATCTAACCCGTGCTGACCCTGCCCTGGGAGTGTTTGATGGGACAGTGTAGAGGGAGCTTTACTCTGTATCTAACCCATGCTGTACCTGCCCTGGGAGTGTTTGTTGAGACAGTGTAGGGAAATGCTTCTTTCTGCATTCATCTGTGCTCTATCTGCCCTGGGATTGCTTGATGTTTACAACAACAATCTGCAACAACCAAGCCAAAGAAGGAAATATTAGGATTGGTGATAAAAAGCTTGATGAAAGAGTTAGGGTTTAAGGAGTGTCTTAAAGTTGGAGTGGGAGTTGGAGATGCAGAGAGGTTTAGTGAGGGAATTCCAGAGCTTAGGGCCTAGAGAGCTGAAAGCATGAACACCAATGGTGGGGCGAAGGAAGTGAGCAATGGACAAGAGCCCAGAATTGGAGAAATGCAGAGATCTTGGATTACACTGGACACCTAAAAGGGCAGGAATCCCCTAGCATTCTCCAGCACTAACATCCCTCACCTTGATGAATGCAAAATTTTGCAAAGAAAGAATAACTATTTAAACTATTTTTATTATGAACAATTACAGTTACAAATGTGAGTTAATGGCTGTAATCTAATCTCTGGCCTTACTCAGTGTTTATAACCTGCCCCGATCATTGCCCTCACAGATTGTGATAGGAGCTGAATCACACGTCTCTTGTAATGACTTGCAGGTATCGATTATTAATGATTGTTTTTTTGTTTTTCTGGCAGAGAGTGAGTACAAACTCCAGCAGGGTTGGGGAGTGAGCATAGTTGAAAAGATGTTATAGATAGACATTAACATCACACCTTTCATGACACAAGGATGTCGCAAAGTGCTTTACAACTAATGAAATACTTTTTGAAGTGTTGTCTGTTATAAATCTCATCATCATGAAGAAAAGACTCATGAAATAACATAAGAACATAAGACGTAGGAGCAGGAGTCGGCCATACGGCCCCTCGGGCCTGCTCTGCCATTCAATAGGATCATGGCTGATCTGAACCTAGACTCACGCCACTTCCCTGCCCGCTCCCCGTAACCCCTAATTCCCTTATCAGCTACGAAACTGTCTATCTCCCTTTTAAATTTATTTAATGTCGCAGCTTCCACAGCTCTCTGAGGTAGCAAATTCCATAGATTTACTACCCTCTGAGTGAAGAAGTTTCTCCTCATCTCAGTTTTGAAACGGCAGCCCCTTATTCTAAGATTATGTCCCCTAGTTCTAGTCTCACCCATCAGTGGAAACATCCTCCCTGCATCCACCCGATCAAGCCCCCTCACAATCTTATATGTTTCGATAAGATCGCCTCTCATTCTTCTGAATTCCAATGAGTAGAGGCCCAACCTACTCAACCTTTCCTCATAAGTCAACCCCCTCATCTCTGGAATCAACCGAGTGAACCTTCTCTGAACTGCATCGAGAGCAAGTATATCTTTTCTTAAATATGGAAACCAAAACTGCATGCAGTATTCCAGGTGTGGCCTCACCAGTACCCTGTATAACTGAAGCAAGACCTCCCTGCTTTTATACTCCATCCCCTTTGCAATAAAAGCCAAGATTCCATTGGCCTTCCTGATCACCTGCTGTACCTGCATACTAACCTTCTGTGTTTCTTGGACCAGGACCCCCAGATCCCCTTGTACTGTAGCACTTTGCAGTTTCTCTCCATTTAGACAATAACTTGGTCTGTGATTTTTTCTGCCAAAGTGCATAACCTCACACTTTCCAACATTATATTCCATCTGCCAAACTTCTGCCCACTCACCTAGCCTGTCTATGCCCTTTTGCAGGTTTTTTATGTCCTCCTCACTCACTGCTTTCCCTCCCATCTTTGTATCGTCGGCAAACTTGGATACGTTGCACTTGGTCCCCTCCTCCAAACCGTTAATATAGATTTTAAAGAGTTGGGGTCCCAGCACTGACCCCTGCGGAACACCACTAGTTACTGATTGCCAACCCGAGAATGAACCATTTATCCCAACTCTCTGTTTTCTGTTAGATAGCCAATCTTCCATCCATGCCAGTATATTACCCCCAATCCCGTGATTTTTTATCTTGTGCAGTAATCTTTTGTGTGGCACCTTGTCAAATGCCTTTTGGAAGTCCAAATACACCACATCCATTGGTTCCCCTTTATCCACCCTGTTTGTTATATCCTCAAAGAATTTGAGCAAATTTGTCAAACATGACTTCCCCTTCATAAAACCATACTGATTCTGTCCGATTAAATTATGCTTATCCAAATGTCCTGTTACTGCTTCCTTAATAATGGACTCTCACATTTTACCAACCACAGATGTTAGGCTAACTGGTCTATAGTTTCCAGCCTTTTGTCTACCTCCCTTTTTAAATAAGGGCATTACATTAGCAGTTTTCCAATCTGCTGGGACCTTTCCTGAGTCCAGGGATTTTTGGAAAATTGCCACCAATGCATCCGCAATCCCTACCGCTACTTCTCTCAAGACTCTAGGATGTAAGCCATCAGGTCCAGGGGATTTATCCGCCTTAATTCCCATTATCTTACCGAGTACCATCTCCTTAGTGATTTTAATCGTGTTTAGCTCCTCCCCCCCTATAGCCCCCTGTTTGTCCAGTGTTGGGATATTTTTAGTGTCCTCTACTGTAAAGACTGATACAAAATATTTGTTCAGCGTTTCTGCCAACTCCATGTTCCCCACCACTAATTTCCCGGTCTCGTCCTCTATGGGACCAACATTCACTTTAGCCACCCTTTTTCTTTTTATATAACTGTAGGAACTGTTGCTATCTGTTTTTATATTTTTTGCTAGTCTACTTTCATAATCTATCTTCCCTTTCTTAATTAATCTTTTAGTTATTCTTTGCTGGCTTTTAAATGCTTCCCAATCTTCTATCCTCCCACTAGATTTGGCTACTTTATATGCCCTTGTTTTCAGTCGGATACTATTCTTTATTACTTTACTTAGCCACGGATGGCTGTCTTTTCTTTTATGTCCCTTTATCCTCAGTGGAATATATTTTTCTTGAAAGTTGTGAAATATCTCCTTGAATGTACACCACTGCTCATGTACCATCTTACACCTTAATCTATTTTCCCAGTCCACTTTAGTCAACTCTGCTCTCATACCTTCATAGTCTCCTTTATTTAAGCTTAGTATGCTGGTTTGAGATCCAACTCTCTCACCCTCCAACTGGACGGCCAGCTGGTGGCGCTGTCCAAGGAGTATAAATACTCGGGCGTGGGCCCAGCTTGCCCAGAGACATATTGTAAGACAGGAACTAGTGAAGTACAACTAGACCTCCATGTTTTGAAACAAGTTGATTAAAGCCTTGCTTTATACTTGAACCAAGTGCGTAGTGAGTTTTATTATGTCAATTTAATCAACTTGCTATCGACTCCACGCTCTGAGTGTCTTCGGGAACAGCCAGCTATGACTTCAACTGCAGAAGGGAACTCCGGCATAGTAATTAATCCATCATGGACAAACTACTCAGACCTGCCCGTCTTGACCTGGACCCGAATTCACCTACAACTGCTAAGGTATGGAAACACTGGTATCGTACCTTCCGCAACTTCCTCAGGGTGTGTGGTGAGATTGTTCCTGATAAATTAGAGATACTTGCCAATTATGTATCTCCTCATGTGTTTGACTATATCAAAGGCTGTGTAGACTATGACTCCGCTATCCTAATATTACAGCGACTATATGTTAAGGCCCCAAACAAAATTTTTGCTCGGCATCTACTGGCCACAACGCGACAACAACCCAGGGAATCACTTGACGAATTCCTTCAGAAACTTCACAGGCTCAGCAAGGATTGTAATCTTAAAGCTGTCACAGCTGAACAGTACCAGGAGGAGTTAATTTGTGATTCTTTTATTAATGGGACTACGTCACCCTTCATACGCCAGCATCTGTTGGAGAATAAAGCCCTCGAGTTACAGGCTGCTTATGACCAGGCATATTCCCTGGACTTAGCAAAGAGGAATGCCGATACCTATCTTTTACCTCATGCACGGGCTGCTGCTATCGCTTTTAATGACTCCTTCGATAGGTCTCGGGCGGAAGCCCTCACTGATGATGGCTGTAACCTAGTGGATGACAACCCTACCCTAGAAGCCTACACTGATGACGACCCCGCCCTAGCGGCATCTTGGCAATCTGGAAGGAAGTGTTTCTTCTGAGGAGGTGCGTTCCATTATAGGAAATTTTGTCCTGCTCGTAACGCAACCTGCAATCAGTGCAGCAAGAAAGGCCACTTTTCTAAGGTATACCGGTTGAGAGCTCCTGTTAGTTTTGCAGCTACTATCTATAAAACTGCTCCTCCCCCAAGAGCCACTACTAAGGTTACAGCTACTATCTATGAAACTGTTCCTCCCCCAAGAACCACGACTAAGGTTACAGCTGTCAAGGGTAAAACTGCCCCTCCCCCCATCACAGCTGTTTTTCCCCAAAATCTGTCCCATGTAGCTACGAAGTTTTCGGTAAATGGACACATTTTGAGCACACTAATCGACTCATGCAGCTCTGACAGCTTCATTAGTGAGCGGGCTGTCAGTAAGTTAAAACTGCGTATTTACCCTGCAGACAGGGAAATTGCAATGGCTCTGACAACACTGACCACCAACTCTTCTGGCTTTTGTCTTGTCGACCTTATTCTCAATGGCCGCACTTATTTCTCCACCCGGCTCGGGGTGCTCAAAAACCTATGCAGTGATGTGCTCCTGGGACAGGATTTCCAGAAACAACACAAAAGACTCACTTTCGAGTTTGGAGGGTCAAAGCTGGAGCTTACAAAAGTACCATTTTGTGCGCTTTTGGCGGCTTCGCTCAACGAGCCCGCCTTGTTTGCCAATCTTTCCCCCCAATGTAAGCCCACAGTCACTAAATCACGACGTTTCAGCCAAGATGATCGATCCTTTATCGAGGCAGAAATCTCTCGCCTTCTAGCTGACAGTATCATTGAGCCATGTTCATCTTCCTGTCGGGCTCAAGTCGTTGTTGTTAAAAATCCTCTGAAGCAACACAAGAAATGTCTTTGCATCGATTACTCACAAACTATTAACCAGTATACCAACCTGGATGCCTACCCGCTACCACGCATCGATGATATGGTCAATAACCTTGCCAATTACAAGGTATTTTCAACTTTTGATTTAAAGAGCGCATATCATCAAGTACCATTAAAGGACTCTTACAAAAAGTATACGGCTTTTCAGGCCAATGGTCAGCTTTATCAGTTTTGTTGCCTTCCATTTGGGGTCACCAATGGGGTGGCCGTCTTTCAATGGGCAATGGATAGCCTAGTCAAACAGGAGAACTTAACGGACACTTTTCCATATCTGGATAATATCACCATTGCTGGTCATGACCAGAACGAGCATGATGCCAATCTCCAGAAATTTTTTGACGTTCTCCGTCGTCACAACTTAACCTTAAATGAGTCCAAATCTGTGAAATCAGTACCATCAGTCAGCATCCTTGGCTACTGGGTGGGCAACGGTGTCATCAAACCAGATCCGGAGCGACTTTGTCCATTTCAGGTGCTCCCTCCCCCTACGAATCTTGGCTCTCTTCGTCGGGCACTCGGCATGTTCGCCTATTATGCGAAGTGGATACCCCACTTCTCCGACAAGATCCAGCCCCTGCTTCACGCAAAGTCATTTCCATTGGAGGTGTAATGTATACAACATTGAAGGGACTACTTTGTTTTGCGGATGTACATCCTTAGTTGCGAGCTGTTGTGTCTGTACCTTTAAGAGAGAACTGCTTTTATACTGTAGTACCGGCAGTGACCACACCTGTATATAAAGCCGTAGCAGGCTTCTGCACTTTCAGTTCCAGCATACCCTCTGTTCAGTAAACACCTGTTATTACCGTTCTCCTGCAGTCCGTGTGTTATTGATACGCGGACACTACACGAGCGTATATAACAGACGCGTATCGATTTGTATAGCCAGTGCCGAAGTTCCAGTTAACCAGTAAAGATCACTTGAAGTTACTCTCAATCTCTGCTGCTTTATTATTTTATGTAGTTGTGTATAGCGGTACAAACACAACAAATTGGCGACGAGAATTACGAACCTACGTCTTCCTATTCTGGCATCGCATCCAGAGGACACCGAAACTTGGAAGAAAGGAACGAGAAGGCAGAGAAAATGGAGTACACTTGCTAAGCTAGGCAGGGGATATGTAAGTCAAGTGAAAAGTGCACAGTGACTTGCATGACGCTAGCTAACTAGTAAAGAAAGAAAAACAGGTTTGGAAAAAAAAAATGGCGATGATTGGCACTATTGCAGCACTTGATAGCAGCATTGAAGACTGGGCAACTTACATTGAAAGAGTGGAGTTGTACTGTGAGGCTAATGGAGTGGAAGTAGAAAAGAAAGCCACTGTTTTGCTGACTGTTATGGGTGCAAAGACATATGGGCTGCTACGTAGTTTAATAACCCCTGAAAAGCCAGCAAACAAAACATTCAAACAAATAGTGGACACACTCCAAGATCATTTTGCTTTAGAAATTCAACAAAAATCCCTGGAATATTCAACTAATAAAATGTTACTGAAACAAGAAAAGAAGTGTTATTGCTGTGGCAAAATGTCACATGACCACAATAACTGTTGGTTTAAAGACAAAGACTGCAGACAATGTGGCAGACAAGGGCACATTGAAAGAGTCTGCAAAGCAAATAAGAAGCAGAAAACTGATACAATACAGAGTAACAAGAAGGTACATCAAGTGACTGAAAACAAGAAACCTTTCAAAGAAAGATACAAGAAGGTATACCACGTGACTGGAAACAGTTCAGATAAAACAAAAGTGACACAGACTCAGAGGAAGAGGATTTGGCTTGTCTGAAACTACACAGTGTGAAAGAGACAGAGGATCACAGAATAATATGGATTACTCCAGAAGTGGCAGGAGTTAGGCTGAAAATGGAGTTGGACACAGGCTCAGCTTTAACAGTGATCTCTGTACATGACTGCAAACGACTAAAGTACTGTTAAAGACATACACAGGACAAAGAGTGTGCCCCAAAGGTAAAATAAAAGTGACAGTGACATACAAAGAAAAAAAAATACTGCAATTGAACCTCTACGTACTGAAAATGGAGGACCACCATTGCTGGGACGCGAATGGCTCAGGAAAATACAGTTGGATTGGCACACCACCCAAGCACTGTTTGTGTCAGCAAAGGAGGACAGCAACACCACTCCTGTGAGACTGTCACAAATACTCTCTGACTCTCAGGAAGTGTTCAAGAAGGGAATAGGAACACTTAAGAGCATGAAAGCAAAAATTAAGATTGAGGAGAATGCAAATCCAAAATTCCACAAGGCCAGACCAGTACCTTATGCAATTCGCCCTTCAGTAGAAGCAGAGCTGGAGAACTTGGAGCAGTTAGGGGTCCTGTCCAAGGTGGATTGGAGTGAATGGGCCACACCTATAGTTCCAGTGATGAAGAAACCCTCCAGCACAAAACCAGGAAAGCCAAGAAAAGTGCGCATCTGCAGAGACTTTAAAGTGACTGTTAACCCAGTCCTCCACACAGTACAGTGCCCATTGCCTCGCATTGAGGGCATCTTTGCTTCCCTGTCAAGAGGGGAACGCTTCACAAAGATTGGCTTGGCCCAGGCCCATCTTCAAATGGAAATTGATGATGCATCAAAGAAGTACCTGACAATAAATACGCACAAAGGCCTTTACCAGTACAATCGGCTGGTATTTGGAATAGCATCAGCTCCTGCAATCTGGCAAAGGGCAATGGACCAAGTCCTGCAGGGGATCCTAGGTACTCAGTGTTATCTTGACCGAGGGGCCCTCAGCCTTGTGTGGGGAGTCAAGAAATTCAACCACTACTTGTATGGTCAACATTTTACACTGTTAACTGACCACCAGCCTCTCATTTCAGTCTTCAACCCAAGGAAGGGCGTTCCAGTGATAACGGCACAACGGCTGCAGCGATGGTCACTCTTCCTAGGGGCTCACTTGTATGACATTGAATACAAGGGGACCAAGCAACATGGCAACGCCGATGGTTTGTCACGTTTACCACTGCTGACCTCAGAAAGAACTACAACAGTTGACTCAGCAGAGGTATTTCACACAACAATAGTTGAGCAGCTACCAGTGACAAACTCCCTCATTGAAAGAGAAACACGCAATGATCCTACATTGTCAAAAGTTTATGACATCACTGTGAAGGGATGGCCAGCGCATGGTGACTTATTGTTTCCAGCATTCTCAGCTCGGAGGGAGCAGTTATCAGTGTGTCGGGGAACACTGATGTGCGGCTCATGAGTTGTGATTCCTTCCAAGCTTCGTAACCGAGCGCTAGATGAACTGCATGAAGGCCACTTAGGTACGGTAAAGATGAAATGCCTTGCCCGTGGATACGTGTGGTGGCCGGGAATTGACAAACAGATCGAGGACCTGACAAAGAGCTGCTCAGGATGTCAAAAGGTCCAGAATGCACAACCACAAGCCCCTCTCCATCCATGGGAATGGCCCTCATCACCATGGCAACGTGTGCACATCGACTTTGCTGGACCATTCATGGACTCCATGTTTTTGATTGCAGTCGATGCACATTCCAAATGGCCCGAGGTCATTAAAATGAAATTAACCACATCTGAAAAGACCAATTCAGTTCTGAGGACCATGTTCGCTAGAAATGGCCTACCAGAACAAATCTGCACAAACAGTGGATGACAATTTGTCTCTGACGAATTCCAAGGTTTCATGAGGAAAAATGGAATCAAGCACTACACATCTGCCCTGTACCATCCAGCTACAAATGGCTTGGCAGAAAGATTCGTACAGACTTTCAAGAAGGCCATCAAAGCAATGTACAGTGAGAATCTACCACTGCAACACAAGATAGACAAATTCCTCTTTGCTTATCGGAACGCAGTACACGCAGCCACTAATCAGACTCCAGCGATGATGTTTCTGAACAGGAACCTGAGATCTCGCATGGACCTTCTTAAACCGAATGTACGTCATGATGTAGAGAACAAACAGTTCAAACATTTGAATGCTAAGCCAACAAGAAGCTTCAGTGTGGGACAGTCAGTTCTTGCTCGTGATTTCCGGATGGAAAAGTGGCAACCAGGGGCAATATCCACAAGAGAGGGACCACTGATGTATACTGTGGATGTGGGAGAGAACGTTTTGAGACGTCATGTGGACCAAATCCTGGGTGTTCAGGTGGAAAACACCCCTGGACCTGGTAGAGAGCAGCATCGAGCGCGGCGGCAGTTAAAACCGGTGCCATTCAGCGAGGCCCGACCACAGCGGCTGGACCTGGGAGAGAGCAGCATCGAGCGCGGCGGCAGTTAAAACCGACGGATTCAGTGAGGCCCGACCACAGCGCCTGGACCTGGGAGAGAGCAGCATCGAGCGCGGCGGCAGTTAAAACCGGCGGATTCGGCGAGGCCCGACCACAGCGGCTGGACCTGGGAGAGAGCAGCATCAAGTGCGGCGGCAGTTAAAACCGGCGGATTCAGCGAGGCCCGACCACAGCAGCTGGACCTGGGAGAGAGCAGCATCGAGCGCAGCGGCAGTTAAAACTGGCCGAATCAGCGAGGCATACCAATTCAGCAGCAGGGGACAGAAGTAAAAAGTAATCAAAGTGTGACGTCAGCAGGAAGCAGGTAAGTGATTGGTTAGTGAATATTTCTCTCTTTTTTAAAATTTAACATTGGTTTATAGTTTCTAAGGTCTCTCTGGTGCAGCGGGGACTGTTGGTAAACTATTTAACTGTAGTGTAATTAGTGGAATTGATTGATTTAATTTAAACTCAATTAATTAAAGGGTAAATCATGCCAGGACAGCCCGGCCCCGTGATATGCTCCACCTGCGATATGTGGGAACTCAGGGACACTTCCTGTGTCCCTGACAACTACGTGAGCAGGAAGTGCACGCAGCTGCAGCTACTGACAGACTGCATTGCGGCGCTGGAGCTGCGATTGGATGCATACTGGAGCGTTCGCGATGCTCGGGACATCGTGAATAGCACGTTTAGGGAGTTGGACACACCACAGGTAGAGGTTGGACAGGAAGAAAGGGAACGGGTGACCAACAGGCCGAGTACTAGGCACAGGCAGGTAGTGCAGGGGCCCCCTGTGGCCATCCCCCTCTCCAACAGATACACCACTTTGAGTACTGTTGGGGGGGATGGCTTATCAGAGGAAGGCAGCAGCAGCCAACTTCCTGGCACCAAGGGTGGCTCTGCTGCACAGAATGGGAGGAAAAAGAGTGGTAGAGCTATAGTAATAGGGGATTCTATTGTAAACAGTCAAACCACAAACAACACTGTCAGATCACAGCCAAATTACTATGTTTCTCAAAAAGACAGAAACAAACAACATAGAAACACAACCCAGTAAACTGTACAACACCAAAAAATCGTACAGATGGGCCAAAAACGACACGGAAAAATACCAGAAAACAATTAGCAATGCATCAACTCAAGCTCTCTTAGACACCTTTCTGGATAACATATACACTCACAATAAAGAAGGCGTAAACCGGGCAGTTAGTAAACTAAACAATATTTTTGATAATTTGGCAACAAATGCAAACTTGAAAGCTCGCAAGAACAAACCCAAAACAAAAAACTATGAAAAATGGTTTGACCATGATTGCCATAACATGAGGAAAAAACTTAGAAAACTATCAAACCAAAAACACAGACATCCAGAAAACGAGGAATTACGCCTTACTTATTGTCAGACGCTAACACAATACAGAAACACACTCAGGACCAAAAAAGAGCAATTTATTAAGAATACACTCAGCTCCATGGAGGAATCCATTGAGTCGAATTGTTTCTGGGACAACTTGAAAACACTACACAAAAAACAACACGACGATTTGTCCATTCAAAATGGGGACACATGGGTAAACCACTTTGAAAAATTATACCAGAAAAACACACTAGGACCAGAGCAACACCAAATACGCAAAAAACTTGAAAAGCTTGAAATGGCCATAAAAGATAACCAAAACCCGCTAGACGCCATAATAACAGAAAAAGAACTTCTTGAAAAACTCAAGGACCTGCGACCAGGAAAAGCTTGCGGGACAGACGGCATACTAAACGAGATGATTAAACACGCAGACGACAAACTGAAACTGGCTATCCTAAAACTCTTCAACTTGGTTCTGAGTGTCGGTTATTTCCCTGACATCTGGAACAAAGGACTCATAACACCCATATACAAAAGTGGGGACAAAATCGACCCAAACAACTATCGAGGCATCTGTGTAAACAGTAACCTGGGGAAGGTATTCTGTAGCATCATAAACAAAAGACTTATAAACTTCCTTGAAGAGCACAATGTCTTGAGTAAAAGCCAAATTGGATTCCTGCCAAACTATAGAACATCCGATCATATCTTCACCCTACAGACCCTAATTGACAAACACGTTCACCATAACAAAAGCAAAATCTACGCATGCTTTGTAGATTTCCAGAAGGCTTTCGACTCCATCTGGCATGACGGTTTATTCCTGAAACTTATCGAAAGCGGGGTAGGAGGTAAAACATATGATGTAATTAAATCAATGTATACAAACAATAAATGTGCAGTTAAAATTGGAGACAAACAAACAAAATACTTCCCACAGGGGCGGGGGGTGACGCAGGGCTCGCCAATCTCACCGACACTCTTTAATATTTACATTAATGGATTGGCAAAACTACTTGAACAATCTACAGCACCCGGCCTCACCCTATATGAATCCAAGGTTAAATTCCTCCTCTATGCCGACGACCTGGTTCTGCTGTCACCAACTAAGGAGGGTCTACAGCAGAACCTGGACCTGCTGGAGTCGTACTGCCAGACTTGGGCCCTGACAATAAATCCCCAAAAAACCAAAGTCCTTGTGTTCCAGCAAAGATCCAAACAACATGGACCCACAATAAATTTCACAGTAGGAACAACCAAAATTGAACAAACCACTCACTACACATACTTGGGCTTAAAAATCAGTTCTACGGGAAACTTCAAACTGGCTGTGAATGAACTGAAAGAGAAAGCAAGAAGGGCTTTCTATGCCATCAAAAAATCAATCCAAATAGAAATCCCAATTAGCATTTGGCTCAAAATTTTCAAATCAGTAATTGAACCAATTGCACTCTATGGCAGTGAGGTCTGGGGACCACTAACACAACAAGATTTTGCAAAATGGGACAAACACCCAATTGAGATCCTACATGCGGAATTCTGTAAAAGTATCCTCCGGACTCAAAGGAAAACAGTAAACAACGCATGCAGGGCGGAACTAGGCCAATACCCATTAATAATCACTATCCAAAAAAGAGCCACCAAATTTTGGAATCACCTACAAATGAGCAACCCCCAATGCTATCACTACGACGCCCTGAAATGCCAAGAGCTGACCATAAAGAAGAATACCCTCAGTCAACTAGTCCTGGGACTCAATAAAGTAACTAATAACAATACTAACAATAACCAGCCCCAGGACAGTGACAGGGTAACACAAAGAATTCGACCCAACACAATCGTCGCTAAGCAAAAGGAAAAATATCTGTCATATTGGGCAGAAACAACAAAAACCCAAAGCAAACTCAATTGCTACTTGGCCCTAAACAGACAATACAACATAGCTGATTACCTGACCATGGTAAAGGATAACAAACTGAGAAGAACCTTGACAAGGTACAGACTTAGCGAACATAGCCTAGCGATCGAAAAAGGCAGACACAGGCAGACCAGGCTGCCAAGAGAAGACAGGATATGCTCTCACTGCAGTCAGGGAGTAGTTGAGACAGAGATGCACTTCCTCACAGCCTGTGGAAAATATCAGAGCATCAGAGAGAATTTCTATCAAAAATTCTCACAAATATGCCCTGAATTCAGAAATCTGACTGACAACCAAAAACTCCCATTCCTACTGGGGGAGGAGAGAAGCTGTGTAACACTGGCGGCACACTATGTTACAGCTTGCCATGAACAGAGGGACAACCAGTAAACTAAGACAAGAATATATATAAACAAGGCGAAAATATATTTATAAACTCAGGGATATACCTGTTTATACACTGTATGAATGGAACCGCGTTTATGTGTTCAACCATAAATGTATTTTGATGCTTTGGCAACATAAGATGTACCTTATCATGCCAATAAAGCGATTTGTATTGTATTGTAAGGGGAATAGATAGGCGTTTCTGCGGCCGCAAACGAGACTCCAGGATGGTGTGTTGCCTCCCTGGTGCAAGGGTCAAGGATGTCTCCGAGCGGCTGCAGAACATCTTGGAAGGGGAGGGTGAACAGCCAGTTGTCGTGGTGCATATAGGCACCAACGATATAGGTAAAAAGCGGGATGAGGTCCTAAAAGCGGAATATAGGGAGTTAGGAGGTAAATTAAAAAACAGGACCTCAAAGGTAGTAATCTCAGGATTGCTACCAGTGCCACGTGCTAGTCAGAGTAGAAATAGAAGGATACTTCAGCTGAATCTGTGGCTAGAGGAATGGTGCCAGGGGGAGGGATTCAAGTTCCTAGGACATCGGAACCGGTTCTGGGGGAGGTGGGACCAGTTCAAACCGGACGGTCTGCACCTGGGCAGGGCTGGAACCGAAGTCCTAGGGGGAGTGTTTGCTAGTGCTGTGGAGGAGGGTTTAAACTAAAATGGCAGGGGGTTGGGAACCTGAGCAGGGAGACAGAGGAAAGGGAAACAAGGATAAAAGCAAAAGATAGGAAGGAGAAAAACAAAAGTGGCAGTCAGAGAAATCAATGGTTTAAATCAAACATGGCAACAGTAAATAGTAATTCTAATAGGTCTAAGAGCGTTAAAAAACAAGCCTGAAGGCTTTGTGTCTTAATGCGAGGAGCATTTGTAATAAGGTGGATGAATTGGCTGCGCAAATAGAGGTAAACGAATATGATTTGATTGGGATTACGGAAATGTGGCTCAAGGATGGCCAAGACTGGGAACTCAACATCCAGGGGTATTCAATATTCAGGAAAGATAGGCAAAAAGGAAAGGGAGGTGGGGTAGCATTACTGGTTAAAGAAGGGATTTACACAATTGTAATGAAGGATATTAGCTCTGATGATGTGGAATCTGTATGGGTAGAATTGAGAAAAACTAAAGGGAAAAAAACATTAGTGGGAGTGGTATATAGACCTCCAAACAGTAAGGCGGAGGTTGGGGATGGCATTAAAAGGGAAATTAAAGAAGCATGCAATAAGGGCACAGCAGTCATCATGGGTGACTTTAATCTACATATAGATTGAACCAAATTAGTAACAATACTGTGGAGGAGGAATTCCCAGAGTGTTTACGGGATGGTTTCCTGGACCAATATGTCGAGGAACCAACCAGAGATCAGGCCATCTTAGACTGGGTATTATGTAACGAGAAAGGATTAATTAGCAATCTTGTTGTTCGAGGCCCCTTGGGTTGGAGCGATCATAATATGATCGAATCCTTCATTAAGATGGAGAATGAAGTAGTTGACTCAGAAACTAGGGTCCTCAATTTAAATAAAGGAAACTACAATGGTCTGATGAGCGATTTGAGTAGGATTGATTGGGGAATGGCACTCAAAGGGTTGACGGTGGATAGGCAATGGCAAACATTGAAAGACCGAATGGATGAACTACAGAAGTTGTTCATCCCAGTTTGGCATAAAAATAAAACAAAAAAGGTGACTCAACCATGGCTAACAAGGGAAATTAGGGATAGCATAAGATCCAAGGAGAGGACATACAAATTGGCCAGAAAAAGCAATAATCCTGAGGATTGGGAGCAGTTTAGGATTGAACAAAGGAGGACAAAGGGATTAATTAAGAAAGGGAAAATAGAATATGAGAGTAAGCTTTCAGGGAACATAAAAACTGACTGTAAAAGCTTTTATAGATATGTGAAGAGAAAAAGATTGGTGAAGTCAAGCGTAGGTCCCTTGCAGTCAGAATCGGGGGAATTTATAATGGGGAACAAAAAAATGGCAGACCAACTAAATACATATTTTGGTTCTGTCTTCACAAAGGAGGACACAAATAACCTCCCAGAAATGCCGGGGAACATAGGGTCTGATGAAAGGGTGGAACTGAAAGAAATCAGTATTTGTAGGGAAACGGTGTTCGGAAAATTGATGGGACTGAAGGCCGATAAATCCCCAGGGCCTGATAATCTACATCCCAGGGTACTTAAGTAAGTGGCCCTAGAAATAGTAGATGCATTGCTGGTCATCTTCCAGAACTCGATAGACTCTGGAACAGTACCCATGGATTGGAGGGTAGCTAATGTTACCCCACTATTCAAAAAAGGTGGCAGAGAAAAAGTAGGGAATTATAGACCGGTAAGCCTGACATCGGTAGTGGGGAAAATGCTAGAGTCCATTATAAAAGATGTAATAGCAGAGCACTTGGAAAGCAGCGACAGGATCGGACAAAGTCAACATGGATTTACAAAAGGTAAATCATGCTTGACTAATCTACTGGAATTTTTTGAGGATGTAACTGGTAAAATAGATAAGGGAGAACCAGTGGATGTGGTGTATTTGGACTTTCAGAAGGCTTTCGATAAGGTCCCGCATAAGAGATTAGCATGCAAAATTAAGGCACATGGGATTGGGGGCAAGGTATTGACTTGGATAGAGAACTGGTTGGCGGACAGAAAGCAAAGGGTTGGAATAAACGGGTCGTTTTCTGAGTGGCAGGCAGTGACTAGTGGGGTACCGCAAGGATCGGTCCTAGGACCCCAGCTGTTCACAATATATATTAATGATCTGGACGAGGGAATTGAATGTAATACAGGAAACTTTGTGCTATCCGGCACTCACGGGACCAAGCTGCTGCCGTTGCCTCAAAACTGCCGTACTCTCCAGAGTTAATGTTGAGAGATACGGAGATTCTTATCTCCGTACTTGACAACAAACACTGTTGCTTAGCAACAGCTTCTAAACACTCAGGTGTGGCCCTAAAGCTCTGTAGCTGAAGCTGTTGCTATAGCTACAGACCTTGCACAGCTTGACTGTTCAAACAAAGCAAAAAAAACAAACAAAAAGAATAAAAAACGGCTGCTGATTTTTCCAGTGGCTCCAGCTTGCCGGATAGCTCACCTCCGGATAGCACAAAGTTTCCTGTATCTCCAAATTTGCAGATGACACAAAGCTGGGTGGGAGGGTATGCTGTGAGGAGGATGTCGTGAAACTCCAGTACGATTTGGACAGGTTGGGTGATTGGGCAGAAACATGGCAAATGCACTATAATGTGGATAAATGTGAGGTTATCCACTTTGGTGGCAAAAACAGGAAGGCAGATTATTATTTGAATGGCAATAGATTGGGAGAAGGGGAAGTGCAAAGAGACCTGGGTGTTCTTGTGCACCAGTCGCTGAAGATAAGCATGCAGGTTAAGAAGGCAAATGGAATGTTGGCCTTCGTAGCAAGAGGGTTCGAGTACAGGAACAAGGATGTCTTGCTACAGTTGTACAGGGCCTTGGTGAGACCGCACCTTGAGTATTGTGTGCAGTTTTGGTCGCCTTATCTGAGGAAGGACATTCTTGCCATGGAAGGAGTGCAGCGAAGATTCACCAGGCTGATACCTGGGATGGCAGGAATGACGTATGAGGAGAGATTGTGTCAATTGGGCTTATACTCACTGGAGTTTAGAAGATTGAGAGGGGATCTCATCGAAACCTATAAAATTCTGTCGGGCCTGGACAGACTAGATGCTGGAAGGATGTTCCCGATGGTCGGGGAGTCCAGAACCAGGGGTCATAGTCTAAGGATAAGGGGTAGGCCATTTAGGACTGAAATGAGGAGGAATTTCTTCACCCAGAGAGTGGTGAACCTGTGGAATTTTCTGCCACAAAGGGCGGTGGAGGCCAGTTCATTAAATATATTCAAGAAGGAGTTGGATATATTTCTTGAGGCTAAAGGGATCAAGGGATATGGGGAGAAGGCAGGGACAGGGTACTGAATTTGGATGATCAGCCATGATCTCATTGAATGGCAGAGCAGGCTCGAAGGGCCGAATGGCCTACTCCTGCTCCTATCTTCTATGTTTCTATGTTTCTATACCTCACCCAGACTCACCTGACATGGAAACAGACACTCCTGATTCAACAGCATCAGCACCAGCCTCATCCACAGCTGAGAGCTCTACCTGTGCTGATAGCTCACCTGATGCACCTGTACCTGTACAGTCTCATTCCCCAAAGCAAAAGAGTCTGGAGAGACGTTACCCAGAGAGGCAGAGGAGGCCTCCCCAGAGACTTGACTTGTAAAAGGGCTGTTGACAAAATAAAATGTTATGTTGGAATTTGAATGTTGTTACTTTTAAGAAAACAAAAAGGTTACTGTAAAGACAGTCTCTATGTTAATTATAGAAATTTTGTCTTAATATACTATTAAACTAAAGGGGGAGGAAGTGTAATGTATACAACATTGAAGGGACTACTTTGTTTTGCGGATGTACATCCTTAGTTGCGAGCGTATATAACAGACGCGTATCGATTTGTATAGTCAGTGCCGAAGTTCCAGTTAACCAGTAAAGATCACTTGAAGTTACTCTCAGTCTCTGCTGCTTTATTATTTTATGTAGTTGTGTATAGCGGTACAAACACAACAGGAGGCAACAGCTGTTTCAGCTTTCAACCTCCTCAAGTGACAACTGGAAAAAGCCACGCTTTGTTCCATTGATGAAAATCTTGCTTTCGTGGTCGAGTGCGATGCATCGGAGGTGGCGATCTCTGCTACCTTGAATCAAGGCGGTCGACCCGTTGCATTTCTGTCCAGAACTTTGCAGGGTAGCGAGCTCCATTATCCTCCTGTCGAGAAGGAGGCTACAGCCATCGTCTAAGCTGTACGTAAATGGAGTCATTTTCTTGCTCATCACCATTTCACACTTATAACCGATCAGTGCTCCGTGGCCTTTATGCTGGATAACCGGAAACGCACTAAGATCAAGAATAACAAAATACAACTCTGGAGGATGGAATTGGCCGCCTTTGGATACACCATACATTATCGACCCGACAAAGAGAATTTGGCCCCGGATACCCTCACGCGGGCATTCTGCTCTTCTATGTCAACTTCGACTCTTGCGGATCTTCATACTGACTTATGCCATCCTGGCATTACCCGTATGTTGCACTTTGTGCGATCTAAAAATCTCCCATTTTCTACGGAAGATGTGAAAAGAACATGCTCCTCCTGTAGAATTTGTGCGGAATTAAAACCGCAATTCTTCCGTCCATCGGATGGCTCGCTCATACATGCTATGCACTGACTTTAAAGGGCCATTGCCTTCCTCAACGCGAAACACCTACTTACTTACTATGGTGGACGAATATTCACGCTTTCCCTTTGCTTTCCCAATATGCTTACTTCCACAGTGATCAAATGCCTTGATCAAGTCTTCTCCCTTTGCGGTATGGCCAATTTCATCCACTCTGATTGGGGTCCCTCCTTCATGTCAAGTGAACTCAAAATTTATCTTTCCCAACGGGGAATCGCCACAAGTAAAGCAACACCATACCATCCCATCGGTAATGGACTGGTTGAGAGATACAACGCTATCATTTGGAATGCTTTTCGTCTTGCACTGAGGTCACGCAACCTACCAGACCAACAGTGGGAAACTATGCTCCCTAACGTGTTGCATTCCATCAGGCCTCTTCTTTCTACGTCCACCAATGTCACGCCTCACGAGCGATTCTTCAGGTTCCAGTGTCACTCCACTCATAGGACATCCCTACCATCATGGTTGGCAGCTCTCGGCCCCGTGCTGCTCCGAAGGTTCGTCTGATCTTTCAAAAACGATCCCCTCGTCGACGAGGTGCAACTCACGGACGTTAATCCCACGTACACGCACGTGCGGTACCCTGATGGCCGGGAGTCCACCGTTTCGCTCCGAGATCTGGCTCCCTGTCCAACCGGTCCCACGGACCCAACTGATAGAGGGACCCACGGTAATGATGCCGACACTCTGCGCTCGTTTGAAGATGCCGCCCTACCTGGGACATCAAGAGATCTGCCGGCTACCCCACCGGATCCATTCAGGGAGCCGAGCGCTCCCCGTGGGATGGCCACCCGAAGCCAGGACGCCGGTCAATCCCCGGCTATCAAACAAGATGAAGCCAGCTCTGTGCCTGTGTGGACCCGCACCCGGAGTCACGATCTCCCCAGTTTCCCTCAGGTCGATCAAGGCTACACGGGCCCTGTCGATCTACCAGTATGGATCAAGTGGCCCAGGGACCAAGACATGATCCGGGGAGACGTGTCTTCTAGCCGTAAACAAAGATCTAAAAGGCTGTGGCTATTCGTGGTCCGCCTAATCTGTTAGGAGGAAATCATCGGACTTCCAAATCTTTTAGGCAGGAAGAATGTTATAAATCTCATCATCATGAAGAAACGACTCATGAAATAACACTGGACGGCCCGCTGGTGGTGCTGTCCAAGGAGTATAAATACTCGGGCGTGGGCCCAGCTTGCCCAGGGACATTTTGTAAGACAGGAACTAGTGAAGTACAACTAGACCTCCATGTTTTGAAACAAGTTGATTAAAGCCTTGCTTTATACTCGAACCAAGTGCGTAGTGAGTTTTATTACGTCATTGTCATCTAGGAAATTTGCAACAGTGACTGCACTTCAAAAAGTATTTCATTGGCAGCCAATTTGCGCACAGCAAACAGCAATGTGATAATGACCAGAGAGTCTGTTTTAGTGACGTTGACCAAGGGATAAGTATTGGCCAGGACACTGGGGAGAACTCCCCTGCTCTTCTTCGAAACAGTGCCGTGGGATCGCTTACATCCACCTGAGAGGGCAGACGGGGCCTCGGTTTAACGGCTCATCCAAAAGATGGCAGCTCCGATAATGCAGCGCCCCCCTCAGCACTGCCCTGGAGTGGAACTTAAACCCACAACCTTCTAACTCAGAGGCAAGAGTGCTGAGCCACGGCTGACACCTGTTTGAAAAAAATGAGTTAAAATTGGATTCTAAGGTAACTGGTGAAGTTCCACCAATAGCTCAGTGCACTGCCTTGTGTGGGTTTGAGCCATACACACCAGAACATTCCAGGTTCAAGCCCTGGTCTGTGCCAAGCTAGCTGACTTCAGCCAGGCCAACAGTAGGGGGTGCTACAATTGACTAGAAGGCCCAGGGCGCCAAGGGAGAAAAACATACAGCCAATGTTTCCCCCTTTTGATTGCTGTCCAAAGACGCCTACTGGAAAGTGTGAGTGTGAATGTTGGTGTGAATAGGACAGGGGCCATTCACTTCGAATAGGCTCCCAACACTGACTGTCTAGGCGTGCACAAGGATATCCTGATCTGTGTGGCCAAGCATCGTGCCAGGCAGTGCTCTACTCATTGCCCGTCTTGACACTGAAGCCATTCACTCCTATTGATAATCGTACAGGATAGTCACAACATTAGGTAAACAACACGTCACTTTGAATCAGTTCATCAGTCTGGAACATCGAGGTGGGAATGGAGAAACACATTGGTGCTAGAGTCTCCATTGCTGTAGTCCCTCTCGAAAAGTCAGTGCTTATACACAGGCCGGAACTTTAACCTAAAGAAACGGCTGAGTTTGCAGCATGGGGGTAGTTAAATTGTTAAAAATGGGATTCCCGACCTGATCCTGCCTCCAACCCGCCCACTTCCGGTTTTAACAGAGGCGGGATGGGAAGCACGACGGGGACGGGCTCCAACCCGCTCCAAGGGGGCGGAATGTTAATTTTAATATTATAATGAGGCTGGAAGCTTCTTTTTTAACCTCTATTTTGTTTTTAACTACATGTGGACGGATTTCACCCAAGTTGTGAACCTGGCAGTTAAAGCGAGGCGGGGACTGGTGGATCCATGGGTAAGTACCTCCTGGATCCAGGGTCCCTGCCTGTTAAGTCTGTGTGTTCCAGTTGTATTAAGATTAATTACTGACACAGACTACAAGAATAAAGTTCAACAGGTCTTTACTAGTTGGAGGTCAGGACTATACTAAAATACAATATCACTACACAATACTTATATACCGGTGGTCACCACCGGTATTACGTATACAGCAGCCAGAGAAAGTAGTACATCTCTTAAGGTGGAACAGGCTTAAGTTCTCTTAAGGTGGAACAGGTTACATACACCACAATCCTCCCTTTTTAGCTTAACAGTCATATCCCCATTTAACATAACATCATAACATATATACATATATAACTTCAGGTATAAACAGTTCAAAGGTTCAGTCTCTCAGGAGGCCTTCTGATTCGGTTTGGATAACGCCTTTCAGTGGTCTCTGATTGTCGTTGCTGAGGTGACTCTTCTTGTTGGTTTCCTATGTATTGGACGTCATCATCAGGTACAGTCCCTGCCGAGGTAGATGCTTCAGGTTCATTAACGTCTTCCACAGTTGTCTCTGTCGCAACCATGGGTTCGACCCTTGCTCTTGATTCTACCAGTTGATCCGCATGACGCCTTATCACATTGTTACCAATATCTACTGTGTACATCAGAGGTCCTTGTCTGGCCCGAATTGTTCCGGACTGCCATTTTTCGTTTCCATAGCCCCTTGCCAACACTGGTTGTCCTACGTCGAAACTTCGAGTGGACTTGTTATTAATATGCTGGAACTGTTTGTTTTCCACTTCCCTCCGCACATTTGGTTTTAACAAGTCCAACCTGGACCGCAACCTCCTGTTATAAAACATCATGGCAGGACTTTGGTTAGTCACTGCATGAGCGGCGTTTCGATATGCCATTAGGAAATTGTCCACCTTGTGTTGTAATGGAATCTGATCATCGTTCATGGCCTTTATTGCCTTTTTGAATGTTTGGACAAATCTCTCGGCCAACCCGTTTGTCGCCGGATGATATGGGGCAGAGGTATAATGTTTCACCCCATTCTTCTTTAAGAATTTTTGGAATTCTTCCGACACGAACTGTGGTCCGTTGTCCGAACATATCTGTTCTGGCAATCCGTTCCTTGCGAATATTGTTCTTAACACCGCAATTGTCTTTTCTGAAGTAATGGTATTCATCTTGATCACTTCTGGCCATTTGGAATGTGCGTCCACCGCAATAAGGAACATGGAGTCCATGAATGGACCAGCAAAGTCAATATGTATGCGTTGCCATGGGGCTGAAGGCCATTCCCATGGGTGTAGCGGTGTGATCGGAGGTGCATTTTGCACTTTTTGGCACCCAGCGCAGCTTTTTGTCAACTCCTCTATCTGTTGGTCAATGCCCGGCCACCATACATAAGCCCTAGCAAGACTTTTCATCTTAACTCCCCCCAGATGACCTTCATGCAGTTCCTTTAGAACTCTTTCCCGTAACTTGGGAGGAATAATCACTCTTGTCCCGTACATCAAAGTACCATGGCAGACGGACAGCTGGTCTCGCCTTGCCGAGAATGCCGGTAACAGAGGATCACCATGTGTTGGCAATCCCTTCACTGTCACCTCGTAAACTCGGGACAGTGTCGGGTCGTTCCTGGTTTCTCTTTCAATACTTGCATTGGTGACTGGTAAACACTCGATGATGGTCGAATGAAATAACTCAACAGGGTCAACTTTCGTCGTCTCTTCTGCTTCAGGTAGTGGCAGGCGCGACAGCCCATCAGCATTGCCATGCTGCTTTGTACCTTTGAATTCTATTTGATATTGATGTGCCCCTAGGAAAAGGGACCATCTCTGGAGTCGCTGTGCTGTCATCACCGAAACACCCTTCTTAGGGTTAAAAATGGATACCAACGGCTGATGGTCTGTCAGAAGTGTGAATATTTGGCCCTGCAGGTAATGATTAAACTTCTTCACTCCCCATACAAGGCTGAGAGCCTCCCTATCGATCTGCGCATAGTTGCGCTCAGCGGAGGTCAATGATCTGGATGCAAACGCGACTGGCCTTTCCGTGCCATTTGGCAACTTGTGTGAGAGTACTGCCCCAATACCATATGGAGAAGCATCACAAGCCAACCGAATAGGCAGTGTCGGGTTGAAGTGAGCCAACACTTCCTCTGAGGTGATCAATTCTTTGCTTTTGCGAAATGCCTTCTTACAGTTTTCGCTCCATTCCCATGGTACCCCCTTCTGTAAAAGAGCGTTCAGCGGGTGCAGTACCGTGGATAGAGTCGGTAGAAACTTATGGTAATAGTTAATCAATCCCAGAAACGACCTCAACTGAGAGACATTATCCGGAGCGGGAGCCTTTACAACTGCCTCTATCTTGTCAGGAGACTTATGACATGACCACAGTACGAGATCCGCTTCTGAAAGAACTCACATTTCTGCCGATTAACTCTAAGTCCATACTCTTTCAGTCTGTTGAGCACCAGTTCCAAGTTTGCGAGGTGTTCTTCATCACCATCACCTGTAATCAGAATATCGTCCAGGTAACATTGTGTGCCTGGAATTCCCTGTAATACCTGCTCCATGGCCCTCTGCCAAATTGCCGGAGCCGATGCCACTCCAAAAACCAGCCTATTATACCGGTACAAACCTCTATGCGTGTTGATCGTGAGGTACTGGCCTGACTCTTCTTCAACCTCCATCTGCAAGTACGCCTGCGCCAGGTCTATCTTGGTGAAGTGTTTCCCGCCAGACAACGAAGCAAAAATATCCTCAATCCGCGGAAGCGGATACTGCACCGTGTGAAGCACCGGATTAACGGTGATCTTGAAATCTCCACAGATGCGAACCTTCCCTGGTTCTCCTGGCTTGTTGCTCGAAGGACGTTTCATAACGGGAACAATGGGCGTAGCCCACTCACTCCAATCTACCTTAGACAGTACACCTGAACGTTCTAGCGCTTCCAGTTCCGCTTCTACAGTAGGTTGTATTGCATAGGGTACCGGTCTGGCTTTGAAAAATTTTGGTTGTGCATGTTCATCAATCTTGATGTTTGCCGTAATTCCTTTCAGTGTTCCCAGTCCTTGCTGGAACACCTCTTTAGCATCATCCAATATTTTGGACAATCGTTTAGGTTTGACATCTGTTTCCCCGGAATCTACCGTTAGTGCTTTTAAGGAGTGCCAGTCCATATTCATTTTCCTAATCCACTCCCATCCCAGTAGTGGTGGACCTCCTTCAGGTAGCACATATAAGTCCATTACTTGGCTTTCTTCGCCCTTGTGGACCACTTTTACCTCTATCTTTCCGATGGGGTACACTCTTTGCCCCGTGAATGTTTTCAATATAATCTCCGTATCCCGTAGGGGAATATGTTGGAATAACCTTTTGTAATCTTTCTTATTCATGACCATCAATGCCGATCCAGTGTCCAATTCCATCTTTACTTGGACTCCTGCTATCTGAAGAGTGACCCAAATTGTCTGGAGATCTGCATCCTTACCAACGTTGTGTACTCTTAAGCTACCCAGTTCATTACTGCTAGCGTCTGAATCTGACTCCTGTTCGTTCGAACTGGTCTTTGTCACCTTGTGCACCTTTATGTATTTTCCTTGCGGTGACTCTTTGTTGCTGGTCTTCTTTCCTGACCGGCATACTTTAGCTATGTGGCCAAGCCTGCCACACGTTCTGCATTCTTAGTTTTTAAACCAACACTGGTTCTGATCGTGTGTTGTCTTTCCACAACAATAACATTTTACAGTACTCAAACCCAATTTATTTGTACTGAGTTCCGGTGACCGTAGCTGCATTACTGCCGTGCCTCTCGCTGCGGCCTCGTGCGCTGCTGCCATAGTGACCGCTTTCTCAAGCGTCAGCTCATTCTCCTCGAGCAGTCGCTTTTGTGTATCTTCTTTTAATAATCCACACACAAATCTATCCCTTAGCGCGTCTGTCAGTCCCGTTCCAAACTGACAGTACTTTGCCAGCTTACGCAATTCCATTAAATATTCAGCATTGCTTTCATCCTTCAGCTGCCTTCTGCTGTAAAATTTAAATCGTTCCGCTAGCATCAGCGGCGTGGGGTTTAGATGATTTTTCAGGACAGTAACAATCTCCTCGAACGTCTTATCCGCCGGTTCATCTGGTGATAAAAGTTGTTTCAATTGCCCGTATGTCTTCGCACCCATTAAGTTCAATAAAGTAAGTGCTTTCTCTGCATCTGGGATTTTATTTGCTTTACAATAATTTTGTATGCGTTCTACATACATGGCCCAATCTTCGATGTCGCCATCAAAGGTATCAATGTTCCCATGTTTAGGCATCGTTGCAATTTATTTTATCCCAAGATGGCGGCTTCCCGCTCTTGTCTTCGTCCTCCGCCTACAAAATGGCGGTTTTCCCGCGCTTGGCGGTCTTCACCCACTGGCTGCAATGGCGTTTGGCGTGCCGCTGCTGCTCCCCTTTCCCAGCGGTTAGTAACTCCCCCGATGTTGTCTCCGCTTCACTGCGGCTCCCTCGGGCATTCGCGCTTCCCCGATGTCGCGCCTCGCAGCCCTTCTTGCAGCCCGGTTATTAGCACCGGCTGCGTTCGCCTTCACCGCGGCTCTCGCGCCTTCAGCCGCCCCAGACGCTGCGCCTTTTTGGCCCGAAAGCGGCCCGGCCCTTATCACCAGCCGCGATCGATGTCCCCGCGCTGCGCCTTTCGGCCCGAATGCGGCCCGACCCTTATCTCCGGTCGCGATCAATCTCACTGCCCTTATTCCTCCGTCTTCCTCCCCCCGTCTGTGCAGCCAACGCGGCCGACTTTCTGCTCGCGTCGCTGACCGGCTTACCCAGCACCGAGGTAGAAAGAAGATAGCTGACTGCCGCTGATGGAGGCTTCGAGTTCAGGATGTCTTCTGCACTCCGGGTTCTCGATGCCTGCCGCGCGACGTGTCTTCCAGCAGGGTGATGAGGGTGGATGCCTCTCTTCGATGCCCGTTCTGTGGATGAAGCCACCGTGAATATAAACTGCCGCAGGGTAAGAATCGGACTCGTCGCCACTGTTAAGTCTGTGTGTTCCAGTTGTATTAAGATTAATTACTGACACAGACTACAAGAATAAAGTTCAACAGGTCTTTACTAGTTGGCGGTCAGGACTATACTAAAATACAATATCACTACACAGTACTTATATACCGGTGGTCACCACCGGTATTACGTATACAGCAGCCAGAGAAAGTAGTACATCTCTTAAGGTGGAACAGGCTTAAGTTCTCTTAAGGTGGAACAGGTTACATACACCACACTGCCTAGCCCACCCCCCGCAATCAGAGACCCCCTCAAGAGGCCTCCAATCAACCCCCAGGCCTCCCCCCCACCCCCCCAACGATAATGCTGAGGCCGGCCATGATTCTTCCGTGACCGGCCCTAGATCTTCTGATCTTTGACCCCGATCTCTGTCCGACCCTCCCCCCGATCCTTTCCCTGGCACCGATCCCTGGTCCTCGCTCCCCCCCGGTGCTTCCTCCGGCTCCAATCCCCGGTACTCGCTCCCCCCGGTTGCTTCCCCCACCCCCGCCCATCCCGATGCTTCTCCCGGCTCTGATCTTTGATTGTCTCTCCCCCCGCCACCCCCCGCCGATCCATTGCCCGTCCTGGCACTCACATGAGCTTCTCGAGCTGGCTGACTGCGGGCAGGAAACCGAGGCCTCACATGCAAATCAGGCCCTACCATTAAAGTCGGCAGGGCCTGCAGAAAACCCGGCCTCCCAGATTTCACTCTCTCCAGCTGTTGTGCTGAAATACCATTGGGCCACCTCAGGTGTTCAACAGTTCAATCTCTTAACTGAAAGGACATCAATGAGATCACTAATTGGAAATTCCACAGTTTAATTAACCTTTTCCCCACCATCTCGACTCACGAGCGTCTCGCTGTCTCTCCCATGAAGCATTTGGCCAACATTTCTTCATGGTGGCTTGTGAGCACACAAATTGTGAGAAGGTGAATTCCATCGAAAGTCTTGTCACTTGCGTGTGACGTCCGTGTGACAAAAATGACGTGTGGCTCCTTTCCTTTCCCAGATACTTTTCTTCATGAAGACTTGGTGGTTCGCAGACGAATTTACTTGTCTGGGTGGCTTTCTTCTGAGACGAGCTGGCTGATCTCATCCTGGATGTTAAGGTACTGCAATTGGCATTATAGTGCCACTGGGAAAAAACTCAGGCAATGGAAAGTGCATGTAGATGAGGGTAGGATCAGCATTGGTCGTGATAGCTCCTGTTATCAAGTAGCCTGCTAATGCTCACTGTCCAGGCTTGAACATGATGAATAGTTGCTTGGGTGAGATACCAACACCTTCGCTGCCCGTGCTTGCAAACATTGAACCGCCACACCTATGCCGTGAATATGCAGTCTCCAGAGAATACAACCGCTGCACCAGCAAAGACATGCTGATCCAGGCCGACTTGACCAACCTTTAGGTGTCAGCCATGGCTCAGTTGGTAGCACACTTGCCTCTGAGTCAGAAGGTTGTGGGTTTAAGTCCCACTCCAGGGACTTGAGCACATAAAGCTAGGCTGAAACTCCAGTGCAGTGCTGAGTGAGCACTGCACTGTCGGAGGTGCTGTCTTTCGGATGAGACATTAAACCGAGGCCCCATCTGCTCTCACAGGTGGACATAAAAGATCCCATGGCACTCTTTTGAAGAAGAGCAGGGGAGTTATCCCTGGTGTCCTGGCCAATATAAATCCCTCAACCAACCTAACAAAAACAGATTATCTGGTCACTATTACATTGCTGTTTGTGGGACCTTGCTGTGTGCAAATTGGCTGCCGTGTTTCCCACATTACAACAGTGAATACACTCCAAATTTACTTCATGGCTGTAAAGTGCTTTGAGATATCCGGTGGTTGTTGTGTATGTCCCTTTAAGGGAATAACTGGTCTCAGACTGCAGTACCGGCAGTGACCACCCCTGTATAAAAGGCCCTAGCAGGCTTCTGTAGTTTCAGTTTCCAGATTGTCTCCATTCAGTAAAGACTTGTTAAACCAACTCCTGCATTCCGTGTCTCCATTAACACACGGATTTAATACTGGCGACGAGTAAGAAACGAACTTACCTGCAACTCGGCAGCACCTCAGATGACGTTATTGAAGGTCGAAGCCAGAAGAAAGAAAAAAATATAATCCAAAGAAACTCGAGAAATGGGCGTCGACCGTGGGCAACCGCCCTCCAAATCATCGGATTGAAAACTTGCAGGAGAGACTGTCCAGAGCCAGGCTTGGTTCCCCAGTCTGTGGTTTCCCAGCTAATCGGGCTGGTGGCAGGTAGTGCACTGATCCTTCCTGGGCTGCGGCGGGCTAGAGCTCGATCGGGTGGCTCTGCAACGGGGCCGGGCAGCGAGTCGGGAAGCAAAGAGAGAGAGAGAGGGTGGAGCACACAGGGCGCGGCTGGTGCTTCGCAGCCGGGCAGCGTTCGGACCTAAGAAGAGGGAGGGAAGTGTCCCAGAGGGTCCGCTCCACGACGGGAACGGTTAAAAATAAAAATACCGCGGAGAGCGGCATTGACAGCAGCGGCAGCGGCGGGAAAGCGCGGGAGGCACCATCTTAACTCGGCGGGGAAGAAGGAAAAGCGCAGGAGGCATCATTTTGATCCATCGGGGGCGAAGGAAAAGCGCGGGAGACGCCATCTTAGATTTTCAAGATGCTAAAGACTGGCGATATCACTGCCTTCGATAATGCAATAGAAGACTGGACCACGTATGTGGAAAGAGTCGAGGTATATTGCGAGGCAAACGAAATAGCCGAGGAGAAAAAGGCATCGGTATTGCTAAATTTAATGGGCGCAAGAACGTACGGCCTATTGCGGGACCTGATTAGTCCAGCCAAACCGAAGGCGAGGAGTTTTAACGAAATTGTTGCTATCCTACAGGAACACCTAAATCCTACACCGCTGCTGATAGCAGAAAGATTTAAATTCCACAGGAGAAATCAGCATAAAAATGAGAGCAATGCTGATTACCTTATGGAACTACACAAGCTATCAAAGCACTGCCAGTTCGGAGCAGGACTGGCAGATACCTTACGGGACAAATTTGTCTGTGGACTCCTGAGTGAAGGAACCCAGAAGAGGTTACTCTCAGAGAAAGAGCTGACACTAGATAAGGCTTTCAACGTGGCAGTATCGTACGAAGCAGCAGCAAGGGGAGCTGCGGAAATACAACAAAAGCCACAGGAATACGGCACCCACGAAATGACACGGGGATTTGCAAAATGTTATCGCTGCGGCAGAACAAACCATGACCAGAAGGACTGCTGGTCCAAGGACAAAATATGCAGGCAATGCGGAAAGATGGGACACATTGCACGAGTTTGCAGGTCTGAGAAGAAGACCAACGACAATAAAAAGGCTACTAAGGAACCGTACAGGAAAGTACAAAAGATGACGGACAGTAGTTCCGAAGACCAGATGAGCGATAGTGAATCCGGGAACAAGAGACTAAGCTGTCTCAAACTTCACAACATAATCGCAAAAGAGGATCACCGAACCATTTGGGTCACCCTCACGATAGCAGGGTCCCAAGTCAAAATGGAATTGGATACAGGATCAGCTCTAACCGTCATGAATCGACGAGACAACGAACGGCTATTCTCACACATACCCTTGAGAGAGACATCCATTGTCTTGAGGACGTATACAGGGCAAAAAGTATACCCCAGAGGAATAATAAGGGTGCCTGTCGAATACAACGGCAAGAAAATACGGAAATTGTATCTCTACATTCTGCAAGATGGTGGACCACCGTTATTGGGACGTGAATGGATCAGAAAGATAAGTTTAGACTGGCACTCCATTCAGGCACTGACGGTGGCTGGTAAAAAGGATGACGACATCACTCCTGGACGATTGTCAACAATCTTAGCTGATGCCAAAGAGATATTTCAACAAGAACTGGGCACTCTTAAAGGCGTAACCACCTCGATAAAAATAGAGGAGAATGCAATTCCCAAGTTTTTCAAAGCAAGACTGGTACCATATGCAATTCGCCCAGCCGTTGAGGCAGAGCTGGAGAATCTGGAGAATGCAGGCGTGTTATCTAAGGTAGACTGGAGCGAGTGGGCAACACCCATCGTTCCTGTCATGAAGAAAACATTAAACAATAAGTCTGAGGAGCCAAGGAAGGTTCGCATCTGTGGGGATTTCAAGGTGACAGTGAACCCAGTCCTTCACACAGTATAATATCCTCTTCCAAGGATAGAAGATATCTTCGCCTCACTATCTAGAGGGAAGCGTTTTACAAAAATTGTCCTAGCACAAGCATATTTGCAGATAGAGGTTGAAGAATCCTCTAGGAAGTATCTCACGATAAACACTCACAAAGGTCTTTGCCAGTATAATCGACTGGTATTCGGAGTAGCATCAGCTCCGGCGATATGGCAAAGAGCGATGGAACAAGTCCTGCAAGGGATTCCGAGGACTCAGTGTTACTTGGACGACATCCTAGTGACAGGTGAAGATGGCAGTGAACACCTTGCCAACCTAGAGCAGGTGCTCGCTAGACTACGTGAACATGGGCTACGAGCCAATCGCCCCAAGTGCGAGTTTTTTAAGAAACAGATATCGTATTGTGGCCACGTGATTGATGAAGAGGGGTTGCATAAGTCCCCTGACAAAATTGAAGCGGTAGTTAAGGCTCCAGCGCCTGCAAATGTGTCGCAACTGAGGTCATTCCTCGGATTGGTGAATTACTACCATAAGTTTTTGCCGAATTTGTCCACAATTCTGCATCCACTGAATGCCCTACTACGAACGGGAGTAGCATGGAAATGGAGCGATGAATGTAAGCGGGCCTTTCAGAAGAGTAAGGACCTAATCACGTCAAGAGAAGTATTGGCTCACTACAACCCATCACTACCGATAAGACTGGCGTGTGATGCGTCTCCCTACGGCATTGGGGCGGTACTGTCACATAAATTCCTTGATGATTCTGAGAGGCCGATAGCTTTTGCGTCACGCTCGTTAACTTCAGCCGAGCGTAACTACGCCCAGATTGACAGAGAGGCCCTCAGCCTGGTGTGGGTGGTGAAGAAGTTCAATCACTACCTGCACGGTCAGAAATTTACTCTACTAACTGATCATCAACCTCTCGTCTCCATTTTCAACCCACAGAAGGGCGTACCGATAATGACGGCACAACGGCTACAGAGGTGGTCCCTTTTACTAGGGGCACACCAATATGACATTGAGTACAAAGGAACTAAACAGCATGGGAATGCTGATGGATTGTCGCGCCTACCGTTGCCGATGGTGGAAGAAGAACTGGCAGTGGATCCGGTGGAGTTATTCCACTCGACTATTGTCGAATGTCTCCCTGTGACGAATGCAAACATAGAAAAGGAAACACGAAATGACCCGACACTCTCCTGGGTCTATGATTTAATGGTGAAGGGATAGCCAGCACATGGCGAACCACTGCTGCCAGCATTCTCGCCGAGAAGAAAACAGCTGTCAGTGTGCAGAGGAACCTTGATGTGTGGATCCAGAGTAGTAATTCCACCCAAATTGAAGGATAGAGTGCTCAATGAGCTTCATGAGGGTCATCTGGGAGAGGTAAAAATGAAGAACTTAGCCAGAGCGTTTGTGTGGTGGCCGGGAATCAATAGAGAAATCGAAGAGATGACCAAGAGCTGTACAGGATGCCAGAAGGTCCAAAACGCCCCACCACAAGCCCCTCTACATCCATGGGAGTGGCCCTCATCTCCATGGCAAAGGGTGCACATTGATTTTGCTTGTCCATTTATGGACTCGATGTTTTTAATTGCAGTGGATGCACATTCAAAGTGGCCAGAGGTAATAAAAATGTCCTCAACCACCACAGAAAAAACTATCACAGTCTTACGAACCATATTTGCCAGGAATGGGCTGCCTGAACAGATTTGCTCTGACAATGGACCACAGTTTGTGTCTGAAGAGTTCCGGAGGTTCTTAAAGAACAATAGTGTTAAGCATTACACATCCGCCCCATATCATCCAGCCACTAATGGATTGGCCGAGAGGTTTGTCCAAACATTCAAGAAGGCTATCAAGGCAATGTGTAATGAAGATATACCCCTACAACACAAGGTGGATAACTTCTTGTTTGCCTACCGGAATGCGACACATGCGGTTACCAACCAAACTCCAGCCATGATGTTCTTCAATCGAAGACTACGATGCCGCTTGGATTTGGTTAAGCCAAACGTCAGAAGAGATGTGGAGAACAGGCAGTTTCAGAATATGAATGAAAGGCCGACCAGGAGTTTTAAGATAGGTCAACCAGTTTTGGCCCGGGAGTACCGCACAGAGAAATGGCAGCCAGGAACGATCTGTACACGGCAATGTATACCGTGGACATTGGACAGAGCATTGTAAGACGCCATGCTGACCAGATTCTAGAGTCACTGGAAAACCTCAACTCCACACCACGATCTGATACACCTGGCGATGAAACCGACGTACCAATTGCATCTACCGCAGAATCGGTGATATTGGAAGCAGACGAACCAAACAACGACATTGATCCCGACTCAACCTTGCCAGAAGAACCTGATATCCCAAAGAGGCATTATCCTGACAGAATCAGGAAGCCTCCTCAAAGACTGAACTTATAATTGCTTAACTTCAACTCATGTATCTAGCAACCGTAATTGTAATTGTAATTAGTTATTATTTAGTTGTTAAATGAATGTTATGTACTGTTTATCTAAAAGGGGAGGAATTGTTGTGTATGTCCCTTTAAGGGAATAACTGGTCTCAGACTGCAGTACCGGCAGTGACCACCCCTGTATAAAAGGCCCTAGCAGGCTTCTGTAGTTTCAGTTTCCAGATTGTCTCCATTCAGTAAAGACTTGTTAAACCAACTCCTGCATTCCGTGTCTCCATTAACATACGGATTTAATAGTGGTCGTGAAAGGCGCTATCTAAATGCAAGTCTTTCTTTCTTTCCATCAACCCGTCTCAAATCTAGAAGGTCATTTTGTACTGTTGCTGAAGCGCTTCAACGATCTCTCCTCAGCCTTGACGACCGATGGTGAAGTGCTTGGAAGAACTGTGACATATGGAATGGATTCCTTACAGAGGACCCCACAGTGCAGCCTGAAGGATCAAACCTTCCTCGCAGACAGTGGACAACCATCAACCATCTCAGAACCGGTCATGGTAGATGCTGCCACCTTCTCCATAGATGGAAGATTAAAGCATCCCCATCATGTGACCTCGGAGCTCCTAATCAGACCCTGGAACACATGATTGCCCTCAGAGGATATTCACAGGAAGCCTACTAGATATCCACACTGTTACACCAGCTTTGGCCTGGATATCTGACTTAGATATTGATATTTAATTTGTTTTTTTAGCTACTACCATATGAAAGAAGAAGAGAAGGTGAGATAAAGAAGGGCAGCTGCATTGGAAAATTGATGGGGAAAAATAAGTGAGAAGAAAGGAATCAGGAAATGTTTATTTATTTGTTGTTTCTCTTAAAGAAGTATTCTTCCTTTCAGTGGAATATATTGTACTGCTTGAGTTGCAGGACCAGGTGGCATTAGGACCTGGTGGAATCCTCTTGAGCAATGACTCTGCTGTAAATATAGCAGATTCATTACACACACACTCCCTTCACTGGGAGTACAGGGCAGCTTCCAAAGAGATGCACGCCAAGTGCAAGGAATGCCCCCATTATTTGCTGGCCCTACTGCAGCTGCTGAATGTTACTTGGCCAAGATGGAGTGTCGTTGGGGCTGAGTCCTGATACCTCCAGGAGAAGGATCATTCCAAAAGCTTTCCCATCAACACTTTGCTTCACTTTTTATTGGTGGAGCCTGTTCATTCTCTCTTCAAATGCTTCAGCTGTGCAAGCTCACCGACTCGTTGCTGATCAGCAACTCCCGATCGGCCTGTGATGACGAGTTGCTCTCCGGAGAGGGAGTGACGTTTTGCATCAATGTGTCGAAGCAGCAGCCCTTCCCGGCACTGAGGATCGGCACCCTGCGGGTCCCAGTCTTCGACGACCCGGCCGAGAATCTCTACAAGTACTTCGACAGGTGCGCCGATGCGATCGAAGATGTCCGGAGGGCGGGCGGCAGGACCCTGGTGTACTGTAAGAACGGCCGCAGCAGATCGGCATCCATTTGCACTGCATACCTCATGAAGCACAGGTGCCTTTCCCTCCGGGAAGCGTTCGAGGTGGGTGATTTGTAAACAGACTGCACTGCGGAGTGAGGCTGGCTGGAAATTCCTAATGGATAATGCCGTCACCGTGCGTTGCTTATGTGGCCAGCCCAGCTCTCTGTTGTTCTGTAATATGAGGGCAACTTAGAATCATACCACGTAGTAGGAAGCCATTCAGCCCATCGTATCTGTGCTGGCTCTTTGAAAGAGCTATCCAATTAGTCCCACTCCCCCAGCACGTTCGCCATAGCCCTGTAAATCTTTCCTTTTCAAATATTTATCCAATTCCGTTTTGAAAGTTACTGTTGAATCTGCTTCCACCACACTTTCAGGCAGCTCATTCCAGATCATAACAGCTTGCTGCATAAAAAAAATTCTCCTCATCTCCCTTTGCCAATTACCTTAAATCTATGTCCTCTGGTCATCAACCCTCCTGCCAGTGGAAACAGTTTCTCCCTATCTACTTTATCAAAACCCCTCATAATATTGAACACTTCTATAAAATCTCCCCTTCAGCTTCTCTGCTCTAAGGAAACAATCCCAGTTTCTCCAGTTTCTCCACATAACTGAAGTCCCTCATCCCTTGTATCATTCTAGTAAGTCTCCTCTGCAACCTCTCCAAGCCTTGGCATCCTTCCTAAAGTGTGGTGCTCAGAATTGAACACAATACTCCAGCTGAGGTCTAACCAGTGATTTATAAAGGTCTACTGTAACTTCTTGTTGAAAAGGCAAACTCTTTTTTAATCAATTTCTTCCCGCTCTGCTGTTTCTGGGATGCGGTCCAATGGTTGCCAGCAGCCCTCCAAGTGAGTGTTCGTAGGCTATTCAAGCATGGACGACATCTCAGCTGTAGCCCAACTTAAACCTCGCTTGATGTTCACACACGTTTACTCTCCAGCAGCAATCACTAGATAGTGATCAGGAGTGGGAACCCAACTCTCTCACCCCAGTCTGGGGGCACTGAGGCCACTCGTAGAAGCCTTGACTGAGATCAGCTCCCTTGGCACACATGGGAGATTGAACTTGGCACCTGCTGGCATGTGGCTTGGTGCTTGCAATCCTGATTGCTATCCAGCGACCCTCGCTTGATAGTGTGGATGTGTGGACATCGTGTGGAGACAGGTCCGGGTTTCCATGACTCCTCCTACCCTTGAGTATTGAAGATTGAGGGGTGATCTGATCGAGGTGTTTAAAATGTTAAAAAGGATTCGATAGAGTGGCTGCAGAGAAACTATTTCCTCTGGTGGGAGTGTCAAGAACAAGGGGACATAATCTTAAAATTAGAGCCAGGCAATGTAGGAGTGAAATCAGGAAGCACTTTCTCACACAAAGGGTAGTGGAAATCTGGCACTCTCTCCCCTAAAAGACTGTGGATGCTGGGGGACAATTTGAACTTTCAAGACCGAGATCGATAGATTTTTGTTAGGTAAGGGTACCAAGGGATATGGAGATAAGGTGGGTAAATAGAGATGAGGTACAGATCAGTCATGATCTAATTGAACAGTGGAGCAGGCTTAAGGGGCTGAATGGCCTACACCTGTTCCTATGACTGAACAGCCTACCAATACCTACTGTCTAGGCTCGCTCATGAATAATGGCCACTCGAGTGAGGTGCCAATGCCAAGGGTAAGCTAACGCCAATCATGAGTCAGCAGTTTCGGGATAGATGGCGAGGAAATTGGAGAGGAATAATAGCAGAGTCTGTGGCTGCTGTGGAACCTATCCCGCAACACAAATGGGATGGTTTCTGTGGTGTATGTAACCTGTACCACCTTAAGAGACTACCTTAAGAGATGGACTACTTTCTCTTGGCTACTGTATATTGTAGTACCGGTGGTGACCACACCGGTATATAAACTCTGTGTAGTAATTTGCTAAGCAGTTCAGCCCTGACCTTCGATTAGTAAAGACCTGTTTTAGTTATTCTTGTTGTCTGTGTCCAGTGATTTATATTAAGCATATCTGGAACACTCAGACTCAACAGTTTCCACAGCAACAGGGGGTGGCAGGCAGCCTTAATTTCACTCCAGCATTGTGGGTAATGGACGGCTGCACTTTGTTCTTTCAGAGTTTAATGTTTTTGGACATGATGTGCTCAATAGCTGTAATGCTGTTGACCAAATTGCTTTTATAGAAATCAATGAGAAAGGGTTGTGACCAGTCGGACTTAAAGAGGGAGGCTCCTCAATTAGTCCCATTACATAAATGAAATTGCTCCAAAGGTTAGGTTTAACCTTTCCTTTTCTTACTGTTGATTTATTTGAATACCTGTATGTTGTTTTAAACTGTGATTGCTATTAGCATTTCCAAAATGGTTAACACAAGGCATTTTTTTCATTGGTCTGTTGTTTGTTTGACACTTGAAGAAATCCATCACCATGTTTAGTCTCCAACCAAACTACTGAGAGGTCAAGACAGGAAGGGGTTCTACCTGCTTGATCTGAAGTGCACACACTCTCTCTCTCTCTCTCTCTCTCTCTGTAAGAACATACTGTAGGAATCAACGGATTCCTAACTGAATCACTGAGGTCGAGCCAGTTCAGTAAATCAACCGAATTTAATTAAACAAGTGAACAAAACAAAAACATGCAGGAGCAACAGCAAACAGGTCTATACAGCAGCTTGTTCCACGAGGTCTGAACTCAGGACCTCCCACTCTCTGACGTCATGACGTCACCACGTTTCCTGCCGTTCGGGGCATCATGTGACCAACATGAAGACGTCATCGTGTTGTTTCAGGGCTTTTACAGAAAGCCTGTTTACACTCAGCAAACGAACATAGATGCTGTTGTAGCGGTTCGTGTAGATCGCCACTAAATAAGAGAGTTTGACTTTGACGAACTATAAATAAGTTGTTTATTTACAGGAACAGGCTAATTACAGCAGGTAAGATAGCAGGTAAGATGGCTGACTGTAGGAGCACCGTGGTGTAGGTCTTGTCCCAGCGGGGACTCCACGAGGACTGAGTTCGCAGTCCTGTGGGGAGCGTGATAACGTCATCGCGTTTGTGTTGTGGCGTCATCACGTTGTTCGCGTTTCCCGCGCTTAGGGCATCACGTGATGCGCGTCGTTGCGTCGCTGGCCGTTGAGGCCGAAGTCGGGAGGCCGGGCTGTGCCAGTGCTTGCCGCGGGAGCGGAAGATCACGTCGCTCCCGTCGGCTGGCCGTTGAGGCTGAAGACGCTAGGCTGGGCTGTGCCGGCGCACGCACATCACGTCGTACGTGACGTGACGTCAGCGCACTAGGGCACGTCTTAAAGGGGCAATGGCCCCAACAGGTAAGTTAAAAGGGCAACGGCCCCAAAAGGTAAGTTAAAGGGAATTATGTATATCTCAATGTAAGGGACAACCAGTGGTACCGCCACACTGTAACATTGGTTTAAAGATAGTTATGCATTTGTACAGGAGTTCATTGGTGGTTTTGCCACATGCGCCCCCCCAGAAGTGTCTTTAATCGTCAAAGTCAATCGCAGAGGAGGTCGGACAATCCTGTCGGAGCGACTCCGATATTCCCGGAATCACCAACTGTCAGCGTGGACGCGAAACCGACCTCAGGGTCTCCCCTCCGGTCGCGCAATCAATTTTGCTGCTTTCTCGGTGCCGGCGGCACAAATTTACACGGGGGTCGGCAGCATCTGGCTTTCTGACCGAAACGGGCATGGTAGTAGCAAAGGCCGGTCTGTGGAGGCGCCGAGGCGGGGTTCTTGGAGGCGGGACGCATCGAGGTGGCACAGTACTGCTGCATCACCGCGTAAATGGTGTCGGCTTCAGCCGCGAGCGCCACACCGTCCGTAGCCGTCGACCTGGCCAGGGCTGCTTGCACCTGCTCAGGGAGCTGGCTCAGGTACAGTTCCCGAAATATAAAACACTGCGGCTCAGACCCGAGGAGGGTGAGCATGTGGCTCATCAACTTGGAAGGCTTAACATCGCCTAACCCGGGGAGTGCGAGCAAGCGTCGCGCGCGCTCCACCTTCGTGAGACCGAATACTTGCATGAGGTGCGCCTTGAGCGTTTCGTACTTGTTCTCCACGGGCGGTGTCTCCAGCAGGCTAATAATTCGGGAAGCCGTCGAGCTGTCCAGTGCGGAGACCACATAAAGGTAACGGGTCTGATCCAGCACTATGTTTCGCAGTTGGAACTGAGCCTCTGCTTGCACGAACCAGGAGGCTGCCTGTTGTTCCCAAAATTGAGGGAGCTTCAAACTTGCTGCATTCACATCCATCTTGTTCTCGAGCTTGCCTCCGCGAAAATCGTCCACGAAGCTTCGGGGTCACCAATGTAGGAATCAACGGACTCCTAACTGAATCACTGAGGTCGAGCCAGTTCAGTAAATCAACCGAATTTAATTAAACAAGTGAACAAAACAAAAACATGCAGGAGCAACAGCAAACAGGTCTATACAGCAGCTTGTTCCACGAGGTCTGAACTCAGGACCTCCCACTCACTGATGTCATGACGTCATCACGTTTCCCGCCGTTCGGGGCATCACGTGACCAACGTGATGACGTCATCGCATTGTTTCAGGGCTTTTACAGAAAGCCTGTTTATACTCAGCAAACGAACATAGATGCTGTAACATTGGTTTAAAGACAGTTCTGCGTTTGTACAGGAGTTCATTGGTGGTTTTGCCACAATATGACAATTACCTAAGCTCAAAGAATCATGGGGTATGTTGGCAAAAACCATGGCCTCGATTTTAACTGATCCGTGGAGTCGGGATTGGAGGCGTGCGGGGGGTTAAAGTCCCGAATTCGGGGGTCCCGACACCATCCCGCCCCAAACCCACCTCCATGTAAGTTTCAAAGGAGGCAGGTACCCGCCCCGCACTGGGACCCGCCTACCCGAGTTAACGGGTAGTTAGCAGGCAGTTTTTAGCCTAATCCCTAGTTTAAACCTTGAAGTGTGGGATTCCCGACGGCTCCAAACCACGGCAAATTAGAGGAGTCGGGCCATCGGGTTGAAGGACTTGGAGGGGTCGAGATGTTGGTGTTCAGGTGAGTGATGGGTGCATGAGTGCAAGGTAAGTGTGTTTGGTGTGTCTAAAGTGTGTAAAGAAGTTTAAATTAAATGTACTTACCTTTTTAGCCTTCCTTCCTCTAGGTTTCGGGAGTCCATCATCTAACCGGCACAGAAAGCAGAACGGCTGTGAACTGTCAAAAGTGACAGCCTGCAGCTTTCTGTGCCGGAGAGATTTCTAACTGAGTCTGTGTAGAAGGACTCAGGTTAGACGTAAGACTGTCAGTGTTTGACAGCTTCAAACAGCTGCGAAACACTGATAAATTTATCTGTCAAAACGTCTTGACAGATGAAATTTCAGTCTGTGATGTCACCTGTTGCCGGGTGGCCCTTAATTGGCCTGCTGAGCCCGCTGGGTGGGCTCAACAAGGTCAATCAAGTTAAAATCGCGTGGATTGGCCGCATCGCGATGGAGGCAGGACTACAACCCTGAAAGTTGTAGTCCCGCCTCCTTCCCGACTTCTGAGTGAAAATCACCCCCAAAGCTGAAGGATTCCCAATGGTGTGCAGGGATACTGCTGGGGTTTAGCTCGCTAAAACAACACAGCTCGCCGGCGCAGTGCCATGGTAAACGTCTTGCCGACTCTCCAGCTAAGATTTTCAGCACTATCTGGATCCCGGAGAATGCCAGTCCCCGGTGATGGGTATACTCCTCCAGATCACTTCAGTGAACCAGTCTGCCTGGTCAGTCATTGGCAGTGCCCTGGAGTCCTGCCAAACTGCAGAGGTTGGGTATTGGATTATCGATCGACTTAGTTTCAATCTTTCCATTGCTGAGCGTGTCACCTTGGAACTAACTTGACCCCAAAGAGACAGCCTCTGCCTCAAAAGGAGGATCAGCCCTATCTAACACCATTGTGGGAGTACCATCACCTCAAGTACTGCAGCAGTTCAAGGACAAGGCCCACCATTACTTTGCCAGGGCAAAAAACATGGCCTTGCTAGTGTCACCCGCATCCATACCAAATAAAAACATTGCTTATTTGGTGTCTTACAAGAGCGGGCTTGAGCTCTCACTAGGTAGACAGCAGGTGCCAAAAACTCCTACTGAGTGGTATGGTGAGAAGTGACCATAAAATGATTGAGTGTCACCATTTTCTTGACCACATCATGGAGACAGACCACACACCATGGAGTGGATATTCCTCTAAATGGAGGCTTGGAGCTTCAACAACAATCCAGATAGTTACCAAACCCTGTAAAATGGGCAGCCGATCCGATCCTGTCAGTTTTTGCGCACGGCCGATAATTGCGCCCCAAACGGGGCGATACCGAATTTCTCCCCCTTTGACTTTCCAGTATGAACCTGAGTCATTAGAAATTGGAAGGGCCTATTGGTGGGTAACCATAGTGCCCTATATGGTGCTGAGCCATACAGAACTGAAAGCTAGAGTGGAAGTAGGATCATTATAATTGGCCCCAGTGCAACCTGGTCAGTGAGGGGAACCACATCAGCCAGCGTTCCCACTCCTGTCCACTGTTCAATGACGCCTGCTGGAAAATGAAGATCAGCCAATACAGTGCAACCAGACACCTTCCTGGTTCGGAAAACTCTGGCCCCTGCTGGTCTATCAGGACAGCCTGACTGACTTATTTTAACCCTGCCACTGTGTTTTATTTTTGCAGCACGTGAAGTCAGCCAGGCCAGCGGTGGAGCCCAATGAAGGTTTCTGGGTCCAACTTCAAAGATACGAAGATGAACTTCAATCCAGACAGATTAGAGCTAATTCTTTAACCAATGGATGAATGCTTCAAGAAGGAGACCAGCCCTTGCACTGAGATAGTTTTGTTTAGATCTGCTTTACTGATATTATAGAATATATATATTCAAAGTTACTACTACTGTAAGATGGTCAGTTATGTAGCCTTATTTTGTCACTGGTTCACTGTTTGAAGAAGGATGTCATTAAGATTGCATCTGGCCACAGTACATTATGACACATTTAGTCAGGTTCTGCAGATCCTGTGCCAATACAGACATTACAGACATATAATAACGGAACATTTTGGGGGTGGAAGGTTTGGACATGGGACGTGTCTTGAGGATGTTACAGGACAAGTGATGCAATGTATTTTTTTAGTCGCTAATAGCACCATTCATTTGCACCTTTATAAAACAATGGTGAGCTTAGCAACCATTTGTCATGTCCCATTAATCACGGAATTAAAACTCAGGTCAATTCAAGCTTCCAACTTCCATCTCTCTCTCTTTCTTACAGCCTTTCTCACCTCTACCTATTCGATCCCTGTTACAATGGTGGTGATGCTCCGAACTCTCCTCTCCTAAGCTCCCCTGTGTTGAAATCAAGCGTCATGCACTATTTCCTTCCCGAACCCATTCTTTTCGTGGGACTCAAAGAACAGTTTGAACTCCTTACCTCTTTCATGATATACAATCTACAAGCCTTTAAAATTCATGTTTGGCATTAATTAATCACTACTTTTTGTTCTACCTCATTCTTCTATTCTGCCCAACTTTGGTGGTGTCCTGGACTATGGACCTTCGACCTTCAACCAGGTTCCTCAACAATTAGCAGAAAGCCTGTCTACTTTCTGGAAGAAGTGAACCGACAGCACCACACTATCAAATGCTTCACTAGTATTCTAATTGTTGCTGTGATACTTTACTTGTGTAGGGCTACAACCAGGAACTCCTTTTCTGTTCACTGTGAGTTGAGTTTGAAATTTAATTATAGAATCATAGAATGTTACAGCACAGAAGGAGGCCATTTGGCCCATCGTGCCGGTGCTGGCTCTTTGAAAGAGCTATCCCATTAGTTCCACTTTCCTGCTCTTTCCCCGTAGCCCTGCAATTTTCTCCCCTTCAAGTATTTATCCAATTTCCTTTTGAAAGTTATTGTTGAATCTGCTTCCTCCATCCTTTCAGGAAGTGCATTTCAGATCATAATAACTCGCTGCGTTAAAACATTTCTCCTCATCTCACCTCTGGCTCTTTTGCCAATTAATCTTAAATCTGTGTCCTCTGGTTACCAACCCTCCTGCCAGTGGAAGCTGTTTCTCCTTGTTTACTCTATCAATACTCCTCATGATTTTGAACATCTCTATCAAATTACCGCTTAACCTTCTCTGCTCTAAGGAGAGCAATCCCAGCTTCTCCACATAACTGAAGTCCCTCATCCCTGGTACCATTCTAGTACATTTCCACTGCACCCTCTACAAGACCTTGACATCCTTCCCAACGTGCGGTACCTAGGATTGGACACAATACTCCAGCTGGGTTCTAACCAGTGATTTATAATGAATGACTGATGGGAGGGATTCACAGCGTCTGGCCTGAAAAACTGGTTGACTGGCAGACCTGCACCCATTTACCCGCATTGAATCAATTTTCAAGCTGGCCTTTAAATGGAGGCCCAGGCACTTCTGATCAAAACAGGCAGGAGGCTGTTTAAATATGCAAATTGGAGTCCTACGCCTATTGTGGAACTCTGGCTGCAATTTTGGTGGAGAAATGGGTGGAGCATGCTCGTCCCTCTTTCTCTGGGCATTGAGAGGCCTAACCGGCGATCTGTAACGGGTACGTTTTCTGTTTTTTCTCAAAAAAGATTGTGGGGCCAGGAGGAGCAGGAACACTCGACTAGGCCCCATGAAAATCTTCCGGCCCCGCTGCCAGCCCATTCCCGTCTCCCACCACTCCCCCTGGCATTTGCGCTACCCCTCAACCCCTGCCCAACCCTCGACAATGGGCCTTAACTCCCGGCTGGCTGAGTGCTACAGTTGACGGTGTTCCGCCACAAGAGCCGCAGCGGAATGGCCGTTTAGAGCATGTAGCTGTCGGTAAAATGGAGGCATTGGGCGAGTGCCCCTGGTGCACTGTCGGTATCGTGCTCGTTTGACACTCCTGTTGAAAACCTCCCGCGTACGGTCTGCATGGCTGGGGGCAGCTCCTAATGCAGTAAACAGGCGGCACAGACTAGTACACATGTGGAAAATGAAATCTAAGGGTGACTAATGGGCACCAACTGTGTGCTGGAACTCACCAGATACATTGCTGAGTAAATATAGAGTCAGATGCATTCACGTTGGTAACCTCATTACTGCCGGTCAAACTGGGACAAGGCTCTCAGTCGAGCGGAATGTTTTCGCTCTTCAGGAATGCAGAGCTCTGCTCGGCCAGCTCAAGGAGAAGGAAGCCTGTGATGATTCAATTGGCTTTAATCGGGGAGCAAGGGGTGGAAAAATGGACTGAATCCCAGCTTTAGTAATGCCCCATGGCCAAGTGACCCATCAACCTAGGCCAGGAGTCAAACAGAGCAGCAAACCTGCAGAGGGGAGCCACAGGTAATTAAAAAAATGAGCTGCGAGTGGCCCCCTGGATGTGTTATAAATCTTTCTGGCTCAGGCAATCATAGTATCACCCACGAACACTTATTAATACTTCTGATGCTCCCACTCAAAAGGCCTGAAACACAGTGGGATGGATTTCAAGGAGGAAGGCGGGGGAGCTTCGAGGCAGTTGGGAAACCTGGGAGGACGGGTTTCTCACTGGCCCTGCCGACTTTAACGGCAGGGCCTGATTTGCATGTGAGGCCTCGGTTTCCCGCCTGCAGCCAGCCAGATGAAGAGGCTGGCTGGCTGCGGGCAGGTATGTGGCACTAGGCTGCACAAATGAGGGAGGGAGGGATCGGGTGGGAGCCAGTGATGGCCTTCGGAGGATGGGGCAGGGTCGATGAAAGATCGGCAACATTGTGGGACCGGTGGGGGTGGAGGTGGGGGTGGGGTGGAGGGGTGGAGAAGATTAGGGATATCGAGGGACCAGGTTGCGGGGGGGAGATCACTTTGGGCCGGCCACCAGAGGATCGTGGCCAGCCTCAGGATGATCATGGGGGTCGGGGGGATGAACACTTCGGGGCCAGCCACCAGAGGATCGTGGCTGGCCTAAGGACCATCGGGGTGGGGGGGGGGAGGCCTGGGGGGTGATTAGAGGCCTTGTGAGGGGGTCTCCGATCGCGGGGGGTGCGTTAGGCAGGGACATTCGATCCTGGGGGTAGGTATAAAGGCACTTACCTCCTGGATGCAGCCGTCCCTGCCTTGCTGTAACTGCCGGGTTTTACAAAGTGTGTAAGACCCGTCCAGCTGCAGCTAAAACCAAAATGGAGGTTAAAAAAAGAGGCTTCCAGGCTCATTGTAATATTTAAATTGATGTCCCGCCTCCTGGCAGCAGGTCGGCTGCCTGCCCCCGCCACATCCCGCCTCCATTAAAACCAGAAGTGGACGGTTTGGAGACGGAATCAGGTGGGGAATCCCATTTTTAGCAATTTACCTACCCCACGCCGCCAACCCACCCATTTTATAGGTATTCCCCCCCGTGACTTTGTAACTGTTTACACTGCATTGGAGGGTCATTTTCAACATTGGCCAGGGGCAGAAAACTGGTGGTAGCGGATCGACCTCACATTATACAGCCTGCCCGATTTCCCTTTCCATCGGACCATAGTATAAGGGCTGGCTGATCGACTACTGCCAGTTTTAAAGATATATTCATCAACACACAATGGCGCCACCCTGTAACGAGTGCTCCCCTTAAGGGCAATGTGCATAAAATAAATAGGCTTTGACGAAGCTCCAGAGGCTCACTTTAATGGTGCTCAGCTGTTTCCAATTGTTGCAGCTCATTGAGTTTCAGTGGAGGGAAGCGATGTAAGAGAGCCGAGCATTGATTCAGCTCAGGCCCAATCAATACTTGATTCATTCCAGCTTAACTTGGCAGCAGAGCAACGCCCCTTTTAGGTTCAGCACGTGCAGCCAGACCGCCGGAGTTTTGATTCGGAGTGTCAATGCCTGCGTTCCTGTGGGAAGTGCCTTATTTTACAAGAGGGAACCAAGGCAAAGTTTGGACTGGAAAGTAAGGGAAGCTGGCAATTCGCTGATGGGTGATGAAGTGTTCACTGGCATGACATGCAATCCGACTTTGACGTTAAGGTGTAAAAGAGTGATGATTATGTTGCCGGTAGAATGGACTGCCACTTTAAAAGGCGGTTTTATAGCTGTGATGAAACATGCCATTCATCAGGCACTCTGTATTCTATGCCATTCATCAGGCACTCTGTATTCTCTGTGTTTGATTGTGCCTGTGACTGTGACAAGCAGGGGAGTTTAGTTTCAGTTTCATTTCCTTACCTGTATTGTATTGTGTGTAGGGCTCCGCCCATACCTGGCCCCTACTTAAGCAGGCCCCAGCGTGTCTCACAGGCAGTACAGCAGATCTCTGGATGAGAGACACTTCTCCACTGTGTATTACTTTCTGAGTTAATAAAAGCCTTGCTTTGCTCCGTTAACGTTGAGTCTCGGATTCATTGAGGCACATCAATAGCCACACTGCCGAATGCCAGCGGCAAAACCACACACTTTAGTGGCACAAGCTGTTGCAGCCATTGTCTTGCTGATGAGAATAGGCTGAACACTCACCCTGCCTGGACAAGCTAGGGTTGCCGATTCTGATTGGAGGTTTAATCACATGACCTGCTGCCTCTGCCATTGGTCACCCGGCACGTCCATCCTCGCGCTGCACTGCCTTCACCCACCAATTGGAGAGTGAACAGGCTCTTTGCTACCCGATTGGATAATTTTTGACTGTCAGTCAAAGAGCCTTTGTTCCGGCTCCAATATTTTTATAGCTAACAAACGAAAGTGTTTGAAGAAAATGCAAAAACAAACACCCAATTTTTAAATTGTGACTTTCCCCCATGTTGCGCGCAGCAGCTTCTGGGAGATTAATCTTTAATTCATGGAGGTTCCAGGACAATCCTGCAGGGTGAACAATCCTGATACAACATTTTAAGCTAATTAAGGAGAGCCAACACAGATTTGTAAAAGGCAGATCCTGTTTGACTAATCTAATTGAATTTTTTGATGAAGTAACAGGGAGGATTGATGAAGGGAATGCAATGGATGTTGTCTACATGGATTTTTGGAAGGCGTTTGACAAAGTACCACATAGAAGGATGGTTAACAAAATTGAGGCTCATGGAATAGGTCGTTCAGTGGCAGCTTGGATAAGGAATTGGCTTAAGGACAGAAAACAGCGAGTTGTGGTAAATGGCTGTTTTTCAGACTGGAGGATGGTAGACAATGGTGTTCCCCAAGGGTCAGTGCTGGGGCCACTGCTTTTTTTGATATATATAAATGACCTGGATATTGGAATACAGAGTAGAATTTCTAAATTTGCCGATGACACCAAACTTGGGGGTGTGGCAAACAGTGATGATGACGTCAATCGACTGCAACAGGACATAGAAAGGCTAGCAAAATGGGCAGAAAAGTGGCAGATGGAATTTAATACAGAGAAGTGTGAGGTTGTGGCGACACGCCACCACTGGACATAATCCGCTCACGGCGGCACAGACCGTCTAAGCAGAAGCCCCCAGCCGGGGGCCCTTTCCTCCAGCAACTTGTTTCCCACAGGGACAGGCTGCCGGGAGCACTTCCTGTCTGGGAAGTATTTAAGTGGATGTGCGGGCTTTTCTAGTTCCTGTTTGCCATGTGGTCAGAATAAAGCAGTTGTGTTTTCAATAGCTCTGTCTCGACTCCCACGTTTGCCGCCGTATCTCAACACTGGTGACCCCGACGCTCAGGACGAATCCTAAGCTAGCATGGCGGATACAAACGTAGTCACGGTTAAATTACCTGACTTTTGGGAGAACCTCGCCGAAGCCTGGTTCGTTCAAGCTGAGTCCAGATTCCGGCTGAAAGGCATTACAGTCGACGCCACGAAGTACGACTACCTCATCGCCTCGCTCACCTACGCTACAGTCCCCAAGGTTTGGGCAGCGCTGCAGAATCCACCAACGGAGGGCAAGTACGAGCATCTGAAGGCTGCGCTACTTAAAAAAATTCAAACGTCCTCTTACCAGCGCCACTGCCAACTCCTGGGCCTCCCCGGCCTTGGTGACGCTTCACCATCAGACCTGCTTTCCCACATGCTGTCCCTCTCCGGCGACAAAAATCCCGGCGCCCTTTTTCGCACGCTTTTCATTTGGCAGCTCCCCGCCAGCATCCGCCCGCTCCTTGTGGAGTCTGACTCCACGGACCTGAATGAGATAGCCGAAAAGGCCGACCGGCTGCTCTCTGCACAGGCCGCTCGCGGCGTCGTGCCCGACCTCACGGCAACGACCACGCGGTCTTCCTGGGCCGCTAGGCCCGACCGCCCTACCACTCCGGGTCACTGCTACTACCACACCCGTTTTGGTGCTAGGGCTCAACGCTGCACGCCACCGTGTTCCTTCAAACCCCCCCCCGCACCGGCCCCCGCGATGGCCGCGGGGCAGAAAGAGCCCCTACTGTACGTCACTGACGACAGAACCAACCGCCGATTTCTGTGCGACACAGGGGCCCAGCACAGCATCACCCCCGCCTCCGCCCTCGAGATCCAACGCGGCACACGGGGTATCACACTGGCTGCAGCCAACGGCTCTGAAATCCGCACATATGGCACCCGCATGGTCACGCTCGACCTCGCGGGCCGCCGCTACCGCTGGGAGTTCCTGACAGCCAAGGTCCTCTGCCCACTCATTGGCGCCGACTTCCTATGCGCCCACGGCCTCCTTGTCGACATTCCGAGGCACCGCCTCGTCGACATCAACACTATGGCCCCCATCCCCGGCGCCTTTACCCCGGCCCGTTCGGCCGGCCCGACGACCTACTGCCTCGCCAGAGCCACGGACGACTACTCGGCACTCCTAGCTGAGTTTCCCGCCCTCACTAACCCGACCTTTTCGGCCAAAGCCACCAAGCACGGTGTGGAACACTATATCCCCACCACCGGCCCCCCAGTTTCTGCCCACGCCCGCAGACTCAACCCGGCCAAGCTGGAAATCGCGCGGGCCGAGTTTACCAACATGGAACAACTCGGCATCATCCGCCGCTCCAGCAGCCCTTGGGCCTCGCCCCTCCACATCGCCCCCAAGCCCGGCGGAGGCTGGCACCCTTGCGGGGACTACCGCCGCCTCAACGACGCCACCACCCCCGATCGGTACCCGGTGCCACACATCCAGGACTTCTCGGCCCGACTGGCCGGACGAACTGTCTTTTCCAAAGTTGACCTGGTGCGCGGTTACCACCAAGTCCCCGTACACCCCGCGGACATCCCCAAAACGGCCGTCATCACCCCATTCGGCCTGTTCGAGTTCCTGAGGATGCCCTTCGGCCTCAAGAATGCAGCACAGGCTTTCCAGCGCCTTATGGACTCAGTCCTCCGGGACCTGAACTTCCTATTCGTCTATCTAGACGACATTCTCGTGGCCAGCTCCTCCAAACAGGAACACCTCGAACACCTTCGCATCCTGTTCGGGCGCCTAGCCCAACACAGGCTCATCCTCAGCCCGGCGAAGTGCCAATTCGGCCTAACCGAGATCGATTTTCTCGGTCACCACATCACCCCTGCTGGGGCCGTCCCCCTGCCCAACAAGGTGCAGGCCGTCCAGCAATTCCCCCGCCCCACAACCATCAAGGGCCTCCAGGAGTTCCTCGGGATGGTGAACTTCTACAACAGGTTCATCCCCAGAGCCGCAGCCCTTATGAAGCCCCTATACGACTCCCTCCGAGGAAAATCCAGCAAGATGGACGTAGCCTGGACCACTGACACGGCAGCCGCCTTCGACACCACCAAAAACGCGCTCGCCGACGCCCCTCTGCTCGCGCACTCGAGGGCCAATGCCTGGGTCGCGCTCACCACCGATGCCTCCGACCATGCGGTCGGGGCCGTGTTCGAGCAGTGGGTCAATGGCGCGTGGCAGCCACTTGCCTTCTACAGCCGCCAACTGCGCCACCCGGAGGTCAAATACTCCACTTTCGACCGCGAGCTTCTCGCACTCCACCTGTCGGTCCGCCATTTCAGGTTCCTCCTGGAAGGCCGCCCCTTCACCGCGTATGTGGACCACAAGCCACTCACATACGCGATGGCCAAGCACACCGAACCCTGGTCCGCTAGGCAGCAACGCCAGCTCGTGGCCGTCTCCGAGTTTACTACAGACATTCAGCACGTCTCCGGTAGAGACAACGTGGTCGCCGACTGCCTTTCCCGTCCCGCCGTCTGTGCGAATCACCTCGCGGTCGACTACGCACAACTAGCAGCGGCCCAGCTCACGGACCCAGACCTCCTCTCGGCGGCTACCAGCCTGCCAGGGCTACGCCTAGCCAAGGTCGCGCACGGGCCCGAAGCCACGGCAGTCACGTGCGACGTCTCACTCGGCCGACACAGGCCGGTCGTCCCAGGCCGGTCGTCCCTGAGACCTGGCGCCGCCGCGTCTTCGACGCGCTCCACGGGCTCTCTCACCCGGGTTCCCGCGCATCCGTCAAACTCCTCTCCAAGCGCTTCGTCTGGCGCGGCCTTAGCAGAGATGTTCGGACTTGGGCCACCTCCTGCCTCACCTGCCAACGGGCTAAGGTACAGCTGCACACCAAAGCACCCCTGGGAGACTTCGAGGTACCCAGCCGCCGCTTCGACCACGTACACATCGACATCGTCGGTCCCCTGCCGCCATCGCAAGGCCAAACTTATCTCCTCACGATGGTCGACCGCTACACACGCTGGCCTGAGGCAGTGCCGCTGACCTCCACCACCACAGCCAATATCGCCAGGGCGTTCATTAACACCTGGGTTGCGAGGTTCGGCGTACCGGCCGACATAACCTCCGACAGAGGCGCCCAGTTCACCTCCGAACTCTGGACGGCCACAGCACGCAACCTCGGGGTGACGCTCCACCGCACCACGGCGTACCACCTGCAGGCCAACGGACTTTGTGAACGCTTCCACAGGTCACTCAAGGCCTCACTCCGCGCCGGCCTGCAGGACAGTACCTGGACTGACCGCCTACTGTGGGTGCTACTCGGCCTACGCACCGCGGTCAAGGAAGACCTCCAGTCCTCGGCAGCGGAGTTAGTCTACGGACAACCGCTGCGCGTCCCAGGCGAATTCCTTCCGGAGCCTACCAAGTCTTGGTCGGCCGAACAGCAGCGGCTCGACTCTTTCTCTTCCGCTCAGCAGTTCGCCCCACTTCCGGTCAACCGACATGGCGAACTCGCACCTCACGTCCCGCCAAATTTACAGCAGGCGCGCTTCGTCTTCGTGCGACACGACGCGCACCGCAGGCCCCTGCGACCCCCGTACGTCGGTCCGTACGATGTACTACAAACCGGGGACAAGGTATTCAAGCTGTGACTCGGCGACAGGGTCGAGACAGTCTCCATCGACCGGCTCAAACCAGCACACACAGAACCAGGGGAACAGGTCCCCGTGGCCCAGCCTCCAGCCAGAGGCCGTCCCCCCGGCAAGCCAGCACAGCCGGCGGCGAACCGCCCGACCCAACCAACCAGACCGGCGACCACTCAGAGCCGCTGCGGCAGAACCATTAGACCACCGTCACGACTCGTCCACTCCTCCTAAGCGGATTCTGGGGGGAGCTCTGTGGCGACACGCCACCACTGGACATAATCCGCTCACGGCGGCACAGACAGTCTAAGCAGAAGCCCCCAGCCGGGGGCCCTTTCCTCCAGCAACTTGTTTCCCGCAGGGACAGGCTGCCGGGAGCACTTCCTGTCTGGGAAGTATTTAAGTGGATGTGCGGGCTTTTCTAGTTCCTGTTTGCCATGTGGTCAGAATAAAGCAGTTGTGTTTTCAATAGCTCTGTCTCGACTCCCACGTTTGCCGCAGTATCTCAACAAGGTGATGCATTTTGGCAGAAGGAACAGGGAGAGGCAATATACACTTAATTGCACAGTTTTAAAGAGTGTGCAGGGACAGAGGGATCTGGGAGTTAATGTGTTTAGGTCCCTGAAGGTGGTGGGACATATTGAGAGAGTGGTTAGCAAAGCTTATGGGATCTTGGGCTTCATAAATAGAGGTATTGAGTACAAAGGTAGAGAAGTTATGCTGAACCTTTATAAAGTGCTGGTTCGGCCACAACTGGAGTATTGCGTCCAGTTCTGGTCACCACACTTTAGGAAGGATGTGAAGGCACTTGAGAGGGTGCAGAGGAGATTTACCAGAATGGTTCTGGGATGGGGGAATCTTAGCTACAAGGACAGGTTGGAGAAGCTGGATTTGTTTTCATTAGAGCAAAGGAGGTTGAGGAGTGATTTGATAGAGGTGTACAAAATTATGACGGGTTTGGATAGGTTAGACGGGGAAAGGCTGCTCCTACTAGTTGATGGTACAAGAACTAGGGGACACAGATTTAAGGTTTTGGGCAAGAGATACAGAGGGGACGTGAGGAAAAACTTTTTAACGCAGCGAGTGGTGAGGACCTGGAACTCGCTGCTGACGGAAGTGGTGAAAGCGGACACACTCAATGGGCTGGATTTTGATTCTGGAGGCGTGTAGGAGGCGGGTTGTAGTCCCGCCTCCATTGAGTTGTGGCCAACCCACGCGATTTTCATAAGAACATAAGAACATAAGAAGTAGGAGCAGGAGTAGGCCATACGGCCCCTCGGGCCTGCTCCGCCATTCAATAGGATCATGGCTGATCTGAACCTAGACTCACGTCCACTTCCCTGCCCACTCCCCGTATCCCCGTATCCCCTAATTCCCTTATCAGCTAGGAAACTGTCTATCTCCGTTTTAAATTTATTTAATGTCGCAGCTTCCACAGCTCTCTGAGGTAGCAAATTCCATAGATTTACTACCCTCTGAGTGAAGAAGTTTCTCCTCATCTCAGTTTTGAAAGGGCAACCCCTTATTCTAAGATTTTGCCCCCTAGTTCTAGTCTCACCCATCAGTGGAAACATCCTCCCCGCATCCACCTGATCAAGCCCCCTCACAATCTCCACCCCTCCCCAGAATGTTTCCTGCCCCACAAGAAGGGAGAACAAACTGGATCAAGTCTACACGAGCATTGTAGATGCTTATAAGGCCATTCCCTGCCCCCACCTTGGGAAGTCTGACCACCTCTCCCTGTTTCTAGCCCCGGCATACAAACCGCTCATCAAAAGAGTGAGAACATCAGTGAGATCAGTGAAAGTATGGCCAGAGGGGGCAGTCTCGGAGCTTCAGGATTTCTTCGAACGCACTGATTGGGGCATGTTTGCCCATAATGACATCGAGGAATACGCATCCACAGTGCTATTCTACATTAACAGTTGCATCGAGGTCGTCACGACCCATAAAAATATAAGGACATACCCCAACCAGAAACCCTGGATGAACGGAGAGGTCCGCTCGCTGTTGAAAGCACGCGACGCAGCATTTAAATCTGGCGACGCGGCGGCTTACAGTGCAGCTGGGACCAACCTAAAAAAGGGTATCAGGACTGCCAAAAGGAAACAGACACTGCGGATAGAGGATCATTTCCACAACAACTCGGACCCCCGGTGCATGTGGCAAGGCATCCAGTCGATCACTGACTACAAGAGCAAAAACACCAGCCCCCCCGGTTAGCGATGCCTCCCTTCCGGAGGAGCTTAACAACTTCTACGCTCGCTTCGACAGGGACAACAGGGAGCCGGCTACCAAAGCCGTGCCACCCCCGGAAGACCAGGTGCTCACTCTGTCGACCTCCGACGTAAGGGGTATTCTATGCGGAGTGAACACACGAAAGGCTGCTGGACCGGATAGCATCCCTGGACGGGTACTCAAGGAATGTGCTGATCAGCTGGCTGATGTCTTCACCGCCATCTTCAATCTGTCATTGGCCCAGGCAGTAGTCCCTACATGCTTCAAGACCGCTACCATTATTCCTGTGCCAAAACAAACGGCTGTGATGTGCCTGAATGACTATCGACCTGTTGCACTCACACCCATCACAATGAAGTGTTTCGAGAGACTGGTCCTGGCTCACATCAAAGCCAGTGTTCACGCCTCTCTTGACCAACACCAGTTTGCCTATCGGGCAAACAGATCAACGGAGGATGCAATCACAACTGTTCTACACTCTGCACTGAATCACTTAGACGGTAAAGAGACCTACATCAGAATGCTGTTCATAGACTACAGCTCAGCATTCAACACTATCTTCCCCAACAAGCTGGCCACCAAACTCCACACTCTTGGCCTAAACACTTCCCTCTGCAACTGGACCCTGGACTTCCTAACAAACAGACCCTAGTCTGTCAAATTAGGTAACCACACCTCCCCCCCCCGACCCTGAACACGGGGGCCCCACAAGGATGTGTGCTGAGCCCCCTCCTCTACTCCCTCTTCACCCATGACTGTGTGGCTGTTCATGGTTCCAATACCATCATCAAGTTTGCGGATGATACCACGGTAGTAGGCCAGATCACCAACAACGATGAGTCAGCCTACAGGGAGGAGATCCAGCATCTCGTGAAGTGGTGCGCCGATAACAACCTGGCCCTTAACATCAAGAAAACCAAAGAAATCATTGTGGACTTCAGGAAGTCTAAAGGCGGAAGTCACACCCCCATCCACATCAATGGGGCTGTGGTGGAAAGGGTGGACAGCTTTAAGTTCCTCGGAGTCCACATCACGGAAGACCTCTCCTGGTCCCTCAATACCTCCTCTCTGGTGAAGGAGGCCCAGCAGCGCCTATATTTCCTAAGGAGGCTGAAGGGATGTAACCTGTCACCCCTGATCCTCTCTTAATTTTTACCGCTGCACAATAGAGAGCATCCTGACGAACTGTATCACAGTATGGTATGGCAGCTGTAGCTACTATGACCGGAAAGCCCTGCAGCGGGTAGTCAAAACTGCCCAACGCATTACCGGCACCCGGCTACCGACCATAGAGCACATATACCAGAAACGCTGTCTACGGAGGTCACGGACCATCATCAAAGACCCTACCCACCCCAGCCACAGTCTGTTCGCCCTCCTGCCATCTGGGAGATGCTACAGATGCATTCGCACCCGTACGACCAGATTTAGGAACAGCTTCTTTCCCAGGGCTGTCATCCTACTGAACTCCACAAATAAACTCTAAAGCCTGCACATCTGCCAATGCACTTTATTATGGTTATGTTAATGTATTACAAGCCAAATGAATGTTGAATGTTTAAATGTCTTAATCCAAATGTACACTCTTGGGAGCCGCAAGCCTACATTTCGTTGTACTGCACTTGTGCACTAACAATGACAAAAAAGTTGATTATTATTATTGTTATTATTATCTTATATGCTTCGATAAGATCGCCTCTCATTCTTCTGAATTCCAATGAGTAGAGGCCCAACCTACTCAACCTTTCCTCATAAGTCAACCCCCTCATCTCCGGAATCAACCGAGTGAACCTTCTCTGAACTGCCTCGAGAGCAAGTATATCTTTACTTAAATATGGAAACCAAAACTGTATGCAGTATTCCAGGTGTGGCCTCACCAGTACCCTGTATAACTGAAGCAAGACTTCCCTGCTTTTATACTCCATCCCCCTTGCAATAAAAGCCAAGATTCCATTGGCCTTCCTGATCACCTGCTGTACCTGCAAACTAACCTTCTGTGTTTCATGCACCAGGACCCCCAGATCCCTTTGTACTGTAGCACTTTGCAGTTTCTCTCCATTTAGATAATAACTTGGTCTTTGATTTTTTTCTGCCAAAGTGCATAACCTCACACTTTCCAACATTATATTCCATCTGCCAAATTTCTGCCCACTCACTTAGCCTGTCTATGTCCTTTTGCAGGTTTTTTATGTCCTCCTCACTCACTGCTTTCCCTCCCATCTTTGTATCGTCGGCAAACTTGGATACGTTGCACTTGGTCCCCTCCTCCAAATCGTTAATATAGACTGTAAAGAGTTGGGGTCCCAGCACTGACCCCTGCGGAACACCACTAGTTACTGATTGCCAACCCAAGAATGAACCATTTATCCCAACTCTCTTTTTCTGTTAAATAGCCAATCTTCCACCCATGCCAGTATATTACCCCCAATCCCGTGATTTTTTTATCTTGTGCAGTAATCTTTTGTGTGGCACCTTGTCAAATGCCTTTTGGAAGTCCAAATACACCACATCCACTGGTTCCCCTTTATCCACCCTGTTTGTTACGTCCTCAAAGAATTCGAGCAAATTTGTCAAACATGACTTCCCCTTCATAAAACCATGCTGACTCTGTCCGATTAAATTATGCTTATCCAAATGTCCTGTTACTGCTTCCTTAATAATGGACTGTACCATTTTACCAACCACAGATGTTAGGCTAACTGGTCTATAGTTTCCAGCCTTTTGTCTACCTCCCTTTTTAAATAAGGGCGTTACATTAGCAGTTTTCCAATCTGCTGGGACCTTTCCTGAATCCAGGGTGTTTTGGAAAATTACCACCAATGCATCTGCAATCCCTACCGCTACTTCTCTCAAGACCCTAGGATGTAAGCCATCAGGTCCAGGGGAGTTGTCTGCCTTAGTTCCCATTATCTTACCAAGTACCATCTCCTTAGTGATTTTAATTGTGTTTAGCTCCTCCCCCCCTATAGCCCCCTGTTTGTCCAGTGTTGGGATATTTTTAGTGTCCTCTACTGTAAAGACTGATACAAAATATATTTTTTCTTGAAAGTTGTGAAATATCTCCTTGAATGTACACCTCTGCTCATGTACCATCTTACTCCTTAATCTATTTTCCCAGTCCATTTTAGTCAACTCTGCTTTCATACCTTCATAGTCTCCTTTATTTAAGCTTAGTACGCTGGTTTGAGATCCAACTCTCTCACCCTCCAACTGAATTTGGAATTCAACCATGTTATGGTCACTCGTTCCAAGGGGATCCTTTTACTAGGACATTTTTTATCAATCCTGTCTCATTGCACAGGACCAGATCTAAGATTGCCTGCCCCCTGTTTGGTTCAGTAACATACTGTTGAGTCTGAGTGTCCCAGATATGCTTATTCTAAATCACTGGACACAGACAACAAGAATAACTTAAACAGGTCTTTACTAATCGAAGGTCAGGGCTGAACTGCTTAGCAAATTACTACACAGAGTTTATATACCGGTGTGGTCACCACCGGTACTACAATATACAGTAGCCAAGAGAAAGTAGTCCATCTCTTAAGGTAGTCTCTTAAGGTGGTACAGGTTACATACACCACACATACTACTCAAGGAACCCGTCCCTAATGCACTCTATGAACTCTTCCTCAAGGCTGCCCTGCCCAATTTGATTTGTCCAGTCAATATGAAAGTTAAAATCCCCCATAATTATAGCTGTTCCCTTATTACAAGCCCCAACTATTTCCTGATTTATACTCCGACCAATAGAGTTGCAACTGTTAGGACGCCTATAGACTACGCCCACTAGTGACTTTTTCCCCTTATTATTCCTTATCTCCACCCAAACTGTTTCACTACCCTGGTCCTTTGACCTAATATCATTTCTCACTATTGCAGTGATTCCATCCTTTATTAACATAGCCACCCCACCTCCTTTCCTTCCTGTCTGTCCTTCCTAATAGTCAAATACCCCTGGATGTTTAGTTCCCAGTCATGGTCACCTTGCAGCCATGTTTCTGTAATGGCCACCAGATCATACCCATGTGTAGTTATTTGTACCGTCAACTCATCTATTTTGTTACGAGTGTTGCGTGCATTCAGATAAAGAAGTTTTAAACATGTTTTCACTTGATTGACCATGTTGAGCCCGCCCAGCGGGCTCAGCAGGCCAACTAAGGGTTACCCGGCAACAGGTGACGTCACAGATTGACATTTCATCTGTCAGGAACTTTTGACAGATGAAATATCAGCGTTTGACAGCTCTTTGAAGCTGTCAAACACTGACAATCTGTACACTAAGTTAATTCCTTTTTCTCAGGCTGATTTAGAGATCTCTCCAGAACAGAAAGCTGCATGCTGCAACTTTTGACAGCTCGTGGCCATTCTGCTTTCTGTGCTGGTGAGATGAGGGACTCCCGAGCCCTGAAGGAAGGAAGGCTGTAAAGGTAAGTAAAGGTAAGTAAAACTTCTTGAAACACTTTACACACACCAAACACACTTACCTCTTCACTCATGCAACCATCACTCACCTGAACACCGGACATCTCGAACCCTCCAAGTCCTTCAGCCCGACGGCCTGCCTCGCTAACTTGGCGTGGTTTGGAGCCATCGGGAATCCCACACTTCAGCAATAAAAATAGGGATTAGGCTAAAAACTGCCCGTTAACTACCTGTTAACAGGCAGTTAATTGGCACTAATCCCCTTTCTGCCTCGGGGAGGCGGTTCCCAGCACAGATTGGGTATCCGCCTCCTTTGAAACTGGCATGGAGGCAGGTTGGGGGCGGGATGGGTTCGTGCCCCACGATTTTGAGATTATAACCCCCCACAAGCCTTCAATCCCGCCTCCACGGCCCAATGAAAATCCTGTCCAATGTTTTCAAGGGGAGACTGGATAGGCACATCAGGGAAATAAACTTGCAGGGCTACGGGGATAGAACGGGGGAATGGGACTGACTGGTTTGCTCTACAGAGAGCCGGCACAGACTTGATGGGCCGAATGGCCTCCTTCTATGCCGTTATGACTCTATGGGGTAAAAATTGGTTAGCGCCCTTCGCTGGGGTGCGAAAAAGTTAGCGCCCCTGCGGTCGATTTTCCCAGGTAGCGCCCCGAGAGGAAGGAGGGGCGCTACTGGAAGCATCCCGCATCCCTCTTGGGGCGCTGCGTGCCAATACTGCGGTGCTATGTGCTACAGCGCCACCCTCTGCGGCACATCATGCCGCGGTACTGTAGGCCTTCCTCCCCTTATTAAAGGGGAGGGGCCTGGTGCAGCGCGTCCTGGCACCCAGCTGTGCCACCAGGGATCAGGAGTGCCGGCAAAAGAGCCCGGCACTCAAGAGGAGTGCCAGGCTTATGGAGAGCAGCCGGCACCCTGTGGGGGGGCTTCACGGGGGCCGGGGACAGCAACGGGGGCAGGTGCTGGCAGGTGGCCAGTAAAAAAAATGGCCGCCCACCACATCCCCTTTAACTAGCGCCGCCCCGGCCGCAGGCAGGCCCTCCTGATCCCGTCGGACATAGTGTCCGGCGGTAAGTCGGGTGGCACCAGCCAATATTACAGCCGGGGCGCGAGCGAGGTGCTGCGCATGGCAATGATGTCATCACTGGTGGCGCAGCACCGTGCGGCGCTAATGGTTAGTGCCGCCGCTAACCTCCCTCTTAGGGCACTAACGGGAGGTGCAAATCAACCAAATTTAGTCCCCATGACTCTATGACAAGCCAGCAATAAAGCTTTTGCGATTTTAAACAACTGTGCATGCGACTGTTTCTGGTGTTGCTACTGCTCCCTACAATCAAACCCAGTTTACACTGTGGGGGGGCGGGGGGTATTCGAGGCACATTGTAGACTGTCTTTGGTGTCAGCTGTGGCTCAGTGGGTAGCACTCTCACCTCTGAATCAGAAAGTCGTGGGTTCCAGTCCCACTCCAGAGGCTTGAGCACAGAATCCAGGCTGATAGTTCAGTGCAGTGCTGAGGGAGTGCTGCACTGTCGGAGGTGCCGTCTTTCAGATGAGATGTTAGACCAAGACCCTATTTGCCCTCTCAGGTGGACATAAAAGATCCCATGGCACTATTTCGAAGAAGAGCAGGGGAGTTATCCCCGGTGTCCTGGCCAATAATTATCCCTCAACCAACATCACTAACTCAGATTAACTGGTCATTATCACATTGTTGTTTGTGGGATCTTGCTGTATGCAAATTGGTGCTGTTTTTCCCTACATTACAACAGTGACTGCACTTCCAAAGTACTCCAAAGCACTTTGGGATGTTCTGAGGTCATGAAAGTTGCTATATAAGTGCAATTTCTTTCTTTCTACAAGTAGAAACACTTCTGCAACATAAAGTGACTGTACATCAGTGAGAGGGATGGCCCATTAACGGGATGTCATGTCCTCCTATACAGGTTGTAGGTGTACATCGGAACATTACGAACAGAAGTAGTCCATTCAGCCCCTTGGGACTGTGCCGCCATTCAATTAGACCATGGCTGTAGCATTTGCTATTAAGGTCAATACTGAGCTTCAAAACATATAGGGCAAACTTCATGTCCGCGCAATGGCAATGGATCTTTGATGGAGTAGAACTTCTGTGTTGCCCCTGACCTTGGACCGTTTACTAGGGTTGGGGTATTTAAATATTTTGGGCAGGTGTTAGGTCCATTTATAGGACCACTGGGGAGTCTGCCTCACCTTGCCAGAGTAAATGGGTCCCCAGGGGATCATTTGTAAAAAATCCAAAAAATGGTCAGTTTTTAAGAACAATGGTGCCACATTTATAACTTACACTCCCCCACCCCCCACCGTTGACCACGTGTCTCCTAGCAACAGGTGGTTGTAGGGCGCAAATGGCAGGAAGTACATTGGTCCCAATATTTACTTGGAGCCGGGAAGAGAGCCGGGGCAGGGTTTTGCGGATCGGAACGTATGGTTTTCCCACGGGTTCTACCGAATTTAATGATATGACCTGTTTTAAAGCTGCTCAAAAAGTTTCCCGCCTGGCAGCCAGCTTGATTGACAGGCTTGCTGCCTGTCAGGTGGGAAAGCAGCCGGGGATTGGATGGCAGGTAAGTCGGAGATTGCGGGGGGAGGGGAGTTGGCCATCTGGGGTGGTGTTGGGGAGTGGGGCTAATTGCATAGTTCTTTCATAGTACCAGCACAGGCACGATGGGACGGATGGCCTCCTTCTGTGCTGTATCATTCTATGATTCTATGCTAAGGCAAGTAGGTAACTCTTTTTCCTCAGCACAAGGGAGGTTCTCGAGCCAAAAAGTCACTTGACTTCTATTCTCTTAAAGCAGCCAGAAGGCCCCACAGTACAGTGGCCAAGACCACTGCTGCACGCCTCTGGCAGCGCTGTTTTTTCTCTCCCCTGTTTGCCAGCGCAAGGCCCTGCCAGGTTGCGTGTTTGCACCAGGGATTCTACCAGGTCACATTAATGGGCCACTAGTAGACCAAATTCGGGCACAGCTCAGCCTGAACTGACATAGCATACATCGCCACACTGAACCTGGGCAGGAAAATTGGCCCCAGAATGTTCCCTTGCTGTTAATGGTATATGAGATTCTTTATTCCATCCTCTATGAGCTTTCACTACTTAGTTCAAGGAACAATTAGGATGTTGATCAATTTTTGTGAATTTCCTGTTCCCCCATCACCCCTGCGCTCACTGACCTACATTGGCTCCTGGTCCTGCAATGCCGTGAATTAAAAATTCCCATCCTTGTTTTCAAATCCCTCCATGGACTCGCCCTTCCATATCTCTGTAACCTCCTTCAGTCCTACAAGCATTCACGATCTCTGCACTCCTCCAATTCTAGCCTCTTGCGCATCCCCAATTTTAATTGCTCCACTATTGGCGGCCGTGCCTACAGCTGCCTAGGCCCTGAGCTCTGGAATTCCCTCCTAAACCACTCTGCCTCTCTATCTCTCTTTCCTCCTTTAAGATGCTCCTTAAAACCTATCTCTGCAACCAAGCTGTCTTCATATCTCCTTATATGGCTCGATGTCAAATTATATCTGGTTACGCTCCTCTGAAGGAACTTACGTTAAAAGCGCTATATAAATGCAAGTTGTTGTTGCTGTTGTTGAAAGGAATCAGGAAATGCATCTTGGGAATAATGGGGGCAATTTTCATCTGCAGCATAAATCAGGTAGGGGGGAGGTGTGGGGGAGGGGTGGGGGTTGGGCCATCCACCCCGCCTGGCCTTTGGGATGCCCAATTGATATTTATGGTTCGGCCTCATTAGCATTGAATAGGCTGATTAGCAGCGTCAGCTGTGGCTCAATTCTTCAGTTTATTTATTGGATTCTTTCTTGCTGGTCGCAGCAAACAGAGGGTAAAGGTCAGTAACTGCTAGTTGTTCTTGCAAGTTGTATGCAATAAACATTATGGTCTGGCTAATTTTCACACTTTAAGGCAAGGACATATATAGTTCAGGACGGCCTTGGTCTGTTTAGCTTGATGGCTGCCATTGGACTAGGGTGGGGGCCTGTATTAAATTAGTGGCTTGATTATGTTAATTTATGCTGATTTGCACATTTATAAAGGCATGCAGTGTTAACACGCCATTATTTTTCTAACAGGATTTGGCCCAATATGTTCAAATGACCGAGTAATTCAGTTCAAAAACCTACTGACCCACAGGAGCTCCAGGCTTGGTCCACACGTGCTACCTGTGTTTGAATACAGTGAACGTCGATCAATTTAATGAGGGATACCAGTTTTATTTTAATTTTCCTTTGAAGGCTTCTGAATGATGTATCAATGGCTGAATTCACATCAGTCTGAAGCCAGCAGACAGACTGAGCTAAATCAGTGGCTCTGTGGTAGCATTCCACCAGGGAAGAAGCGAGGAACCCAGTTTAAAGATATAACTTTAGGTTAAGAGTTAGTGGGGGAGAATAGTAAATCGCATTAAATACACTGCATGGAGTACCTGTTCAATGTTAAATAACTTTCCTGGTTTTTAGCCTGAGCCTTGCTCTGACAGAATGTAAATTCATCCACTAACAAAGACAAGGAGATCACGTGGAGGCATGTAATATATTATAGTAAGCCGGAGCACAGTGACAAGGGCTCTCTGTTTGACCCTGGGCTCATTACATTTACCTAGCTATCCCAAATCATGCACAGCACAGTTGGATTCAGAATTAAGTTCCTTCTATTCTACACCAACAAATGTGCCCTAACACCAACCTGAGAAGATCACCCTGTCCTCAGCAGATCACTGTTCCAGTGTGCAAGCTACATTTTCCACACCACACATCCTTTCGCCTATAAATCAATCTCCTGGGCTAGTTTTGATCGTGTTCAGAGAGGACTTTTTGGGATTTTCCTCACTTATTGGCCTGGGTTTTCATCTTTTTTTTTGCCTCTCCCAGGAGATTACATGGCTCCGTGTGGGTAAGGGGTAAATAGGGCATCACAACTATATGGGACAGGCTAGATGGACCAATTAGTCTTATCCTGGCCGACATTTTAGTATGCCCTTATGTATCCTGATGCGATTGGTAATTTAATGTCAATTTAGGAACTGAAACTCTGTGTAAGGGTTAGAGTTAGTGCATCAGGAGCACAAGTGTTTTCGTCTAGTGCTTTCCATGCTGCTGGTGCTTATAGGGGAACTTCCCTGGGTTTTCCACAATCCCCTCATTTACATGCTGATAGTACTGTCAGTGCGATTCATACCAAGTGCTGGAAATTGTTGAATCTTTCTTGTTGCCTTGTGCTGGGAGCATCCAATTCACAGGAGGGAAGGAGGACCACTCCATTTCCTGAGAGATCCTTGCAGATCATGTTAAGGCAGGGGATGAGAAGGAAACATAGGAACAGGAGTAGGCCATTCAGGCCCTCGATCATGTTTTACTTTGGATTATATAGGATTACATAGGACATACGGCACAGAAACAGGCCATTCGGCCCAACTAGTCCATGCTGGCTGTTAGGGAATATATATATATATATATTTTAATAACATAGATTGTAATATGATTAAAATCTAATGATTTAAAGAAATCTGATTATGCTTAAGCTGACCACGTGCCAAAGGATGGTGTGATGTATCAGATCCAATCACAGCTGGGAATGTCACATCGGCTGACTTAAAAACTGAGAACAATGAAAATGCTGATTTAGCTTAAACTGTGAAAGTGCTGATCTTAGCTTAAAACTGAAAGTGATGATTCTGCTTAACTAGAGAACAAAGGAATGATTGATGTATCAGAGATCCAATCAGTGTGATGTAGTTGAACCAACCATAGCTCTGCATGCATGCTGCTGAGCCAATGGTAATAAAGGGGGCGGGTACATCTGCTGCTGTATAAAAACCAGCCATTTTGAATATGATGTTAGTCGGATGAAGGAAGTCAAACAGTGTAAATCAAGTGATGCAATAAATTGACTATTTAAAACTTACCACCGGACTCACAAACTTTTATTTTAGTGTGTTGACCTCAGATCAGTGTGGTCCACTGAAATTACCATGATCTAACAATTTGGTGCTGCGAGCAGGGTTGCTGAAGGAAGAGATTGGATGTGGGACACTGGACCTATATTGGAGGTAAGGACTCCTCGTTATAAAAGTCCTCGGTTGGTTGTCTAGTCATCTCCCCTCCATGCAACTCCGCAAACCTCCCGGGTAGCGAACCCTCCGGGTGGTAAGATGGCTCGAGGTCCAATATAGTGCTCTAACTTACTGACTCAGCTGAAAAGCCTTCGACTTGAGACCCCCAAGTAAAGAAGTCGATATTATGGCACCACTTGATAAACCTACAACTATTAAGGGTGGGCGTGCCCCACCTGAGATTTCAGAAGACGAAATTCTCCAGCAGTTGTATGACTATATAGAATTACAGTTTGACTTACCTAAAACCTGGTTCGAAATCGAACAAAAGTACAGTACCTCCTCCGGACAATGGTCTTTGGATGACATAAAAAGGGTCTGGGGAAAAACGACCCGTATGAAAGATAAAAGACGGATCAGATGGTCCATGGCAGTTATGAGTCAGATCCGACTGCGAAATGAGATTAAGACAAACTCCCAACATGATCACGACTTGACCAATGCAAAAGAGCAGAAAGATGCGATTTATGAACAATTGAAAAAGAAAACACATGAGCTTGAAAAGTCAGAAGTGGAAGTTAAAAAACTTAAAGGTGAAGTTCAGGACTGTAAAAAACAATTGGATAAACAACCGATAGTCCCGGTAGTCGAAGAAAAGGGAAAATGTGTCGGGACCTGGAAGGGTTGCCCAGATCTAAATGAAATAAAGGAGGAAGGTCGTGGGAGACAAAGACAAGAAGCAGGTCAAGAGACCGACTCGGGATCCTCTAGTAATGTCTGTATTGATTTCTTTGTGGGTTCAATGACGAGACATTTATGAAAGAGAATGGCCTAGAAATTGAGTTTTGGCTTAGCCAGGGCTTTAGCGCCGGAAGTTAGTGCCGGCGCTAAGTCCCCCTGCGCGCGCCAAAAATTCAGCAGGGCCGCGCCCAAACGGCTGCCGGCGCTACTGAAGGGTCTTTGCGGCGGTAAATCGGCGCTAACTGCCGTTTCGCGCTGCAATTCCGGCGCTGCGGCACCCGATGCGGTGCGGCAGGCTCGGGAAGTGCAGGCCTCCTCCTTCCCTTAAGGAGGAGCTGCCTGCACCCGGCCGCGGCCCGCGAAAATCTTTTTAAAAATGAGCCCGGCACCTCGGACAAGTGCCGGGCTTGCTTCTGTTCCGGGGGGGGGGGGAAGTCCGGGGAGGGAGCTGCGGCCAGGCGGCCGGCGGGAAAGCGGCCGGCCGCCGCGGGGCCTTTAATGCGCCGGCGCAAAGACTTGTAAGACTCTGTTGCCAGAGTCTTAGTTGCGGCTGCCACGGGCGAGGCGGCCGCAACTGAATTTCGGCGCTGGGGCCCGTCGGCATGGCAACCGGGACGCTGCGCACACCGATGATGTCATCGGTGCCGGCGCAGCGCTACCGGTCTACCGCGGCGGAAGGGCCCCAGGCAATTTCGGCGCCGGCGCCAATTGCAGCGCTAGGCCCTCTAGCGCCACAAAATCGGCGCTAAGGGCACTCAATTTCTAGGCCAATGTCTTTTAATCTAAAGTCTGTTCAACTCTTTATACAGCATTACAGGAGACACCATGCTAGTGATCCATCTAAAGCAAAACTGAAACTAAACTCAACTGCTTGTCTCTCACATGACCTCTGCTGGTCAGGCATAAGTAATCAATACATGCAAACATGCTGGTAAGGCATCATAATCAAACAGGCAAATACCATCACTATTTGCTGATATCATTACATCTCCTTTTCTTAAAACAAAAGTATTTTACTTTTAACTAACATGTTTTCTTTGTATTAATCTGCATTTTAACTGTAACACTTAATGAACTTACATTATCATTATCATGATCAAGGTTTTTTAACCTTGCTTTGTGTGTTCACATGAAATATGTAAATACACTAGAACTTGAAGAAAGAATAAGATAACATTACTTCCTTCTATAACAATAGTCCTTAAATTTGCTCAATGAGTCTCTCAGGAGGCTTCACGTGTCTTGAGGATTTTCTGATTGATTGTCCTTGAATCTGAGTTGTTGCCTCAGATGATGGTTTCTCAGCTGTGTGATCAAGTTGTTCAACAGTATCAGTCTTTTGACCTGCTGTGTGATCAGGTTGTTCAACAGTATCAGTCTTTTGACTTGCTGTGGCTGGTCCCATGAGACGATCTCGATGATTTCTTCTCAGAACAGCACCCTCATCTGTCTGAATGGTGTATGATCTTGGTTGAACTTCACTCAGGACAGTTCCCTTCTGAGTCCATATGTTTGTTTTGTCTTTGAACCTTACTTGGTCACCAGTGTGGAGTTCAGGTAGGTTTTGTGTTCCTCTGTCATAGTAGTACTTTTGCTTTTCTTTCTGTTGCTCTTTGAACTTCCTCACTTTCTCCCCCTCTTTTGTTTTCAGGAGGTTCTCCGGGATGGGTAGGTTTGACCTTAGCCGACGTCCCATAAGGAGTTGGGCTGGTGACTTACCACACTCGAGCGGCGTTGTGCGGTATACAAGCATGCTCTGGTAGAAGTCAGTTCCACTGTCTTTTGCCTTGTACATCAGTCTTTTCACTGTTTGGACCGATTTTTCCACTACTCCATTGGACTGTGGATAGTGCGGACTTGACATTGTGTGGACAAAGTCCCACTCTTTGGCAAAGTGTCGAAAACTTGCATTGTAAAACTGGGGTCCGTTTTCTGTGAAGACCTCACTTGCCACGCCATGTCTGGAGAATATGGCTTTCATACATCTTATCACAGCATCTGCAGTGGTGGTGTACATTCTACAAACCTCTGGATACAGGGAGTAATAGTCTGTGACTACAAGATAGTCCTTCCCTTGACATACGAATAGGTCAGCGCCTACCTTCTGGTAAGGTCTGTCTGGCGCTGGGTGTGGCTTTAGTGGTTCTACTGGATTGCTTGCTCGATATTTCAGGCATATTGTGCAGTTTGACACCTCATTTGTCACATCTTGGTTGATTCGTGGCCAGTACATCACCTCTCGTGCTCTTTTCTTACACTTTTCGATTCCCAGATGTCCTCCATGGATCCTTTTTAGCATCTCTTTTCTCAGACTCTTTGGGATAACTATTTTACTTCCTTTGTAGATGATGTCTTCGACCACTGATAGTTCCGCCCTGCAGTTCCAGTACTCTGCCATGTCAGGTGAGCAGTCTTGCTTCATGTTGGGCCATCCATCCAAGATGCTTTTTCTCAGTCGTCTCATTGTTTCATCTTTGTTCGTCTCAGTCTTTATGAGCTCCATTTTTGCATCTGCTATGGGCAGTGCACTTGTGACCATGTCCACGTAGGCGTTCACTTTTTCATCCATTTTGGTGTTTGCGGGCTCACTTGGGTCAACAGCTCTGGACAACGTGTCTGCTGTATACATCAGCTTACCCGGTGTGTATGCAACATTCAGTGTATAGCGTTGCAGCCTGATCATCATTCTTTGTATTCTAAGCGGACAGCTATTTAGTGGCTTTTGGAACAATGCAATCAAGGGCTTATGGTCAGTCTCTACACTGATTGCTTGTCCTGCCACAAACTGGTGAAATCTTTCACAGGCGTATGTGATGCTGAGCAGCTCCTTTTCTATTTGAGCATATCGCGTCTCCGCGTCTGTCATTGAGTGCGATGCATATGCAATAGGTTGCCAGTAGTCATATTTTTGCAGAAGAACAGCACCGAGCCCACTCTGTGATGCATCTGATGATATCTTGATGGGTCTCGCTGGGTCATAAAACCTCAGAACTGGTTCCTCCGTGAGCAGTTTCTTTAGATCGCTCCATGACTTCTCATGCTCATGATTCCATTCCCATTCTATGTTCTTTTCAGTTAGTCGTCTCAGTGGCGCCATCTTTTCTGAAAGGTTGGATATGAATTTCCCCATGTAGTTGATCATTCCATTAAACCTCTGCATGTCCTTTTTGCATTGTGGCTTTGGCATATTCTCAATGGCGGACACCTTTCTGGGATCTGGTCTGATGCCCTCACTGCTAAGGATATCTCCCACGAATGTCAGTTCTGTCACCCCGAGCTGGCATTTCTCTCTATTCAGCTTCAGGTTTGTTTTCCTTGTTGCTTCCAGCACTTTTTTCAATCTCTCGTCATGCTCAGTTCTCGTGGTTCCCCATACTATGATGTCATCCATTGATGTATCAACTCCCTCCAGGTGCTCATAGATCATATGGATAGTTTTGTGATACACTTCAGGAGCTGAGGCAATGCCAAATGGTAACCTTAGGAATCTGTATCTGCCAAATGGACTGTTGAACGTGCACAGTCTTGAACTTGCTTCGTCCAATTTCATCTGCCAAAATCCTGATGATGCATCTAACTTGCTGAAATACTTTGCATTTGCAAACTGTGCCATGATTTCCTCACGTGTAGGAAGCTTGAAGTGCTCTCTCTTTATTGCTCTGTTTAGATCTCTTGGATCCAGGCAAATTCTGAGCTTTCCATTCTTTTTGTCCACAACGACGAGGGAACTCACCCACTCAGTTGGCTCATCTATCTTCTGAATCACGTTCAGGCTTTCCATCCTGTCCAACTCTGCCTGCAGTTGCTTTTGAAGAGCAAACGGAACTTTTCTGCATGGATGTATGACCGTTGGCATACTTTTATCTACTCTGATCGTGTGTTCTCCTGGAAGGCAGCCTAGACCCTGAAATAGGTCGTTGTACTCTTTCATGAGTTCATCATAGACTGTCTCTCCTTCGCTTTCCACAACGATGACTCTCTTTACCAGGTTCAGTCTCTCACAGGCTTTTAAACCTAGTATGGCTTGCACATCCTTTGGCACCACAATTAATGCTAACGTGTGCTCTCTGTCCTTGTGTGTTACTTTGACAATGCATTTTCCTTTCACTGGTATATCAGTACCTGAGTATCCTGTCACTTTCACTTTTATTCCATGTATCTTTGGTCTGGGTCTAATTTTCTTAAAATCAGTCTCTGATATCACATTAAATTGTGCTCCAGTATCCAATTTAAATGGAATATGTATGTCATTCACTTTTAGTGTCAACATCCAGTCTCTTTTTTCTTTTTTTGTTTTCAGACACAACATCCACATTGAACTCTTCTATCTCGCTTTCATCTACTGCATGGACCTTGCTTTGTTGCGCTTGGTTCTTGCAGCAACGGGCATAATGGTTGTTTTTGTTGCAACTATTGCATGTTTTACCATATGCTGGACACTTTTTTGGTGTATGCTGTGTACCGCATCGACTACATGACTTTCGATTGTCCCTTTCATTTTTGTTCGCTGGCCATGCCTCTTTTTTCACATTGGCGCTCTTTTTGTTAACCGGTTTGTGTCCGTTCATTCTCACTGCATCCACGTTGCAGCTATTGTCACTGAACAGCTCCTTTGCCTGCAACTTCACAGTCTCTGTAGCCCTACACAGCGCTATGGCTTTTCCCAGGTCTAGATCTTGCTCTCTTAGCAGTCTTTCCCTTAGACCATTATCCGGAATACCACACACCAGTCTGTCTTTTATCAGCGAGTCTGTCAGTCCCCCAAATTCACACGATTTGCTTCTGTTTCTCAGTTCAGTCACATACTGATCAATAGCTTCTCCCGTTTTCTGTACACATGTGAAAAATCTGTGCCTCTCAAACGTCACGTTACATTTAGGTATGCAGTAGGCCTCAAACTGTTCCATTATTTTATCTAGTTTCATTTTGTCTCCATCAGCAGCGAATGTGAAATTATTATACACCTCCAGCGCTTCATCACCCACGACATGTAAGAACACTGACGATTTCTTTTTATCACTTTTCTCGTCAGCTCCAATTGCCGCTAAATACAATTCCAAACGTTGTTTGAACCTTCTCCAATTTTCAGCCACATTACCTGTCAACTGAAGCTTCAGCGGTGGGTGTAAACCTTCCATTTTTTCACTTCGTTAGCTATTCTCCAATGGTAAGTAACGATGTTCTCTTTTGGCTTGCTAATATGTGGAGAGCTGATTTAACTTCAGATTTTTCCTCTTCATCTCTTTCAATCACTTCTGACACCATGTATTGATTTCTTTGTGGGTTCAATGACGAGACATTTATGAAAGAGAATGTCTTTTAATCTAAAGTCTGTTCAACTCTTTATACAGCATTACAGGAGACACCATGCTTGTGATCCATCTAAAGCGAAACTGAAACTAAACTCAACTGCTTGTCTCTCACATGACCTCTGCTGGTCAGGCATAAGTAATCAATACATGCAAACATGCTGGTAAGGCATCATAATCAAACAGGCAAATACCATCACTATTTGCTGATATCATTACAATGTCAATGAAAGTGAAGAAGAGAAAACAGGACCCCATTTGGCCCCATTGAGACAGAAAAGGAAAAGAGTAGAAAAGGAGTATGAGAAGAAAGATAATGGGGAAGAAAGGGCAAAGTACCAACTCCACCCGTGTGACAGAGTCCAAATTCTGATTGTAATGATACCCAGGAGAGAGGGAAATAAGTTACACAGCAATGTAAAGGCTGGCCTGGGAAATGATGAGCAAGATATAGATGCCGGATGGGATGCGATCCAACAGTGGTTACAAGTGTTTAGCCCTGCAAAAATGGATTGGGGAAAGATCATAGCCTGTCAACAGAAAGGGACGGAGGAAGTGTTAGAGTACGACGAGCGATTTAAAACTAACTGGTTGGAACACTCGGGGCTGAACACAGGAGAGATAAAGAAGGAAAAAGATCTAATTTGCAGGCTAACCAATCTGAAAACTCAGCAAAGGAAGAAAAAAACAGAGATTTGGAAAGCCAAGAAATGCTGAGATGCCGATGGAAAAAGAGGAAAAAAAAGAGAAACTTAAAGTTTTACTGACATGGAAGTTATTAATATCTGTGCTGAGACAAATAAAACACAAGATTTGCTGAGTGAAAGGAACCTTGAAAAATGACTATGAATGTTTAAGAAGTTACAGTATTTCTTTTGTCTGATTAGATGTTCTTTAAAAGAAAGATTCTGTTATGTGTGTTTTAGCTCCACCCACTTCTCTGTGTTAAAAGCGTTTAAATCTTTTGTCTTGTCTTGGATTTTGGAAGTTTTAAGAATGTGCGAATAAGATTGTGCCCCAAGAATTGAAAAAAAAACTTTTGAAATAATTTAAGTTAAGCTGGTGTGTAAAAACTGAGAAGAGCAACAAAAAGTTTTTTTAACAAAAGATTGCGATAGATTTTTGTACTTGCAGTGCAAACTGTACAATGTTACATTAAGTTTCAGTCTAAGATTTAACCTTGGAGTCGCGGTTGCTATGGTGAAATCTTCTAAAGCAGTTTGATTTGATTTGTTTAAATGTGTAAAACTAATTTTTCTCCAGTTATGTTTTTACAGTATTTCGGAAAGACATTTGAAGAAAGGACAATAAAAAATATGACACAATTTACTGTTTTCTGCAAGAATGTGCTATTTTGTTCTGTTTTATCTGTTCTGGTCGTGTTTAGTTAAAGTGTGAAAACACAACTGTCTTTTTCAATCAGGAAAGTTTTTTTTAATTTACGTGAAGTGACGCAATTGCGCCTGATAATGTTTTGCTCCACCTTCTTAAAAACCTGCAAAGGAGTTAACCCTTTCCACTGACAGCTGTTTAAGTTCACCAAGCAACAACTTTAGTATGAAATTTAAAGATATGGGACATTATTAAATTTAAGTTTCTTAATTTTAAGTTAATATTTCCCCACAGTGATAGAAAGAAAATTATGATTTGATAAATGGAAGTTATCTTGTAAACTAATTGCATGATAATGTGCAACATGAACTTGTACTGGTAGTGCTAGATTTAACCGATACGGCTTTACCTACGTGGTGTTCTAAGAAAACTCACTACTGAATGGGCTCCTAGGGTTGGTATTGGTAATACCGTAATGGCACCCCAAGCCCAAGGGACTACTGAATGGGCTCCTAGGGTTGGTATTGGTAATACCGTAATGGCACCCCAAGCCCAAGGGACTACTGAATGGGCTCCTAGGGTTGGTATTGGTAATACCGTAATGGCACCCCAAGCCCAAGGACGAGAGGTGTACCGAATACAGAATATTGGGGTAGTGAAGGACGGAATGCACATATCCCACATGTAATTAAAGGAAAGTGATTGAGAGTGTAAGATTGAAACAGGAGAATTATACTACTGAATGAGAACTTGCAAAATGCTCTCAGGCAGTTTAAAAGAGCAGAAACAAAACTGAAAAAAAAAATCAGTCTGAACTCGATGATCTGAAACCAGAAGAAAATAATTTGAACGATCGCTTACTAAATCTCCAGGTAGATTGCCAGACCAAGGAAGAACTGGTTTCAGACTTGGAGAATAAATTAATGAAGTCAAAGCAGAATGAAAATTCTCTTGCCTCCCTTCTAGCTGAGAAGGAAGATGCTTTACTTGAAAAAGTTGACAGGTTAAAGCAGTTTTCAGAAAACATTGAGAAAAGTCAGGCAAAAATAGAGACTGTGGACAAAGAAAAGTTGAATCTTGAGAATAACTTTAAGCAACAGATTATGCTTTTAGAGAGCCTAATAGCTGAGAAATCTGCATTAGTGAAAGTACAACTACAGGAAAGAGCACTTCAGGAGAAAGAAATGGAAAAGATTAATGTAGAGCTAGTTACTGCTAAAAATCAGCTTGAAATCAAGCAGGCTGAAGTGGCCAGATTACAGGCAGAGGGCCAAGAGCTCAGGTCAAAGCTTAAATAGCAGCAAGTAAGGCCTTGAAAAAGTATTCAGCCATTAGACAACTACAATCTTTCGATAAGATACCTGAAAGCCCGAGAAAGGCTTGTATCGGATGGCATGTGTGGCATGATATTGAGATACCGGTATGAGCGTGCAAATGTGATTTGTTACGTATGAAGTAATTACCATCCAGGAATGTATGGTGAATTTGCGCTGAAGAACGGGTCTCAGACATGCTCAGTTACTTGACAACAGCAAAACATGAAATGGTTAATGTGGCTCAGGAGAGCGAGACAACTTTTAAAGCATTGACACATACTCCATCAAGAAACTATCTAATTGATGAAACAATCAGAATAGAGTTAAACACACTGGTACCTGCTAGAGGGATTGAAATTGAAGTTGAAGTGGAGAGTTACATGGAATCTGGATTGGGACAATTGAGGGCTAAGGAGAAATCATGTTTAGTAAGAATTATCCACAAGATGGATACGAGTAAAAGAGATCTGGAGAATCTTTTAAATCCATGATATGTTGATTAGATGTTAAACTGTAATGTCGCTTGAAATGATTGTAAGACTGAATTTAACTGTGACTGTAATAATTGTGTTTTGTAGGTAACAGAGCGTGGGAAAAACCAGTACGAATCCAGTATGAGGTGATTTTAGTGGTGCCTCCTGTGTCACTACTACTGCAATTACCATGCTTTACGGGTCTAACAGGACCTGTCCCATCAACCAACACATTTTAAAATATGAGCTACACAATTATGTGGCACAATTCGGATACTCGGATACGACATTCCCCTGTTGGTTGTGGGTTTCAGTGAGCTCATGATGCGACTGAACTCCTCCCTAAAGCATTTTTATGTTTTGGAGCAAGACAACTCGAGAATAGATATTGAAATTGACAGCATAGGGGACAACTCACATTGGTGGGATATTGGGCTTAATACATCAGCACACCCTTAGGTTCATATTATTTCACATGCTCTGGTAGCTATCCAACTTGTAATGATAGTGTATTTGATATATGTAACGTGTGTAGTAAGACTTTGATACATAAGCCAATTGGGTACTCATGCCCATGACTGACAAGCACCAACAAATTAATTGAGCACACTGAAAGAGAAGATCCGAAGTAATGTAGAGGAGACCCCAGGCGGGGTAACATCAGGAAAGATAGAAGAAACAGAGGATACCCCAGGTGGGGCAGAATTGGAACACCGGAACAGTGAATTGAATTTGAGTAAGGGGTCAGAGGTTGCTCCTCCCCCTCAAAGGAATGGACTGTAAGGAAGGGAGAAATCTTTAAGACTTCCTACTAACTAACGCCCAAGTTGAGAGTGCAATAAGAGCTAGCTAGATTAGTCAAGAGCCGATTGTGAGAAATCAATAAGGATATTTCCTTCTCAAAGAAGGAAATTGTAAGAAATAGCTGTTAGATTCAAAGATGGGTTTTAATTCTTAGACCAGGGACTGACAACAGGCAAGCAGAAAAAATAGCATAAATGCCAGCAAGGTCGAATATCAAGCATCAAAAGACAAATAGAAAATGATAAGGGAATGGTAAAATGCAAGGAAACAGGGAGGATAGCACCTGCTAGTTAACAAGGAGCCACGAAGCCATAAAATGCCCTTGAAGAATCTTGACAAAACACTCCTCAGAAAGATAAGAGGGAGGCCTTGTACAATAGGATGGGGATCAAATTGTGTGTTTCTGTTGATTAAATGTGCTTGCCACCAGGCGGCTGCTGCCCCACGGGCAAGACGCCTTGCAGGTTGCCACAGACCGTTTTTACATCTTAAAGGGGCATGTTATATTTAGTTGCTAGATTGTTTTGTACCTTTTTCTACTTTTTATAATTTTCTACCTTTTTACCTGAATGTATTTTTCAAAGCCAAAGCCATAAGCTGCGGGGAGCTCCTCCCACTTTTTAAGATGCACTAATTAATTTAAGATCATGAAATCAATTAACTTATTAAAGCCAGGCTTTTACTGTGGCCAAGTAAAATCCTGGTTGATGTAAATTTGTGCAGAGCCACTGATCCGGACAGTGGCAAAACATAGCAATGATTGATTATATTTTTAAGCTGACTCTTTATTTTTATGATTCAATTTTTGAAAGAATCAAAGGGTGGAGTGTTAGGGAATATATATATATATATTTTAATAACATAGATTGTAATATGATTAAAATCTAATGATTTAAAGAAATCTGATTATGCTTAAGCTGACCACGTGCCAAAGGATGGTGTGATGTATCAGATCCAATCACAGCTGGTAACGTCACATCGGCTGACTTAAAAACTGAGAACAATGAAAATGCTGATTTAGCTTAAACTGTGAAAGTGCTGATCTTAGCTTAAAACTGAAAGTGATGATTCTGCTTAACTAGAGAACAAAGGAATGATTGATGTATCAGAGATCCAATCAGTGTGATGTAGTTGAACCAACCATAGCTCTGCATGCATGCTGCTGAGCCAATGGTAATAAAGGGGGCGGGTACATCTGCTGCTGTATAAAAACCAGCCATTTTGAATATGATGTTAGTCGGATGAAGGAAGTCAAACAGTGTAAATCAAGTGATGCAATAAATCGACTATTTAAAACTTACCACCGGACTCGCAAGCTTTTATTTTAGTGTGTTGACCTCAGATCAGTGTGGTCCACTGAAATTACCATGATCTAACACCGGCGTTTATGCTCCACACGAGCCTCCTCCCGTCTTTCCTCATCTAAATCTATCAGCATAACCCTCTATTCCCTTCTCCCTCATATGCTTGTCTAGCCGCCCCTTAAATGCATCTATACTATTCGCTTCAACGACTCACTGTGGTAGCGAGTTCCACATTCTCACCACTCTTTGGGTAAAGACATTTCCTCTGAATTCCCTATTGGATTTCTTGGTGACTATTTTATATTGATGGCCTCTAGTTATGCTCCTGCCCACAAGTGGAAACACTCTCTCTGTATCCACTCTATCAAAACCTTTCAGATCTATTAGATCTTTGTTCTGCCATTCAATTATATCATGGCTGATCTGTACCTCAACTCCATTTACTTGCCATTGCTCCATAGCCTTTGTTACCCTTACCCAACAAAAATCTATCGACCTATGGGGGCGATTTTCCCAATGGAGGTGGGTTTTGGTTTGGGCGGGTTCCAAACCCACCTCTACTGAGGTGTGGGAAAAATTGTGATTTTCCCCTAATTGGCCAGTTGATTTCAGAGGTGTGGGTTCCCCTGGGCCAATTAATGTTTTGGGACTGAAACTCGCCTCTGCTGACGTCACTTATCCGGCTTCATTTAAGGGCTACTGCTGCCTTGGCTCATTCCACTGGTTTTTGGTCAATGCTGCACCACCTCCAAACTTTTTTCTGCTTCAACAATGGCCAACTCCAAGGCAAGGGCCTCCCCGAGGTTCTCCAATGAGGCACTGGGAAAGCTGATTGAGGGGGCAAGAGTCAGCAGGGGGGTGCTCTTCCCCTCATCTGGGAGGAAGAGGCCTCCCAAAGAAACCAAGGCTGTGTGGGTACAACTGGCAAGAGACATCGCCTCCAGATCAGTGTGTAGCAGAACATGGATGCAGTGCCGTAAAAGGTTCAATGACCTTGTAAGATCAGGCAAAGTGTGTATACCTTCAGCTTGACCCTCCTTCTGCTCCCCTTCTCCTCTCATCACCAGCACTCTGCATTGTCAACCTCCTCCTCCACATCCCACTTTACCCTTACAACTCTTGCACCCTTCACTATCCCTCTCACTCTATGAATGCAATCACTAGACTATTCGACTTTGCTGCCCTCACACTCCCTTTCAATGTTATGCAATGACAATGACTAACAACACACAGGGAGGGACAGGACATGGAACCTCACTCCATCTTTGTCTCCTTCTAAGCATCTATGCTCTGGACGCGCTACACTTACTCCACCATTCTCACTCCAACTCCACTTGTCTCCCTCACTGCAGGAAAAGAGAGCCCACAATAGAAGGGAAAGGGCGAAGACAGGAGGAGGGCCACCTTCCCTAGCCATTCTCACCCAGGTTGAAGAGGTGGCCCTGGACATTGCCGGCGCAGATGTGGAAGTGGGGGACAGACAGACGGGCTGGTGACAGAATAGTTTTGCCTCTCAATTACACTGCTTGAGTGACTGAAATGGCTGCTGGTGTACATTATTAGAATGCCACATGAGCATCTGCACTATTGCATGTGCATGCCAGACTTCCGTCAAATATCTAACCCGTGCCTTTACTTCCCCACAGGACCATCCACAGAGCCCCACCCCACTGTCGACGAGGAAGAGGTTGAGCAGCAAGACTCCTCAGGGGAACCTGCAACTTCTAAGGATGCAGCGTCAGCAGATGTAAGCGCACCCAACACCAGCGCAGACACGCACACCTCGGTGGGATCTTCGGGACATAGAGTAGTGTTGACACCTGGTGTATCACATCTTACAGGTGAGCATCAGCAGGTGGTGGAGACAGGGACAGCAGTGGAGAGTCCTCGGTGGAGGGCGCAGGACTCTCCTAGCTCTGCTCCTCTGCATGTGGACCCTGTGCCTCTGGGTCCATCCAGAAGGAGAGCGATGCTGGAACTCCAGAAGCAGTTGCAGGAGTCTCTGACAGGCCTTGTCTCCAGGGTCACTGCGAATGTGGAGAGGATGAAGGAATCCAACTCTAACCTGAGCAGTGCCGTTGGGAGGCAATGGCGCATATACGCAGCACCACGGAAAGGATGGCAACCTCCATGGAAAGGCTGGCTACGGCCATGGAGGAAAGCGCCAGAGTCAGGAAAACATGGTGATTGTTCAGAATAGACTGACATCTCTGGAGGAGCAATGGGCAGCTATTGAACAGAGAAACCAGAGCTTCATGGAAGTCCTTTTGATTAAGACTGCCAGTGCAGATACGGGTCCACATGGCCCCCCTGATGTGCAGCAAGGTGCTCTCAAGCCACTTGCAAGCGCTGAGGTGGATCTGACCCATGAGAGGGAAGTTGGTGGCAGACAGCAAGGAAGTGGGGGTTCCTCTCCAAGCGCTCACACTTCCATGTCACTGCGTAGCCCTCGGTCAGAGCCCCACCAGAGTCCACACCCAACTGAAATGGGCATCTCAGCCCTTGCACTGCTGCAGGAGAAGCAGACATTTTACGAGCCCTCACAGGCTCATAAACCCAGAGGATGCCTGCCAAAGGTGTTGAAGCAGGAGTGGCATGAAAGTGAGCAAGGGGCCTTCACTTCTGCTGAAGCCACAAGGGGAGCACCATGTAGGAGCACGCGTAAGAGAAAAATAAAGCACCATTAGTCATAGGGGTAGCCACTTGGGTGATTGTTTATGTTTATTGATGAAATGCCATCTCTGTTAGAAAGTATAAAAATGATTTGATGGCAAACTGTTGGCGTGATGTCATCTGTTATTTCCCCTTAGGCAGCTCCACATTGTGGGCTCTGCGACACTTGCATGGTCAGGTTGGTGGCCAGAGTGAAAGTAGGCCAGAGAGTTATGTCCATTGTCTATCATGTGTTAAGGTGGAGCCAAGGACATGTGCCAAAATGGGCAACCTATGCAAATCTGGCCAGGATAAGTGCATCCCTTGCATCACGGACAGCCATGTGCGCGCGTGCTGCCGCTGCTGCTGGTCGATAGGCTGGCGCTCGGTCCTCCTCCTGCTCCTCCTCCTCCTCCTCATCCTCCTCATCATCCTCTTCCTCATCTGAAGAGGCTATGAACTGAGCCACTTGCTCATCAGGAAGCTGCAAGCCACGACGTTGTGCCGTGTTGTGCATTGCACAGCAGACCATGACCATTCTGAAGACCCTGGCTGCTGAATACTGTAGGGCTCCACCTGATCTGTCAAGGCATCGGAATCGCATCTTCAGCAAGCCAATGGCTTGCTCGATGATGGACCTGGTTGAAATGTGGCTGGCTTTGTAGCGCTCTTCAGCCTCGTTAACTGGCCTCCTGATCGGCATCATTAGCCATCTCTTCAGGGGGTAGCCCTTGTCACCAAGGAGCCATCCGTTAAGTTGGTTTGGCGGATTGAAGAGTGGAGGAACACTAGAATTCCGCAGGATGAAAGAGTCATGGCAACTACCACAGAACTTGACATGAACATGCAAAATCTCCTTCTTGTGGTTACACACAAGCTGTATGTTGAGGGAGTGGAAGCCCTTGCGGTTGACAAAGATAGTTGGATTGTGATGGGGTGCCCTAAGGGCCACATGTGTGCAGTCTATGACACCCTGCACCATTGGCAAGCTTGCCTTATTTGCAAAGCCAACCGAACGGGTGGTTATACTTGCTTAATCCCTTGAGAACTGGATGTAATTGTGGGCATTTGCGAAAAGGGCATTGGTAACCTGTGTGATGCAACTGTGGGCGGCCGACTGGGAGATGCCGCTGATGTCTGCTGATGATCCCTGGAAGGAGCCTGAGGCAAAGAAGTTGAGTGCGGTGGTGACTTTGACAGCCACTGGTAAGGGGTGTCCACCCGCTCCTCTGGGCTCCAGGTGTTAGTGCAGCAGTGCGCAGATGTCTCCAAAAACCTCTCGCGAAAGTCTCAGCCTCCTTTGGCACTGCTGCTCACTCATGTTGAGGTAGCTCATCCTCTGTCTGTAAACCCTAAGAGTGGAGTGTCTCTTGTGGCAACATTCTTCCCTGTGCTGGCGCCTTCTGCCCTGTGCAGCATCAGGTGGGTGAGCAGGAGGTTGGAGCTCCTGCTGCTGTTGCCGCTGAGCTGCCTGTTTCTGCTGCTGCCGTGGCTGCTCCTCATCCGAATCTGAGCTCTGTGGTGAAAGGAAATGAATGGTTCCCATGCTGCTGGCAGATACCTCCATTGGAGAAGCGCTCAGTCCAAGTGGGGAGAGGGTCTTCCAAGGAGGTCCCACAGTTGAGAGATAAAAGCTGCAGCATCTCCAACTTCGGTAGGCCTGCTAAAAGTGCTGAAAGACCTGTGGAACAAAAGTTCTGCCATCTGCAACTGCTCCCTGATGAAAGCTCTGTTTTAATGGTGGATCTGCAGCTGTGAGGAGGCCACCCACTTGTCAACCTGCCAGGTTTAGCTGGCGTGGTTTAGGAGGGTCGTGGAACACGCTGAAAATGTCATAAAATAATGCGGGCCTGTTAAAATAGCAAAAGAGAGGCCATTAACTACTATTTAAGGGTCTTAACTACCTTTCTTGACTGATGGAGGCGGGATCGAATCGCAGCCATCAAAGCCGCCTCCGTCAAAATTGTGCAGAGGCGGGTTGGAGGTGGGTTCCGAATCCACCCTCAGCTTTTGCCATTTTGCCAACTGTCCGGCCTCCAAACCCGCCTCCTCGGGGCTGGGAAAATCGTCCCCTCAGTCTTGAAAGCTCTAATTGTCCCCCAGCATCCACAGCCTAAAGGGGGAGAGAGTTCCAGATTTGCACTATCCTTTGTGTGAAAAAGTGCTTCCTGATTTCCCTCCTGAATGACCTAGTTCTAATTTTAAGATTATGCCCATCTATTTTAGATTTCCCCACCAGAGGAAATTGTTTCTCTGTATCTGCCTATCGAATCACTCGATCATTTTAAATACCGCGATTAGATCACCCCGTAACCTTCTAAACTCAAGGAAACACAAGCCAAGTTAATGCAACCTCATAATTTGACCCTTGCTGCTAGTAGACAGGATTGAAATAATCTGTCTTCTATCTATCTATATATATAAACGGATACTTCTGTCTGTCTGTCTGTCTATCTGTCTGTCTGTCCTCACGTGCGCGTCTGTCCGGCTATGCACTCGAAAGTTATAGAGCGTACCTACGCGTGCGTTACGTCGAAAGAAAGCTTACCGTTCCGAAACGGTCGTAAGCGTATTTACGTTTCGGCCGGACAAAAATCGCGCCCGCGGTATCCGAAAAATGTTCAACATTCCGCTCATTAGCATCTCATTATCCGCTCATTAGCGATAGAGTGACCGCGAGGTCGACCAATCGTACGCTGGGTTCCTGGCGCGTGCGGCCGGGCCCTCCTACGGTCGAGTGACGGGACGATTGACCAATCCTACGCTTTCGTGACCTGATGGTCGACCCGTGTGTGGGCGGGACTTATCGTTCTGAGCCAAGGTGAGTCGCCGCCATCTTGCTTCCAAACTTTTCCTTTCTTTTTCCCGCTTTCTGCGTCTTTAAAAAAAACGTTGCTTTTAAAACACATATTGTTTTTTAAAAAAGTTAATTACTTTCTAAATCTTTTATCTAACCTCATTAATTTTCCTACCTTTCCCCGTTTTTCCAGGTAGGCCTCGAAGCCTCGGCCTCTCCTCCGCACCCACGCCCGAGCTAGGCATCTCCCGGCCCCAGTCAACAAGCGGCCGCCGATCGCCGCCATCTTTGTGAAGGCTGGAGGGGCGGGCCTCAGCCGAGCGCCGCTATCTTAGTAAAGGGTGCGTGTGCAGCAGGAGCAGCTGAGACGCGGCGTCTCTCTCTGTTCCCCGCTGGGCTCGGGCGGGGGGGCGGGGCTCTCGGGAGTGCGGATCTCGGGCGGGGCTTGGAGAGCGGGAAGGGTTACCCCGGCAACCGGGCCCGCCAGCCGCCTCTCACAGCCGCAATTGGCGCTCTTGAAGCCAGCTCGGGAGCGCGGAGCCATGTCAGTGCGTGGGGCGGCACGGAGCTCCGTGGAGCCATCGCCGGCGCTGGGCTCGGGTGCTTTGTGGCCTGCGGCCGAACAACGGCTGCGGACCTCGAGCTGACCGGGGCGCTGGACTCGGCTGGGCCATGTCTTTGCGGGTGTTCGCCTCGGCCAACGGCATCAGGGTGACGGCCGAGGCCGCCAAAAGAGTCCAAGGGAACACGTTCATCCAGGTGCCGAGGCCCGGGCCCCGGGACAGAAAGAGGGATTGGAGCGGGGGATGAGGGCTCAGGCAGGGGAGAGGGAGAGGGGGGAGAGAGAGGGGGGAGGAGGGGGAGAGGGAGGAAGGGGGTAGGGAGGTGGTGAGAGGGAGGAGGAGGGGGAGAGGGAGGAGAGGAGGGGGAGAGGGCGGAGGGGAGGGGGAGAGGGAGGAGGGGAGGGGGAGAGGGAGGAGGGGAGGGGAGAGGGAGGGAGGAGAGGGGGAGGGGGGGAAGAGGGAGGAGGAGGGGGAGAGGAGGGGAGGGAGGTGGAGGGGGAGGAGGAGGGGGGGAGGAGGGGGGAAAGAGGTAGGGAGGGGAGGGGGGAGAAGAGGTAGGGGGAGGAGGGGGGAAAGGGGGGGAGGAGGGGGGAAAGAGGTAGGGGGGAGGGGGGAAGAGGTAGGAGGAGGAGGGGGAGGGGGGGAGAAAGAGGTAGGAGTGGGAGGGGGGGAAAGAGGTAGGAGGGGGAAGGGGAAAAGAGGTAGGAGGGGGAGGGGGGAAAAGAGGTAGGAGGGGGAGGGGGGTAAAGAGGTAGGAGGGGGAGGGGGGAAAAGAGGTAGGAGGGGGAGGGGGGGAAAAGAGGTAGGAGGGGGAGGGGGGAAAGAGGTAGGAGGGGGAGGGGGGGAAGAGGGGGGAGGGGGTGAGAGGGGGAAGTGGGGGAGGGGGTGAGAGGGGGGAGGGGGGTGAGAGGCGGGAGGGGGTGAGAGGGGGAGGGGGTGAGAGGGGGGAGGGTGGGAAGACGGAGGAGGGGGAGGGGGGAAGAGGTAGGAGGGGAGGGGGAAGAGGTAGGAGGGGGAGGGGGGAAGAGGTAGGAGGGGGAGGGGGGAAGAGGTAGGGGGGGAGAGGTTGTAGGGGGAGGGGGGGAAGAGGTAGGAGGGGGAGGGGGAAGAGGTAGGAGGGGAGGGGGGAAGAGGTAGGAGGGGGAGGGGAGGAAGAGGTAAGAGGGGGAGGTGGGAAGAGGTAGGAGGGGGAGGGGGGAAGAGGTAGAAGGGGAGGGGGAAAAGGTAGGAGGGGGAGGGGGGGAAGAGGTAGGAGGGGGAGGGGGGGACGAGGTAGGAGGGGGAGGGGGGAAGAGGTAGGAGGGAGTCGGCATTTCATCAATTAGGGGGCATTTCCTAATTAAGAAAAAGTCACAGAAATGGATACAGATTTATTGGCATCATTCGAACAACCAGCAAAGATTCAGCATCAAACTATGTCTGAGTTTCTGCTTCACACAGGCGGTCAGAAGCTGCAACGTAAGACTTCAAGTATTACTAACTACACCCTGGATCCCAAACATTAACCAGAATTATATTCAATGTTAGAAGTATTTTAAACTACATAAAATTTAAATGTGGAACAAGTAACAGTATTTTGAAATTATTAAATCGCAGATTAAAAGCCTTAAGAAAGTGACTCCTGATTCCTCCGGTCAGAGGGTAGCTGGCTTCATTGTCCTATAACACAGTCATCGCAATATAACCCACGGTCACCGCGGCTGGGCTCTAAGTCCAAGCCCTTCCCCGCGGTCTCAACCGTCCCGCCGACCTCACAAAATGGCGGCCGCCCTTCACCCACCCGGGCTCTGAGTCCAGCCCCTTCCCTCACTCTCACCTTCCCCCTCTCTGTCTCTCTCTCCTTCCCTCTCTCTCTTTCTCTCCTTCCCCCCTCTCCCTCTCCTTCCCCCCAGTCTCTCGCTCTCTCCTTCCCCCCAAGTCTCTCTCTCGCTCTCTCCTTCCCCCCAATCTCTCTCTCTCTCTCTCCTTCCCCCCAGTCGCTCTCTCTCTTCCCCCCAGTCACTCTCTCTCTTCCCCCCAGTCGCTCTCTCTCTTCCCCCCAGTCGCTTTCTATCTTCCCCCCAGTCGCTCTCTCTCTTCCCCCAGTCGCTCTCTCTCTCTCTTCCAACAGCAACATGCCATCGAAAAAGCCTCGGCACCGCCGGGCACTGCAGCTAGTCTATATATATAAAAGGATCGTTCTGTCTGCCTATCTGTCTGTCTGTCTGTCCTCTGGTGTGCGTCTGTCCGGCTATGCGCTCGAAAGTTATAGAGCGTACCTACGCGTGCGTTACCTCCAAAGAAAGCTTACGGTTCCGGGACGGTCGTAAGCGTATTTACTTTTCGGTCGGACGAAAATTGTTCACGCCTTATGCAAAAAACCTTCAAAATTAAACTCATTATCTGCTAATTACCATTGATTGACTGACGTCAAGGTTCGACCAATCCTGTGCCGTCACGATTGAATAGTCCTACAGTTCAGTTGCCTGATGGTTGGCCAATCGCTGCGTCTGTGGGCGGGACTAATGCTTTTCAACTCAGGCATCGGGCAGCCATTGCTTCACTACTTCCAGCTCAAACTACTCTGCTCATCCACCCTTCGAAAAAGTTAGTATCTCTTTTAAAAATAACATAAGATTTACTAAAAACGTTTTATAAGTACTTTCACTTTCATCTTCCAAGGTATTAAAAGGTACAAATGTTGCCCGGCAGCAGATTGAGAGGGGGACACAGAGACAGGGCCCAAAAGCCTGGGACTCGATTGAAAATGTTGCCCGGCAGCAGATTCACAGAGGGACACAGTGAGGCCCCAAAGCCCGGCCCAAAACAGCCCTGGCAAAGCCGGGCTCCCCCAGCTAGTCTATATATATAAAGAATCGATCTGTCTGTCTGTCTATCTGTCTGTCCTTCTGTCTGTCTGTCCTTCTGTCTGTCTGTCCTCATGTGTGCGTCTGTCCGGCTATGCGCTCGAAAGTTACAGAGCGTACCTACGCGTGCGTTACGTCGAAAGAAAGCTCACCGTTCCAAAACGATCGTAAGCATATTTACGTTTCGGCCCGGACAAAAATTGCGCCCGCGGTATCCGAAAAATGGTCAAAATTCCACTCATAGCATCTCATTATCCGCTCATTAGCGACAGAGTGACTTCGAGGTCGACCAATCGTACGCCGGGTTCCTGGCATGTGCGGGGTGGGCCCTCCTACAGCCGAGTGACGGGACGATTGTCCAATCCTACGCTTCGGTGACCTGATGGTCGACTAATCGGTGCGTGTGTGTGGGCGGGCCCTTATCGTTCTGAACTGAGGTGAGTAGCCGCCATCTTGCTTCCATTCTTTTTCCCGCTTTCTGCGTCTTTCTTTTCAAATATACATTTCCAGGAAAAAAAAATTGCTTTATTAAATTGTTTTTAAAAAAACTTCATTCATTTGTAAATATTTTCTCATACCTGAACATTCTTTTTCCTACCTTTCCCCGTTTTTGTAAGGCCTCAGAACCTAGGCTCAAAGCCTGGCCTCTCCTGCCCAGCCACGCCCGAGCTAGGTAATTGTCCCACGGCTTCTGCTAAGCTCCCCCCCCCCGCGGTGTCACGTTACCCGGGGCAACGGCGTCAGCCACGAGGGTCACGGGACATACAGGGTGCACGCGCAGCAGAGCAGCTGAGACGCGGCGTCTCTCTCTGTTCCCCGCTCGGCTCGGGCGGGGGGGGCGGGGCTCTCGGGAGTGCGGATCTCGGGCGGGGCTTAGAGAGCGGCAAGGGTTACCCCCAGCAACCGGGCCCGCCGGCCGTCTCTCACAGCCGCAATCGGCTTGGTGAGCGAGAAGGGTTAACCCGGCAACCGGGCCCGCCGGCCGTCTCTCACAGCCGCAATTGGCGGTCTTGAAGCCAGCTCGGGAGGGCGGGCTCCGGAGAGCGGGAGGGCGTGGCTCCGGAGAGCGGGACACCGGTGCTCGGGAGGGCGGGGTGCGGGGCTCGGGACATCGGCGGGCGGGGCTCGCGACATCGGGGGGTGGGAGATCGGGAGGCGGGACATCGGGAGATCGGGGGGCGGGACATCGGGAGGTCGCGGGGCGGGGACATCGGGAGATCACGGGGCGGGACCTCGGAAGATCGGGGGGGGGCGGGGCTAGGGAGATCGGGGGGGCGGGGCTCAGGTGATCGGCGGGGGGCGGAGATCGGGGGGGGCGAGCCTCAGGGGGGCGGGGCTCGGGAGATCGGGGGGGCGCGGGGCTCCGGAGATCGGGGGGGCGGGGCTCAGGAGATCGGGGGGGCGGGGCTCGGGAGATCGGGGGGATAGGGATTGGGGGGGCAGGGCTTGGGAGATCGGGGGGGCGGGGCTCCGGAGATCCGGAGGGAGGCGGGGCTCGGGAGATCCGGGGGGAGGCGGGGCTCGGGAGATCGGGGGAGGGCGGGGCTCGGGAGATCGGGGGGGGCGTGGCTCAGCAGATTGGGGGTGCGGGGCTCGGGTGATGGGGGCGGGACTCGGGGGCTCAGGGGCTCGGGGGAGTCTCCCCCTTCCCCCTCCCCTCCCCCTCCCCCCTCCCTCCCCTCCCCCCCTCCCCCTCCCCCCCCCTCCCCCCCTCCCCTTCCCCCCCCTCCCTCCCTTCCCCCCTCCCCTTTCCCCCCTCCCTCTCCCTCTTCTTCCCCCCACCTCCCCTTCCCCCCCTCCCCTTTCCCCCCTCTTCCCCCCCTCCCCTTCCTCCCCTCCCCTTCTTCCCCCCATCTTCCCCCCTTCCCCCCTCTACCCCCCTCTTCCCCCCCTCTTCCCCTTCCCAACTCTCTCTTTCCCTCCAGTCGCTCTCTCTCTTCCCCCACGTCGCCCTCTCTCTTCCCCCCAGGTCGCTCTCTCTCTTCCCCCCCAGTCACTCTCTCTCCCTCTCTTTCTCTCTTCCAACAACAACATGCCCTCGAAAAAGCCTCCGGCACCGCGGGCACTCCAGCTAGTATATAATAAAGCGGTCGATCTGTCTGTCTGTCCTTCCATCTGTCTGTCTGTCTGTCCGGCTATACACTCTAAAGTTATAGAGCGTACCTGCACGTGCGTTACATCAAAAGAAAGTTTACGATTCCAGAACGGTCATAAGCATATTTACGTTTCGGTGAGACAGAAATTGCGCCCGCGGTATCCAAAAAACATTCAAAATTCCGCTCATTATCCGCTCATTAGCATCGAGTGACGTCAAGGTCGACCAATCGTACACTCGTGCGACCCGACTGTCGACCAATCGCTGCGTGGTGGGGGCGGGTTTGTCGCGCGTGCGGGCGGGCCCTCCTAGAGTCGAGTGACAGGACGATTGACCAATCCTACACTTCAGTGACATGACGGTCGACCAATCGGTGCGTCTGTGAGCGGGCCTTATCATTCTGAACCGAGGTGAGTGGCCGCCATCTTGATTCCATTGTTTTTCCCGCTTTCTGCGTGTTTCTTTTCAAATCTACATTTCCTGGAAAAAAAATTGCTTTTATTAAATTGTTTTAAAAAAAAGTTCATTCATTTGTAAATATTTTCTCTAACCTGATGATTCTTTTTCCTACCTTTCCCCCGTTTTTGTAAGGCCTCAAAGCCTGGGCCTCAAAGCCTGGGCCTCTCCTGCCCAGCCACGCCCGAGCTAGGTAATTGTCCCACGGCTTCTGGTAAGCTCCTCGCTCCTCCCCCCCCAGTCCCCCCGTCACGTTACCCGGGGGCAACGGCGTTGGTCGCGAGGGTCACGGGACATGCACAGGGTGCGCGCGCAGCAGGCGACGCACAGAGCATGGGAAGCCAGCAGCTCAGATGCGGCATCTCTCTCTCTTCCCCGCTCGGCGGTCTTGAAGCCGGCTCGGGCGGGGGGCGGGGCTCGGAGAGCGGGGCTCTCGGGAGTGCGGGGCGGGGCGGCCGGGGCTCGGAGAGCGGGTCTCTCGGGAGGGCGGGGCAGCCGGGGCTCGGAGAGCGGGGCTCTCGGGAGTGCGGAGCGGGGTGGCCGGCGCTCGGAGAGCGGGGCGGCCGGGGCTCGGAGAGCGGGGCTCTTGGGAGTGCGGGGCGGCGCGGCCGGTTCTCGGGAGGACAGGGGCTCGGAAGGGGGTGAAGGTTTACCCCGGCAACCGGGCGTGGCCGTCTCTCACAGCCTCAAGCTGGCTCACGCCTATTCCCGGGGCTTGGCTCCATTTGCGGCCATGGGCCACTTGCCCTCTCTCTCTCCTTCCCTCTGTCTCTCTCTGCTTCCTCCCCCCTGTAGTGTATGTGCCTTTAAGAGCCCCCTGTGTACTGTAATGCCGGTAATGGCCACTCGGGCTATATAAGCCTGTATATTGTGTTGTATCAGTTAGTTCCCCTCCAGACTTTGTTCAGTAAACACCTGTGAAACCAACTCCTGTCTTCAGTGTCTCTATTAACACATGGATACAACAGTGGCGATGAATTGGAAACGGACTTACATGCAATTCGGCAGCACCTCAAGGACATCGATTCCTCTGGCGTCCAAAGTCGAAGAAAATCAAGAAAAAGCTGTGGTTTCACCCAGCTAGCCAAGCTGGTGGCAGGTACTGCAATAATCCTTCCTGGGCGTCGGGCTGGGGCTCCAGCGGCTGGCTCTGCAGCTAGGCCAAGCAGCGAAGGCGGAGGCAAGCAGTAACAGACGGGGAGGGAGCACTCGGGAGACGGCCGGCGCTGCAAGCAGGTCGGCGTTCAGACCTAGCAGAGAGAGTCCGGCGGGAACGAGTCTCCACCTGTAAATAAATAAATAAAAAGAAGGGAAACCCAGCGTTGTCATCGGCAGCAGCGGCGGGGAAGCGCGGGAAGCGCCATATCTTTTCTGCAGAAAAGAAAGAAAAGCGCGGGAAGCGCCATTTTTTTTCTAGGATGCCTAAGTCTGGCAATATTGATGCTTTGATAATGAGATAGAGGATTGGACCACATATGTGGAAAGAGTGGAGGTATATTGCACCACAAATGGAATAGAAAATGAAAAAAAAGCGTCAGTACTTCTAAATCTAATGGGCGCAAAGACCTACGGGCTGTTACAAAACTTAATCACTCCAGCCAAACCAAAAGACAAGAATTTTAAAGAAATTGTTGATACCCTACAGGAGCACTTAAACCCAACACCGCTGCTGATAGCGGAACGATTCAAATTCTTCAAGAGGAATCAACACAAGAATGAAAGTAACGCTGATTACCTCACCGAATTAAGAAAGCTATCAAAGCACTGCCAATTCGGGGCAGGAGTAGCAGATTCTCTTCGAGGCAAATTCGTCTGCGGTCTCCTAAGTGAAGGAACACAGAAAAGGCTGCTTTCTGAAAAAGATTTAACACTGGACAAGGCTTTCAGTATGGCTGTATCATACGAAGCAGCCGCAAGAGGAGCTGCAGAGATACAACAAAAGACACAGGATTTCGGCACCTTTGAAATGACACAGGCTTTCGAGAGATGTTATCGCTGCGGCAGATCCACCCATGACCAGAGGGACTGCTGGTTCAAGGACAAAGCATGCAGGCAATGCGGAAAGATTGGACACATTGCACGGGTATGCCGATCTGGACAAAAAATATCCACGGACAGGAACAAAAAAATCAATAAAGAAAAGTACAGAAAGGTACAAATGATGACGGACAGTAGCTCCGAAGACCAGAAGAGCGATAGCGACTCCGAAAACAAGAGACTAAGCTGTCTCAAATTACATAATGTAATTGCCAAAGAAGATTACCAGACCATTTGGGTTACCCTCACGATAGCAGGGTCCCCAGTTAAAATGGAGCTAGATACAGGATCAGCTCTGACCGTCATAAATCGACGGGATTACGAGCGGCCATTTCCGCATATACCTTTAAAAAACACATCCATTATCTTGAAAACATATACGGGGCAGAAAGTATACCCCAAAGGAAAAATAAGGGTGCCTGTTATATACAACGGCAAGGAAATACAAAAGTTGTATTTATACGTTCTACAAGATGGTGGGTCCACCGCTATTGGGACGTGAATGGATCAGGAAAATATGTTTAGACTGGCACTCCATTCAGGCACTGACGGTGACCAGTAAGGAAAAAAAACGATGATGACGTCATACCTGAACGATTAAAAGACATCTTGGCCAACGCCAAAGAAGTGTTTCAAGAGAAACTAGGAACCTTGAAAGGCATCACCGCCTCAATAAAAGTGGAAGATGCGGCAATTCCCAAGTTTTTTAAGGCAAGACCGGTGCCATACGCAATTCGTCCAGCAGTCGAGGCAGAGCTGGAGAATTTGGAAAAGGCAGGCGTATTATCCAAAATAGATTGGAGCGAGTGGGCAACACCCATCATCCCAGTCATGAAGAAAGCGTTGAATAATGATAAATCTGAAGAACAGAGAAAAATTCGCATCTGTGGAGACTTCAAGGTGACTGTAAACCCGATCCTTCACACGGTACAGTATCCTCTTCCGAGGATAGAAGATATTTTCGCCTCACTATCCGGAGGGAAACGTTTCACCAAAATTGACTTGGCACAGACATATCTACAGATGGAGGTTGAAGAGGCCTCTAAAAAGTATCTCACGATAAATACACACAAAGGTCTGTACCAGTACAATCGACTGGTTTTCGGAGTAGCACCCGCTCCAGCTATCTGGCAAAGAGCTATGGAGCAAGTCCTGCAAGGGATTCCGGGGACTCAATGCTACCTAGACGACATCCTTGTAACAGGAGAAAATGACAACGAGCACCTTGCCAATTTGGAGCAGGTGCTCACTAGGGTGAGCAAATCGCCCCAAGTGTGAATTTTTCCAGAATCAAATATCATATTGTGGCCACATAATTAATAAGGAAGGGTTGCATAAGTCACCTGAAAAAATTGAAGTGTTCATAAAAGCCCCAGCACCTGAAAATGTTTCACAATTAAGGCCGTTCCTGGGATTAATAAATTACTATCATAAATTTTTACCGAACTTATCATCTCTTCTGCACCCTCTTAATGAACTGCTACAAACAGGAGTAATTTGGAAATGGAGTGAAGACTGTAAACGTGCCTTCCATAAATGCAAAGACTTAATCACGTCCAAAGAAGTTTTGGCTCATTACAACCCATCACTGCCAATCAGACTGGCGTGCGATGCATCCCCTTACGGCGTAGGAGCAGTATAATCGCATAAATTCCCTGATGGCTCGGAACGGCCGATAGCTTTTGCGTCACGCTCATTGAACTCAGCTGAGTGTAACTATGCCCAAATCGACAGGGAAGCACTCAGCCTGGTATGGGGAGTGAAGAAATTCAACCATTACCTACACGGACAAAAATTTACCTTTTTGACTGACCATCAACCCCTCATCTCCATATTCAACCCTAAAAAGGGTGTTCCCATTATGACAGCGCAAAGGCTACAGAGGTGGTCCCTTTTTCTAGGGGCACACCAATATAACATAGAATACAAAGGATCAAAACAGCATGGGGATGCTGACGGTTTATCGCGCCTACCGTTGCCAACGGTAGAAGAAGCACCTACCGTAGACCCAGTGGAGATTTTCCACTCTACCATAGTCGAATGTCTACCAGTAAAAAATTCTGCCATTGAAAGTGAAACTAGAAATGACCCGACTCTCTCACGAGTCTACGATTTAACAGTGAAGGGATGGCCAGCACATGGCGAACCACTGTTGCCAGCATTCTCGCAAAGAAGAGAACAGCTGTCAGTGTGCCGAGGAACCTTGATGTGTGGATCCAGAGTGGTGATTCCACCCAAACTCCAGGATAAAGTTCTAAAGGAGCTTCACGAGGGGCAATCTGGGTGGAATGAAAATGAAGAACCTAGCCAGGGCGTTTGTATGGTGGCCAGGTATTGATGGAGACATCGAAGAAATGACCAAGAGCTGCCTAGGATGTCAGAAGGTCCAAAACGCTCCACCACAAGCCCCTCTACATCCATGGGAGTGGCCCTCATCTCCCTGGCAAAGGGTACATATCGACTTTGCTGGTCCCATTTATGGACTCAATGTTCTTAATCGCGGTTGATGCACACTCCAAGTGGCCGGAGGTAATAAAGATGTCCTCCACCACCACGGAAAAAACCATCACAGTATTAAAGACCATATTTGCCAGGAGTGGGCTGCCTGAACAGATCTGTTCTGATAATGGACCGCAATTTGTGTCCGAAGAATTCAGGAAGTTCTTAAAAAACAATGGGGTTAAGCACTACACGTCCGCCCCATACCATCTC